>NC_080773.1:19612021-20237021 GCF_020826845.1 Diceros bicornis minor
TAATAATTATTATTATCGTTATTTTAAAGGTCTCTGTAAGGAGCTGGCGAGAAGGTGGAGGTGTCGCTGGGAATGAGTGTGTGAGCAGAGAAAGGACATTCTCTCCACCAAGGTTCTTGGGTGCTCAGTCAAGGGATGAGGGGCAGGGTGGAAGAGAGGGCCGGATATATGCCCCCACCTCCGTTTGCCCACAACTCTCCTGCAAGGCTCAGTTGAGAAGAGACGCTCAGCCTCTAGGGTCGACAGAGCTGGGTTCAAATCCCACCTATGCCATTTCCCTGCTGTGTGACCCTAATCCACTTGCTCGACCTCTCTGAGCCTCTGTCTGCCGTGAACTGAGCCTTCCCCATGGGGTTGCCGGAAGGATTCTTCGAGTTCAGGCGCAGGTCCCGGCGTGGAGTTGGGGCCTGGTACCTAGAGGGGGTGGCTGCTATTCTAGTTATTATTACTTTTATTCACAGGGCCCAGAAAGGAAGAGGGACCCTCCAGCAGTGGGGGTAGGGGTGGGATACCCACCCCTGGCTCCAAGAATGGGAAGCGAGGACGACAGTGGGAAGGGGATGGGGACCAGGGTGAGCTGAAGGCTCAGGCATCAGGCCGTGGGGGATGGGACCCACGAAAGCCCTCTGGAGCTGCTGTCCAGGGTTGAGGATTTATTTTTAGAGTCTGGCAGACTCGTCCCCCGCCAGCTGCCGCCTCCCACCCCACCACCCACATTCCAGGGGCTCGGCTTGCGCCAAGTCAGCAGGCTGGAGACAGGTGGGCCAGGATGGCCGGGAGGACACGCATCCAGGCCTTGGGGCTCAAAGGCTTCCAGCCCAGAAACCCGCCTTCAGAGGGTGTCCCCACCCCCACCCCCAGGCAGGGCCCTGAGCCCAAGAGACACGAGCAGAAATGGCCCCAGAGCCACACACACTCACACTACCCCCAGATGTGATCTGGGGCCCCAGGGACCCCCAGATCACACCATAAACAGAGTCACACCCACACACCTCCAGGCCCAGGGATGCACCCAAGACACAGGCACAAGGTCGCACTGCTGTGGGACACAACAGGGACCCACAGGGTCGAAAACCCAAAGACCCCACAGCGTGCACTCTCCCAGCCCCTGACCAGTGACACGCAGACACCTCCTGCAGCTCGCGGCGCCCAATTCCGGCGACAAACCGTCAAGAACAAGGCCCAGCCCGCAGCCCCTTGCAGGGGGTGACAGCTGGCAGCTGTCAAGTCTCCTTTCGTCTCTGGGATCCCTCCCCAGGACCCTGTGCCGAAGAGGTCACACGTCACGGCAGGGGTCCGGGGCTCACAGGTGGAGGGGACCTCGGACACAAGGTCAGTCTTCCCACACACCTGTGTGCAGGAGGACGGGGTGGGGGTGGCCGCGCGAGGCCCCATCCAGAGGCAGGTCTGTCCCTGGCACCCCTGGGCACCCCCACTCTGGAGCCCACCCTGAGTCCCACCGCAGGCGGTACCTGGCTGGGCTGTGCTGAAAGGGGCTCTCTGTATCCCGGAAGGTGACACTGACCCGAAGGAAAGGCCTGCAGCCCTGGCCTTATATAGGGGGGGCCCCGGGCTGTGCTATTGGCTGGGAGGGGCTGCCCCCAGGGAGGGGGCCCCGAGAGCAGCTGAGCCTCCCACCTGGCTCCCTGGGCACCGTGCCCACCCTGAACCCAGGCATGCCTTGCGTCCAGCCCCATGGCCTTGTATGGGCTGCCTCAGGGGCTGGGCCCTGGCCACCCCCTCCGAGCTGATTCCCCAGACCAAGTGCTGAGTCGGGCTGGTGGGGACAGCTGGCCCCCTGCCAGGGACACGGGACCGTGGCAAGAAACGTCCCAGGCACGTAGAGGCCTCTCCTTAGCCCCAGCGGCCTTGACCCTGGAAAACGGCAGAGTGTCCCGAGCGGAGCATCTGGGGAAACCTCGCGATGGCCCCAGGAGGGCCAGGTATCTGATTTCCCAGAGGAGGAAACAGAGGTCCAGAGAGGCTGTGACTTGCCCGCTGTCACCCAACCATAGGGAGCACATGACCAAAGCCGAGGCGGGAACACAGGGCAGCCTGACCCCAGATGCCTGTGCTTAGATGCGCTTCCCTCCTTGGGAGTGTGCGTGGGGGAAACTGAGGCTCGGCTGAGTGGAGGAGATTCGAACTCAAGGTCGCCCGCCCCGCTCCAGCCTCCCGTGACGCGGGGAGATTTCTGCCATGGCGGGGACAGGGAAAGACTCTGCCGGGAATGGGGTTTATTTTTAGAGCGCGCACTGCGCTGTCTCCTCTGCTGAAGGCCGAGACCCAGGGGATGGGGGGCGCGGGGGCACGTGTCGGGGGTGGGCTCGCCACGTGTCCGGGTTAATTATAACCAGGCGTCTCGGGTGTCCCCGGCCTCGCCTCCTTACAAGGGCAGCCGCGGCTCCGGAGGCGCCCGCGCGCAGGGAGAGGGGGCTGGGCGGAGACCGGGGTCAGAGCGCCCGACCCGCACGGAGCCGGGCGCAGCAGGAGCTCTCGGCACCTTGACTGTGTGACCGGGGACCTCAAGGGCTGAGGATGGGATTCTGCGGAAGGGGGACATAGAGGAAGCTGCTCTCTCCGCCTGGAAGGCGCCAAGATTTCAGGACAGGCGAGAAGGCGAGTCCAGGGAGCGCCCAGGATTGCAACCAAGAACAGAAAATTCTTTATCCTCTGGGGGTCCTCCCTCCTCCCCGGGTCTCCATCTTTTCTGGCGTCTCTCGGGTCTCCCCCATTTCTTCCCAGGCAAGTGGGGGCTGACCTAGGGAAGGGGGGCCCTCTCTGCCTCCCCCTAGATTCCTAGTGGGGAGGGGGGTGTTTAGGAAACTTTTCCTTGGGGCCCAGCCCCTGAGCTCTCCACCCACCTGTCCCTTCCCAGCAAGGTCAGAGGGGCAAAGTTCTCTTTCAAGGTTAGGGAAACTGAGGCAGGGAGAACTCAAAGGAACAGGTCTGGAATCATAATGCATTTATCATTTCAACAATATTTATAAAGAACTTACTGGGGCCACCACAGAAATCAGCACAAGACCCTGCACTCATGGAGGTGACATTTTAGGGAGAGTGAATAAATATAAGCTGTAGCGTCGGGGCAATAAGGGCTTTGAAGGAAAATGAAAGAAGGTGAAAGGTGAGTGATGGCACAGCAGGGGAGGTCAGGTCAGGCCTCTGCGGGGACGTGACATCTGAGCAGAGACCTGAAGGAGAGGAGGGAGCCAGCCATCTAGGGATCTGGAAGAGGAACAGCAGGTGCAAAGGCCCTGAGGTGGGAGTGGCTTGGCATATCTGAGAGACAGGGAGGAGGCGGGAGGGCTGGAGCAGATGGGGCAGAGAAGAGAGCGGGAGGAAGAAGAGGAGGTTGGAGGGGGACAGGAGCAGACCCATACGCCCTGGGGGCTGTGGGAGGAGTTTCCACCCCGCTGTGAGTGAGATGGGAACCCCTGAGGATTGTGAGCAGTGGAGACACAGGATCCAGCCACATCACACACCAGGGTGAGTGGCACACCCCTGGACCCCTAATAACCCGCTGTGGGGACATTTGACATTCTTTTTGGCCACGCAGCATCAGAAGCCCTTTCTGTGTTTTGGGAGTGCCCGCCCTATGCCCGCCTCCTTTGAGGAAGCCAAAAACGTCAGAAACTCGGTTTCCCAGAATCCTTTGCAGCAATAGTCCAGTCATGTGACCTGGGATGAGCCAATCAAACACTCCAGCAGGACCTTGTGTCATGAGCTCCACCCACTTCATCTTCTTTGAATCTCATAGACACAGTTGGCCTTAGGGAGAACAAAGACCCCATCATATATCTTTATTCCACCCCCTAGCCCCCCAGAGCCCGTCAATCTCCACTCTGTCCATCCCTCCTCCTACCCTAGCTCAAAACCTCCTCCACATCCCCTCCTGCCTGGGCCTCCTCCCTGGTCTCCTGCCCTGGTCTTGCCTCCTCCCATCTATTTGATACTTGCTGACCTCTCCTTCTCAGAACCTGCTGTAGCTCCCCAGTGCCCTCAGAATACATGAGTATTTGTTGACTAAATGAATAGTGGTAGCCTTATTAGTTAATTGGAAACCACTCCACACAGCTTAAGCAGAAAGGGCTTTACTACCAGGTATTAGGTGCTTACAAAATCATCGGAAGGGCTAAAAGGGCAGGTTCGAGGCTGGGCCTCCGGGAACACCTCTCACCCCCAGAACCATGCTCCTTCTGGAAAACTGGACGTGCTAGAAGGAGACAAGCATGGATGTTGAGTGGCCACTCCACAGTCCCCACACTAACAGTTGACTCTTATGGAGGACTCCTATCTGTCTAAGTGCTTTAACATATATTAACTCATTTAACACTCCCAACAATAAGGCTCAGAGACGTTAAGTGACTTGCCCAAGGTCACACATCTGGGAATGGGCAGAGCTGGGAATCAAATTGGCACAGGGCTGCCAAGAGTGGGTTCAAGCTTTGGTGGAAATAATTTCCAGGCCTCTCAGCAAGCTCGATCTATGCTGTCAGCCCAGAGTTCCTCTCCACGTCTTCAGGTTCTGATAATTTGTACCCACTTCCCCATTCCCTCTCTGTCAATCCAGCAGTCTGGTTTAAAGGTCCAAGCACTTTATGTGTACTAACCAATTTCATTCCCCAACAGTCCTAGGAGGTGAGTACTGCAAATTTTACAAATCAGGAAAGTGAAGCCCAGAGAGGTCAAGTCACTTACCCAAAGTCACACAGCTGGGAAGTAGCAGAACCAGACTGGACCAGGTAGTCTTTCCCAGAGCTTGTATTTATAACCCCTTCCTGAACCCACCTTTTCATGCTGAAGCCCCGTTTTACAGAAGGTGGACACTGAGGCTGCAAAAGGGCAAGGGAGTTGCCCAAGGTCACAGCCAGTATTCTGGAATTCCAGAGCCTACACTCTTTTCCTTTTACTCCCAAGGCCCTGGCATTGCAGAGCAACCCTGCTCCCAAAATTTCCCTTTTTCCTACCACCCGCCCCCGTCCCTGTTCCTGCTCTGGGGATGGGGCTGCCACCGCCAGGAGAGACTCTGGGAGCCAGCAGCCCACCCCCATGGCCCACCACCCCGGAACGTTCTCCTCATCCAGCCCCAGAATTCCTCTCCCAGTCCTGGTAGTCTGCGATGCCAAGTGACTCAGGGAAGACAGACTGTAAATCAAAGCCAGCCCCAGAACCAGAGAGCTAAGGAACTGCCCACTCTGTCTTGTTCCCCAGGAGCAAGGCCAGGCCTGCTGCAGCCCTGTAATCAACCGGACACCAGGCCCACGTGGTGGTGGGTTGGGGAAAGACAGGCAAATGAGATAGTCTTTCATGACTCCCCACCCGCCCTGCCCAGTCCCTCCAAATCCATCTTTATCAGTTGAGCTATACATTTTCCTCTAGGTGCTGCTTTAGCTGCATCTCAGATTTTTTTGTTTGTTGTGTCTGTTTTTACATTTGGTTATAATTTCAAATTTATTCTTTACATTGAAAATGTTATATTTGGAGTGTTTGGATGGTCACATTTATTCATGTTTTAGTTTCTTAAATTTACTTTTTTATTGCAGTATAACGTGTATATTCAGCGAAGTGCCTGATCTTAAGGTCAATGAACGTTTATATATGTGCACATCTGAGTAACCTCCATCGAGGTCAAGCACCCTGAAAAGCCCTCCCATGCCCCCACCCAGTCAATGCCCCCTCTCTTCTCCAAAGGAACCACTGTCCTGGTTTTTAACACCACAGATTAGCTTTGCTTGTGATTGAACTTCATGTAAATAGACTCACAGGCTGTCCTCTCTTTTGTCTGATTTCTTTTGCTCAACATTCTAGCTGTTAAGATTCATTCATATTGTCACAGGCAGCAATAGAGTGTTCTTTAGCAGGTTTTGTTATAGAGCAGTCTGACTATTGGTCAGTTCTAAATATTTCCTATTTTCTGTTCTAACTTCTTGTTTGTCTTATGAATGGCTTTAAAAAGTCTTTTTATGAATGGATAAAAGATGAGACATCTCCTACTGGAATAATATGCAGCTGTGAAAAAGAGTAAAGCTAATCTATATGTAACGCTCTGGAAAAACTGCCAAGAGCCTGAGTCCATTCGGGCTGCTGTAACAAAGACGGGGTTGCTTACGAACAACAGAAATGTATTACTCACAGTTCTGGAGGCTGGAAGCCCAAGATCAAGGTGCCAGCGTGGTCGGGTGAGGGCCCTCTTCCAGATCACAGACCTCTCGTATCCTCACGTGGCAGAAGGGACAAGGGAACTCTGTGGGGTCTCTTTTATAAGAGCACCAATCCCATTCATGAGGGCTCCAACTTCACGACCTAATCACCTCCCAGAGGCCCCATGTACTTATACTTATCATCACCTTTGGGGGTTAGGATTTCAACATATGAATCTGAGAGAGACACAAACATTCAGACCATAGCACAAAGATATATTGCTAAGTGGGAAAAAATAACTATAGACCTATTGCCACAAGAAGGCTGTGAAACATACCACCCCAAAATGCAGTAGCTTAAAAATGGGCGTGGGGTCGGCTGAGAGTTGGCTGATCTGGGCCGGGCTCAGCTGGGAAGCTCGGCTCCATACTGTTAAAAACAATTCAGCAGGCTCAAAATGGAGTCACTTACACTAAGCCCCACGTCACCAATCACCAAACCGAGACCGAACTGAATGACGGTTTCCGCTCTCCCAGAAATGGAATCTTTTGTGTGTGTGTGTGTATATGTGTGTGTGTGTGCGTGTGCGTGTGTGTGTGTGTGTGTGTGTGAGGAAGATCAGCCCTGAGCTAACATCCATGCCAATCCTCCTCTTTTTGCTGAAGAAGACTGGCCCTGGGCTAACATCTGTGCCCATCTTCCTCCACTTTATGTGGGACGCCGCCACAGCATGGCCTGACAAGCGGTGCGTCGGTGCACACCCGGATCCGAACCCGGGCCGCCAGCAGCAGAGCACGCACACTTAACCGCTCCGCCACCGGGCCGGCCCCGGAAGTGGAGTCTTAACCCGCCAATCAGGAATCGCCTGGTCAGCTCTAGATCGGTATCTGCTTGATAGGCCCCTGCCGTCCCCTGTCAGGGAAAGTGACCTTGTAGTCACCAAGCTGCCTTTTTGCCTAATACAACCTCCTCATTCCTGCTCCCTTCTGCCTATAAGTCGTTCATTTTGTCCTGCTCCTCAGAGCACCTTTCCATCTGCTGGATCAGAAGCTGCCCGATTCCAATCAATCTTTGCTCAAATAAACTCTTAAAATGTTTACTTTGCCTCAGTTTATCTTTTGATAGTATGTGGACATTGTGGGGTGTGGGCCAGAGGGGGAGCAGCCACGCAGCGGGGGCCTTTCTCATGCTGAGGCGGGGACACAAAAGGAGACAGTCAATGTCTTGAAGGTCTTTCTTGAACCTCTGAAGGTCTAAGCTCAGAACCGGCCTGGCCATCCCTTGTGTCCCTCTGCCATTGGTCAGAGCAACTCACAGGACCACACCCAAGCCAAGGCCATCATTCGTGTCCATGGGATACCTCTGGAAGGATGTCAGAAACTGGGAGTTTCCTTCTGGGAATGATGTGTGGGGACCAAGGAGAGACTAGTCTTTGTTCTCTGTGACATTTTTTCTGACAGTGCATTACTTTGTAAATTAAAAAGGGGGGGGGGCAGCTTTCTAAAAACTGGCCAAGAGGTAACAATCAAAAAGATCCTTATCCATCCACCCATTTTCCTGACATGGCAAACTGAGGCCTTCAATGACAGGATGGGAGTTTGGTTGAGTGCCTTCTGGGCTGTGTTCTGGGGCAAGGGATTCCTCCTCTCTGGGCCTCAGTTTCCTCATCTTTAGATGGGGCTAGTGATAGTGCCTACCACAGGGGGTGCTGTATGGATGCAAGGCTCTGCTATGCCTCAGCTGTGTGACCTTGGATAAGTCACTTGACCTCTCTGTGCCTCATCTTCTTTACCTGTGGAATGGGGATAATCATAGCACCTATCTCATCAGGTCGGTGTGAGGATTAACAGCGTTAATTTACAAGACTTAACATAGGGCCAGTTCTGGCTAAGAACTCAGAAAATCCAGCCCTCGTTGGTGCTGTGTGAAAGTGCTTGGCATAGGGCCGGCCTAAAGAAATGGTCACCCTCGTCAACACTTTCTCCTTTCAGCCTTTATCTCATTTAATCCTCGCCACTGTGCTGTGACGAGCGTGACAATCCTGGTTTAACAGATGAGGAAACAGGTGCTCAGAAAATCATTGCCTGCCCCAGGTCACGAGGAAAGGAAACGGCGAGCCCAGGATTTGAACTCAGGTCTCGCTGGCTCCAACTCCCAGCCACCGCCACCCCCACCCACACAGTGTTTCCACTCGCTGTTCTGCGCTAAGCCTTTGAAAGGGATTACTCATTAATCCCCCAACAGCCTCACAAAGTAGGGTACCCTCGTCAGTCTGGTTCTACAGACCAGGAACCTGAAGCCCAGAGAGGTTAGTTCCTGGCTAACGGGTCACACAGCCAGCAAACGATGGAGCAGGGATTTGCACCTGGGCCACCTGGCTCGACTCCCTGTGCTGCCTTGTAGTAAGTGTGTGGCAGATCCAGAACCAACGTCCAGTGTCCTGAGGCCAAAACAGTGGGGGAGGGGGAAAGGGAGGGACTCAGCTGGACCCTTCTACCCTGCTCCCTAGAAATAACCTGGAGAAGTTAAGAGCGTGCATTTGAGTTTTATTTTCCATCATTCAATCAACACCCGTTCTCCCGACTGCCTTCTCCGTGTTGGGCCTGGGCTGGGTAGTACTGGAGACACAGTGATGAGTGAGACTGTCCTGGGCCGTCGTCCCCTCCTCGGGCTTACAGTGCAGTCCAGCGGGGGAGGCAGAGCCGTCCTCAAGACACTGACGACCCGGAGCGGGCAGGGCTGGGATGTGGGAGCCCAGGAGGCGGCAGGAGCCCGGAAGAGGCGTCTGAGCCAGCCTGGGGGATCAGAGAGGGCTTCCTAGAGCAGGAAGCATCTGCAGTGGGGCTCGAAGAACCAGGGGGTAGAGAGCAGCTTGGCTGCCGCTCTGCGGGAAGATAAGGACCCGCGCTGGATCTGGCGCCTGGTCCACGGTCCCCCAGCGCCCTCTGCTGGAAGCATCCTGTAGTGCAGCGACCGGAGTGCTCCCGAAGTTGGGAAAAACTCGCGTTGAACCAAAGTCTATGATCTAGAATCCTGTGCGTCCAGCTTTGGCCAATTTACGTTTCTACGACTTGATTCATTCTGTCAGTCACGCAACAAATATTTATTGGGCACCTACTTTGCGCCAGGCTCTGTTCTAGTGCTAAAAATAACAGTGCTGACAAAACAGAACCCAGACCTCAAGAGCTGACTTTCTAGTCCTGGAGAACCAATAATATCATATAACCAGTAACTAATATTTGCTAAATGCTTCCTATCCATGTATTAACTCATTCAATCCTCTCCGCCTTTGACTATCCTCATTTTCCAGATTAGGAAAACGGAGGCACAGAGAGGTTAAGTTACTGGCCCAAGGCCTGCACAGCCAGCAAGTGCTGAAATCAGATTTGAACCCAAAGCCAATCTTTAGCCGTCAGTTACCTCGCCAACAATGTGATGTAACATAACATAATAATGTGCTATGTTACCTAAAATAATTTTAGGCCCTGAAAAGTTTTGCGAACAAAATCCAGCAGGGAAATGAGGTATGTTTGGGTGGGAGAGTGTAATTTAGAAGGGGCAGGCAAGGAAGGCCTCTCGGAGGAAGCGGCCTCTGAGAAGAGGCCAGATAGACGACGAGATCCATGGGAAGGGAGGTCCAAGCATGGGCACTGCCAAGGCAAAGGCCGGGCGGCAGGCCATCGGTCTGGGATCCAAAGTTTCCAAGATGCCGAGTTTCCCAGATTCTAGCTTCCGTTTCAGGCCTCCAGCGCGCTGGAATCACCCTGGGGTTCGACGTGCCCTGGAGGCTCCGGGCTCCGCGGGCGGGGTCCTGCTCTCCCCGCGGGGCCCGGGCGGTGGGCGTGGCCGGCCTCACCTGGGGGCGTGGCCTATGGCCGCCCCGCCCCGGAGGAGCAGCCGGGGCCGAGCCGCGGGGCGCAGAGGGGCGCGGCGGGGCGTGCGCGGGGCGCGGCGCGGGGCCGCGGGGCCCGGAGCCGTCGGCGGTCAGGTGGGCGCCGGGAGCGCGGGGCGGGGACCCCGGGGGCCGCGAGGATGGGGACGGGGGCGGGGGATGGGAGCTGGGCCTGGCGCACCCCTGGGCCCGCTGGCCCTGCGACGGGGACGGGCCTTGGGACCCCTGGAGGCCCCCTGCGCCGGCCTGGGGCTCCCTGGCTCTGGAGGCCCATCTGGGGCCGCGCCCCCTGCCCCGTGCGCAGGTAAACAGGAGCGAGGACGGGGCGGGGCCTCGCGGAGGGAGGGGGCCCTTGTGACGGCGCGCGGGGCTGGGCGGGAGTACATTGCGTGGTTTGGGGGGGCCTGGCCAGGATGGGGGCCTCGTGCCTGCGAGTGTGTGCGTGTGCATGAGTGAGGGTGCACGAAGCTCAGGGGTGTGTGTGATGGTGTCAGGTTGTGGATGTGCGTGTCAAAGGGAGATGGACCGTCGGTGTAACCCTGCCAGGGGGCAGAGAGACTGTGTGAATGATGTGGAATTGTTTCGCTGATGTGAAAACGTGGGTGCCTCTGATGGTGTGTCTGTAATACTGTTGGGGGGGGCCTGTGTGTATGGTAGGGCATTGAACTGTTTATAGGATTAGGTGTGAGGGTGTGTGGCCGTGGTTGTCTTTCTGCCTGTAAGATGGGGAGGGTGCCAGGGAGGTGGGGAGTGTGTGGAACAGCATGGATGTGTGCGGTGTGCCTGTGACTATCATTGTTAGCTGTGGGTTGTGTGCACAGGGCTGAGCACATGAAGGGGAGTGTGTGGCTTGGGGGGCTGTATGAGGGTGGGAACTGGTGTGTGTGGAGGAAGCAACCCGCGTGATGTGTGGCTGTGGTCGAGCCGTGAGTGTGGCTGTGACCGTTACCCACCACGGTTGCCAGTCTGGCTGTAGGTGGTGCGTGCAAAGCTGGGTCTGGAGCATTCAGCTCAGCTGTCTGAGATTGTGTGTGATGTCATGGGAGGTTGTATACGTCGGCAAAACTGCATGAATAATGGTTGCGGTTGTCAGAAGGGCTCAATGAACTTGTGTGATTGTGAGTTTGTTCATGGGGCCTGTGTGTGAGGTGTGAGACTAAGCATGGTGTGACATACATATATACACGTATAGAGAGATTGATGGCAACTGAGAGCCTGCCGTATATAAAATCCTCAGGATTACACACCTGCCCTTCCTGTGTGTGTGTGTGTGTGTGTGTGATGGTGAACGTGCGAGCAGGTGCAGAAACCGCTGGGCTGCTTCGGGTGGACATGGTGACCTGTGGGGGGCGGGTGTGGACACTGTGGCACTCCCTCTGCGCGTCTCCACAGCCGTCTGTGCCGTGGGCACCCACTTGTGACAGCGTAACTGAGTCTGAGTTCAGGGATCATTTGCACGTCCGTGTATGTGTGTGTGCACCACGTGCGGGCCTGCGAATCCCTGGCTGGCCTGGCAGGGGGCGGGGCGTGGAAGGAAGTGGGGAAGATGGTGACGGATCCGCAGTGAGTCCTGGTGGTGGTGGTGCTGAGAGGAGGTGCTGGGCAGATACTGGAGAGGTGGCTGCTTGCGGGACTGTAGGACTGTGGGACAGGGCGTGTGTCATGGGGACAGGTGCAAGGAGACAGGATGTGAGTGATCTGGGATTTGGTTATTTTTCGAAGGTGAAGGGGGAGAGACAGAGAGAGCTTCTTCATGTGTTGGCTTTTATTTCTGAAGAGAAAATAGACCTGTGTGTTGGGTTGTATTTCTAAGAGGGGAGTGTACATGTGTTATTTCTGAAAGGAAAATGTGTGTGTGTGTGTGTGTGTGTGTGATATTTCTGAGAGGAGAATGTGTATTACGTTATATTTCTAACAAGGGAGTGTGTGTGTGTGTGTGTGTGTTGAGGTGTATTTCTGAGAATGTGTATTGTGTCATATTTGAAAGGAAGGAGAGAGTGTTATATTTCTGAGAGTGTGTGTGTGTCTGTGTGTGTGAGGGCCCCAGAGGTATCACCAGCTGTCATGGACCTTGTCACCCACATACAGCCACATGAAGTCCCACATATGAGACCCCCACCCATTACGATCTGGGCCTCAGCCCCTCAGCTGTCACACGGCCGGAATGATGACACCCATGGGCCACGCCTGCCACATGTGTGTCCCGACACGCCTTGGGCTGGCTGGGCCTGTCTGCACTGGAGGGCGGAGCTCCTCTGGGTCTGTCAGCTCCACAGGCCCTGGGAGCCAACGCATGGGGCCCCCTCCCTGACCCCCCCAACCTGGAGGCCTCCTCTGCTTCCGGCACTCCAGCCCCTTGGCCCTCTCCTCGCGCCCCACCCCCAGTGGTCTGACTGGTTCCCAACAAAAACACCCTAAGAATGAGCTCACAGAGAGGCTGCCGCCTCCACCTGCCCCGCCCCACACGCCCAGCAGAGGAGGGCACCTCCAGTCCCAGGTCCCACAGCTGGAGTTCCGGGCCAGGGTGTCTGGGGTCCTCGGGGTGGGGAGGGCCGGCCAGGTGAGCTAAGGGCGAGCCAGCGGTGTGCCCTCCTTTGGTTAATTACACACAGTGGGGTTTTGGGGTTGCCCTCGGGACAGGCAAAGCTGGACGAGATTGTTCCCAGCTTCGGGCCGGCCGGGATGGGTGTGGGACAGGGTGCTGGCTGGAGTGGGCAGAGCACAGAGGCGGAGGGCTGGCCGGGAAAGATGGAGAGGGAGGGAGAGCTGGGAAGGGTCCTGCTGGCCGGAATGGCCTGGAGGCTGAGGGGCTGGTGCCTGGCCCTGGCAGTGATTCCTCCATCCCGCTTACCCCCCAGGAGCAGCAATGTCCGTGCAGGTGGCAGCCCCCGGAAGCACGGGGCTGGGCCCCGAGCGCCTGAGCCCTGAGGAGCTGGTGCGACAGACGCGACAAGTGGTGCAGGGGCTGGAGGCCCTGCGGGCAGAGCACCGCGGCCTGGCCGGGCACCTGGCTGAGGCCCTGGCAGGGCAGGGCCCGGCGGCTGGCTTGGAGCTGCTGGAAGAAAAGCAACAGGTGGTGACCCACTCGCTGGAGGCCATCGAGCTGGGGCTGGGCGAGGCCCAGGTACGAGGGGGCCAACTGGGGGGATGTGGCTCAGGCCCAGGGGGAGACCCAGGGATGAAGGGTCCGGTATGCAGGGGGGCAGCCTGGGGCAGCGGGAGGCCTAGGGGAGCCAGGCCTGGGAGGGGGAGGCTCTAGGCCAGAGATGGGGGTCTTGGTGTGTGACGGGGCCCCTTAACCCAATGGGGCCCTACATAGAACTGTGGATCCTGGGGAGACTTTGGGGTTGCACGGGTGGAATATGATGTGTCCCTAAGCATAATTTGTGGGCCTGGGTGAAATGAGAGGGGTCCCTGGGAGCCTCTGAGCATCCCTGGAGCCACACTGCAGGGGTCTCTGCAGAATCGGGGGGATCCTGGATAGCATGGGGGTGCCCTGGCTTGATCTGAGGCCCTGGGCCGGGCCTGGGGCTGCCTGGCAGGGTAGGGACCAGGCCCCCGACCTGCCCCCCACCCCCCGCAGGTACTGCTGGCCCTGTCGGCACACATGGGCGCGCTGGAGGCTGAGAAGCAGCGGCTGCGGGCACAGGCCCGGCGGCTGGCCCAGGAGAACGCGTGGCTGCGGGAGGAGCTGGAGGAGACGCAGCGGCGGCTGCGGGCCAGCGAGGAGGCCGTGGCCCAGCTGGAGGAGGAGAAGAGCCACCTCGAGTTCCTGGGGCAGCTGCGGCAGTACGACCCGCCCGCGGAGAGCCAGGTGCCAGTGCCGGGCCAGGCAGGGGCCGCAACGCGCTGCATCTCCCACCCTCCTAGATACCCCCCAGCCCCCAACCTCTCCATGGAGCCCCCAGTGCCCTAGACCCTCCAGAGAACCCCCCGAAGCTCTGCAAAACCCCACAACCCCCAGCCCCACTAGAGCCTTCCGCAGGAGCCCCCCAGCTTCCGCAAACCTGCGGATCCTCCCCAAGCCCTCAGGAGACCCCTGAGGCTCCAGACCACCTCCTCCCTCAAACCCTGAGATTCAGGACCCCAGTCTCTGAAACAAGCCCCAACCTTCATGACACCCCACTTTCCTCTCTGCAGCAGCCCGAGTCCCCCCCTCGCCGAGACAGCCTGGCCTCCCTGTTCCCTAGTGAGGAGGAGGAGAGGAAAGGTGGGTTGGGGGGAGCAAGTGACTGTGGGAGCCCAGCCGTGGAGGAGGAAAGGCCGAGGCTGGGGAGCGACTGCTGGACCCCAAGGTCTCTGAGCAGGGACTGGGGTGGTCAGAGCAGGGTGTCAGGAAGATCAAGCAGGTGGCTGTGGGGGGTGACAGCAGGCAGGTGTGGAGCCAGGCAGGCCACGGTGACCACAGCCCCACGGGCCCATCAGATGCCTGTGACCCCATCTCAGAAGTCAGTGCGGGGCCCATGGTCCCAGGGGCCGGGTGGGCAGCGAGGCAGCTACAGCTCTGGGGTGTGTGTCCCCCCTGGCGTGGGGCTGGAGGGGCAGGAGGCCTGCAGTGACTCAGCGCCCGCCACCCCCAGGTCCTGAGGCGGCGGGGGCTGCAGCAGCTCAGCAGGGTGGCTATGAGATCCCGGCCCGCCTCCGGACCCTGCACAACCTCGTGATCCAGTACGCAGGGCAGGGCCGCTACGAGGTCGCTGTGCCACTGTGCCGCCAGGCCTTAGAGGACCTGGAGCGGAGCTCAGGCCACTGCCACCCTGACGTGGCCACCATGCTCAACATCCTAGCGCTGGTCTACCGGTGAGGCCCGCAGCCGGCTGTGGCTTAAGGGGGAGCAAGGGCAGGCACCTGTTGTTGGGTGGAAGTGGGGGACCCTGGTATCTGCTCCACCAATGTGGGGCACCTGGGCTGGTGGTGAGGAGGGGCGACCCATGCAAAGAGGAGTCAGCACAGGCAAGAGACCCCAACAGGGTGAGGAAGAGACCCGGGGTGGCCGGAGGCTTGGCAGCAATCTAGGGATACAGGGACCCTGTGCTAGACCTGGGAGGAGTGGGGAGACCCAGAAGGGACCCCCAAAGGGTGTCACCCATGCTTGGTTCAGCCAGGTCCCTGGGCCTGTGGGAACGAGCCCAGCCCATGGCCCCTGCTGCCAGCCTGGCTGACCCCCTTCCATCCCTGGGCCCCCCAACAGGGACCAGAACAAGTACAAAGAGGCCACAGACCTGCTCCACGATGCCCTGCAGATCCGGGAGCAGACGCTGGGCCCGGAGCACCCCGCGGTGAGTGGGGGCCCCGGAGGGAGGGTGGGCGGGCGGGCTGTGCCTTCTCACCCGACCTGCCTCCCGGACCCCACAGGTGGCTGCCACCCTCAACAACCTGGCCGTGCTCTACGGGAGGCGTGGGCGTTACCGGGAGGCGGAGCCCCTGTGCCAGCGCGCCCTGGAGATCCGGGAGAAGGTCCTGCCCCCCTGCCCAGCCCCACGGAGTCCTTTGTCCTGCATGGCCCTTCCCGTTTGATGTTGTGAGCCCCCAATCCCGTGACCCGCCACCCTTGACCCTCTGTGAGCTCCACTTGATCCACTCCTGACTCAGATCCCGTCTTACACCTCACCTCCTGTGCCCCCAACCCGTCCCGACCTTCCAACCCCACAGGACCACCAGTACAGCCCCATCCTTGAGCCACGACTCTGACCTCACCCATCCCCAGTTTAGTGGTGTAACTTCTGCCCTCGGCCCCAACCTCATGTGACTGTCCACTCTGATCCTATAATCCCTAACTCGTGACCCCCATCACGGCTGCTGGCGTCATGTGGCCCACCAATCCCCGAGGACCCCAATGACTCGTGACCCGTGACCCCCTAGGTCCTGGGCCCCGACCACCCGGACGTGGCCAAGCAGCTCAACAACCTGGCCCTGCTCTGCCAGAACCAGGGCAAGTTCGAGGCGGTGGAGCAGCACTACGCCCGGGCCCTGAGCATTTACGAGGCCCTGGGCGGGCCCCACGACCCCAACGTGGCCAAGACCAAGAACAACCTGGTGAGGGCGCCGCGGGCATCTCGGTCCTGGGGCCCCGGGCGGCAGGGGGGACACCCATTCGCCTGAGCGTGGGATACTGCGGAGGCCCTTGGAGGTGTCCCGGGACTCCAAGCTGGGCCCTGCCTGGTGAGATGGCTCAGCACAGAGGACATGGATGAGTCAGGAAACAGGCAAGTTAGCGGCGGCCAGAGCACAGCTCCAGGGGCAGAAGAGGCTGGAGACACTGGCCGGAGCCGACAGCAGGGTTATTTATTGAGCTCTAGGCTCCCTTCTTAGTACTGCCCTGTACCATCCATTGCTTAAAGGACCCTACGAGGTAGGTGCTCCTGTGGCCCCATTTTACAGATGAGGAAACTGAGGCACACAGAGGTTGTATCTGGCCCAAGGTAGAGCAGGAAACAGGCTGAGGCAGGAAGTCACTGTCCTGCGTCACCCAGGTGGGGAGGTGGTGGGGCCGGGCTGCAAACCCACTCCGCTATAAGGTGAGGCCTCGAGTGCAGGATGAGCCCAGGCTTCTTCCTGGGGGTGGGGGGATGTGCCTGGATGCAGTGCTGGGGCCGGGGAAGGTCCCAGAGTTGAGCCAGTGTCACCCAGGCCGCCCCCTCCCCACAGGCCTCAGCCTACCTGAAACAGAACAAGTACCAGCAGGCAGAAGAGCTGTACAAAGAAATCCTCAGCAGGGAGGACCTGCCCGCCCCTCTCGGTGAGCCCCCAGACCCGCCCCCCCCAGGTGGCCCCACAGTGTCCCCACCGCAATGTCCCCCATCTGTTCCACAGGAGCCCCCAACACAGGCACAGCCGGTGACACAGAACAGGTAAAGGTGGGCGTTGCTTTGGCTCCCGGGGAGGCGACGGGGGCTGGACGGGATGGGGACTGACGGGTGTCCCCCCGCAGACCCTGCATCGGAGCAGCTCCTTCTCCAAGCTCCGAGAGTCCATCCGACGGGGAAGCGAGAAGCTGGTCTCCCGTCTCCGAGGCGAGGGGGCGGCGGGGGCAGCCGGGTGAGTGTTGTATCAGGTCAGCCAAGAGCCCTGACATCTGCAGAATCGGCGCCCACCCCTCTCCCGCTCAGGAACCTTCCATGGTTCCCATCTCCCCTGTGACGTGGACAATCAAACCTGGTGCTGGAGAAGTCTCCCCCAGGGTGGGAGCCAGACACTCCTGGACTCACCCGTTCCCCCCACCCCCTCCTTTGCAGGATGAAGAGAGCTGTGTCACTCAACACGCTGAGCATGGATGGCCCGAGGGCTGCTGGGACCCAGGTGAGGGGGGCCAGGGGCACCTGAGGCAAGGGAAGGGTGGGGATGACCGGGCTGGTGTCGGGAGCCAGGGGCTGCTAGGTGGCAGTGGGAACGGCCCCAAGGACAGGAGAATAAATGGGTTTTACTTGGAGTAGAAGCAGGGGGATGTGGGGACAGGAGGATGAGCAAGCCGGCAGCCAGGCTGCGGGGGTGGCCCTGGTGGCGACTGGGGCAGAGCTGTGTCCTGCCCCTCGCCCACCCTTCAACCATCCCGTCCCCAGTTCCCCAATCGGCACGTGAGCGAGGCCCCTCGGACACTCAGCGCCAGCACCCAGGACCTGGGCCCCCGCTAGAGTCGGCAGGACGGCGTGGCTGCAGCTTCTCGGGGAGACTGGGAGAGGGGTGGGCGGTGGGGGGTCCTTTCACCACCCTGCCTCGCTCCCCGCCTCTGGGGGGCACCCAGTATATCAGGCTTCCCCGCTGCCCTCTCCTCCTGCAATTAAAGGCCATAGATCTGGCAGCCAGCCACGTCTGTGAGGTTTCCAGCAAGGACCTTCAAGTCCCTCCCCTGAGGCTCCCTACAAGCCGCTGGGACCCAGGGCAGGTAAGACTCAGGAGTCGCACAAACACCTTTTATGGCCCGGCCCACCTCACACTACAGCTGCTGAGCAATCTGCTCTATCCTCCGCAGCGTCTCCTCCGACTGCAGCTGCTCCAGGCTGAGCAGGGACAGACCCAGCTGATCCTCCTGCGGGGGGAGAGGGGGTCAGACCAGGGGCTGGGGACGAGACGGCGGCTGCACTTCCCCACATGCCCCCATGGGGACACGGGGTCCAAGACTCGGGGCCAGTAGTGACAGGAGTGGCCCACAAAGGCCTGTGGGACAGGACGTTTGAATCTGGAAACCCATATAATGCAGAGCATAGCCTCCTGCAAACAGAAGACAGGCCCGAGGGAGGCGGCAGCCAGGGAGTTGGGTCCAAGCTAGAGAAGGATCGGCTTTCCCGAGGCCCAGCTTGCCCGGCGCCCCGGGCTCCGCGCACCTGCTCATCTATGGTAGATGCACGCTGGCAGCTGTGGCCCTCGACTCTCCCCCCAGTTCCCAGGCCTGGCACGTGGGTGCACACAAACCTCTCTTTGTGGAAGGCAGTCTGGGGGTTGCGGCGCGGGGAGAAAGCCAAGGGACCTCCCCGAGGAGGAGCTCAGCCCGGGGGGTGAAGGGAGGTGAGGGCAGGCTGCCCCGGCTCACCCGGTGGAACGGCTGTGCCATCTGCCTCAGGAAGTACTTGGCGACCTGGACCCCCTCGTCGACGGTCAGGTTGAGGTTGGCGTCCGTGAGGTGCTCCTGGATCCAGCGGGGCAGCTTCCCCCGTTTGTCCGCCCGGGCGAACCGCTTTGAGCAGGAGGGCAGGAGAGGGCGGGCGTCAGAACCCCCCTGGGGGCCCGGGCCAGGCCCTCCCTTCCCCGTCTGGAAAGCGACCGCGGGGACAGCCTGGGTGGCAGAGGCCCCTGAACCCGCACCTTGTCAGCGAAGATCATGAGGCCGTAGTCCGTCTTGCCCCTGATGGCCCGACCCACACACTGGGCCGCGTGGCGCATGGCATCGAAGGTGAGAAAGTCATTCTCGCGGATCTGGAACTGGTCCCGCAGGTATTCCAGCCGCGCCTGCAGGCGAGGAGGGCGGGGGGCGAGAAAATGGGGAGCAGTCCCTTCCTGCCTGCCCCTCCCCCACACCACACACGTCCCTGTGGACCCCAGGCACCCCCAGGCACCGCTCACCTTGAGAATGCGGCTCTGGGTGTAGACGTAGGGGACTCCGAACATGAGGACAGCCCGCCCGTAGTGGTGCACTGGGGACGGGGGCAGGAGAGAGGTCACCAGTGGGCCCCAGGAGGCCGTGCAGTGTGAGTAGGAAGAGAGTGCATGTGCTCCAAGGGCCCTGCCGGGCCCTAGGGACGAGGGAAGGGGGGCCCTCTGCGTGCCCAGGCTGTGGGTGGGTGGTCCCCTGGGGAAGCAGGCATGGCGAGAGCTCCACGCAGGCGCTGGCGGAGGGGAGGGCCTAGTCCACTCACCAAAGTCGATCCCCTCGGACACCTTGCCTCGGGCCACTGAGAGCAGGATGGCCCCACGGCCGTTCTCGCAGGCCTGGGGAGGCCAAGACGTGAGATGCGTCCCCTCAGAGCCGCCTCCTTTGGCTGCTCGGCACGCTAGCGGGTGCAGCATCCCCCACCCCCGCCCCTCCATACCCACCTCCTGGTACTTCTCCAGGGCGACACTGGTCTCAGCCCCGTCCTGGGTCTCGATAAAGAGCAGCTTGTTCCTCTGGATGTTTTCAAGGATGCCCTAGAGAAGAACTCGGGCAGGTCAGGGGGCGGGTTGGCGGAAGCTGGATTAAGGGCACGGTGCCCTGGCTACACTCAGCTGTGCCACAGATTCCCGTGCGACAGACACTTCTGTCTCCAGGCCTCAGCGTACCCAGCAGAGATCGGGGAGGGAGGGAGGGTGGTGGAATCAGCCGGCCCCACTTCTTTTGGGAAACCCTGTGACCCAGGTAGGGAACGAATCCTCGCGCCCCATCTTGCAGACAAGTAGGGCAGACATAGCCCAAGACGGCCAGGTGGGCCACTCCACCCCAGCCGGTGACTGGTGCAGAGAGTGATGTGGGCCGGGCAGAGCTGCTGCCTGGAGAGTTCACGGACACTGTAACAGAGACGTGTGGTACTGATCGAGGACAGACACGTGGACGGAGCGGTGGGACAGAACAGACAGTCCAAAAACACCCCCCACACAGATGGGCCCCTGTGCCATTTGGGGGAGAATGAACCTTGACCCCAACCTTACACCACCCAAAAGAGGTACCTCACAGAGCTAGATGTGAAAGCTAAAACTACACAGCTTCTAGAATGAAACACAGGAGACTATCTTTGTGACCTTGGCGTAGGCAAAGGTTTCCTAAATAGGACACAAAGGCACTCAGGACGTGGGGCTCCGGTGGCCGGCACCTGCCTTTCCCACTGTGTGGAAAGAGCCCGTCTGAGGACAAGACCGAGGGCTTTGCCGTGAGAGGACGAGGTGCCCCCCCACCCCCCCGCCCCCCATTCCCTGGTGCTTGGATCAGCCAAGTTCACTCATCTCACCCCAAAGAAGCCCTTGCTTTAACCTACCCCCGAGAGCGGGGCCATGGTGCTCACAGAAACAGAAAGGACACAGCTCCTCCCCCACCCCATCCTGCTGGCCGCCCAGTGCCCGGCTGTGGTGACCCCGTTTCCAGATGCCCCACGGCCTCGCCCACACACTCCCCAGCAGGGGCTCTTGCAGACTCCCTGCCCTGGTCTCCGTCCAGCCTTAATTCTCCAGAACCTTCCTCTAACAGCACAGCACCCAGCAGTCACGCTGTTACCCAGGGTCTCCACACCACGCCATAGATACTGGAAGGACACAGTGATGGCGGTGACCCCCCAAAAAAGTAGTGAGGAGATAGGGAACCCAGAAGGCGGATGTGGTTACCTCTCCTGAGAGGTATGCCTTTGAAGGAGGGGCCCTCAGAGGCAGCTAATGTTTTGGTTCTTAAACGGGATGTGGGGGCAGGGGGCAAAGGGGTGCACACTTCTTTACACTGTTCGTATGTGTTCTGTACACTGTCCTGTCACCTGATACACGTCACCATTTAAGACACAAGAGGCGTGAAGCCAACACAGAGGAACAGAGCCGCGACTGGGGAGAGAGGGGCCTTAGGGGAGCGGGGGCCGGGGTGGCCAGGCGTACCTGCTCGTACCAGGAGGCCACGGTGCTCTCCATGTACTGGTAGCTGGTGAAGAAGGCCACGATGCCATCGGGGACCACGGCGGACATCTCCAGCAGAAGGTTCCCGTAGTTCCGGATCACCGCTGTCAGGGGTCAGAGGTTGGGCTCGCTCCTGGCCTGGGTCCTCTGCCCCGCCCCCATCACAGCTTTCCTGTCTAATGTCATCTTGGACTTGGGGTCCCCAGAAACCCACTGAGGCTGTCTGTAGGGGTGTTTGCACACAGGCCACTTCTCTGGCCCTGAAGTTAGGCGTGGCCACGTGACGTGCCGTGGCCAATGAAATGGGTGTGGGAGCGGCCGAGTGTCACTCCGGGTGAACACTTTATGAGCCAGTGCACAATTCACCGTGACCCCTCCTGTCACATGTCACACCGCCGTGACCTGTCCAACGGTGGAGGTTCCCAGAGAGGAGACGGGGGACAGGCCCCCGCCCACCCACAATGGCAGGGTCTGTGGGCAAGAAGGAACCCCTGTGTTGAGCCACTTTGATTTGGGGGTACCTGTCACTGCAGCGTGACTGAGCCACTCTGATACACCTCCCTGGTCGTAACCCAAACAAACCACCCCCATGGGCAGCGTACCAATATCTTCCCGGGTCTCAAATTTGGAGCTGATGGCCACCTGGTCGTTGCCACGGCCGATGATCTGGAGAGAGCAGGAGAGGTCATAATAAGTGAAGCAGCAACAACCGCTCCAATGAGTGAGGCCGGTGGCTGCCATGCTGTTCTAAGCTTTCTAGAGACACGGAGTCATTGAATGAACCTCGGCTACCCTGTTACCTGCATGGCACAGATGAATGACCAAAGGTTCAGAGAAGGTGAGTCGCCTGTCCAAGGTCACACAGCACTAAACGGCAAAGACAGAACTGACCCCAAGCCTGTCCACGTTTCCAACCAGCAGGCACACCCTGGCCAGCCCCAGCCGCCAGGCCGGTCGGTTCCAGGAGATGCTGTGCACCGCGACCTCCACAGCCGCTGGTGCGTCCCCACCGGAAATCACAGCACCGGGACGCAGCACGTGCTCGTCACCAGTCCACAGCCCCTGAGGGGCCATGCCAAAAGCCGGAAAACCCTGGCAACTCCAGATATTTCAGTTTGGCACAAACTCATAGTAGCCAAACCTGCCCTACCCTGAGTCTACTCAGAGTCCTGACTTAGCTCCCCCAGTCTGACTCTTCAAAACGCCTTCCTGCTGAAATATAACAGGACCTTCACTGCAGGGAGCTGCCCAGGCCCCACTGGAGTGCTGCATACCGCACAGCATGTGCCTTCTTCCTAACATCTGGAAAATTCTCAATTCTAAAACCCATCTGGCCCACGGGCTTCAGAGAAGGGACTGAGGGCCTGTGTTTGACGCCTGTCGTACAGAGAAGGAGACTGAGGCAGAGCAGAGGGGTCACTGACTAAGGTCACGGCTGGACGATGAAGCGGGCAAAGCCACATTGACCAACGCCAGGCCCCCGGCCACAGGAGCACGTTACACTCATTGTCTCACTGAATCTCCCCAACCGCCCTGGAGACAGGGAGGAGGCCTTCCCATTGTACAGAGGAGAAAACTGAGGCCGGGGAGGCACGCCCACAGGGAGAGGCGGCAGCAAGCTCAGGTCTTCTGAATCCAGCCTGTGCCCTTAGCCGTAAAGCTCTCCTGCTGCGCAGAGGAGGGGGCAGAGGAGGAAAGGCGGCCCCACGCCCATGCCCCGCCCCCAGCACCCGGCCCCCACGCACCATGGGGCAGAGGCAGACCCGGGCCAGCGTCATGGTGAAGGTTGCCATGGTGACGGGGTGGAAGTCCAGAATCTTGGGGTAGATGTCCAGCGGGGACAGCGTCTACAGCAGGGACAGCAGGAAGGACCTCAGCGAGACTGGCAGGAACCAGGAGCTCCGTGGTGGAGGCGGGGGCTGGGGTAGGGGGGAAGGGTCCTCACCCCGGAGGTGATGATGACAGACTGGAAGCGCTCAAACACGGGTTTGATGGCCAGCGAGGCGTCCATGCAGCTGTGGGAAGCTGAGGTGAGGGCCAGGCCAGGGGGCTGGGCCCCCGCGGTCCGTCACATCCCCAGGGGTCGGGTCTCACCTGAAGTGCAGGATGGGGTTGGCAATGGTCGGGGTCCGGTCATCAAAGGGCTCGATGATGATGGTGAAACCTACAGGAGGCCGGTGAGGTTCCCTGGGCGCCAGGCAGAACCATGCCCACCGGCCATTCCCCAAACCCCCCACCCCCGTTAGTGAAGGGGACCAGCCACCAGCCGCCCAGGCCTAAAACCCAGGCAGCCGAGTCCAAAATACACCCCAACCTGCCTGCCTCTCCCCAGGGCCGACACCTGTGCAAACACCCATGGAGGACCCCGAGCAGAGAGCACCAAAGGTTCCTCCACAGACCCCCAGCATCGCAGGGCCCACCCCAAGGCCTCGAGCCTTCTCCTACCATCTTTCTGTCTAAGCCCCAGGAGGCCAGTCAGCTCTGTCTCCAAAGTCCATCTGCAGGCCGAGCACTTCCCCCAGCCCCTCCCCAGTCCAGCCGCCGTCACCACCCGTCTGGACCAGTGCAGTCGCCTCCTCACTGGGCTCCCAGCTCCCACCCCTGCTCCCTTCACAGCAGTCAGAGGCACCCTGGGAGCTCCTGAGTCAGAAGCCCCCCATGGCACCCCACACCCCTCCCGGGGTCCAGAATCGTCTGTGGGGCCCTGCCAAAAGAACCCATTTCCTCCTTGCTCACGGGCCTCCTACCTAACTTTCACAAACCACCAGGCTCCCTCCACCCCAGGGCCTTTGCACTTGCTGGCCCCACTGCCTGGAAAGCTTCCCAAGGTGGTTGGCTTCATTTGGTCATCTGGGACTCAGGTCAGATGTCAGTTCCTCAGAAAGGCCTTCCCTGGCCACTGCAGGCATGCTCCAACACGGTAACATATTTGTTTCTCAGGAAAACTATTGCTTCCTGAATCATCTTCCTTATTTGTTTGTGTCTTTGCTCCCTGTCTTCTCCTCTACAATATAAGTTCCAGGAGGTCAGGACTGAGGTCTTTCTTGGTTCCTGAGCCTCCCCAGTGTTGGGCCTGGCCCATTTGTTGAACAAATAGATGAATGAATGAATTCACATATTCAATTTCACTTAAAAAAAATCAAGTCCTCTGTGCCCAGCCCTGTGCTGGGGACACAGCAGTGACCGAGACAGCTCTGGCCCTGCCCTCTCAGGGCTCACAGTCCAGTGATGGGGACAGACCTGTCCCCAGAGTGACCACTCAGAGTGCAGGGCTGGGACAGGGGAGCCCACGGGAGGGGGCCTGATGCACCCTGGGCATCAGAGAGGGCTTCCTGGAGGAGGGGACATCTCTACTGAGCCGAGAACTGATGGATGATGGGGAGGTAGCTGGGGACTGAGAAAGATGGGGAACGATGTTCCAGGTACAAGACTGAGGTGTTGGTACACAGGGGAGTGGGGAGGAGAGGAGAAAGCCAGAGAGGGAAGATGGTGGGACAGAGGGACGGACAAAGAAGGAAGCTTCCAGCGGGACTTGCTGCTGATCGGCCCTGGGGTGGGGGGACGGACTCCCCGTCCTCCTGCTGAGCCCGGCCCGGCTGCAGGATGTCAGGCGGGCCTGACCTGGTTTCCCGGATAGAGGAGTAATCCCCGGGGATCAGACTGAGCCCTCGGCCAGCTTAAAGCTGAGGACGGGGAGGGACCGCGGACCGATAAAGCCTCCGGGACACTTCCCCTCTCCCTGCAAGCTGGAAACCTGAGCACCATCCTCAACCCCTCTCCCCCATGCTCCCCAGTCCCAGGCACCAAGGCCCAGCCTCTTTACCTCCCTCATCTCTCTCCAGCCCTCCCTTTTCTCTTCCCGCCGTGGCCCAGGCTCCTCGTCTCCTGCCCCCAGTCCCTGCCAGAAGAATCTTTCTAAAGCACAAATCTGCCCCTGCTCCTCTCTTGCTCAGAACCCGCCATGGCTCCCCAGTGCCGTCGTGAGCAGAATGAACAACTCCTTACCACACCCTAGAGTGTGAGCTGACCCCACAGAACTTCTCTGGCCTCACTCAGGCCAGTGCCCGCCCCCATCCCTCTCCACTCCACAGCCAGAGGGAGCTTTGAGAATACAAACCTGAGCATGAGGCTCGCTCACTCAAGAACTGTCCGTGGCTCCCCAGTGCCCTCAAAATAAAGCCCAAACTCCCGAGCCCAGCCCTACAGGGTCCTGTGTGTCTTGAGTCCCACAGCCAACCCTCTGGACTCCACTGGGACCCTGACCCCAGCAGAGGCGGGAAGAGGGGGGCTTACCCTTGGCGTAGGTGCTGACGAGGGTGGCGAAGTTGGCGAGAAGGGTGAGCGGGGAGAAGTCGGCGAGGTCGGCGATCTCCAGGGTGTACAGGAGGGAGCGGAGGCGCTCGGCGCAAAATCTGGAGTGGGGGCGAGGGAGTCAGGGGGCGGGGGCAGGCAGGACCAGGACCAGCGGCCAGGACAGAGCACGTGGCCACGTGTCTGTCTCCCCAGGTCACTGGGCGCTCCGGGAGGGCAGGGACCGGGGCTGTTTCGGTCACCTCTGTGTCAGCAGCCACGCTGCTTGATGGCACATACAGAGCAACAATCATACACCTGAGTACGTGGTCGTACGTCACACGTGGTCACACTATCTCGTACGCACGTTCTCAGTCAAAACAGAGACGCACAACCACACCCAGATTCCCACTTCACGATGTGAATCCTGCACGGCCACACGGTCACATGCTCACGCCCAGAACCTCTCACACCGCCTGTCACACTTGGCCACCCACCCTCAGTGACACACACGGTGTCAGAGTCCCACAATCTCACGCCCCCTCGAGGAGCCTCACACACACTGCGTCAACAGCACGCATGCACACGCAAGGCCACCCACCCACCAACGCTGACAGTCGGGCTTGAGGCTCTCACCCCTCAGGGACAGGTCACAGAGCAGGACCGCCTGGCTGCAAGTTTAAAACTCGCCTCCTGAACGTGATTTCTTCAAATCTGTCTTCTCTACCCCTCCCCACTGGCTGTGATCCCCCAGCCTCAGGGCTCCCCTGTCGCAGCCCTGCCCACTCTGGGTCGCCCCTGTCTCATCCCTTTGTTTCCCTCACAAGTCCCCTCCTCCAGGAAGCCTGCCCTGATCTCGATCTCATAGTTATTTAATGTTTCTTCCTCTGATTCTCACGATGTTGGTGGGGTGGGACCATCTCTCTCTTGTTCCCACTGCATCCCCTCCTCCAGGAAGCCCACCTGGTCCCCTGCTGGGTCAGGTGCCCCCTCTGTGTTCCCTCAGCCCTCTGGGCTCCCCCACCTCAGTTCTGCCCATTCTGGGTCATCCCTGGTCTAGGACAGGTCTGTCACCCCCTGGACGGTGAGCCCAGGAAGGCAGGGCCAGAGCTGTCTTGGTCACCCCCATGTCCCCAGCACACAGCAGTCACTTGGGGAACATGTGTCAAGTGGCTAAGATCCTCTCTTTGCCCTCACAAGTCCCCCATCCAGGGGAGACCAGGGAAGCCACACAGAGGGCCGTCCCACACCCTCAGGGGCAGGGCGGCAGGGGCTTCAGAGCCCTACAGACCTGGCTCTGCACGACTACCCCACACAGTGCTGTGTGACCCTCCTCTCCAGGTCCCGTGTCCTCATCTGCAACACGGGGACACTGCACTGAGATTCCATGAGAAACGGAACATAGAATGCTTAGCTCCTCGTCAGTCCTCAGACAGGGTAAGTGACTTGTATCATGCTTTCTCATTTAACCACCACAGAAACCTGGGAGTAAAGGAGATGACCCCCTACTAACTTTTCAAACGAGGAAACTGAGGGTCAGAGAAGACCAGTGACATCCAAAACAGCAAAGGGAAAGTACAGGAAGCCTCACCCCACTCCCAGGTCCATTCTCTGCCTGCTCTGTGCCGGGGAGACTGACCCCCCCCCAGATTGCATCATGGGGATGCGCCTGCCCTCAGGCTTGGGGGACAACTAGCAGCGCCGGTGTAAGGGGACGCGGGTCCAGGGGTCCTCAGCATTTTCCCCCAGCTCCCACCCTGCTGGGCCTCGTCAGGAGCCCCTCTCCAGGGCCGCTCCCTGCCCTGCCCCGGTGACCTGGGGTAGAAATCTCTCTGAGCTCTAACAAGTGCCCAGGGGCCTCACCACCCCTGTGGGTCCTCCCCGCTGCCTGCCCCCTCTATAAACAGTCCTCCATCAAACTCGCTTCAGGTAAATTCTCCGATCCAGCCCTGTGTTGCCTGCCAGGCCCCCACCCAACGCAGGGACCCAGCACCAGCAGGGACCTCGCCCACAACCTTGTCCAACCAACGGTGTCACACATGCCCCCCCCCCTCCTCGCGTCTCCCGACACTGGCGACGCGGTGACCCAGGCCCGGCTCGGAGGACCAGGCTCGGCCCCCGCCCCGCAGGGACCGGGCGCACCTGAGGGGCTTGCGCTGGATGCACACGCGCTGGGCCAGGCCGCTCAGGAAGGCGGGGGGGGCTCTCCTGCACCACGTGCTGCACGCGCAGCCGCCACTTGACGTACTCCAGCAGGCGCCGCAGGAAGCCCAGGAAGTGCTCGGCCGTGCGGATGGAGCCGGGCACCGCCTCTGCGGGGAGAGGGGGTCAGGCGCCGCGGGGACGGCGAGCACGGGCGGGGGCTGGGGGCCGGGGGCCGGGCGGCTCACCCTGCAGCACCTCGTCGGGCAGCACCGGGTTGGCCAGGTGCGCGTCCGTCTCCCGGGCGACGCTGGCCTCCCGCAGCCCCTCCACCAGGCGCCGGTACTCCTCCCGCAGGCGCTGCTCATCTGTCTCCTTGATCCTGCGGGAGACGGCGTGTGGGCGGGCGGGGACGCCTGCGGGGCATTGGGGTGGCGGGGGGCAGGTCAGGCAGAGAGCAGGGGCCTGGGGGCAGGGTGGGCACCAGAGCCGACCTGAGCACCGTCTTCTGCAGGGTCTCCAGGTTGCCCTGGCACCGGTCGAGGGTCCGGCGGGTGATATTGACACTCATGGAGTCGATGCAGACGTTGTCTAGAGAAGAGGGCAGAGAGGCTCGGCTCCGCCAGGCAGAGGGGAGCAGCCTGAAGGGCTGGCGGCTGGCACCCTCCACGCCCCCTGCCCCCCGGATCTGGGGCCTTCCTCACCGATGTTGTGGGCCTCGTCAAAGACCACCACGGCCTTGCGGGCCAGCTCCTTGGACACCTGGTCTGCAATCTTGGGGTCCAGGAGGTAGTGATAGCTGTACACCACCACATTGGCGTGCAGGATCTGGGGGCCGAGGAGGGCACTTACCCCAGCCCGCCTGCCAGCACCCACCCCGGGCCCTGCCACCCCCGTCACTCCCTCCCAGGCCCACAGGGGTAAGACAGGAGAGAGACACGGGCAAGGCACGAATATAAGTAAACGGATTGAGACAGACAGACTGCCAGATATAGACATGGACCCACAGGGAGATACAGGCAGACAGATGGGCAGGCAGCCTGTAACCCTCACACAAGCCCCTCTGCCCACCCCGCCAGCCTCCTCACCGAGTAGCGGGCAAGGAAGTACGGGCACCAGCCCTGGCGCTTCCCCAGGGCCTTCAGGTCATCCAGGTTGTAGATGCCAGCGGGGAGGGGGACCTGGCGCCCATGGGTGTCAAATTCCTGGGTGGGGCGAGAGGGAGCCTGCGGGTCAGGGAGGTTGGCCGTCCCAAGCAGCTCGCCCTCCCTCCCTCGGCCCTCCCCCCGTGGGCACCTCGTAGAAGCGGCAGTGGGGCAGGCTGGGGTCCTGCTGGTACTGCGCCCGCACGTAGGAGGCCGTGAGGCTGTGGCATTTCCCGTCAACGTCCTTCCCAAAGCGCAAGGGCGTCACCTGGGCAGACGAGGGGCATCTTAGCACCGAGACAGGCCGAGGAGCCTAACTAGTCCTGGAACTGGGGGCTCACCTCACAGCTAGGTGGGATGGGAGGCTGTCCTGGCCCATCCGGGGTGAGACTCGGGGATTTTTGGAAAACTCGAACCTCAACCTGTTTCATTATTAAACAGTTAAGACACTTGGGAACTCACGGCAGAGACGCAAGAGTGGTAAGATTGTTCGACTCTTCAAATTATTATTTTTAAAACATTAAGCCCTATATACAATAGGATATTATTCAGCGATAAAAAAGAAGGAAATCTTGCCATTTGCGACAACATAGATGGACCTTGAGGGCATTATGCTAAGTGAAATAAGTCAGAGAGAGAAAGACAAATATCTTATGAACTCACTTATATGTGGAATCTAAAAACACAAACCAAACAAACTCATAGATACAGAGAATAGATGAGGGGGGCAGGGGGTGGATGAAATGGGTCAAAAGGTATAAACTTTCAGGTACAAAATAACTAAGTCATGGGAATGTAATGTACAGCATGGTGACTATAGTTAATAATGCTGTACTGTATATTTGAAAGTTGCTAAGACAGTAGATCTTAAAAGTTCTCATCACAAGAAAAAAAAATTTTTGTAACTACATAGGTGACAGACATTAACTAGACTTATTGTGGTGATCATCTTGCAATGTATACAAATATCAAATCGTTATGTTCTAACCTGAAACTAATATAATGTTATATGTCAATTAGACCTCAATAAAAAAAAATTAAGCCTTGAAGATTCTTTAGCATATAAATTGAGGATAACTGCTTTATCTTTTTTTTTCCCCCCAAAGCCCCAGTAGATAGTTGTACGTCACAGTTGCACATCCTTCTAGTTGCTGTATGTGGGACGCGGCCTCAGCATGGCCGGAGCAGCGGTGCGTCGGTGCGCGCCCGGGATCCGAACCCGGGCCGCCAGCAGCGGAGAGTGCGCACTCAACCACTAAGCCACTGGGCCGGCCCTGCTTTATCTTTTAAAATGCTAAAACAGCCAGAACCTTGGCGAGGTCTAAGAATCAGAGGAGGTTCTGGTCGCACAGTCTGAGAACCTGCCTTGCCTTCACCCTGCCCTGTACCCTCCGAGGCTCTGCTGGTGGCACCACCACAGCCCAGGGCTGTCTTTCCTCAGAATAAAACCTTGGGGCCGGCCCGGTGGCTTAGCGGTTAAGTGCGTGCGCTCCGCTACTGGCGGCCCAGGTTTGGATCCTGGGTGCACACCAACGCACCGCTTCTCCAGCCATGCTGAGGCCGCGTCCCACATGCAGCAACTAGAAGGATGTGCAACTATACAACTATCTACTGGGGCTTTGGAGAAAAAAAGGAGGAGGATTGGCAATAGATGTTAACTCAGAGCTGGTCTTCCTCAGCAAAAAGAGGAGGATTGGCATGGATGTTAGCTCAGGGCTGATCTTCCTCACAAAAAAAAAATAAAACCTTTCCTTCGCCAAGGGAAGGCTCTGAGGCTGCTGCCCCTTCCCTCTCCCCTTCTCATTTCATCAGTCGCCAAAGCCTGTGCTACTTCTCTTTAATTATCATTCATCATATATATCATTTCTCATATATTCCTACAAATAATGTTACATAATAGATATTCCATGAGTTACCACACATTAAGTGCTTAGAACAGTGTCTGGTGCACAGGGAACCCAATAGTTTGGTAACATAATTTAATAACAACTAATATTCTATGTGTCATACATTATTATATATTAATATCATAATTTCTAATAGTCTTTTAGCTCTTTGCACATGCTAAGGGCTATATGCATTATCTGGCCCAATCTTTTTTTTTTATTATTGAGCTATTATTGGCATACGACATTATATTAGTTTCAGGTGTACAACATAATGATTTGATATTTGTATATATTGCGAAATGATCAGCACAATGAATCTAGTTAACATCTATCACCACGTATTGTTACAATTCTTTTGCTTATGATGAGAACTTTTAAGACCTATTCTCTTAGCAACTTTCAAATATACAATACAGTATTATTTTTTTTAAAGATTTTATTTATTTATTTTTCCCCCCAAAGCCCCAGTAGATAGTTGTATGTCATAGCTGCACATCCTTCTAGTTGCTGTATGTGGGACGCGGCCTCAGCATGGCCGGAGAAGCAGTGCGTCGGTGTGCGCCCGGGATCTGAACCCGGGCCGCCAGCAGCGGAGCACGCGCACTTAACCGCCAAGCCACGGGGCCGGCCCTGTATTATTAACTATAGTCACCTTGCTGTACATTACATCCCCAGGACTTATTTATTTTATAACTGGAAGTTTGTACTTTTTGACCCCCTTCACCCATTTTGCCCACCCTCCAGCCCCCTTGCCCAATCTTATCAACAACTATATGAAGAAGGTAATGAATTATCCCCATTTTACAGAAAGGAAGACTGAGGCCTACACAGTAGAAATCTCCCATCCAAGAGCACACGGCTAATAAGTTGCAGAGCCAGGAAAGCAGGCCTCCCAGACTCCAGGAGCTGCCTTTTTAACCTCTCCCAGGCTGGGGGAAGTGGGAAGTCTCCCCGGAGGAGGTGTGCTTGCCTGGGCCGTGAATGATGAGTGGGAATCTGATGAGCGAGAAGAGAAGTCTGTGTGTGGCCCCTGCATACCTCCCTGACAGGTCTGGTCTGCGGATCTAGGACTCCTGGTTGGATGGAAGAGTTTCCTCAGCCCCGAGGCTTAGGGCGAGGGGAAAAATGGGCGCTCACCTCAGGATGAATACACAGGTTCTTCCGGGAGCTCAGAGCCAGCCCCAAAAACTGCAGCTTCTCGCCCTCCTGCTTCTCGTAGAAGTTGAGCAACTTTCGAAGCTCCTCGATCACCTGGTCCGGTCGAGGAGGGAGGGGGGACTCAGCCTCGTTGAAAGCACAAAGCCCCTGCCCAGCCAGGCCCCAACCCTTCCCCAGCTTCCCAAGCGCCCCCAAAGCTGTGATGGCCACCACCAGGGGGACCAACAGGTCCAGGAGCACTGGGATTGGGCCTGGCTCACCTTCTCAATCTCAGGCACAGTCCTCGAGCAGTAGATGAGTTTAGTCACCTCCAGCGGATAAGCCTGCCGACGACAATGGCCTCAGCCCCTGTCCAGCCTGCTCCCTCTTTCCCCTACACGGGCCCACTGGGTCACTCACCCGCTGGTATGCCATGATCAGGGCCAACAGGGACACTGTCTTCCCGGTGCCCGAGGGCATCTCCAGCACTCCATGACCCTGTGTGTTGAGGGTGGCAGGGACAAGACACAGGCTCTCAGAACTTCAGGGACACAAATTCTGGGGACCTCCTCTCCAGAATGCCATCATCTTGGAATAGCAGGACAACACAGCAGCTAAAAGTCTGGGCCCCAGGGGCAGTGGGTTTAAACCCGCTTCTGCCTTTCTGGCCTCAGTTCCTTCATCTTTAAAATGGGCCTCATAAGCACTTCTTCATAGCATAACTATGAGGATTAATGAGCAACTGGGGGTTAAATACCTAGCATCTGAAATATAGTGACCCCTTTTCCTTTTAATTTCACAAACACTTCCACAGCACTCACTTTGTGCCTGGCACTACTTCTAAGCGTCTTACATTAGGGTTTCTCAACCTTGGCTCTATTGACATTTTGGGGCCAGATAATGCTTGCGGAGGGCTGTCCTATGCACTGTAGGATGTTTAGCAGCATCCATGGCCTCTACCTACTAGATGCCAGTAGCACCCCTCGACCCGTATGACAACCAGGAATGTCTCCAGACACTGCCAATGTCCTCTGGGGGGCAAGATGGTCCCCAGTTGAGAACCACTGTCTGCCTGAGTGAATTAACTCATATAACCCTGACATAACCTCCGAGGTAGGTACTATTACTATGGCCATTTTACAGAGGTGAAAACTGGAACGGGGAGATTAAGTGATTGACCCAAGGGCACACAGCTGTGGGTCCAGGATTCCAACCCAGGCAGCCGACTCCAAAGTTTATACATTCCTAACCACTGAGCAGCTCAGCCTTCGATAACTGTTGGTGGCTACTATTATGAACTATTATTATGTAAGATAACGGGAGGGTTGGGAGTGCTGGCTCCCTAGGACCTCAGGTTTCTAAAATCTAGACGTGCTGCAGTCTCCAGACGCCCGTGGGGCAGCCCCCCGGTCAGGTGGGCAGCGGCGGCCGGCCCACCCACCTTGGCGTCCAGCGTGCGCTTAAGCTCCAGCATGTAGGAGAACTGCTCCGGGTAGATGTAGTCGTAGGGGAAGTAGACCAGCAGCCCGTCCACGTTGAGCCTGGCGGCGGGGACTGCCGGGTCAGTCGCCCGTCCCCTTAGGCAGCCCCCAAACTCCCCTGTCGTCCGACAGACCCGCCGGTCCCCCCGGCCATCCCCCAGTTCCCAGAAGCCTCCGGGTCCCCGGCATCTCCTCGCTGACCATCCCCGTTACGGCCTCGTGGGTACCCACCCCCACCCCTGCAGCCTCTCCTTGGCCCTCTGGGGCCCCAGGCGCGGCCCCCGGCCCCCCGATCCTCCAGACCCCCACGCCCGCTCGCGAGCCGCGCATCCCGACCCCCTCTCACTTCATGGCGCCGGCCGCGGAGTGAAGCGGCGTCGGCCCGCCTCCCTCATGAATATTCAGTCAGAGGCAGGATCCGTGGGCGTCCTCGAACGGCCTCTCCATCTTTCTCATGACGCCATTGGCTTATCCTGCCCGTCACTCCAGTGGGGCGGAGCCAATCGGGATAATGCGCGTGCGCACGGCAATGGGAGGGCGGGCTCCCGGGAGAGGCGGGGCCGGAGGCGTCTCTGAGGATCGCCGAGTACCAAGAACAAAACATGGAGGGAAGAGAACCGAGAGAATCGATCCCACTTGTTAGGATTCTTTCTTTCTGCATCTGCCCGGATTGTTTGAGTAGCGAATAGAATCTTAGGGAAAATTACAGAGAAAGTGGGGACTCCTTCGGGGCCCATGAGTTAGGAGTGGCTTCGCGACACCAGAAAAACATGCACTTATAAAACGCCTGCTGTGTCCTAGACCTCTCTGGGATAAATAACTCCTCCCATTTATTGAGCTCCTGCTGTTTGCCAAATACTGTGCCAGACGTCTTAATCAGCCAGTAATGGAAAGGTGGTGTGGTTTGGTGGTTAAGGTGTGGAGTCTGGAACCAGAAGGCCTGGGTCGAAATCCTGGCTCCACTCTCTGTGTGACCTTGCTCAAATTACTTAATTTCTCTGGGGTTCCATTTTCTCTTCTGCAAAGTAGGAACAATTAGGTTATCTACAATGTAGATGATGCTTAATTAACCCACATAAAGCAGTTAAAACTGGGCTTAGCACATACTAAGCATTCAATGAATGCTAGTAGCTTTTATGTGTTCGTTCAACAACTAGCTATGGGGCATCTTCTGTATGCCTGACCCCCTGTTAGGCCCTGGGAACACAGAGGTGACCAAGACAGCCCCTGTTCCTGTCCTCAAAGAACAGATACTAAACATACAAATAAATATATGATGACAAGTGCTGCGAAGAAAATTTTCAGGCAACCATAAGGGCTGTGTACAGAAGCCTGCGGTCAACTGTGGGGTGTGAGTGTTGACCAGAACAGTGGTCACCGAAGGTTTCTTTGAGGAAATGAGGTTTGAGTAGAGACAGGAAGTATGAGAAGGAACCAACCAGCCAAGGGGGATGGATGAGGGAAGTGGAAAGGGTGTTCCAGGCAGAGGGAACACTACACGTATATAAAAGCTCTGAGGACAGAAGAAAGCTGTTACCTCAAAGGGCTGAACGGAGTGCTGTGTGGTGGAATTCAGCAAGGACAGAGAGTAGAGAGAAGCAGCTGGAGGGCCGGGCAGGGCCAGATCAAAAAGTTTTACAGCGGCCTACAGAGAGCTCTCTCTAACTAGCTGACCCCCTCATCATGCCCACACCAACCCAACTTACCTCTCTCTAATCTCCTCTTCTCTCCCTCAGTTCATTCTGTTTCAGCAACGTTATCCTCCTTGCTGTTTCCAAAAATGCATGAGACACTTCCTACCTCAGGGCCTTTGCACCTGCTCTTCCCTCTGCCTGGAATGCTCTTTCCCCTGATGTCCACATGGCTGATCTACTCACCTTCTCCAGGTCTTTGCTCAAGGGTCACCTTCTAGGAGGCCTTCCCCAACCACCAAATGAAACTCAACCCCTGCACACACACGAACACACACTACGCTGTATCTCCCCTGCTTTTTTTTTCTTCAGAGCCCATCTAACCATCTGACATACTGAATATTTGACTTATTTTGTTTAGAAAGTCAGCTCCGTACAGACAGGGAATTTGTCCACTTGATTCACTACTATAGCTGCAGTGCCTGCTACCATGCCTGGCACACAGTAGGGGCTTAATAAACATTTGTTGAGAGAGTAACTAAGCAGGGAAGGGAAATGATCAAATGTGCATTTTGAACCCATAATTCCCTTTGGGTGCCCTGTGGCACGTGAACTGGAGGGACAACGACTGGCAAACAGTCAGGAGCCAGTCGGTGGCTGAGGCTAGGGTAGCAGAGAGAAGAATTATGTCACTTAATCCTCATGACAGTCCTATAAATGACATGCTTTTATTATCCCCATTTTACAGATGAAAAAACAGGTTCAGAGAGGTGAGATGAGTTGCCCAAAGCCCATTTTATCCTACTTTCTGTGTGTCTGTCTGTGTGTATGATGGATTCTGCAGTTGATCTGGGCAGAGAAGGAAAGGGGTTTTAGCAGGGATTAGAGAAAAGAGCTCTGTTGATACAACCACAGGGCTCAGCGAGAGAGACAGGAGGCAGGAGGCAGTGGGCCACGCCAAGGTTGTGGCTTCCTTCATAATCGCCTCACTTTCTTTCATTCGTTCATTCATTCACTCGTCGTATATTCCCCGAGCCCCTGCTCTCTGCACACCCTGTTCTGGGTGGCAAAAGGCACACAGCAGTGACCGAGACAGCCTCAGCCCAGTCCAGTGGGGGAGATGGACATGTCCAGGGGTGACCCAGAGCAGGCAGGGCTGGGATGGAAATGGGATAGGTGCAGCACCTGATCTGGCTGCAAAGCCTGGGAAAGTTTTTCTCTGAGACTCAGTTTTTTCACCTCTAAAATGGGGATGTGATATCTACATCAACAAGTGACATTTACTATACAGTCATCCAAATGAGACTATACTTCCAAAGTTAGACAAAAGTTCTAAAAATGGATCCTCGGGAGCTGGTAGAACTCATAATGGTGGTGATGGTGGGGACGGGTGTGGAGCCAGTTAATGAGGTCACCAACTTCACCTTGAGCCTTAACTGAAGAAATGCTCGGTGGGAAAAGCTACACACACAGAGATGCTCCTTGCAGTAGCACGTACAAGGAGAACAGACTGGGAAGAACAAACACACGTGACTTCGGGTGGCTAGGAGTAAGTCATGGTTATGCCTTCTGTTTTGGAGGAGTTCATGCTCCCCATTCTGCATTCCAGCCCCATCCTGCTGCTCACTCCTCTGCTTTCCACTGGCCTCCAGTGGTCTCCTCTTTGCCTGCAGCATCGTCTCCCAACCTTGCCCTGCCTCACTCCTACTGCTCACCTTCAGGTCTCAAAGAGATGTCCCCTCCTCCAGGAAGCCCTCCCTGACCCCCCAGGATGGGTCAGGCACCCTCTCTGGGATCCCCCATCCCAGCTCTGGTTACTCTGTTAAAGTGGGGAAGACATCTTCAAACCAAGACGTTAAGAAAATGAAATCGAGTATTGAACTTACATGCGCCAAGCACTGTGCTAAGTGTCCTGCCATCTGGCTGACGTCATCTCCCACTGCTGTCCCCCTCACCCACTCCTTCCAGCCACACTTGGCCTCCTGGCTCTTCCGCCCAGGCATCTGGCCTGCATTAGTTGGCTAATCTGCATAACAAATTACCCCCCAAATGTCATGGTTGAGAATGACAGCATTTATCATCTCATGGACTCTGTAGGTCAGGAATTGAATGAAGCTGCAGTTATCCCAGCTCAGTAGGGAAATGATTCACCACTGAGCTCACCAGGTGGTTGCTGGCAGGATGCATTTCCTTGCTGGCTGTTGGCTGGGGGGGCCACCCTCAGGTTCCTGGTGCGTGGGCATCTCTGAGGGCAGCTGCTTTATCAAAGTGAGAAAGCCAGAGGAGACAGCGAGAGATGTGAGCAAGACGGAAGCCACTGTCTTTTGTAACTTAATGTCGGAAGGCCTAGTCCATCACGTTCACTGTGTTCTTCCTTAGATCCATCCCCACATCAGCCCATCATCATAAGAGGGCTTACTCAAGGGGGTGAACACCAGGAGGCAGGGATGATTGGAGCCATCCTAGAATGACTGACACCTGCCTCCGCTTGGCCTTTGCTGCTCCCTCTGTCTGGAAGGCTCTTCCCCGCACTGCTGCATGGCTTCCTCCCTCACCCCCTTCAAGCTTTCCTCAAAGATCGACTCCTCAGAGAGGCCTTCCCTGACCACTTTATTTAAATTGCAATACTGCCTGGGTAGGCTGGATGATGGTCCCCAGAGATCTCCAGACCCTGATCCTTGGAACCTGTGAATGTTCCCTTACATGGCAAAAGCAACTTGGCAGGAGGGATGAAGTTAAGGATCCTGAGACGTTCAGGTGTGCCCTAAATGTAATCACGAGTGTCCTTATAAAGGGAGATTCAACAGTAGGACAGAAACAGAGGCAATGTGACACTGAAGCGAGATGCTAGGCTGCAGGCTTTGAAGATGGAGGAAGGGGACAGAGCCAAGGAATGCAAAGAATGCAGCTCGAGAAGCCGGAAAAGGCCAGGAAACCAATTATCCGCTAGAGACTCCAGAGGGAGGGCGGCCCTGCCAACACCTTGATTTCAGCCCATGCAGCAGCCCTAGGAAACAAGTACATCTCCCATTCAGGTGCAATATAACCTCTCCTGCTTTAGTTTTTTCTATAACAGTGATCCGCATCTGATACAATATATTCTTTGCTTATTATTTTGTTTATTGTCTGTCTCTTCCACTAGAATGCCGGCTGTACGATTGCAGAGGCATTTTACAACTGTTTCTTAAGGACAGTTTCAAACGGACACGAAAGTTTGGAGAGTAGGGGTAGTGAAGCCCCACATAGACTACGCTTCATCAATTTTCAGCTCAAGGCTGATCTCGCTTCATCTACACCCCAACCATTTCCCCTCCCACCAGTCAATTACTTTGAAGCAAATCCTGGACATTGTATCGTTTCATCAAGAATTATTTCAGAGGTATCTCTGAAAGGAAGGACTCTTTGTAAAAACAACCACAATATCATCAGCAGACCTCAAAGAAAGTAGTAATCACTGCTTAATAGCATCAAAGGTCCAGACGGTATTTGAATTTGAAGGCAGGGAATTCTGTCTCCTTGTTTGCTTGTTCTCCTTCGCTACTTTATGTGGCAAAAAGGACTTTGCAAATGTGATTAAGTTAAGGAGCTAGAGATGAGGAGATTATCCCGGATTATCTGGGTGGACCCAATATACTCACAAGGGTCCTTATAAGTGAAAGAGGGAGTCAGGAGGGTCAGAGTCAGAAAAGGAGAGGTGACAATGGAAGCAAGAGATGGGAGTGATACAGGTACTGGTTGTTGTTGTTTTTTTTTTTAAAGATTTTATTTATTCATCTTTTTCCCCCCAAAGCCCCAGTAGATAGTTGTATGTCATAGGTTCACATCCTTCTAGTTGCTGTACGTGGGACTCGGCCTCGGGTTGGTCGGAGAAGTTGTGCCTTGGGGCGCGCCCGGGATCCGACCCCGGGCCGCCAGCATCAGAGCACGCGCACTTAACCGCCAAGCCACGGAGCCGGCCCACAGGTACTGGTTTTGAAGATGGAAGGGGGCCATGAACCAAGGAACATAGGCAGCTTCTAGAAGCTGGAAGAGGCAAGGAAAAAATTCTTCTTCCCTTGAGTCTCCAGAAAGGAACTCAGCCCTGCTGACACCTTGATTTCAGTTCAGTGAGACCTGTTTCATATATCTGACCTCCAGACTGTAAGATAATGCGTTTGTATTGTTTAAGCCTCCAAGTTCGTGGTAATTTGTTACAACAGCAATGAGAATCTAGTACAGATTTTGGTAGTGGAAGTGGGGTCCGCTGCTGTCACAAATACCTAAAAATGTGGAAGTGGATTTCAAATTGGGCAATGGGCAGAGGCTGGAAGAACATTTAAAAGATTGATGGAAAAAGGCTAGATTGCCTTGAACAGACTGTTAGTAGAAATATGGATGTTAACAGTTCTGCTAGTGGGGACTCAGAAGTAAGTGAGGAACAAGATAGAGAAAACCTCTATCATCTTAGAGAATACCTAAATCATCGTAAACAGACTATTGGTGGAAATCCAGGCAGCCTCTAGAAACTGGAAAAGTCAAGGAAATAGATTCTCCTCTAGAGCCTTTGAAAGGAACATGACCCTGACAACACCTTGATTTTAGCCCACTGGGACCCATTTCAGACTTCTGAGTTCCAGAATTATAAGATAATAAATCTGTGCTATTTAAGCTACCAAGTTTGTGGTAACTTGTTACAGCAATGATAGGAAACTAACATATCTTTGTTATGAAAAAGAGAGGTCAGATTAGTGTAAACACATACAAAAAAAAAAACGCCCAGAAAAAACAAATATTATACAGGAAAAGAAGAAAGCTACAAAACAAACACATAAACCACCTGTAACTAAAGTACTTTTTAAAACTACCTAGCAAGATAATGGAAGATATCACATTTATAAAATAAGAGGGGCCGGCCCAGTGGCACAAGTGGTTAAGTGCGGGCGCTCCACTGCGATGGCCCAGGGTTCGCCAGTCTGGATCCCAGGCGTGCACCGACACACTGCTTGTCAGGCCATGCTGTGGCGGCATCCCATATAAAGTAGAGGAAGATGGGCATGGATGTTAGCCCAGAGCCGATCTTCCTCACACACACAAAATATATATATATAAAATAAGAACTGGAGGCTATGAAAAAATGAATGATTAAATAACAAGAAAGAGTTCTTGGGAATTCAAAATAATAGATAAAATGTAAATTTTAACAGAAGGATTAGAAGACAAGGTCAAGGAAATTTCCTAGAAAGTAAGGGAAAATTAACAAAGGGATGGAAAATAGTAGCAAAAAGATAAGAAAACTGAAGGCTCACACCAGACGATCCAGCATCCATATAATAAAAGTTCCAGAAAAAGAGAGCAAGAAAATTAAGGGGAAGAAATCAATACAGACATATGTAAGAAAGTTTCCCAGAACCAAAGGGCCTGAATCTCCACATTGAAAGGACAGACTTAGGGTGAGGATGATTAATGAATAAAGACTACAGTAGGCAACTCATCCTGAAATTTCAGAACCAGAGAAAGAGAGAAGATCTCAAAAGCTTCCAGGAAAAAAGCAAGTCAAATACAAGTTCAAAAGAAAGGGAGAATGGAAACAAATCTAAGGGAAAAAAATAAAACAGGTATCCCTTGTTATCCAGACTTGCATTCCAACTCAAGAAGCAAATAGATTCGAATGACAAAGGATGCTTATATTTCCAACCCAGGCTTTTATACCCAGCCAAACTATAATAAAGTGGGAGAGGAGAGTGAAGATATATTTAGTTGCACAAGAACTCAAAAATATTTACCTCCTCTTCACCCTTTTAAGGGAACAACTGGAGGATGTGCTCCAGCAAAATGAAGAGTCAACCAAGAAAGACAGACTTGGGATCCAGGAAACAGAGTCCAACTCGGGGAAGTCCCAGGACAGCTTAGCGTAGGCCTAGAGAGCAGCAAGTCAAGATTCAAGTAGGAGAGAGGATTTCAGCAGGGAGAAAAAAAAAATTGAGTGTACTGTTCGGAGTAGGGAAGATTCAATGGAACATTTGAAAAATATTAAGTATAGATGCATATGAAATTAAGCAAGTGACAAAGGTAATTATTAATTCTCAAGAATTTTAAAGTTTGTATAAGAGAGAAAATTCTAGTACACTACATGGCTCTGCGTGAAAAAAACTGACATAACCGCAACATGGTAAAAACTATTGATTGGTATAAAATTTTGATATGATTTTGTTGGGGAGGGTGAAGTGGGATTAGCCTAACAGAGCTCGAGCATCATGTACTGTACCAGGGAGTCAGTAGAAAATGTCTACAACTGATAAATCAAGAAACAGCAATGTCCCATCAACTCATGAAGGGATACTTAAGTTGGTGTATATATATACAATGGAATACTACTCAGCCATAAAAAAGACAAAATCGTGTCATTTGCAACAACCTGGATAGGCCTTGAGGGTATTGTGTTAAGCAAAATAAGCCAGACAGAGAAAGACAAGCACTGTGTGATTTCATTCCTATGTGGAAGATAAACACACGGATAAGGAGAACAGATTAGTGGTTACCAGAGGGGAAGGGGGTTAGGGTGGCGTGTGGAGGAGGTAAAGGAGCACACACGTATGGTGATGGATAAAAACTAGAGTATTGGTGGTAAGCATGATACAGTCTATACATAAACTGAAATATAGTAACGTACACCTGAAATCACACAATGTTATAAACTATTATGACCTCAATAAAATAATTTAAACAAAAAATGAAATAGCAATGTCAATATATTACTTAGAAACATGGAAGAAAATATCAGAAGAAATAGCTAAAGCAGTTGAAAGAGGTGGCCTCTCGAGAGCAGACAGGAGAATGGGGAGAGGTGACTGCTTTTTCTCACTATAACTATGTTAGTAATGTTTGATTTTTAAAGTATCTTCATGAAAACCAGTTGACGTGATGGAAGTCAGAACTGTGGTTACCCCTTACAGGGAGGGGGACACTTGCATTGACTGGGAAGAGGCACAGCGAGGGAGCTTCTGGATGACGGAAATGTGGTATATTAGCTCTATCCAATAGAACTTTCTGGTGATGCAAATCTTCCCTATCTGCACTGTCCAAAAATGGTAGCCACTAGCCACATGTGGTCACTGAGCACTTGAAAAGTGGTTAGTGTGACTGAGGAACTGAATCCTTAATTTTTATTTAATTTTAATTAATAAATTTAAGTTTAAATAGTCATATGAGGTCGGTGGCAGTTGTACTGGACATTGCAGACGACAACAATGCTGTAGCTTTACGACTTGTCAAAAAATACTTAGAAGAAACATATGCTTGTGCTTTGTCAAAAATCTTCAAGGAGCAGTTTATGAAATAAAGAGGGGAAGAGGCAAAGGAAAATCACTCTTCAGGGTCGTACCCTCAACAAGGCCACATGGATTCCCAGCAGATAAAGCCCTGTTGAAAATGATCCCACAGTCTGTAATTTCAACACCCATGAGGGAACAATCCACCACGAGTGAGAGCCAGCAGACACAACAAACCACAGGAGTAGATGGCCCCAAACTTCAGATGATCGGATTATCAGACATATACTATAAAATGACTATGCTTTTTTTTTAAACTTTATTATTTTATTTTATTTTTTTGTGAGGAAGATTAGCCCTGAGCTAACATCCGTGCCTATCTTCCTCTACTTTATACGGGACGCCGCCACAGCACGGCTTGACAAGCGGTGTGTCAGTGTGCACCCAGGATCCGACCCTGCGAACCCCGGGCTGCCAAAGCAAAGTGCTGGCACTTAACAGCTACGCCACCAAGCCGGCCCCAAAATGACTATCCTTAAAATGAACCCAAAACATGAAAAAAAGATCAAGACACTACAAAAAAAAAAAAAAAAAAAAAAAGCAGATGTATTTGAAAGAAGAAGGATGGATTTACATGAGGGAAATCCTTTAGAAAGAGGCTTTTTAAGACTGGTTTGCCAAAAATAGTAATAATGGTGAGCACTTATTAAGTCAAAAGGAATCCAAAGAAGAAGAAGTCAATTTCTGTGCAAACTACCTTTATTTATAAAGAAAAACGTCCCCATTTTGTTATAAACCCAGCGCTGTGTGAAGGCACTTGACTGGGGAGAGGTGGGGCAGGGAGCCTGATAGAGAGCAGTGTGCCTCATCCAGTCCCGGAGGCTGCTGGGAGAGACGGGGGCGGAGGTGACTCCCGGGGAAACCCAGGAGAGGTGACCCATCCCAGGCTCCGCTGGGATGGTGGGTGGGCTTGCTTTGAGGGGAGAGGGCGGGGTTGGCAGTAGGAGTGGGTGGCACTTTGGACGGGATGTGATTTGGCAAGTGGGTGGAGGTGTCTCTTGCCCCCCATGACTCCCAGCCCCACCACCACCTCCCATGGCTCAGGCAGGTTTCTAAACTTAAGGCTGGGGTTCTCCTTCTCGCCGGGGCTTCCAGGGAGGCAGAGAGCTGGTGGCGAGGACCCCACCCCTGCAGGTCTTGGGGCAGCAGGGAGACGCAGCAGTAACGGAGAGGGAGGTCTGGAGCGAAGGCAGGCTGCGGCCTCCCGTCTCGCTTGGAAACATCCTTCTCTCCTGCTAGACCTTATTCTTCTGAGGCTTCACCCTGGGGAAGAGCTGAGGCAAGACAGGGGCTTCAGACACCAGGAGCGTGTGTCCCCTTAATCTACTCCTAAATTTAATGGAGTCACCTAATCCACCCCCAGACCCGGGGACTGCCTCCATCCGCCCATCCCTTCCTAATGGACTCTCCTAGCATCTCCCAAACCACTCCAGAATCCCCGAGTCCCATCACCTCCAAGCACCAGATGGAGCCTTCCAATTAGAAGCCCGGCTGATGAAATGGAATATTCTGAGTCTCCCACACTGCCATAAAGGAGACGCTTGCCTCTCCCTACCACCATGGCTGTCTGGTTGGGACCCACCTCCACCCACCCCGAATTAAAAGAATCTTCTTCTCTCCTAGGAATATAATGGGATCTTCCTGGTCTCCTCCTCTAACCTAGTAGAATCTCTCTCCATTCTACCATAATTTTATTAATGGATTCTTTCTCATCCTGCCCAATGCTGTGTCACAAAAGCTTCCTCACCACCATGCCTGTAATATACAAGTAACTTTCTCATCACTCAAATGGGATCCCTCATTGCTCCCCCTGGCTAAAATACATTATTTTTTACCTCCCCAGTAATACATTAAGGGATGATAATAAAAATACTTGAGTATGAACCAGTCAACTGTTCCTCATCTCCCCCCCGTAACTATAATGGGCTTTTTCCTCACCTCCCCACGACCAATAATGGACTCTTCTGATCCCCCCCCCCGAATATAATGGACTGTCCCTCTCTCTCCCTCTTATTCTTGTGACATCACCCCTTTCCCCAAAAGGCCATCAGGAGGCCCGCACGATGTTTCTGGGCTCACCCCGAAGTAGTTACGGGGCACATAGCCCTCCTGGCCGTGCAGCGCGGCCCACCACCAGTCCGTCTCCTCCGGCCCGTCCCTCCGCAGCACGGTGACCGACTCGCCCTCGCGGAAGGACAGCTCGTCGCCGAACTCGGCGCTGTAGTCCCAGAGGGCGTACACCACCCCGTTGTGCATCAGCCCCATGCTCTGCTCCACGTCTGAAACACGAAACGGCAGGGATCGTGAGCACCCGGTCAAGGGAGGCCGGAACACTCAGGGGCACCAGACACGCTGGGAACAGGGACAGGCCTTGGGACCTGGTGCCTGCCCCAGCTGGGGGATGAGCAACCTGAAAAGCTGTGTACCCCTGTCTGGAGAGGGGCGCCTGAGCTGGAGTCAGCTGCCGGGGCTGGCAGTCTCTAAAATTTGAGAACACTGGGGTGCATCAAGCTGGGCCACCACCCTCCGAGGCAGGGTCAGTGGTCCCCATTCCCTCTTGTACATTGTTAAGTCCCAGTGTCACTCCCAGAGGTACAGTCGTCTGCACCCCCCCTTAAGTGGTACAGTCTCTATAGGGGACTCAACCCCTCCTTCAGATGGTACAGCCCTACTTCTCTTCCCCCTAAGTGGTCCCATCTTCTCCTTTCCGGATGGTGCAGTCCACACGACTTCCCCTCCCCAAGCGCAAAGTCTCTAAAGACGAAGTAATAACTTCTCCAGAAGGTACAGCTCACCCAAACCTTCCCCCCACCCCTTAAGTGGTAAAAGTTCCATCACGGATTTAGCCCCCTTCCCAGATGGGGTAGTCCACCATGCTCCCCCTCTCTAGTGGTTCAGTCCACCGGGATCCAGTTTCTCCTCCCCTCCCCGCCGGGCGCGCTGTCCAATCTCTACTTCACTCTCACAGAACTTCCCACGTCCGAGGCAGGCAGGACAGTAAAATCCTCACATCTCCCAGGCTCCACCTACCTGTGACAAAGGTGTGATGGCGCAATCGTCGTCCCCAAAGGTTACAGCCCTGCCCCTCTTCTGTGGGTGGCCCACTTGCAGTCACTGTCTGCCCCTGCTCACCGTAAGGCAGGCGCTACAGCCCCATGGCTCTCACCAACCTTCTGCCATAGGAGGTACAGCAGGCTGTCGTGTAGCCCCTCTCAAATACATTGTCCCACCTTCAGGTCCTACAGCCTGCCTTACCCCACCTCTACGAAGTTCCTAACCCTAAGGGATATAATTTGGCCCTCCAGGTGTGCAGTAAAGACTTTATGCACACCCCCATGGTACAGCCTGCCTAGTTCCTCGCATCACCTGCTTAGATGACGTGCCCCCCTCCTGGCGATATATGATACAGCCTCATGTCCCCTACAAGTGGAAGAGTCCCCAAGCCCCTCCCCAGAAGCCATGGCCTGCTCACCTGCCGGCTGTGTGGTACTGTATCTCCCACAGTAGCACAGCCCACCTGCCCTGCCCTATGCCAGGTAGAAGGTATAGTTGTTAACGTCCAACTCTCCACCCCCCAGGTGAGAAAGCAGTTGAGCGTCGCGTAATCTCCACAGCCACTCTTCTCCCCGCAGGTGTCCAGTTTGCACGGTACAGCCCCCCGTCCGCCTCTCCCTCGAGGTGGCACAGTCTGCTCCCCCCACACACCCTGCTTGCACCTGCCAGGTGGGAGGTCCAATCTCCTTACCTGGCAGGTGCCCCATCCTGCAGCCCCCTTCTCTGCGATGCTGCCACATGGTTGGCACAGCCCCCACATCCTCTCTTTCTTGAGTGGCAGTCTGCTGCCCCTCACCCCAACACTTGCCAGCTGGGGGGCTCGGCCCCCAAGACCTCCTCCCCCAGAAGGCCCAGCCCACCCGCCGGCGTGCCCCAGTCCTGCCTCGCACCTGCCAGGTAAGTGGCGCAGTCAGCGTAACCCTCGCGGTAGGGGTCGCACTTCTCGATGGCGGTGGCGCCGTCGCTGATGGTGGTGGCGAAGATTGCCGCGCCGTGCTGCACCAGCGCCGTGCAGATGGCCGTGTCGTTGCACGACGCCGCGCAGTGCAACGGTGTCCTGGGCGTGGGAGGCGTGCGTGAGAGGCCGCGCGTCCGCCCGCGGGTGCCCCGGCCCGCCGCGCGCCCCCGCCCCCGCGGGTCAGGGCTCACCAGCCGTGGCTGTCCGGGGAGTTGACGTTGGCGCCGGCGGCGATGAGGAAGTCCACGATGGGGTAGTTGGCGCCGCAGATGGCGTTGTGCAGGGCGGTGATGCCCTCCTCGTTGGGCTGGCTCGGGTCGTTCATCTGGGCGGGCCGGGGACCAGGAGGCTCAGTCCCGCGGCTGCCATCCCGCGTTCTCCGCCCCCAGCCCACCAGTCCGCTCTTCGGCATCACTCACCTCCTTCACCGCCTGCTGCACCACGTCCAGCTCCCCGGTCAGCGCCGCGTCCAGCAGCAGCACAAGTGGGTTGAGGCGCGCGCGGCGGGCCTTGCGCGGGGAGCCCACCTTCCGCAGCACAGAGCGCATCTCCTGAGGGACAGGAGGGGGCGCTTCAGTGACTTGGAGGGATTGTTAATTCCCCCATTACTCAGAGGGGGAAACAGAAGTTCAGGGACCAGGCGGCAGCCGCCCCACTTCATCCAACTAGACAGGGGAAGGCTGGGATGGAACCCAGGGAGATACAGAGCCTGAGTCCAGAGCCCTGCGGGGAGGGGATGCCTCGGTTCCACAGCCTCCAGTTCCCTACAACAGTCAGGGCATCTGGTGATTTTGGAATCTTGCTCCCTGAGACATGAGAAGCTGGAAGACCATCAAGTTGATGATTGTGGAATTCAATCCATACATAGTCTCATTTCTTTCATAAAAAATAAATGCTGTGAAACACACATGACAAAAGGTTACCAAGTGTTAATTCCAAATGTTTGGAATTGCAATATTTATCATATTACTCCTTGTGGTTTCTTATTTTTGATTTTCAATAGTCCTCCTGCAAGATTCAATTTATTCTGAGCATGCATTTTGTGAGTTTGGTCTTTGCTGTCAATGATTTCAAGATTCTAGAATTCAGAGATCCCAAGAATTTCTAAAATCTCTGATGCTCAGTTATTTCATGTTTCCAATACTGTGAGTCCAGAAATGCTAAGTTGTGCCATTTTGAATTGCTGAGGACCCAGGACGTTGCCTTCCCAAGATTCTGTGGTTGAAAACTTTAATATTTTATGGTTAGAATTTCATTCCAAAAGATTGGAAGGAAATACTGAAAATGTTAATCATGGTTCTCTCTGAGTGCTGTGATTTTGGTCTCTTGATTCCACTTTGATCTGTTTCCTCCTAGTTTCTATGGTCTTTGTGTATTCCTTTCTAGTGGAGAATGTTCATTGAAAATACAATTCTGTATTACAACATATTAGTGCACTAATCTGTGATTTTATGATTCAGGTGATAAGGGTCTTTAATTTCAGTTGTAATGACTTCAAGTATCAGTGATAACCAGGGTCTGTGTTACTAACTTTTTAATTCTAAGATCCTGCTCTTCAAACCTCCAGGGCTCTAGGATTCTGAAATTTCACTGTTCTGAGATTGTGATGCCAGGATTGAATTTTCGAATTCTGTAATTTTTCAAGTTTCTCTGTAGCTGGGACTTTGTGATTCTACAGTGAGGGAACTTGATCATTTCAAGATGTTGTCATTCTTCCGTTCTTGATTTCAAGATCCTGAGCATCAATATTTCTTGGCTCCACCATGAGGAGGGCCTGGGAATAGGCATTTTGGGGTGTCTACCTGGCCCCCAATTCCTCTCTGGGAATTCTTCCCCTCCCTCTGTTTACCCGCACTGAGTGATCAGGACTGTTCCATGTGACTACACTCCCCACCCCCAGCCAAAATGCAGAGAGTGGACCAAGGTCGGCAGGAGACCATCTCCTGGTCAAACAAAAACAACAATAATTATAGTCAACAGCTAAGTGCCAGGCACTATTTTAAGCACTATATTAATATATTAATCCTATAGCAACCCTATGGTTATTCTCATCCCCATTTTACAGATGAGGAAACTGAGGCCCAGAGAGGGTAAGTATCCTGCCTAAGGTTGCACAGCTAAGTGCCGCGGAGCTGGGATTCAAACCAGGCAACCTAGGTCTGCAGCTGGTGCACTTAACCATGACACCTGCAGCCTCAGAGACCAGAGACTCGCTCTTGAAAATTTGAAAGGAAGCAGCTCTGAGTGGAGTCAGAGGATACCGTGGACTTGAACTCAGAGGTCATTTTGAGTCAGGGCAGGGTGGGCCATTTCTAGCCATGGTTCAGGCTTGCTGAGATGTAAGAGGAGAGAGCAGATCCCCAGAGAAGACAGACAGGAGAGACTGTGGCAACCTGGGAGAGAAATGGTGACTGCCTTGATTCAGGCAGATTTTTCAGGTCCCAGAATAAACCCACCATCGTGCCAAGACGCAGTCACTTCCAGGTTGTAAGACATCAAGATTCCTGAGGGGATGCCCTGGGGGGCAAGTTATTGGGGTGGAGCAGAGAAAGTCTCTGTGCCGCTAAGACTTCTGGATGCCCCTCCATATATACTCTCCCTTTCTTCTGAACACAGGCACACCCAAAGACTACATTTCCCAGGCTCCCTTGTGGCTGGGTTCCTGGCCAATGGGATGAGGCAGATGTGATGCATGCAATATCCAGCTTTCCTAAAAGGGAAGGGGCACTCCCATATGCTAACTAATACACCCCAGTTTCCTCCCATATTACTTACCATGCTCTGCGGCTGCTCTGGTGGGCTGCTCTGGGGTGCAGCTGGGGGCGGTATGGGAACTGGTGGGGCAGGAGCAGGGGGCCCCGCCCTGGCCTCAGATCCCTCAGTGATGGAGGACAGCTCGGGCTCAGGCCCTCCAGGCCCGCCATGACGATGGAAGAGGCGGTTAATGATCTGCTGGTACTGCTTCTTGTGGGTGGGGGGCAGGGCTACAGCAGGGCTCTGCTCCATGGAGCCCCTGCGTTTGAGGGGCCGTGGAATCTCTGCCAGCACCCTGGCCACCTCCTCCAGCTCAGGCACTGACTGTGCCTCAGGAGGCAGCGCTGGCTGCAGCCGCGTGGGGCTGAGGGGCCGAGTTACAGCACCTTCATCTGCATCACCAGCCTCTAGCCCTGGCGTCAGCAGCCCCTCCAGCTCTGGCTCAGGCTCCAGCTCAGTGGGTGGTTTGGGGGTGCCTAGAAAGAACAAGAGCTCCATCAGAGGAGGGCTCCCCAGGAGACCCCCAAGACACCCTCCCCACAACTTCCAGGACCTGCAACCAGCAACTGATTTGCTGTGTGACCTCAGGGCAGTTCCTTGCTCTCTCTGGGCTACACAGCGCATTTCCTGGGCTGTGAATAATATACAGTGATGAGGTCTCCCATGAGTCAAGCACTTTGCATGTACGTGGCACTTTCGCGCCTGTCTTACTGAATTCTCACCACGCCTTGTGAGGAAGAGGTGGATATCATTTCCTTATTACAGAAAGGAAACTGTCTCAGAGAGGGCGAGTCAGTTGCCCAAAGCCACACAGCTGGGATCTGAACTCAGTTCTATCTAACTCCAAAATCTGTGCTCCTACCATTATGATATGACAGACTTGACTTTCTAAGATTCTAAGAACTTCCTCTCCTAACATTTCAGGCAGAAAACTCCTGCTGGGACCAGAATCCTGGTGCTTGATGGTCTCTTCTATCTTGTTTCTCTCTGTCAGAGCCTCTAAGGCAGGTAGAAATAATAACAATCAGTCTCTATACATTATTTCATTGAATGCCCATCACAATCTGCGAGGTAGATATTATTAATCTCTCTTCGCAGATGAGAAAATGGAAGCTCAGAGAGGTTAATTAATTTATCCTGAGTTACACAGCAAGTCAGTGGTGGAGAGGGGCTCAAATCCCACTCTGCTTAACTCCAGGCCTTGCACTGGTCTCACACCAAAAAATATTAATAATTATTATAACTAATATGATAGCTACTGAGAACTTACTATACATCAGGCCTTATTTTAAGGACTGTATATGGATTAAATAATCTAATGCCGTATCCCAGTAAGATAGATTCTATCATTAATCATCTTTTACACTCAAGGAAACTGAGGTCCAGAGAGGTTAGGTGACTTGCCCACGGTCACACAGCATGGAGCCAGGCAGTCGGACTTCAGGTCCATGCTTAACCACTGTGCTATCCCTAGCTCCTGAGCAAATTCCCAAGCTTATGTGGCCCAGCTCTCTGCAGGGACAGTGTCTGGAAACAGGGGTTTGGCTGTGATGGCTTCTCCAGCTTGTCTGGTCCTCCCCCCATTCGTCCTCCCTTCACCAAGCCCCCAGGGACCCCCATTGCTGACTCACCTTCGCTCACAGGGGGCCAAGTCTGTTGGGGGGTTTGGGGGGCTGGGGCAGCGGCTTGAGGCTGGGCCTGAGGTTGTGGTTGGGGCTGGGAGTGTGGGGGCACCTGGGGCTGGGGGGGCGCCTGGGGCTGTGGAGGCAGCTTAGGCGGAGGAGCTCTGGAGAAGATGGGGGAGCCAGGGAGCATGGCCCTGCTGGCCCCCTGCTCCCAGAAGGCGTTCTGCAGCTTGAATATCATGCTGAGGGGGATGGGGCGCTGGCGGGGGGCAGCGCGGGGCTGGGGGCTGGAAGGAGGCATGGGGATGCGGCTGACAGGCTGCCAGCTGCGAGGCAAAGTGCCCGATGGCCCCGCAGCGCCCAGCGATCGGCGGTAGCTGCCCACATCAGAACGCCTGTCGCTGGCCAGAGGGGAGACCTTGTAATTGCGGGGCAGGGTGGCGCTGGTGAGGTTGTCCTGGGAGAGAAAGAGGGAAGGAGGGACGGAAGAAGGGGCTCAGAAGGGAGGAGGATAGGGGTAAGGGAACAGTCAGGAGGGGGAGGGAAGGGGGAGGGAGGGAAGGGCAAAAGGTGAGAAGAGAGAGCAGGAGATGAGGGAAGAGGGTCAGGGAGGGGGTGGAAATCTAGGATAAAGAAGGAAGAGCGTGGGGAAGGGCACGGAAACCGAGGGCAAAGCCAGGAGGGAGAGACTAGCCCTGACCCCGCTCCCCGCCCTTGCCCATCAGCCCCTCCCCAGCCGCCCCTCACCTTGCTGGAGGCCCCCAGCCCATCCAGGCTGCTTTCTCTCCAGGGTAACAGCTGCGGGCCCGGCGAGGAGGGCCGCGCAAAGACCTCCAAGCCTGCGACGGGGGGATCATTAGGGTCTGGGGGCGCCTTTCCTCCGACTCCCCCACTCCCCGGCTTCCCGCCGCTCACGGTCATAGCCTCCTGTTTGCGAAGACTTCTTTTCATAAGCCACGTCCAGGTCAGACTCGTTCCAGGCTTTGGGGGGCCGCCGGCGCAGCGTCAGGTCGTCTGCGGAGAGGTGGCGAATGGGGACATGGGGGAAGGCTGGTCCCGGGCCCCGCAGCCCTTCCGCCCCCCGAGTTCGGCCCCTGCGTTCACCTTGCGCGCGCAGAGGCGGGGCGAAGGCGCTGCCGCCCGCGCCCAGCAGGGGGCTCCCAAAGCCAGCCGGCGCGTCGTAGACCGAGGCTGGGGAGCGCGGCGAGGGCCCGCGCTCGGGGAAGAAGGCCTGGGGCCCCTCGGCCAGGGGGCTGCCACGGGGGGAGACGGCGCGGCCCAGGAAGTCGAAGGGCGTGGGGGGACCCTGCTGGCGCAGCGGGCCGGGGCCGGGCCGCGGGGAGGGCGCACGGCCGAGGGAGCTGCCTGCGCCCTCGAAGGCGCGGGGCCGGGGCGAGGGCGCGCGGTCCAGGGTGCCGTAGGCATCCGGCTGCAGGTAGAGCGGGGTGCGCGGCGACGACGGCCGGCCCTTAGGCGACAGCGGGCTGTAGGAGTGCAGAGTCGGGGCGCTCTCGGAGCGACTGAACGAGGTGTCCGCGCCGTCGGTGGCCGCCTTTCGGGGGGACCCGCGGCTGCCGAAGGGCTCGAGGACCGGGCTAGAGCTGGAGCTGTACCGGGACAGCTTTGGGGAGGCCTGGACGTTGAGGGGTCAAAGCAGACATTAGCAGAGGCGTTGGCAGGAGGTCAAAAGAAGTCATGAAAAATCAACTCAGGGCAGTTGGACTGGGAGATTCAGGCACAGGGAGCCCAGGTGAGGGGTGTTGGGGAGAGAACCCTGAAATCAGGGCTGAGGCGAGCCCATCCAGTGCCTTTGCGCTGCTTAGAAAAAGGCCCCTTTCCTTCCGAGGGTCCTGTTAGATGTCCACTTCCACTGGTCCCCTCTTTCGAGTGCCCTTAAATAGCCTACAACCTGCACACCTCTATGGGGCAGCTCTGCCTGAACTCCAGCAGTAGAGAAGCTGGGGACAGGGGGGTGACCAGCAGGCTCACCCTAGGGGGGGCTCCGGCCCGCGAGCCAGGGGGCGCTGGCGAGTCTGACCACAGAGACTCCAACTGCTTGGTCAGTTCGTCCACCTTGGCAGCCGCGGAGTCCAGCTCCATCTGTTTCAGATCCATGTGCTTCATGGCCAGAGCTGGGCGGGCGGGAGTGGCGGTAAGGACCCGGCCCTCCTGGCAGGACCCCGCTTCTGCCCCCTCAAGCCCCGCCCCGCCAAGCCCCGCCCCCTACCCCAGCTCACACTGGAAGTTCATGTCCAGGAGGTCCCGCGCGCTCTGGAATGCCTCGCTGTCCATGGTGCCGGCCGGAGCGGGGCGCCTGCGTTGCGGGGGAGAACCTTCTTAGATGGCGCCCCTCCAGGCCCCGCCCGCAGACCCAGGGCGGCGAGGAGCGGGACAGCGCTTTTACTTTTCTAGTTCCTTCCACTGAAAGCGCTATGCTCCTCCGCTTTCCGCGCTGGGAAACGCCAACTCCTTCAAAGCCCTTCTGGAAGGCTCTGGACAATTCACTCTCTTTACGTGGCTTCTTGTCCATATCTCTATCTCAGCCCTAATTGTTGAATCATTCCTTCAGCAAATATCCACTGATCAACTACTATGTGCCAGGCATTAGAGTGGACAGCAGATGCAATAAAAATAACAATCAAGGACTGCATGCCTACTACGGATCAGTGGGCACTGTGTTAGATGATGGGGATATTTTTTAAAATAATAATTGTGCTGCCTACAGTGTGCCAGGACCTGTGCTGTTTGCTTGAGGGTCTAATGAAATAAAACCACCACCACTGGGCCACCCCGTGGCTTAGCGGTTAAGTGCGCGCGCTCCGCTACTGGCGGCCCGGGTTCGGATCCGGGCGCGCACCGACGCACTGCTTCTCCGGCCATGCTGAGGCCGCGTCCCACATACAGCAACTAGAAGGATGTGCAGCTATGACATACAACTATCTACTGGGGCTTTGGGGGGAAAAAAGGAGGAGGATTGGCAATAGATGTTAGCTCAGAGCCGGTCTTCCTCAGCAAAAAAAAAAGAGGATTGGCACGGATGTTAGCTCAGGGCTGATCTCCCTCACACACACACACACACACACACACACACACAAAACCCACCACCATTTATTGAGGGGCCACTGCCTCCTAGAATTGTACACCAGATACTTCATTCCAAGGTCAAAACCACCAGAGCAGGCAAGAAACGGGGCCTCAGAGCATCTGTTCAAAGTCACCCTGCAAGAAGTCAGTGTACCAGGTTTCACCCCGGATCTGACTTGTCATTCTGGGTCATCTCCACCAGACTGCAGGGTCTCAGAGGGCAGGGACCCCTCAGTTCCCTCTCCCCGGAGTCTCCACCCAGATAAGCCCTGGTTCGCACAGACCCAGTGTACGAACAACAGGGAGGTGGCTGGGGTGGCTGGCCGCTGTGGTGACCAGTGCAGTGGGAGGGAGCCAGGTCACCAGGAACCGGTCAGGCCGGCACCATCCTTATCCCATGGAAGCCACCACGCCCACCAGCTCTGCCACCTCCTGGCTGTGCCGACCTCTTAGCTTTGGCTTGGCGGTACAGGCGTGGGCTACGGGGCGGGCTGGAGCATGCTGATTCCAGCCTCTGTCTGGGAAGCCTCCAAACAGAACCTGTTGGGGCTGGTGGCTCATCTGGGTGTGTTGGGAGTGTGTGACCTTGGGGGATGAGTCTCCTCCACTCCTCGGGCCTCAGTTTCCCCAAGAGTGAGAGGAGGAGGCAGATCAGCTATTCTGAGAGGCCTCTTCAATCTCTCAGAGGCCTGGATTCTGAAATTGTAAGGATCTTGAGATTGTTATTAAAGTTCTACAGAGCCTAAAACCCTCAGCTTGAGAATCTATTGTTCGAAAGTACTGGTCCAAGACTCTATCTTTAGAACATTCTAGAACTCTGCAATTTGGCTAACCTAGATTTCTCTATCTTCCTGCACCACATTCTATCTACCCCAGGATTCCACTGTCCTAAAAGTCTAGGTAGGGGCCATCCCCGTGGCATAGTGGTTAAGTTCACACACTCTGCTTCAGTGGCCCGTGTTCTCAGGTTCAGATCGCAGGCGTGGACCTACACCACTCATCAAGCTATGCTGTGGCAGCATCCCACATACAAAATAGAGGAAGATTGGCACAGGTGTTAGCTCAGGGCGAATCTTCCTCAAGCAAAGAAAGAGGAAGATTGGCAACAGATGTTAGCTCAGAGTGAATCTTCCTCATCAAAAAAAAAAAAAAAAGTCTAGGTGAATGCAGGGTATAATGCAATGGTTCAGAGCAGGAGAAAGCCAGACTTCCAGGGTTCAGATCTGGGGGCACCACTCTCCAGCCCTGACAAGAGTGCCTCTTGATCTGTAAAATGGGGATATGTAGCGCTCCACCTTAGAGGACTCTTGTGAGAACCCAACTGGCCAGAAAGTGCTAGAGAATTAAAGCCCTGAGAACTGAGTCCTCAGAAAGTAGGGAGTACAGGAATCAAAACTCGGCTTTCAGAATCTCAGAGACACACAGGAAACACTCTGTAAGTGTCTGTTAAAATATAAAAAGGAACAATTCCATGCGGCGTCCAGTGCCAACATTCTGACAGCGATTTGGGGGATTTCACGATTCCCCAATTCTAAGACTCTCAGATCCCACGCTGACATCCCCTGGCTCCAAAGGAAATGCCAAGCCTGGGCGTGGGGCCGGCCCCCGGCTGGCGCGGGCGGAGGGGGTGTCTGGGCCGCCAGGGGGCGCTCCGGTTCAAGGCCCGACCCCAGCCCGGCGGGCGGACAGCGCCTGAGCTCAGACCCTGGGAATGCGCGGCGGGCCTGGGCAGGTGCCGCACCCCCCGCGGCAGGCGAGCGGGGGCCGGGTGGGGCGCGGGGGCGGCGCGGGCCGCGCCTCTGCTCCCTGGTCCCTGGCCTCCACCCCCAAGCCCTCCTCGCCCGGCTCCGCTCCAACCTCAGACCCCGCTCCCTCCTCCCCTCCACTCCTAGATCTCCTTCCCAGGCTTCCTCTGCACCCCAGCCAGGTTCTTCGGGATTAAGAATCCCGGAGCGGGGTGGGGGGCTTCCTGGAGGAATCATCCTCAGTAGGAACAGGTCAGAGCGCCAGGCTGGGCGCCAGGTTGGAATCGGACAGCTCTGTTCCTACAGACTGACACGGGGAGAGATCCCACCCTTTCTGGGACTTCGTTTCCCCTCGTGGACGTCTGTGGAATGGGCTAGTTTATTTAGCTTCTCTGTACCTCAGTTTCCTCGTGTGTGTAATGGAAGAATTAACACCTTCACCTCAAAGGAGTATGAGGTTTGAGTGACATAATTTATGTCAGTGTTTAGAACAGTGCAGGGTGTGAAATCAAGTTCACACCTATAGGATTCTCAATTTCTGGCCTTCCTCGGCTGTTCATTAAGATAACACAGGGTCTGACACAGACTGAGGGCTCAAGACCCAAAGTAATTTTTTTCCACCAAAAGGGCCTTTTCAGCTCTTTCTGAGATTCGAAAAGCCCTGAGTTTTGACCTCTGGAATCTCAATTTCTTGAGCCCTAAATTCTCCTGGCACATTCCCGAGTTCTGGGCAGTGGTCATCCCTAATATTTTAAGCAAGGAGGCGTGGGGAGATCCGGAAGATTCCAGACAGAATGTGGCAAAACCCCAGAGAGTGGGCTGTGCCTGCTCTCCAGCCTCAGTTTCCCCACTGGAGTAGAGAGAAGTCATTTCATGGGGTGGGGTCACCAGACCTCATTGCAAGTGACACTTTTGGGCGGTTGCCTCAAACTTATGTAGACAATAGGAACCATCCCATGTACCTGCCAGCCCTGAGCCTGGCAAGCTGTGAGTTCTGTCTTGGCAGCCACGGTTATTATTTTTAATTTCATCTCAGGCTCTCATCCAATGCCCTTCAAGCCCAGACATTAGGAAGTTCTTCCCTCTCTCATCAGAACCCCCTGACCGCCCCCCGGCCCCCCCCCCCCCCCCCCCCCGTTTAACCTCCTCACATGACACATGGGGGTGGAGAGAAGGGGGAGACAGACAGAGGGAGGTGCCAGGCCCTGCCCTCCCCCAGCTTCAAGGACAGACACACCTCCAGAATTAGCGTCTGTGCCTCTCTTATCTCCCACCACCTCAGGTCAGACAGATGGGGGTGGAGGTGACATTTCTCACCTCAGGGTCAGGGCGAGGAGCCCTGGGAGAGAGGTTAGTCAGAAAATCTGGTGGGAGTGGATGGAATCCAGTCCCCCAGAGAGCTGCAGAGGAAAGGGGAGGCCAGATCCTGACCCCAACTCTGCTGCCTGTGTGACCTCTAAGGCTATTTACCCTCTTCTTCTCTGTGCAATGGCTGTCTAGTGCCCAGCCATGCAAGCCTCCCAGGATGCAACCCCACCTTCTGGAATTCTCCCCTGGGTTCCAGTATGCCCTATGCAAACCCCAGATATTTCCCACCTCCAAGGGACAATCCGAGGGCCCCCCGCCCCCGCCAGGGGGCGCCCTGGGGCGGAGGTCCCTCCTCTGGTTAGGCAGGTCTGACGCCCCGGTTAATGACATGTTGGGGATCGCGCAGCGGCACAGAGGATGTTGGAGAGCTGCCCCGGTTCCCCTCCCTTGCTGGAGGGGAAGGGCCGGAAAGCAGGGGGAGCGCCGGGACACAGCCTCCAGAGGGACCCCAGCTGCTTGTCCTGCTCCATTTCAGGGACCCGGGTTCCACTATCCCCACACCACCCCTAATTCTTCTCGGAGACCTAGAGGCTCGGTCAAGAAGGCAGCTCGATAGTGGTGGCAGAGGTGGCCGCCCATTCCAGACCCCTACCAGTCCGAGCCTCCCATTTCTGTAGGAGACTCAGGGATCCGATACCCAAATTCCACTCAAGGACTCAGGCTTCCGAGAATCCCCCAAATTCAAGAGACTCAGGAGTCCCAGCTCCAGCGTTTCCCCGGGACCAAGGCGTCCGAGCCCTCCATTCCAAGAACTCAGGCATCCGAGCCCCCTTTCCTTCTGCCAAGTAAATGAGACATCCAAGTTCTCACCTTCCAAGCACCCTGGAGACTGCGCACCGAATTCCACCCTGGGACCCGGCGTCCGAGTCCCCTCCCAGTCCTCCCAGGGACACGGGTGTCCGGCTCCTCGAGAGCCGCTGGACCCCAGGGGGGTGGAACTCACGGATGCGAGGCAGATCCTGGCACCGGGGGGCTTCCTCCAGCTCCGGCTCTGGCTGCGGGAGCGGAGGACGGGGCGGGGCAGGCGCCGGGAACAGGTTAGACGACGTGACTCCCGCTGGAGGGAGGCGGGTCCGGAGGGGACGGGGAGTCGGGGTCGCCTTGAGCACCTTGGGACTTGTAGTCCCGGAGGAGCAGGACGCAGACTGAGACGTTCCCACTGGGACTCACCCGAAGTCCATTTCACAGACAGGAAGGGCGAGGTCCAGAAGCCGAGGGTGACCTGGCCATCTAGGTAAGAGTTCAGACTCCCACCTCCGTGTGGCTGCAGGAAACGGACTCCTGAGTCCCTGCCCCACCCCTCCAGGCTCAGTTTCCCCCTTCTTGAATGAAGATTTGGAAGCCACCAAAAGGGTCGAAGGTTGGAAACTGGGGGAGACCGACATGCCCCGCCCCTAAGGTGAGAAGAGGGTCTTGCTAAATCAGTGTTCCCTCGGGTCTCTGAGCCTCAATCTCGTTGGTAAAAAGGGCAGGTTGGATCTTTACAGGACTTCCAGCAACAGCCCCCTCAATCGGAGACGGGGACTACAATCCCCAGCAGCTTCCGCGACGGATGTCGGGGGCCTCCCCGCCTCGCATCCTCTGGGAATTGTAGTCCCGGAGCCCCCAGGGGCGGCGCCCGGGTGTCTCGCCCACGCGCGGGAACTTTTGGGCGATCCCGGGCGAAGGGAACGCGTCCCCCTCCCCTGGCCCTCTCTCCGCTCTGGGAAGTCGCTCTCTCCCTGAGAAGGAGGGCGCCCCAATTCTGGAGTAGGATCTGAAATCTCGGCAGAGGGGGCGGGAAGCGGCGCTGACACACCGGCCTGGAATGCAGTCGGGTCACCCTGTCTAGCCTCCGTCCCGCGGCTGCGCCCGCCGCCCCACGCAGGAAAGGGGCGTGGGTGCGTCCCCCAAATCCGCATCCACGTGCCGCTGTTTACACGCGCCCGGGGGCAGGGAAGGGGCTCGGCTCAGGGCTTTTACTCCCTCTCCCTTCCTCAAAGCCTTCGGGAATGTTCCCCACGCACGAGCCTAAATCCGTGGGGGCATCTACCCGTCTCATTTGATCCACACGTCCCGCCGCTTAGCCCGCACACCCCACGCGTGTCGAGCTCCGGAGTCTGGAGGCTCCGCCCCGGGACCCACAGGCCCCTCCCCGTATGTTTCCCGCTCCCCTGCAGTCCAGAAGCCCCGCCCCCCGAGAGGACTGACCCCCATTCCTCCATTTTCCCAGCTCTCCTACTCAAATTCTGAAATTCCCAGGCATCTAGGCCCCCCCTAGAAAGGATTGTAACACTGAAAGCACAGCGCTACCAACCAAGCCTCTTACCTGTCTCTTTAAGAATTTCAGCTCAATCGATCTTCCTGTCTCTTTAAGAGCTAGAGCCTATCAATGTGGCTGCCCCTTTAAGGCGACGTTGGGGCAAATAATGTCAGAGAAACTGGGGGGAGAGCCTCCGGGACCTGGTCAGGTTCTCACTCCCGCCAAACAGCGAATCAGCTGCTTCCTGGAGCAGATTTTTAGGAAAAGACGTCTTCCTCGGTTGTCTGCTCTGCACAAGTGGAAATTTCCCCCAATTCTGCTCCTAGAGCGAGCGGGCTCCGAGCGACATCCCCCGCGCTCCGGGCCACATGGGCGCTCCCGGATGAGACCCTGCCCCTTTGGCTCCTCGTGGTCGGCGGCGGGGCCGGCGTAGCTCCGGCCGCCAGGGCTTCGGGAAGCGTGGGTCCCGGGATGGCGGGGACCCCATCCGGCGGTGAGATGCTTCAGGGCGGGCCGACGGGGTGCAGAGATTTGGCTGGGGGGAGGAGAAACGGGCGCTCGGGAGCGTTCGGACGGAAAAAGGAACATCCCCGGAGACAGGACCTGCGGAGGGAAGACGTTCAGACGAAGAGAGGGTATCTGGCGGGGGGCTACCGGTGGAGAGAAGGGCGCCCCCAGGGGTTGGACCGGTGGAGATAGGGGCGCCTCTGGGAAACAGCCGGACAGAGGAGGGACCAGGTGAGGGGACTGGGACGCTCTAGAGGTTGAGACCAATGGACCGATAGGCGCCCTAGAGGATTGGACCGCCAGGAAGCTGTCAACAGACCCCCGTTTCCCCTTCTGTAGGTGCTGCCCGTTTTTCTTGTCCCCCCAACTTTACCGCGACGCCCCCAGCCTCAGAGCCCACGCGTTTCTCCTTGGAGGCGTTGACCGGCCCAGATACGGAGCTATGGCTCATCCAGGCCCCTGTAGACTTCGCCCCAGACTGGTGAGTGGTCCCAGGCCACCTTCCCGGAATACTCCCCACCCCAGTGGCTGAAGTTGGGGGACACTTAGAGGGGCTTTCCTGAGGAACCCACAAATGCTGCTTCTCAGCTCCTTTCCTCTCTCCCACCAAGAGAGTCTGACCAAGCTTCTGCTCTCTCCCTTTCTCCCTTCAGCCTCAACGGGCGGCTCGTGCCTCTTTCTGGCTCCCAGCTGGTGAAGGGCAAGTTGGCAGGCAAGCGGCACCGCTACCGGGTCCTGAGCAGCAGCGGCCCCCAGGCTGGAGAAGCGACCCTACTGGCCCCCTCAGCGGAGGCGGCAGGGGGGCTCACCTGTGCCCCAGCCCTGCAGGGCAGGCTAAGCATCTTTGAGGGTCCCCAAGAATCCCTTTCAGGGACCCCCCTGCAGCCCATTCCAGCAAGCCCCCCACCACAGATCCCCCCTGGCCTGAGGCCTCGGTTCTGTGCCTTTGGAGGCAGCCCGCCAGTCACAGGGCCGGGGTCAGCCTTGGCACTGAGGTCACTGGCCTCGGGGAAGAGGAAAAAGAAGAGGCATAGGCCAGAGGCCTCCATTCCTCAGGAGGAAGTGAATGGGCATGGGGCACTGGAGGTGGACACAGCTTTGGGGACCCTGGAGACAGATGTGGGGAAGAAGAAGAAAAAAACGCAGCAGCTGACAGAACTGGAGGTGATGGAGCCCGTGGCAACAGAGCCTGCCACTGAGATGTCAGCACCTCTGGGAGTGCTGCTCCCATCCACCATCAAGAAGAAGAAAAAGAAGCTCAAAGAGGCAGAAATGGTGGAGCCAGAAGACAAGACAGGGGAACTGGAACTCATGGTTAAAACTGAGCCTCTGGAAGAGACAGTCCTCTCCCCCACCAAGAAGAGGAAGAGGCGGAAAGGGACAGAAGGGATGGAGCCAGTGGAGGGGGTGACAGTTGACTCTCACCTGCAGGTGAAGATGGAGCCACAGGAGGAAGCTATCCCACTGCCGTCCTCGAAGAAAAAGAAGAAAGAAAAGGGGTACACAGAGATGATGGAGCCAGGGGCTGAGGCTCTAGAGCCCGAGATGATGGAGCCTGAACCGCCACGTGAAGTTGAGCCTCAGGCCGAGGCAGCTCTGGCATTCACCAAAAAGAAAAGGAAAAAAGAAAAATGGCAAAACGTGATGACGGAGCCAGGGACAGAGATGACAGAGCCACAGGAAGAGGTGATGGAGCCACAGGAAGAGGTGATGGAGCCCAAGCTGCCTGGTGGCGTTGAGCCTCAGGCAGCTCTAGCATCTACCAAGAAGAAAAAGAAAAAGAAAGAAAGAGGGCACAGAGCGACAGAGCCAGGGGCTGAGATGATGGACCCACAAGGTGAGATGATAGAGCTTGAGCTGCCAGATGAGGGTGAGCCTGAGGCCAGGGCAGATCCGACAGCCACCAAGAAGAGGAAGAAGCGGGGCCAGGAAAGCGGGGGGCCAGAGACGGCATCCCAGGAGATGTCAGAGCTCCCTCTGAATCCGGAGTCTGGGGAGGGGGCTCCCACAGGACGGGAGAAGAAGAGGAAGAAGCATCTGCCGCGGGATCCTGTGTCCTCTCCTCCAGGGAAACTGACGGCTGCAACTATGAAGAGCTGAAGGTGGCCACCTGGGCCATCAGACGGCGAGAGCAGAGAACCCCTCCTGGCGACCGCACCAGCACGCCAGCGGGAGCCTGCACTGGGAGATGCTTTATTATCACACTGAGGGCCTCCTTGGCATCTGCGGTCATCGGGGTACTTTCAGGAAGGGCTCGTGAAGGACATCAAACAGTCTCCGGGCCTGGGTGGGAGGGAGCAGGAGATGAGGAGCCGGTCATTAAAGGAGCCATTTGTTTGAAACATCCGGAGTGGGCTTTTGGTTCTTTTTCTCCCAGCTTAGAGGGAGTTCTGGGGGCTAGGAGAGAAGTAGCCTAATCTGGATTCTGTCTCAGACTGGCTGTGTGAGGCTGGGCTGGTTCCCACCCTCTCTGGGCCTCGGTTTTCCCCCATCTGTAGGAGAGGCACTGTGGGCTTTCTGAAACCTTAGAACTTTGGGATCTAAGGTCCCGTTTATCTGGGGCTCCCTCCTGCCCCCGACCCCTCCAGCCCATTCCCAGAGCTCTTACCTTCTGGGGTCCCAGGCCTGGGCACAAGGCGAGATCTTCCCGCGATGCAGCTATGAGCTGTTCCAGAGACTGAGAAAGGTGGGAGCAAAGGGTCAGGGGAGGTGAGCACAAAACTCTACCCTGGGCCAGCTGATCAGAGGTCTAAGACGTTCCCAGAAGGAGGTGAAGTCCTGTGGGAGCACAGGGGAAGCAGGAAGGATGGGGGCAGGGGCAGGGAGGTGGAAGGAAATGGGTGGGGGGCTTCCTCGAAACGGCAAGGGGGTAGAAATGCCTGTTGGGACAAGGGAATCAGTCCTTACCCCAAATGTAGCCAGGAGGGTCTGACTGTCCGTTTTGTTGACTGACTTCACGGTGGTCAGACATTCAGTCACCTGGAAGGAGAGGAGGAGGCAGAGGTGCATTGGGAGAGAAAAGGAGAGAGCACGACTGAGCCTGTGAGGACAGCGCTGAGTCACTGCTGTGTCCCCAACTGCCCTGCATGCAGGAGGCACTCAATAAATGCCTGTTTTTTTTTTTAATTAAAAGTTCATCTCAGAGTTATCCCCAGCTAGCTGAGAAGGTGTCGGTCATGTGATGAGAAGATAAATGCCATTTATCTTGAGCTGCTTCTGCCCAGGGGAAGACTGTGGCTCTGGAGTTGGCCCTGGGTTCAAAACCAGGCCCCACTGCTTACTCCCTGTGGGACCCTGGGCGAGGGCACTGACCTCTCTGGGCCTCTGTTTTCAGGCAAACAGGGGTCCTAATGGTACCCACCTCGAGTGGCTGTGAACATCCACCATTACTCTATCATTGGAGCCCAGATTCAACAATTCACTCACCAAATACTCTGAGCACCCACAGTGCTGGGTGGTGCTGAGGACAGAGCAGGGACCCACACAGCCCAACCCTGCCGTCCTGGGGCTCCCAGTCCAGTCCCGGAGACAAATCAGTTCCAGACAGTGGGGACCCAGATAGGCAGGGCTGGGATGGGGGAGCCCAGCGGGGACGCTTGACCTGGCCTGGGGATCAGGGAGGGCTTCCCGGAGAAGGAGGCATCAGAGCTGAGATGGGAAAGATGGGGTCAGGCAGGTAATCACAGAGGGAACAGTGGGCACATATTTAGAGAAGCGAGGTAAGCCTGGGAGAAGTGACAGAGGATGTGCGGGCAGGGGGTGGACCGGGCTGCAGGGCCAAATAGGCAGGGCCTTGTAGACCATGGTGAGAAGGCCGGGCTTGCCCTGAGGGCACCGGGGAGCCATGGGAGGCTTTTGAGCTGGAGAGGGCAGGATCAGGTTTGTGCTTAGGAAGACCCCTCTAGCTGCTCTCTGGGTGGGAGAGGGGAGACTAGAAGCTGAGGGTGGGACTGGGGAGGAGAGGTATGACCTGAGATCAGAACTGAGGCTCAAACACCCAGGAAGGAGCTAGAGGGAGGCAAGGTGGCCTCACCCGGGAGACGAAATCCTGCTCCAGCTTCTCCATCAGGAGGTCCGCAGGCTTCTGCTCATAGGCCTTGTAGGTTTCCAGGTACCGCCCAGCCTCCTCAGGGCTGGGGTGAGAGAACATTCGGGGTGAGGGGGGTCATGTTTTAGATTCATTTCATTACGGTAGTAGTCATTACTGATGCTAGCAATTCCAAACTCTAAGACTATAGAGAAAAACGAACCCCCTGGTGGCAACTCCTGCTGGGCGTATCTTTACACATCTCTTCTGGCCCAGGACCACAGCTTGGGAGCCTGACCAGCCCACTTCCCACCTGAGGGACCCCGGGCCACTGATTTTAATCTCTCTGGGCCTCAGGTGCCTCATCTGTAAAGCGGGCTAGATGGCAAAACTGTGATGATCAAATGAGTCAATGATCTGTAAGTGCCCAGAACCGTCCCTGGCACTTAGAAGCCTGTTTAAGAAACGTTAGCTATCCTGGCAAGAGAAGTCCGCGCACGGAGCTGTTGCCCCGGGTTTGAGAGGGAGACAAACCAGAAATACTGTTTATTTTCCCAACTGCAGGAAGACAACCTCATGAACCATTCAGCTTCCCAGCACCCAGAGAAATGGAGCTTTTGAAGGTTTTTAATATAGTGCACCTTCAAAAGGAAAGCCACGGGCGCAGGCTGCTGAATCCTTTGCAGCAATTAACACGATTTCGTAATCGCCATTCATTGTCACAAGAGGTACTGTTTTTTACATGTAATTAACTGTTTCAAAGGTAGTCGAAACGACTGAATCATAAAAAGGGTCTATATGGGTGTAAAGTAACTCAAGTGTATTAGCACCAGGAAAATGCTGGCATTTTTTTTCTTTGGAACTTGAGAACAGTGACTTGAGTGGAAGTAAATCAAGTATTTGTCTTGAGGAAGTTTCTTAGCCTTCCAAGTCTAGCTAGTAAGCAATATTTGTTGATTAAACCATGATTTACATTCCTGAAAGAAACATAGGGGCTGGCCCCGTGGCCTAGTGGGTAAGTTTGCATGCTCCGCTTCGGGGCCCGGGTTTGGATCCTGGGCGCAGACCTACACACCGCTCATCAAGCTATGCTGTGGTGGCATCCCACATACAAAATAAAGGAAAATGGGCACGGATGTTAGCTCAGGGCGAATCTTCCTCAGAAAAAAACAAAAAAGAAACATCAATTTTCCTAATTCTATTTTTTTTCAATAAGATGGGTGTTTTTGCTTTTCTCTCACTGTAGCAAGTATTGTTATTGTTCTTGTTATTAATCATTTGTTCGGGACATACAGGTTAGCACACTACATATCCGGTTCTGCAAGCTGCTTTCGTTTCTGCACTCTACAGTATAATCAGGACATCTTTCCAGCGGACGGAGCTCGACCCCATTTATGTAATGGTTGCAAAATATTCTACAGTTTGGATGTAAAGACATGGGAAATATTGCCTGCGTGGGGGCCGAGCTGTGTGGCAGGCACTGTCCGAAACCTGTTATGTTCAGAAGCTTCTGGACTCACCCGAGAGATCCTGGAGGGCAGTTATTATTTTCAAACCACTATACAGAGGGGGAAACTGAGACCAGCACGGTTAAGTCACTTGCCCAAGATTAAACAGCTGGTGGGGAGGAGGAACAGCCCCCTCGGTGGGTCTGAATCACCCAGCCCCAGGCTCTTAACACTATCCTGTGCCACCTCCCACAAAATAGAGTAATTTTGACACTTGCTTTTAATATACAACTAATACATAAATGCATTTTTCCAAATAGTCAAACAGTAGAGAGGTACACCCCCCGAGGAAGAGCACAGAATTACAGATACATTTGCCTTTTGCCTAAAAACCCATGCCTGGGGTTCAGGGCAGAAGTGAGAGTGTCGGTGGTAACAGCAAAGACTGGAAACTACCCATGCGTCCACCACTAGGGGCTGCTGAGCTGGTCCATCCAGGCGATGGAATACTACGCAGCTGAGAAAGAATGTGGATCCAGACAGTGGGGTATTATTCAGTGATAAAAAATGAGCTAACCAAGTCATGAAAAGACCTGGGGGAACCTTCAAAGCATCTTGCTAAGAGAAAGAAGCCAATCTGAAAAGGCGACTGTGAGAAAACAGAAAATATATGTTAGTCTCTGCCCCCAGTTCCTGGTACAGAGCTCCTGAAACCCTTGTCAATTCCTAAGCTCTAAGAGAACTAGGAGCATCATTTGTTCTAATGAGGTGACTCTGGGTGGCTCCTGGATGGGGGCTGGTCACCAGAAAGTCCAAGCCAGGATTAGAAGCTTGGAATTTTCGTCCCCACCCCCCATCCTCCAGAGAGGGAAGAGGGGCCGGAAATAGAGTTAATGATTGATCATGCCTCCGTGAGGAAGCTTCCATAAAATCCCAACAATACAGGGTTGGAGAGCTTCCGGGCTGGTGAGCACATCCACACAGGGAGGGTGACACACCCCAACTCCACGGGGACAGAAAGTCCTGCGCTCAGGACCCTCCCAGACCTGGCCCTGTGGATTGCTTCATCAGGCTGTTCCTCTGAATCCTCATCATATCCTTTCATAAACTGGTAAACAGGGGCCAGCCCAGGGCGCAGTGGTTAAGTGCACGAGCTCTGCTTCGGCAGCCCGGGGTTCACGGGTTCGGATCCCGGGCGCGCACTGATGCACCGCTTCTCAAGCCATGCTGTGGTGGCATCCCATATAAAGTAGAGGAAGATGGGCATGGATGTTAGCCAGGGCTAACCTTCCTCACAAAAAATAAATAAGTAAATAAACTGGTAAACACCAGGAAGTGTTTCCTTGAGTTCTGTGAGCCAGTCTAGCAAATTAATCACCTGAGGAGGGGGGTCATTGGAACCTCTGATCTGTAGCCGGTTGGTCAGAAGCACAGGTGACAACCCGGGCTCGTGACTGGCGTCTGAAGTGTGTGTGTGGGACTGCCTTGTGGGACTGAGCCCTTAACCCGTGGGATGTGACGCCATCTCCAGGTAGATTATCTCTTACCCTCCAGAAATTTTAAAATTTAAATTTTCCCAAATCAGCCTACCTTTTCCTTTATGGTTTCTGGGTTTTGGGTCTGGCTTTGGAAGACTTTTCCTACCACAGGATTTTAAAAAATATTCTCCCATAAGATTTCTTGTCAGACTTTTATTGTTTTTCTTTTTTTTCTTTTGGTGAGGAAGATTAGCCCTGAGCTAACATCCACTGCCAATCCTCCTTTTTTTCCTGAGGAAGATTGGCCCTGGGCTAAGATCTGTGCCCATCTTCCTGTACTTTACATGTGGGACGTCTGACACAGCATGGCTTGATGATCAGTGCGTAGGTCTGCGCCCGGGATCCGAAGCCGCGAACTCTGGGCCGCCGAAGCAGAGCGTGTGAACTTAACCACTACGCTACCGGGCCGGCCCCCTATTGTTTTTCTTTTTATGTCTGTAATTTGTCAGGATTTAATTTTTTTTACAGTGTGAGAAAGGGATCTCTTTTTTTCCAATTGGAGAGCCAATCTAACTGGTCTTTAGAAACCTAGACATGCAATTAATTATTCAGCCAGATTTTCTGTCTAACTCACAGGGGCCCAGTATGGTCCTGGGAATTTGAGCTACATCACCTGTTTTTGTGCTTACAACCCTACAAGAAAGGTATTAAGACTCTATTTTATAGATGAAAAAACTGAGGCCCAGAGAGAGGCAGAGCCTGGACCAGGCTCACACAGGGAGCTCCTGGGAGGAGAAGGGAAGGACTGGGAAGGTGGGGGAAGGGTAATGTCTCAGGGTAGAGCCTGACCTGGGTGGGGAGCCTCAATCTCACCTCCAGGCAAGGACCAGGGTGCAGTCGGCCAGGATGCACATCTTAGCCAGCTCCTTGAGGGCCCGCTGAGGATCTTTCTGGGTGGAAAAGAAAATCAGAATGAGAGATCTGGGAGAAAGCAAGGAATTATGGTCTTGAAAACACAGTAGCTTAGGATGCCAAGAGCCTTCCACTCGACTGACACTCCTGTGCTGGGCAGTGCTGGGACCCAGCAGGGACTGATACAGACCTGGCTCTGCCCTCCCGGGACCCACAGTCTGATGAGACCTGTCCCCAGCCAGTGATGAGCCAGAGTGGCCAGAGCTGGGACCGGGGAGCCAGAGGAGCATGCCCTGCCTGGGGATCAGGGAGAGCTTCCTGGAGGAGGGGACATCTGAGCTGAGACCTGAAGGAGGATGAGGAGTGAAGGCAGCAAAGGAAAGCTAAAAAGGGAATTCCAGACATAGGGAACAGCACGTGCAAAGGATGTGAGGTGAAAGGCTTGAGGAACCACAATTCACTCAATATGGGATGGAGGATGGGAAAGAAAGGTGATCGCCTGGAAGCTTAGAAATGAGCCCAGAGGGCTGGCCCTGTGGCTTAGCGGTTAAGCGTGCGCGCTTCGCTGCCGGCGGCCTGGGTTCGGATCCCAGGCGCGCACTGACGCAGCACTGCTTCTCCGGCCATGCTGAGGCCGCGTCCCACATACAGCAACTAGAAGGATGTGAAGCTATGACATACAACTATCTACTGGGGCCCTGGGGGAAAAACAAATAAATAAATAAAAATTTAAAAAAATATATATATATAGAAATGAGCCCAGAGAGATGGGCGGGGGTTGGGCCACTCACGGGCCATGGAGGGCACTGTGGAGCCATGGAGGGGTTTTGACATCTGATCTGTGCTTTGGAAAGACCCTTCTGGCTGCTGTAAGGATGGCAGGGGTCGAGGCTGGAGGCTATGAGATAAGGAAGAGGCTGGGGCAGGGACCCAGGCCGGAGAGGAGGGGGCCTGGATGGGGCCAGGCTGTGAGGATAGAGAGGATGAAACAGATTTAAGAAATATTTAGGTGGCAGAGGGCTGGGACTAGTTGAAGGGGGTGCGGGGAAGGAGATGGACAATTTTACCCTCCCACCTCCTTGCCCACACAGGGTGTCAATCTCATGTGAAAAACGCTTCCTCCCTGAGGTTTCAACTTGTGTGTCTCCTTGGAAGGGATTCAACAGTCCACTCGGCTACTGTGAGGCCCAACACTCCCATCTCACAGGCGGCGACGGTGAGGCCGGCGGGGGAGCGCCCCTGGCTTACCACGTCCACCTGGATGAGCAGGACCCGCAGGGCGAAGCTCTTGCCCAGGCTCTGCAGCCGCTGGTGGATGTAGTCCGGGTGGAGGTTGTGATAGCGGAGGCTGGGGGTGGGGGAGAGGGAGGGATGGGGGACGTCAGTCTCCCAGAGACCCCGGAGCCCTTCTTCACTCTCTCGGGAATGCAGAGGGCCGGGGCAGCACAGGGGACAGCCTGGCCGGGATCCGAGGCTCAGAGAAGTTAAGTGACTTCCCCGAGGTCACCCTTCAAGGAAGGGGCACAGGAGGGGGTGGCAGTGAGGGCTGCGTGGCTCTGGATCCCTGGGGGAAGAAGCCCCCGCTTCTTCACTGAGGAAGGGAAGAGGCCTGCGCTTCTAGTGGAGAATAGGAGACCAGCGCCCTACAGTGTGGACCAGGGGACACTGCTCAGCTGGGCTCGGGAAGCAGGGCCCACCCAGGGACTGTCTGCTTTGGCCTCAGAGGGCGTGACCCCGCAGGGAAGACAGGCACCTAGAGTTTCACTTCCTCTGTCTGGAGAGGGGCGCCCAGGAGGGAAGGAGGAACTTGCTTAACTGCAGTGGAGGTTAGAGAAATCCTGGCTCTAGTCCTGGATGTCTGGGGCATGAGTGACCCGGCCCCTCCTCCCTCAGACCTGGGAGCCCAGGCCCCTCGCCCCTCCTCCCTCAGACCCAGAGCCTAGGCCCCCCGCCCCTCCTCCCTCAGACCCAGAGCCTAGGCCCCCCGCCCCTCCTCCCTCAGACCCAGAGCCTGGGCCCCCCGCCCCTCCTCCCTCAGACCCAGAGCCTAGGCCCCCCGCCCCTCCTCCCTCAGACCCAGAGCCTAGGCCCCCCGCCCCTCCTCCCTCAGACCCAGAGCCTAGGCCCCCCCGCCCCTCCTCCCTCAGACCCAGAGCCTGGGCCCCCAGCTCTTGTTGCTCTGGGCACTTCCAGGCCTCTGCCTCCCACACAGGGTCACACCTAGGCCCAGAGCCGACAGGGCCATGCCCAGAGGTCTCCCATCCAGTGGCCCAGAACACTGAAGCACACCCCTCCCAGGCCACCTTGGAGGGTGGGGCCGCCCCCCCAGAGCTCACCTGAGGAAGAGAGCACAGGTGCTCTGGCCCAGCACGTAGTCGGGAAGCACGTCACCAAATTCCCAGGGCACGTTGCGCACGAACTTCAGCACGGGGTTGCCCCTCTGGGGAGGGAGGAAGGGCCGAAGCCATCAACAGGGTGACCCCAGGGCCACGGCCACCCCAGGGTGCCCCTCCCCCACCTCTTCTCAACACCTCCCCGCCCTCCTCCTGCCTTGCGCCTGGGTCTTTCCAGCTTCGCTCTCCCCAGCCTGGAATGTTCTGGGTGCTGGGGCTCTGACCTAGGCCCCTCCCCCCATACCCCAGGCTTAACTGAAGGGTCCCTGGGTCTCTCTCCAGCTCCGCCCTGCCCCCCAGTCGCAACCTGTGTGTGCTGTGGTCCGTGGGACACCTGTTCCCGGATGTCCACCTCACTGCACCCACACTGCCCTCAGCATCAGCCCCCACACCTGCTCCTCCTCCCGGCCCCATCTCAGGGACAGTCTCACCGTCTAGAGACGGAGGCCTTGTCCTGGGCACCTCCCTCCCCCCCTCCTCCCCTAGGTGGGACATCTACCTTCTAAGCATCCCCGTGGATCCCTCCGCCTCCACTGCCACAGCCCCCACTGCACCTCCTCCAGGTCTCCTGCCCCAGTCGTGTCCCCTCCTGGCCACCCTCCAAACAGTAGCCAGAGGCATCTTCCTAAAGCACAAAGCTGCCTCTCCCCTGCTCTAAACCCTGCTGTGGCTCCCGAGTGCCACAAGAAGAAGCTCCTCACTGTGGCCTGTGACCCTCCACAGGGTCAGCCCCCTACAGCCTGGCATCTGCTCAGCAGGCTCCTCTCTGTGAATACCCCTCACCCTCTAGCCCAAGAGGGAAATTCTTTGAGCAAGTCAAGCTCTAACCCATTCAGCAAGTATCTGAGTGCCTACTGAGTGTCTAAGTGCTGGGGATACAGCAGGACCAAGACAAAAGTCATTGCCCCCATGGGGGACACAGGCATTAAACAAGAGTCTCAGGGATGAATGTGTAATTCCCAGGTGAAGTGGAATTCCATTGTAATAAGGGTGTGGGGTCTGCTCTCGTGGGGTGTGGGCTAGTCAGAGCAGCTGGGACAGGAAGGGTCTGCAGGGGTCCCAGTCCCACAGGCCCTGGGCCATCTGATCTGCAGCACCCAGGTGCCATGGAAGGGTTTGGGCAAGGGAGGGGCGGGATCCAATTTTAATTTTTAAAGGATTATTTTGTCCATCCTACACCTATGAGAATGGCCAAAATAAAAAAGACAGACAGGGCCGGCCCCGTGGCGTAGCAGTTAAGTGCCCGCACTCCGCTGCTGGCGGCCCGGGTTCGGATCCCGGGCACGCACCGACGCACCGCTTGTCAGGCCATGCTGTGGCGGCGTCTCATATAAAGTGGAGGAAGATGGGCACGGATGTTAGCTCAGAGCCGGTCTTCCTCAGCAAAAAGGAGGATTGGCATGGATCTTAGCTCAGGGCTGATCTTCCTCACAAAAAAAAAAAAAAAAAGACAGACAATGACAAATGGTGGGGATATGGTGAAAATGAAACCTTCATATGCTGCTGGTGGGAATGTAAAATGACGTAGCCTTTTACAAGACAGTTTAGGGGGCCGGCCAGGTGGTGTAGTGGTTAAGTTCACGCACTCTGCTTCAGCAGCCCGGGGTTTGCGGGTTCAGATCCCGGGCACGGACCTACACACCGCTTATCAAGCCATGCTGTGGTAGCGTCTCACATACAAAGTAGAGGAAGATGGACACCCAGGGTCCATGTTCCTCAGCAAAAAGAGGAGGATTGGCAACAGATATTAACTCAGGGCTAATCTTCCTCACAAAAAAGACAGCTGTCTCTGAACGAGGAAGTGGGTCCTCATCAGACACCGAATCAGATGGTGCCTTGATCTTGGACTTCCAGGCTCCAGAACTGTGAGAAATACGTGTTTGCTGTTTAAGCCACTCAGTCTGTGGGATTTTTGTCATAGCAGCCCAAACAGACTAAAACATGGGGTACCCTCAACCCACACACAGTAGTTGAATGAATGAAGGAATGAATGACACTGCTGAGACCACAATGGCTGGAACTCAGATCTCTTTCTACCACCCACCAGAAAGCCACCCCCTAACAAGATTCCCCCCTCAAACCCAAAGCCCCACTTATCTGCCCCCTCCTCACCTGCCGGGGGCTCACAATGATGCTGTTGGATTTTGCCCCTGGTTTGGGGGCTTGGTTGGGAGTCTCTCCTGCTGGGGGTTCTGACCCCATGGGGCATGGGGCTCCGGCCCCTCCTGGAGGTCCTGAGATGGCATACTCAGCATAGGTCTGAGGGGCCGGCTGGGGCGAGGTCTCCACGGTGGGAAGGCTCCGTGTGGATCTGAATAAGGGCTTGGCCTGTGGGGAGAGAAGGGGGCGCATTCAAAGTCTGAATTTATTCAAAATTGGCCTCTACCCTGGTCCCAGCCACCATCTTCTTCTCTCCCTTGGACCACTGCAGTCACCTCCTTATCAACTCCCTGCCTCCGCCCTTACACCCTACACTCTGTTCCCCACACTAAGTCATATCACATGCCACCTCTGCTCAGAGCCCCGTGGTGGCTCCTGCCTCAGAGTAAAGCCAAAGCTGTCACCATAGCCCAAAAGACTCTTGAAGATCTCTTCCCGTCCCCTTGTCTCAGGAACCTCACCCCTGGCTTTCTCTACTCCAGCCCCAAAGGCCTTCTTGCTACCCTCAAACGTGTCAGGTTCTGACCTCAGGGCCTTGGCACTGGCTGTTCCCTCTCCCCCCAGATGTTGCATAGCCCACTCCCTCACCTCTTTCACGTCTCTGCCAAAATGTCATCTCCTCAGAGAGGCCCTCCCTTGATCATCCTATCTAAGGTAGCTCTTCTCCCCCATCACACCCTATATCCTTAGCCTACTTTCTTTTTCTTCATAGCAAATAGGTGGCAGCCAGTACGCAGCACCACTCTGTGGGAACGAGATTTTAGTGTTGTCAGATCTTTCGATTTACCAAAAGACATCAAAAGTGCACTTTTTTTAAATTGCAAAACCTTCCAATTCTTAAATGTCAGCAGTAAACTCATGCCTTGCAGAACCAGGGTGCTGGCCACAGAAAACACAGCCCCAGACCACTCGCTGGCTGCCAACTTGGGGGCTCTGCCTTAGCCCTCCTAACCACGACATTTTCCAGATAGGGAAACTGAGACTTGCAGAGGGCAAAGGACTGTCTTCCCAAGGTGACCCAGGCCCCAACATTTCCTGACCCACACTGTGGCCCCACAGGCCCCTTCCTGTCCCCCTTCCTCCCAACACCCCCCTCAGCCTCCCAGTGGTCCCCCCATCTCTTCGCCCTACCCCTGCAGGAAGGACCTCATCCTCGTCCAGTGGTATGAGGAATTTCTTCCTTGTGGGTGGTCTGGTGGTCTGCTGTACTGCCTCTTCGTCCATCCCAAGGTGCTTCTGGAGCCTGAAAATGAAGACGTGGCGGCGGGAGCGGGTGAGACATTGGCGTCTGCATTCCCATCTCCCCAGCAGGAACCCCGACTCACAGGTGTCTCCCCCCAAAGACCCCAGGGCTCCATAGCATCCAGTCCCATCGGCCAGCGCCGCAGGGTCCATAAGGCCCCGCCCCATCGAGCCTCCACCTTCGGCTCGCCCCGCCCCTTACCGGTCCACACGTTCCACTCGCCCCGCCCCTCAAGGCCCCTGCAGTCTCTTCGTCCGGCCCTCACTGTTCCCCGCCTTCCGTTTGCCGGGCCCCACCGTCCGCCCCGCCCCCAGGGCTCGCACCTGGATGCCCACCCAGCCTTCGCCCCACTCGTCCCTCTCGCAGACACTGCAACGATTGATTGGCTTCCGCGGCTGCCAGTCGCCACCGACCGCCCCCGCCCCTCTCGCCCCAGCCGCTCTGTCTGAGCTCCGCGGGGACTCACCTCCTCGTCCCCGACCCGCGAGGAAGCGACCAGCGGGGGATCGAGACGTCCCACCGCCGCCGCGGCCAGCGCGGCCCCAGGCTCGCTGCACTTCCGGCCTCTCTAGCCCTCGAGCCCGCCCTCACCGTTCCCCAGAGGAGTAGGGCATCGAGAGGGGCGGTCCCCACGCAGCTCTCTATGGTTCTGGAGGACTGCGGAGATTTGGGTTGGAGAGAGGCGGGAGTCTATGGACCTGAGCGTCTCTGGTTGCCAAGCAGTTCAAGTTCAGTGCCCTTATTGAGCACCTTCTGTGTGCCCGGGCTCTGGGCAGGGCTCAGTGGAGAAGAGATGGCGGGAGATCCGACTAGGTAGCTTCTCTCAGTACAGATGGGTTTGAATCTCAGCTCTACCCTTGACTTGGTCTCAATTTCGCCATTCATTCATTCATTACACACATATTCCCCGAGCGCCCCCTCGGTTCCCGGCCCCGTGCGGGGCGGTCCTAGCGACAGAGCGGTGACCAACAGATAGCCCCGCGCTGCCCCCCTGGAGCTCACAGCCCAGTGGGAGAGACAGTCCGGTTCCTAAACAGTGACCACCCAGTGTGGGCAGGGCTGGGATGGGAGACCCCACAGAGCCGCGGCGGGGGTGGGGACCTAACCCAGCCCTATGGTCAGGAAGGGTTTCCTGGGAGGAAGGGACATCTGAGCAGGGACCTGGCTGATGAGTTAGTATTAGTCATTTCCTGAAAGGGCAGTATCACGCTGTTCTAACTTGCCGCTCTCTGATTACTAAGGAGAGGGAACATTTTTTTGTGAGTTTATTGCTCTTGCATATTTCGTCTTCTGTGAATTGCTTGCTCATATCCTTTGCCCATTTTTTAAATAGGGCTGTTATGCCTTTTTCATTACTATTCATTTGTAGGAATACTTTTTGGATTCGATTCTAATTCTTAGTCAGTTACCTATGTTCCAAATATTTCCTCCTAGTTTGTACTTTGTATTTTAACTTTGTTCCTTTGTTTATTTTTGTGACACAGGAGTTCTGAGTGTTTCTTCACATCTATTTATCAATCTATTCCATCCTGACTTTTGCTTTTGGTGTGTTGTTTAAGAGACCTGCCATACCCCAAAGTCATAAATATATTCTATCATTTTTAACAATACTCTTCTACTTTTGATTTTGGTTCTGTCTTTAATCCATATAAGACTTTATTTATTTTTTTTTTTGGTGAGGAAGATTGGCCCTGAGCTAACATCCCTTGCCAATCTTCCTCTTTTTGCTTGAGGAAGATGGTCCCTGAGCTAACATCTGTGCCTGTCTTCCTCTGTTTTGTACATGGGATGCCACCACAGCATGGCTTGATGAGCGGTGCATAGGTCCGTGCCCGGGATCCAAACCTGCGAACCCTGGGCTGCCAAAGCGAAGCACACAAACTTAACCATTACACCACTGGGCCAGCCTCATAAGACTAATTTTTGAAAATGCACTAAGGTAAGAATTTATGGTGGATGTAGCCAATTGTACCAATACCATTTGTTTTAAAAGTCAATCTGTTCCCTAGTTTTAATATTCCACCTTTATCATGTACTGAATTTCCTTATATACAGAGGTCTATTTCTGACATTTCTATTATGTTTCATTGATCTCTATATCTGTTCCTTGCCTCCAAGCCATACTGTTTAATTATTTTATTTTGATATGTTTTGATATCATATCAGGCAAGTCCCTCTTTCTGTTCAGTTTTTGAATAGAATCTGTTTTTGCCATTCTTGTACATTTTCTCTTCTAGATAGATTTTAGCAGCTGCTTTTCTAATTCCATGAAAAATACCATTGGGGTTGAGACTGGAATTGCATTGAATTGATGGATTAATTACAAGAAGATTGACATCATTTTCATATCTATGAACATATTGTCTCTATCTCTCCATTAATTTGGCTTTTGTTAGGAGCCTACTGTAAACAATTTTTTCTAATTAATTTTTATTTATACAATTGTTTATGAATACATGTTTGTATTAGTTTCCTAGGACTGCTGTAAAAGTATCACCAACTGGGTGGCCTAAATAACAGAAATTTATTGTCTCGGTTCTGGAGGCTAGAAGTCCGAAATCAAGGTGTCGGCAGGGCCATGCTCCCTCTGAATGCAATAGGGAAGGATCTGTTCCAGGCCTCTCTCCAAGCTTCTGGTCGCATCAGGCGTTCCTTGCTTTGTAGATGGCTGTCTTCTCTCTGTCTCTTCACATTATCTTCTCTGTGTGTGTGTCTGTCTCTGTGTCCAAATTTCCTCCATTTTAAAAGGACACCAGTCATATTGGATTAGAGCCCACCCCGGCGACCTTATTTTAACTTGATTATCTCTGTAGAGACCTTATTTCCAAATAAGGTCACATTCTGAAGTCCTAGGGGTTAGGACTTCAACGCATCTTTTTTGAGGGACACGAATCAACCCATAACAATTCTCTGTTGCTTTTTATAACTTTCTTCCTTCTGAATTCATTTTACTTCTTGCTAGGGTACATTTTCTTCTCATTCTTTCACAGAGCATTGTGGATAGTAACTTTCTGAGTCTTGCTTGTATGAAACTATCTTTATTTCACCCTCACAACTGGAATCTCGAATTCTGGGTTCCTTGTTATTTTTCTTGCAAAGTTAGAAGATATTGGCCCTCGATCTCCCTGACTTCAGGATTGCTGATGAGACATCTGCCATGCCCCTGATTCTCCTTCCTTCAAAAGCAGTCTCATCAGTGGGTGTAATTTTCCCCCAGGGTCACTTACTAGCTGTGTGACCTTATATGAGCAACTCAGCTTCTCTGTGGGTGTCAGTTTGTCCATCTCTAAAATGGAATAACAAGAGTGTAATTGTTGGGAAGATGAAATGAGTTATGTGTAAAGTGCCTAAAACTGTACTTGGCACACAGTAGGTGCTATATTCAGGTTTCTCATATAAATAAAATAGCCCTTGACCCAGTCCTGAGCTGTGTGGCTGCTGCTGTATCTCAGTGCGCCTACCCAGCGCTGGGCACCCAGATGGAGCTCCAAAACCGTGTATTGTGTGAATAAACAAAGAACAGACGCCAAGCCCTAAGGCAAGTGACTTCCCGGCTGGGAGCCTCATTTTCCCCATCTGTAACTGCTGAGGATGCAGGGATTCAATGAGACACCAGAGACCTGTCTTGAGATGGACTCGTTCCCTCAATCCTTGAATAACTACAGATCGAGCACCACCTGTCTACCAGGCGCTGAGCACAGAGCTGTGAGCCGATCACACCAGGTCCCCGCCCTGTGAGCTGACGTGGGGACACAGACCACAAGAAGGAAACACACAAATAACAGACTCTCAGAAAGCCACACGTGCTGTGAAGCGGGTGACCGGGGAGAGGGCCACACAGTCACAGGACGGAAGGCTCTATAAATAATAATAAATACTGCCATCCACTAGATTATAATCAAAATCCATCAAGCGCTTACTGAGCTAAGGCCTCACAAGAACCCTCCCCTTAGGTATCATCAGCTCATTGGACAGATGAGGGAACAAGTCCCCAGCGACACAGAGAAGGACCATAGAAATGTGTTTCTGCATCCAAGGGCAGAGCGCGTTTCTAGAAGGAGGCCACCCCGGGCGGGACTCAGTTTCTCCCTTTGGGGACTGGAACTGCAAACAAGCCTGCAACTCACGCCTTTTTCCGCCAGGGGGCGACGGCGCCCCACAAGAGGATTTGAGGTTTGGGGGCGCCGGGAGCTGCTCCGGCAGAACCCACCGGGAACAGGACCCCCGGGACGGCGGCGGGCGGCCCCTCCGCTTCTCCCGACCCGTTTCTCCGCCGCGCGCGGCTAATGGAACTCTGAGCCTGGTGACATTAGTTAAGGGGGCGTGGGGGGATGCTCTCGGCTCTACATTATTCCCAAGTTTGATTTCCACACTCAATTCCTGGATTACACTTTGGGATCCCGGATCCGAGTCTTGGCGGCTCCCGGAGTCCCGAGTTCGAATCCCCCGGCTGCCCTCACTCCGGCTCCGCGTCCTCCTTCCAGATGCTCCAAGTCCCGATGCAGCCCAAGTTCCCGGGGACTCCCGGGTCCCGCCCTCTCCCTCCCAAACCTTCCCCTGGTCCCCACTTCCAGTGTCCTCTGCGCCTCATAAGGGGAGGGGTGGGGATGGAGAGCATGGGGACCCCCGCCCCTAATTGCGCCCGAGGGCTGGTGGGTGGAGAGCCGCCGGGCCGAAGGCTCTGGAAGCGGGGGCGCGGCCGAGGGGCGCAGTGACCGGGCCGGCGTCCCCACCCGCCTCTAAACTTAGCCGCGGTGACGCGCGGCCCGGCGATCGCGGCTGGGCCGGGGACACAGGGGGGCCCGAGCGAAAGGGGGCGGCTCCGCTCGCCGAGCCTCTATTTATAGCGCCCGGAGCCCGAAATAGCGCGGAGCCGAGCGGCCGGGATGACGCGGGAGCCGCCGGGGGCTGACTCACCCGGCCCCGAGCGGCGGCCCCCGGATGAGGGGCAGTGGAGGCACCTGGCCCGGACCCCCGCGCTCCCGGGCACCTCTTCTGCTGGGACATCCCAACTTTCCCCTATCACCGTGAATAGATATGCAGCAAAAGAAAGGATCTGCAGCATGAGGGACTAAGGTTAGATCAGAGGTGGGACTTCCCCCAAAGAGCCCAGAATCCAGGAACTAACTTTATACAAGAAGAGGGATTGGGAAGGAAGGGAGATGAACCAGATATACACACCTGTTTCTCACCAGCAACAGGATTGAGGCGTTTTGGGGGCAGAGGAATGGACACAATAACCTGGGCAGTCGCCAGGCCAGAGCATGTCCCCCTCTCCACTTGCCATGGCTCCTCACATTCTGTTCCCACCCCCTAGAATGCTCTTCCCTGCCTCCTCAGTCCTAAGAACTCATGCTCCTTCTGGACCTAAGGGCAATCCTTCACAAGTAAAATTTTTGTGAGCCACTGAGCAGGGAGCCCCAAGAGGGCGGGGTCAGGCCATTCTCACTTATCACGGTGTCCCCAGCACTGCCCAGCATAAGACAGGCCACTGGAGAAATTAATTGCATGAATAAAAAGTGTTGGTAATAAAATACAATGACATTTCCCAAATTATAATAGCAAATGTTTATTGTATGCCACATGCCGGGTGTGATTCAGAGAGTCATCTCCTATGGGTCCTGCTACAACCCTACAAGGGAGGCGCTTTCATTATTTTCATTATCACCATCCGCCGTTGGAGATGAAGAAACCGAGACTCAGCGAACACCTGAGCTCACCTTGCTTGTAGTCAGAGCTGTCTCTTGAAGCCAGTCGCCTGGCCCTGAAGATGTTCAGTTCCCAAGATATGGTCTCTAGGCCCCATAGAAACCAAACTAAGGAGTGATTCTCAAAGCGCAGTCCACAGAACCCCCAGGGGGTTCCCCAGACCTTTTTCAAGAAGTCCCCGAGGTCAAAATAATTATCATAATACTATTAAGCCACTTACCTTCCTTTTTCTCTCTCTTTCTCTCCAGAGTATACAGTGCAGCCTGCACAATATCACAACAGCAGCAGATATGAAGACCCGGCTGTCTTCTGTTGAGCCAGACATTAAAGTGATTTGCAAAAATTTAAAACAGTGCCCTCTTCTCACTAAACTTTTTTTGGTTTTGGAAAATATGGTTATTTTTAACTAAAACAATATGATTTATGTTAACATGCAATTGCTTCTATTATTTTTAAGTGAATCAATAAATATTTCTTAAATTTCTAGCTTTTCATTTCTAATACAGTAAATATTGATAGGTATAACCCACACCAACTAAAACTCTTCGGGGTCCTCAACAATTTCTAAGAGCATAAGGGGGCCTGTGGCCAAAGAGTTTAAGAATCTCTGAACTAATATTCATATAAACCTGATAAGTGCCAGGAAGGACAAGAATGTGGGGACATCATTGTGGGAGGGCAGGGAGGTTTCTCTGTCAAAGGAGCATTTAAGAAGAGACTGAAAGGATGTTGGAGTCTGCGAGGTCAAGGGACGGAGAGCTTTCAACGTGGCAGGAACAGCTTGTGCAAAGTCCCTGTGGTGGGAAATTGCTCTGTGAGTTTCAGAAACACAAAGCAGGCCGGTGTCGCTGGAGCAGAGAGAGTGAGGGAAAGAGGGGCAAGAAATGAGGCTGGGCCATCAAGAGATCAGATCAAGTAATGCCTTGAAGGCCATGGTAAGTATGTTGGATTTTATTCTGAGTGGAAAATGGACCTTCGGGGGACAAGGATGCAAGGAGGAAGCCCAGTGAGGAAGAGCCTGCAGTTGTCCAGGGAAGACTAGATGAGCCTAGACTGGGGTGCTGGGGAGTCAAGAGGAAATCTTAGGTTTGAGGGACTGGCAGTCACAAGAACCAGAAGGGCAGACTGGGGAAGGGGGTTGAGAATTCTGCCTGAGCCCCTTAGGGTTGGAGAAATCTTTGAGACACCCCAGTGGGAATGTCAAGTAGGCTGGAGGGAGCTCTGGGCTCAAGACTGAAATCTGAGTGTCACCGGTGTACGTGTGTATCTGTCTAGTTTATTAACTCATCTTATTTCTATTATAATTTCTAGCTGATCAATGCTGTTAAATATTGTTGGTTGACCTTCTAACAGGCAATCTGGCCAAATTCTCAAACTAAAATAGCTTGTTGATTCTTAGTTTTGCCTTGAAAATGATCCAAATGGCAGTTTTATCTCTTGCCTTCTGATCTTCACCTCTCATTTATTTTTCTTGTCTTATGGCATGTGCAGAGACTTCCGGGACTAGGTCAAACGGTCAAGTTGATCAACGCTTATATACTTCACATCACGACCTTCTGAGATGACTTATCCTGTTGTCCCCATTTTATAGAGGGAAAAACCGAGGCACAGAGAGGTTAGTCTCTTGCCCAAGGCCACGCAGCAAGTAAGCAACGAAATCAGGACTCCAACCGAAGCTTCTGTCCTCTACCACTGCCTTCAAAGAAAACTCAATGAGCATTCTATATTTTTTCAACAGGCAAAATACTCTGCAAGTTTCCACGGCGACCCCTGGAGCTGGATGAGGAGCTGGGGGCCTGAGGTCTCATTCTGGCCCCGCCCTCTTTCCCAGCCTCAGTTTCCTCCTGTGAGGGAGGGTTGGAAGAGATGGCGTGTGAAAGCCACAGACACTCTGCCTCCGGGGTGGAGGAGGCAGGCCCCCAAACAGATTGTATTCATTTCCTGTGGCTGCTGTAACAGATTACTACAAACTTGGTAGTTTAAACCAACAGAAATGCACTCTCTGGAAACCGGAAGACCTAAATCAAAGTGTCAGCAGAGCCACACTCCCTTAGAAGGTTCTAGGGGAGGATCCTTCCCTGCCTCTTCCAGCCTCTGGTGGCCCCAGGCGCTCTTTGGCTGGTGGCTGCATCGCTCCAGTGTCTGTCTCTATCCTCACAGGCCTTCTTTTCCACTATCTGTGCGCAGTCGCTCTCTGCCTTTCTCTCATAAAGACACTTGCTGCCGGGTTTAGGGCCTGCTCCGATAATCCAGGATGATCTCACCTCGAGATCCTTACCTGAATGACATCTGCAAAGACCCTTTTTCCAAAGAAGCTCACATTCGCAGGTCTCAGGTGGACATATCTCGGGCAGGGGGTACACACCATTCAAGTCACCACACAGATCCAAACAGAAAAATGAGGACCAGAAAATATGCAGCAGAGTTGAGACTGGGAGCTTTCTAAAGCTTTGTGATCACACAGGCCCGTTCCAGCAGAGACTGTGGGCACACTCGCCCTTGAGAACCTAGAGCGGTCCATACGTCCCACATGTGCTGTTAGAAGGTACGTGTGCCCACCACATCCTGGGCATCTCACCTTTGAGGATGGGAATTCTTTTTTTTTTTTTTTTTTTTTTTTTTGCTGAGGAAGATTCGCCCTGAGCTACCATCCGTGCGCATCTTCCTCTATTTTGTATGTGGGTCGCCGCCACAGCATGGCTTGATGAGCGGTGTAGGTCTACGCCAGGGATCGGAACCTGGGCCGCCAAAGTAGAGCGTGCCGAACTTAACCACTATGCCACAAGCCACCCTGAGGATGGGAAGTCTTGAAGGGAGTTTTTCATTCTTCAGCTGTTAATGTGGAGTCGAGAAATTTTCTCTTCCCCAAACCTCCAAACGATAATAAAAGCCAACCCTCATACCGCACTGAATATGTGCCAGGCCCTGTTCTAAGTGTTTAATATTTATTAATTCATTTGATCCTCACAAAATCCCTCTGAGGTCTTGTTGGTGATCCCCCTTTTATAGAGGAATAAACCGACGGGCAGAGAGGTTGGAGTTGCAGCTTGGAAGTTCCAGAACTAATATTTGAACCCCGCAGTCTGGCTTCAGAGTCTGGGGTCTTGACCATCAGCCTTGTCAGGCACATTGTCACATGTTAAGTCTGGATTTTAGGAAGCCACCCTCCCAGAGCTGTGATGGCACCATCATCTACCTCTGCGCTGTCGGATATGGCAGCCACTTTGCCACATGTGAATCTTGAGTGCTTGAAACGTGGCTGGTCCAAAATGAGATGTGCATGAGGCTAAAATCCACACCAGATATCGAAGACTTAGTGCGATAAAAAGAACGTAAAATATCTCATTAATAATTGCTGATATGGGGGCCGGCCCCGTGGCTTAGCGGTTAAGTGCGCGTGCTCCGCTGCTGGCGGCCCGGGTTCGGATCCCGGGAACGCACCGACGCACCGCTTCTCCGGCCATGCTGGGGCCGCGTCCCACACACAGCAACTAGAAGCCTGTGCAACTATGACATACAACTATTTACTGGGGCTTTGGGGGAAAAAGAAAAAAAGAAAGAAATACAAATTAAATTATCTTCAAAAAAAATTGCTGATATTGAGTATATGTTGAAATAAGATTTTGCACATATCTGGGTAAATAAAATACGTGAACAAAATTATTTTCACCCGTTTCTTTTTACTTTTCTTAGTGTGGCTGCTAGAGCATAAGCGTTCACATGTGGCTCGCTTCCATTTCTCGTGGATAGCACTGGTCTGGGGAATTTGCTGGCTTTCCATCTGGGAGGACATCAGGGGCTGGGGTGCCATATGTTCTGGGCCACGGAGCCTCAGGATTTCTTGTGATGTTCTGGAACATTCCATGTCAGAAGCATGTTCAGGCAAAGCGACTGATGGTCATGCCAACAATGTGGCTTCTAAAAGATGCTCTGAAATCCATGTCTCCATCATACCTGGATGAAGAAGCTATTTAAGTGAGAGAGACCAGAGTGCCACCCAAGACTTTGTGGCCACTCTGTATATGGAGTTTATTTTTTTTTCACAAATTATATACGTGTGCCTCTATCGACAATGTTATAAAATAAAAATGGACAAAGCTGAGATAAATACTCAACATCACTGGATAAGCCAGGCTGCTGCGAGGTCCCGAATTCACATCCTGACTCTATCCCCTCCCTGGCTCTAATTCCTTCCATGAGTCACTTGTCCTCGGTTTCTTCATCCAGAAACTGGGAGTGTTTGTTCCTGTCCCCCAAGGGTTGTTGGGGGGACTCAACGGAGGGGATGGTTGACTTGGACCTTGAAGGATGGAGAAATATTCACTAGTTGGAGAAGGATGGGAAAGGTATTCCGGGCGGAGGGAACCGAATGTTCATGGTCGGGAGGCATGCCCGAGCACGATGTGTTTGGGAAAAAGCAAGCAGTTTGGGTATTATTTCAGGGCAGAGTGAATGTGTGTTGGGGAAAGGATGCGAGGGGTAGGGGGTGGGGGAGAGGCAAGAGATGGGGTTGAAGAAGGCAGCTGCGTTCAGGCCACGGAGGGCTGTGTAGGTCAGGGGACGGGAGCACTGGGGAGCCACAGCAGGCTCTGAGCAGGGGAAAGACCTGACAGCAGCAGGTTTGTGGTGTAGCAAGATCCTTCTGGATGGGAGGAGGTGAGACTGGGGCAAGAGACCAGGAGGAGGGTAGGGCAGGATGAAGTGGGGACAGTGGATCAAGTAGGGAAGGGGAGGAGGAAGAACATATGAAATCTTTAAAAGATAGAATGGAGAGGAGAGATGGACTATGGGAGGTGAGGGGAGGAAGGCAGCCAGGAGGAGGCCCAGGCCTCTGGTCCAGCAGACAGGGTCAGTGACGGGACTGTGCCTAAGCTGGGGACCCGGGAAGAAGAGGCACAGGAAGGAAGCTGTTTGGTCAGGGTGAAATCCTGGGGGACACCCAGGAGGTGGCACCCAAGAGACTTCTAGACACATGGGCCTAGAGTGCAGGAGAGATGGTAGGGCTGAGACTGGGGGGCAGTCAGAGGTCATACAGGGCTGAAATCCTGACAGTGGCAGAAGGTGGAAGGTGCAGTAAGGTAACGTCACCATCAGCCAGCAATGACTGTGGACAGTGGCCCTGCCCAGGACAGCAGCCTCGGTTGGTGCCCAGGTTCTCGTCCTGGTCTATGCCCAGGGACACAGAGATGAGCAGACCCAGAGCCCCACAGGAGTGCCTGCCCAGTGGGGGTGTCTGGATGCACACAAGCAGTCCATGCTTCTATGGGGACAGTGTATGATGAAGGGGGGTTTCAGGGGGTACAGTGATCCATTCCCAAGGACTAGGGGCAGTGGAAAGTGTCAGGACCAGTTCCCAGGGAGGCTTGGAGAGGGAAACTGAATTAATCAGGAGTCTCTCAGCTTTAACTGGTTTAGGGTAATGTATTGACTCATGTTAAAAGAAGGTCAAGGGGTAACACCAGCTTCAGTCACAGCTTGATCCAGGAGCTCAAATGATGATGATATGAAGTCACTGTCCCATCTCTGGGATCCATATTTCTCTAATTTTTTTCCTCAGGAAGACTTCCCTTGAGGCAGCAAAGATGACCCCAGCAGCTCTAAGCTCACCTCCCACCCTCTTACCAACCCCAAAGGGAAGAAAGGTCTCCTGCCCAATGCTTCCATCACTCATAGGCCCCACTGGGTCACACGCCCACCTCTGAACCAATCACTGTCATCAGAGGACAGAAGAACTGGAATGCTCTGATTGGCTGGTCCTGGGTCATGTGCCCTTCCCTGGAAAGGGAGGATGGGGTAAGCTCCAAGACAACCAGCTGAACTGAAATTTAAAGAGGGGTGGGGGCGGGCCCCATGGGGTATGGGTTAAGTGCTGGCGCTCTGCTGCTGGCAGCCCGGGGTTCGGATCTGGACGCCCACCGATGCACCGCTTGTCCGGCCATGCTGTGGCGGATCTGGACGCCCACCGATGCACCGCTTGTCAGGCCATGCTGTGGCGGTGTCCCATATAAAGCGGAGGAAGATGGGCACGGATGTTAGCCCAGGGACAGTCTTCCTCAGCAAAAAGAGGAGGATTGGCATGGGTGTTAGCTCAGGGCTGATCTTCCTCACAAAAATTTAAAAAAATAAAGAGGGGTAGTTTCCCAAAGGACACGCAGAAGGCCTTGGAAGCCATAGATGCCAATGTGGCTGGGAGGAAAGGGAGGTGGGGAAATAGGTTTCCACATCTGTTAATGGAGGGGGACCAATACTTCACCTCATAGGTTTAGGGCAAAGATTCAGTGAAATAATGCAGGTAAGGCATTTAGCAGACTGCCGCGTGAAGAGTAGGTGCTGGATAACTGGTAGCTATTATTTTAAAAATAGTAATCAATATTACTACTGCTGCTAATGAACAGTGTCTGTATGCCGGGAGGTAATGAGCTCCCCCACACAGGATGGAACCAACTTGAGGCTGAACAATCTCACCGTGGAAGCTCTTGCAATCTACATTCTGCCAGCTCAGTCCCCAGCTGGTTCCTCTTCAGGCTTCCGTCTCCAGATCTATGAAATGGGACGAGGGGATTGAATTAAACCAGAAAGTCGTTTTATGTGCCCCTTCTCATCACTCAGGTTGCAGGAAGTGTCACCTCCTCCGAGAAAGGCCTTCCCTGCCTACTCTTACCAAAATATCCCCTTTGTTATAATATATCATCCCAGGTTACTTTCCTTACAGTGCTTATTACAATCTGAAATCATCTATTTACTTTCTGTCTCCCCCATTAGAACGTCCGCCCCAGGAAGGCAGGGATGTCGGTCTGTCTTGTCCACTGCTGTGTCCCCACCACCTAGCAAAGTGCCGGCCACAGAGCAAACCCTTGACAGATATTTGTTGAATGCTCCATAACTACAAATCGTGCCTACTTTTCTGATAGGTAGTGAGTTCTCCATTCAGGGAAGTGTCCAAGGGGAAGCTGAACGAGCGTAACTTGCAATTCATGCTGCAAGACCCCACTCCAGATCCCCTCCCGGCCTCAGTTTCCTCCCGGATAAAATGGGCTTGTAGGGGGATGGACGGCTGGTCCAGCTCCTGCCTGCGATCCCCGCGGGGGCCACCAGGGGGCGCGGCGCCTCTGCCCAAAAGTCGGCCATCGGTGGACGCGTCCCGATGTGCCTGGAATATTCTGCGCCCCGCCGCCTTCCAGGCGCCCAGGAGCCGGGGAGGCTCGAGCGGATGCGGAGCGTCCGGAGCCGGCAGCCGCGCTCCTCGCCGCGCAGGGGGCGGGCGGGGGTGAGTCAGGCGCGCGCCGCCGCAGTTCTCGCGAGGGGACGCGCGCGGCCGCAGTTCTCGCGAGGGGGCGCGCGCGGCCTCGGGAACCCGCGCGGCGCCGCGTCCATTTTTACCCGAGCGCGGCTAAAAATAGTCGCCGCACTCGGAGCGGAGCCCGAAATAGCGGCCCCCAGATAAGGCAGGACGACTCAGCGCTTCCGGGGAGCGGAAGGGGAGGCAGCGGGGGGTGGGGGGGAGTGCTGGGCTCCGCCGGGCCCCGCCGCGCAGCCCCGGCCGGCCGGCGGCCTCCGCCGTCCTCGCCCCGCCCCCACCGCGACCCCAGCCTGTCTGCCTCGCTGCATCCTTCCCCTCTCCCCGCCGTCCCCCCACATTCCCCACCCCCTGGCCCCCACCCCGTCCTCAGCTTCCCCTGCATCCTCATCCCGGACCATTGTCCCCTCCCCCTTTCCTAATCTTCGTCCCCAGCCCCCCCCACCTGGTGTTTATCCCCATCGCTCAGCCCACCCATCCCGAAGCCCTGTCCCTGTTCTCCCCACCCAAAGCACCAACCTCCGGCCTTTCCGAATCTGCCTCTGCCCCCTCCCCCAGTCCCAGTCTCAGCCCAACCTCTATGGGGGTGGGGTGGAGGTCACAGGAAGCCAGACACGCAGAGCGCTGGGGGTGAGGCTCTGCCTTCTTGGTTTGTTTCTGCAGTGGACCGGGTGGGCTTAGGGCTGGGGCTGAGTCACGTTCCTCATCCTGTGCCCAGGGTTGGGGCTCAGGCTGGGGACAGACACAGGTCTGTCACCAAGGTTGGGGTCTCTGTGCCTCCGGAGTCCGGGCTCAGCCCGGCACCTACTGTTTTGTTCACCCGTCCCAATTCTGCTAGGATTCTTGCCTCCCCTGCAAGTCAGTGATTGGATGGATATAACAGCTCCAGGCAGTGGGAACAGCCGGAGCCCTTCTCTCGCTGGGCCTAGGTCTTTTCGAAGGCACCTTCCCGTTCTGATATTCTGTGATCTTGCAATGCCTACTCCAGGAATCAGCCTCAAGGATCTTAGACGAGGCTCAAAGGCAACACTGCACCTTTCTAGTCTCTGAAATATCGCAGGTCAGAGGAACTGACCTGTCGTGTATGGCCCCAGAGACATGATGGTTCAGTGAAAATTCAGGTAGAACTGCTTGGCTGTGGATGGAAGGCAGCCTCAAGTGGTGGTAAGGTCCCTGTCCCTGCAGGACACCAAGCCTCAGCCAGGCGTCCAGTTGTTATGTTGTCTGGATGGCTGGGGACTCAGCCACCAGGCAGAGACTGAGCTGGAGGGTCTTTTAAGGCAGGAAGAATCATGCCATTGGATGAAGACATTAGGAGGCTGGAAAAGTCAGCAAGGAACAGACCAAACTGGCCCCCATGGGCTGTGGTGAGGAGCCTGGACTATTCCCCCAAGGGCACTGGGGAGGCATGGCAGGTTCTAAGCAGGGGAGGGATAGGAGCAGGTTTATGCTTTCCTAAGACCTTTCTGGCTGCCTTATGGAGGTAAATGGAAGAGGGGAGGAGGTGGAGGAAGAGCCTGGGCCTAGGGAGGAATGTGAGGAGGGGAAGGAGGAGGAGAGGGCAGATTTGGGAGACAGTCAGGAAGCGGGAAAGACCAGACTTGGTGTCTGAGAGGCTGTGAGGGGAAGGATGAAGCTCAGGTCTCCACCCAGGTGGCAGGGTGGGTGGTGGCATCATCCCTGAGATGAGGCCTAGGAGGAGGAAGGAGCAGGTGGAGGTGGAGGACGCCCAGATAAGTTTCAAAGTCAGTCCAGAGATGGTAATTTTTAAATAATAATACTTTTTTTATTTTGGAAAAATATATTGGCAAATACAAAAGAGTATACCTGGAAAAAGTGAATTTCTCTCCTCCCTGTGACCCCCACTTCTCGCTGGTAATTCATTCCTGTGTACCTTGCCCAATAGGATTCATTGAGCTCTCACAGTTTCCCAGCTTGTGCTAAGCCCGTGACAGACGTGACCTTGCTCACATCACTCTGCCCGATGTGCGGGCCCCACTGCTGTGCCCATTTTAGAGAAGTGAAAACTGAGGTGCAGAGATGTGTCCTTCTGAGAGCGTGACTTTGAACGCTTTTCAAAATTGAAGGCACAGGAGTGGGTGAGATCAGAGGGGGTCCAAAAGGGAACTGGAGGGGGCAGCAAGGAGTTCAAGGAAGGCTGCCTGGAGGAGGAGTGAGGGTAGCCAGGAAGGTGCCTTCCAGAGCCTTCTGATGAAGGGTTTGGATGGAAATAAATCACTCCTTTTGGGAGGGGGGCTGGGGTACTACTGGCACCAGGGCAGGGTCCCCTCCTCAGGCCCACGGGACCCCAGAAGTGTTCATAGGAGACTGAGGCTGCTTGATGACATGTCAGGGACACGGTGAGAGCACAGCCGGCTGTTGTGACGTCTGAGTGATTCGACAACTGCCTGTTACGACCAGCCTCTAGTCATGCCCTGTGGGGGGGATGAGGATAGGAGGAAGTGACAGGCCATGGGGGTGGGGGTGACAGGGACTCAGGAGCTGAGCGATGCTCTCTGCTCCCTGCGCTAGGGCAGGGTCTCGCAGACGTTGGGTGTGAGGCTCCATCTTTGGGGGCGGGGTCTAGTGAAGGAGGTTGGGCTTCAAGGAGCTGGGGCTGGGGTGCAATCAGTCTGGGCTCAGAATCAGGGGTCAGAGCAGGGGCTGCTGGGATCAGGGACCCCCGTTTTGTCCACTGCTGTGTCCCCATCACCTAGGACAGTAACTGGCACACGGTGGGGGTGAGGGGGTGCTCAGTACATCTTTGTTGAATGAATGAATCAAATGAAAGGGGTCAGCACTCTCTGAGACTCAGTTTACCCTCCTGGCTAACAGCGTGGCCATCAGGCTGCCTCAGCCAAAGGCGAATCTAGGGGTATTCCTCCCCACCCTGGGTGTCAGATCCTAGTCCTCTCTTCTCCAGGGGGATAGGGGGTGAGCAAGAAAACAAGTTCGCGCCGCTGGTGGGCTCCGCCTACTTGTGACGTCAGCAGCCCTCGGGGATCCCGGCCCTTGTCCCTCCCTTGAGATGATGCCTGGAGAGGAACCCGGGAGTCCTGACTCCAGCCCCTCCCTCGGGCCCGGCAGCGTTACATAACCCGGCGTCGTGTCCCCAGGGATGTCGCCGGACGTCCTGACCAGGCCAGGGACAATGGGCGGAGAGTGCCCCTCCCGCCGGGGGCCTGGAAGTGGCAGGGGCGCCCCCTCCTCTGATTCACCCTTGTTTCCGGCCGTTCCAGCCTCCTTCTCCGCAGGGATCCTTATCTCCCCCAAACTCTCTACCCTCACTTCTTGTACCCCCTACAATTCAGCCCTTTCCCTGACCTTGCAAATATATGTCCTCTACACCCCGCCTCCCCCAAACTCCCTGCCCGCTCACCCGTCACTCGTGATTTCTGAGTCCCCTAAACCTCAGTGTCCCCTGCTTTCCTTCACTCACCCATCCCGGTGAGTGAGCACCCTCCCTGCTCGCTCAAACTGGCCCCCAGCTTCTACCCGCCCCCCATCTCCTCCCTTGGTTCCCCCAAGCGTCCCCATGACCTCAGCCTTCCCCACACCCCTCCTCACCTCCCTTGAACTGACCCCTAATGCTCTTGTTCCTCTCTAATCCCAGCCCAGTCCCCTCTTGTCTTCCTGAAACTGCCCCGATATCCTTACTTCATCCCCCCAAATCACGCCCCCCATAACCCTCCCCAAAGTCCCAGACAGCCGCCCCGCCTCCCGGCCCCTCCCCGCCCCCAGGCCCGGGCCGGCCCGCGCGCCTCCCCGCCGGCTCCCACGCCCGGCGCGGGTTCCCAGGCCGCCCCCCCGCGGTGGCCCAGAGACCCAGTTTGCGGCGGCAAAACATTGGTCTCCGGGCAACAGGCCCCGCCCGCCCCAGGGCCGCCAGGTGCGAGCCCGGCAGCTCCGCCGGGGCCCAGACTGCGCGCGGAGGCGGGGCGGGCGCACCGAGCCCCGGCCCTCGCCGCCAGAGGTCTGCAGGGACCCGGGGACGGCGAGACAGCAACGCGGAAAGAGAGAGTCAGGGCCCGGAGCAAGAAGCTGGGAGCAAATCGCGGAGGCCGAAGCCACAGGGCGCTGTCTGGGACGCAGCGATAAAGAGACACCAGGCGACAGAGACAGAGCGAGCAAGGGTGGCCCCGGAAATAAACGCAGAGATAGCGAAATTAAACACGGACAGCCTCAGGCCCGCAGGGGCTTCCCTGAACCAGGATAATCTACCTCTGTGGTCAGGACCTCTGCGCTCTGTGCCAGGGACTGCCCCTCTCTGACTCAGTTTCCGCATCTGTAAAATGGGTAGCGCTTAGCAAATAGGGCCATGGTGACGATTCAGTGAATTCAGCGACCTGGAGCTCGTAGCACAATTCCTGGACATATCATTCATGCATTCATTCATTCAACAGATATTTCTTGAAGACCTACTATGTGCCAGGCACTGTGGTGAGTGCTGGGTGTACAACAGTTAACAAGACAAAGATCTCTGTCTTCCCGGGAGCTTCCGCGTTGGGAGTGGGGAGGGACTGAGGAACGATACATGAACATAAATAAGCAAATGGGATAGCACATCTGAAAGGAATGAGTGCTGGGCACGTGGAGAGGGAGGGAGAGTGGGGTTGCCATTTGCAGTAGGGGGCCAGGAAAGGCCTCCACGAGGAGGTGATGTTTGAGCGAAGGCGGGAAGTTGGTGCTGGGGAGGCCATGCAGAGATCTGGGCTAAGAGCATCCCCGTCAGAGGGCGCAGCAAGTGCCAAGTCTGCAAGGTGGGAGCATATCTGGTGTGTCGGAGGCACAGAGAGGAGGCCAGCGTGGCGCGAGCAGAGAGAACAAGGGGAGAGGAGTGGCAGAGACGAGGTCAGAGAGAGGAAGGCAGATGGGCCACGGAGAGGCCTTTGACTTACTGAGTCAGGAGACTCGTGAGCATTTTGAGCAAAAGACAGACATGAACCGATTTTGATCTTAACAGCATCCCTCTGGCTGTTTGTGGGGAAGACTCTTGGGGAGGCAAGAGTGGAAGCAGGGAGACCAGTGAGGAGCCCCAGGCAATGGTCCAGGCAGAGGTGATGGAGATTGGACTAGAGGTTGCAGGAGTCAGATTCTGGATGTGTTTGAACACAGAGCTGAAGAATTTGCTGACAAGAACATTCGTGGCAAGCCCTCAATAGATGGCAGCAGTTCCCATTATGTCAGGTGGTGCTCACAACGTCCCCAGAGAAGTCGTTATCATCTCCATTTTACAGATGCAGAAACTGGGACCCAAAGAGGTCACTCAGCTTGCCCAAGGACTCACAGCTTGGTCTGGCTCCAAATATGGGACTTCTCTATTAGGGTCGCTATTCCCAAGTCCACACACCCAAACACAACACCCTCCATGCCCGGAGCGACAAACTCATCCACATGAGCCCGAGGGCTCCTGGATCAATTTCATCAGCCACACCTAGTAGGCGTAGAAAGCGGTGGCCCGACGGGAGAATGTTGCCTGACTGGTGTTTAGGTTGTCAGGCCGTCACCCGTGCTGGCTCAGGACACTTGCTGAGAGGCAGGCAGGTACACGCAGAGAGGGTCCACCCAGAACCTCCCAGCCCAGCATCTGCCTCCCACACTCAGTGCCAGCGCTGGACCAGGCACACCCCAGGGCTACCTGCAGAGACCTGTTACACACACGGACATATTCGCACGCAGACAGCGACCTATTAAACACAATCACGCCTTGGCATGAAGATGGGTACATGGCCCTCCATCGTGAAGGTGTATTTTCAGGTGGTGTGCAGAAAACACACAATTCCTGTTTCTTTCCATCTCTTTATGTCTCTGTATCTTTTTGTCTCTATCTGGTCTCTATCTCTCTCTGTCTCTGTCTTGCTCTCTTTGGCTCTCTCTGACCTCACCCTCACCCCCAGCGCTGTCTCTCTCGTTCCTCCACACTCAGGATTGAAATCACTCTTGTCCCCGGCCATGTGTCACCATAGAACCTCACCTATTATGTGGCATCAGAACCTGGCACGGGGACAAGTGCCTGGAGGCCCAGGTCAGCAGTTCTGGCTGGCTGCTCAGAATCACTCGGGGAAGATCTCACGTGTCATGATCCCTGCTGCCTCTTCCTCTGAGGTCCTGACCCACAGCTTTTGGGTGCGGAACTGGAGAAAGCCACCTTTACAAAGCTCCCCGGGTGAGCGGGACGCCTGTCGGCCTGCACTAGTTCCTCCACCTCATTTTGTACACAGGAAAGAGCAGAGGCCCAGAGAGCACAGGGCCTACCAGAACATCACACAGCAGGCAGCTACAAGGGGCTCCGTGCCGTCCAGATCCTCCTTGGGACCCCTCTGGGAACAAGTTTGGGAGTTAAATTAAATAATAAAATAAGAGAATCACAGGGAGAGACCCAGAAATGGGTAGAGACTCAGAGAAAGAGAGGTGGGGGGGAGGGGGCGTGGGCAGAGACCCAGAAAGGGACTCAGGGGAACAGAAGCAGAGAGTGACAGAGATGCGTAGAGATGGTGAGACAGAGACAGAGAGATAGGGGTCAAAAAGAGGCAGAGAGAGATGGAGACACATTAAGAGGCAGAGACTGAGAGACAGACAGCCATTTAAGGGTATAGAGAGACCCCAAGAGGGGCACATTTGCTTTTAAATGAGACGGTAAACACGCAGCCCGAGTTTGATAGGCCCTACTTCTGAGAAGCAGCTGGTGCCATAGTTTGGCAATCGCAGGCTTACCAAGCCAGGTCCCCTCCCCAGGTCCTGTAAGTAGGATGCACATCAAATACATTTATATAACCTGCCCTCTGTGCAGAATCTAGGAGCTTTACATAACATAGCCCCGTGAGTCATGCTGAAGACATGGGGCACTGGCCCGACACGCCTAAGGAGAGGGAACCCCTCACCCTTCCAGGACCGTTACCTGGAAGTGACCCTGAGATGTGAGGGATAAGGGGTTTCACTGAGGGGGAAGCAGAGGGTCAGAGAGGGCAAGGCACTTCCTCTGGGTCACACAGCCAGGATCCAGCAGGACAAGGATTCCAACTATATCTGCCTGATTCCATAGCCTTTGCACCCCAAGACAGCAAGAACGACAATGACTGGCAATGCCCCATCATGTGCTCCTTTACAGAGCAGAGAAAATAATCATAAAAAACCCGGTAATAATACAACAGCCCCCCACGTATTAGGTGCACTGAGCTTTTACAAACACCATCTCATTCATTCCAAAACCCAGTGAGGTAAGGACAGAACCCAGTTATTAAATAACATAATTACGCCCATCACGAACGGAGCACTTACTATGTACTAAGTGCTTAACAGGATTTCATACAGTCACAGTTCTGGAGGTCGGTGATGTTATCACTTCCATTTCAGGAAGGAAAGAGGCTCAGAGAAAGGAAGTCACAGGCCAAGGTCACACAGCGGATATTTGAACCCAGCTTTCTCTAGCCATTTATCCCTGCCACTCATTGCCCCGTGGACGTGTCCACAAGTGCGCTTTTGCACACATGCAATAAATCTAATATATAACACCAACAGCTCAAATACTTTGGTTCAAGGACCAACAGCTCCCGCCTCAGATTCTTTCTCTGCTCGGGGAAGGCCTATCTCAGCCTCCAATCCCTTAAACCTCCCCGACGCCTAGGGAGCGACCGCCTCTTCTCCCGGCAGCGCCTTGGTCCGCCGCGCGGCGGGAGCCAGAGCCTGTAAAATGTGCCTGCCCCTTTAAGAGAAGGAACAGTCGGCCGGCGTTGCCTGGCAGCGCCACGGCGGTTGCCAGGCAACGTCAACAAACGACGCGGCCGCCGTCTCCTTGCGCCCCCCTCCTCCCGCCCGCGCAGACGCGGTGACGCGACCGGCTGTGGAACGCCGTCACCTAGCAACCGGCAGGCTGTTTGTCCCGGGCCGGCCGCGCGGCCGCACTGGGCGCAGCCAGGACCGGCCCGGGCGGACAGACGGGCCGACCGGGAGCCCGGGGTGGGGGGGCTGCGGTGATGGGAGCGGGGGAGAACCGGGTCCCCAAATTGCCGGTTTCCCTTTAGACAGCCGCCGTCTGCTTGTCGCCTGCTCCTCCTGTCTGACCCGGGACCGCCTCCGCTCGGGTATCCCTCCGTCTGCGCCCCCTCCTCCCCGGCATGTCTGTCTGTCCAGCGTCTCCCGCCGTGGCTGTCTCATACTCCCCCCAAACAATAACAACCAAAATAGACTCAAGCGCACTCCTCTGGCCTGCCGCTTCGGCCTCAGATTCCCGGGGTTTCTGGGTGCGCTGTTGCAATTGGGGTTCCAACCCGTGGAGACAGACACACGGTGAACAACCTGTACACACACACACTCGGACCCCAGCCCGAGACCCCCTCCCCGTCGTCTCGCCGCTCCCCTCGGCCTCTCTTGCCTGGCTCTCGAGCCTCCATCATCAGACAGGCAGCGCGCCGTCCTTCCATCCTGTGTCCGGGAAGCTGTCCACAGCTGGGAGGTTCTAACAACTCATCCCCAACGCACACCCCCAACATCCCCCATCCAGTAGCTTCATGTGACCAGGGCTGGGGCGAATCTCCAAAGAGAGAGAAGAAATCGGGTGTGTGACCGTGTGAGTGGATGTGACCGTAGGTGAGTGACAATGTGTACATCGGGTATTTCCTGTGTGACAGCATGATCGTGAGGGCTTCCTTGTGTGTCAGAGTGCAACTGCTGGACTGAGCGAGTGGTGTCCCCAGTTTGCGTTTGTGTCTCTAGATGTATGGGTGTTTAGAGCCCTGTTGACAGTGTGTGTGTGTGTGTAGTTGTGAGTCTCTGCGTGTGGTCATATGTGAATGATGAGTGTGTAAGTACCTATGGATGTGTATGGTTTTGCCTCTAGCTTGCCTTTCTGGTTGTGTGTGTGGTTCTGGATCTCTGTGTATGATCATCTGTGTGTAACTATGCAGGTACCTGTGTGTGTGAGCAGATTCTCAGAGTTATCTCTCCAGCATTTATCACAATTTCTAATTATGTATGTGTTCGTGCACACAAACTTGTGTGTCAAGTGCACACGTCTGTGTAACAGTGTGAGTGGTTCTGTGCTTCTGGGTGGTGGTCTCCTGGGCGTGCCTTGCAGCTTTGTAGGTCGGAGCACGGAATGGGGGCGTCTCAAGAGCTGCGTCTCGCTGTGTAGCTCTAATTTTCAGCACCCACCACACCATGTGACACATAGCAGGGCCTCAGTCAATCTTAGTGGACTTGAACTGTGTGGTTCTCTCTGTATTAGCATTGGGACCTCTCTGTACCTCAGTTTTCCCATCTGTCCAATGGGGATAATAACTGTACCTACTCATGGGACTGTTGTGGGGAGTAAATGAGTTCATAGAGAGCATTCAGAAAGTGGCCCAAAATAAACATTTACGAAATGCCACTTTTGACTGTCAGCAGAATTCTTACTTCCTCTTTGCGGGCCCCTGTCTGCGTGTGTCCCGAATCCAAAATACAGACTCAAGCGGTAGCTATGTGGTCCTGAGCTAGTCTCCATTTCCTTCCTATAAAATGGGCATGATAACAGACCCCCTCCAGGGGAGGCTGTGGCCAAAGGAAGCTGTGTCTGTAAATCTTGCCCCTGGTGTCAGCACACAGCGAGCAGTCCACGTCTACAAGACCGGATCACGATCATGGCTGTGAAGCGCAGGTTCTGGGGAGGGCAGTGGAGGGGTGGAGTTTGGGGGCGGCGGGGAGTACAGATTCAAATCATTCAATGGGACTGAGAATGCGGGAAGTTGAAGAGGGAAGAAAGACCACCTGCTGAAGCAGGCTGGTTGAAGGTCAGACTCCAGAAAGGACTTCCTCCAAGGACTGTTTGGAGGCTGAGGGTTAAAAGAGGCTGGAAGTGTTTGGAGGAACAGAAACCAGCCTGATTCTGTCTGGCTGGGGGAATTTGGGGAGGGGGGTAACAATAGCAATAATAATGAGACGCAAGGTGCAGAGTCTGATAGGGACTTTGTGAGGAATATCTGTCCCTCGTGTTCCCAGCTCGGTCCTCAGTGCCTGGCACAGAGGAGGCGCTGAGTTAAATGTGTCTGAACGGCCGATTGAACGAATAAATGAATGAATGAATTTCATCTCGCAACAACCCATGTCTTGGTCTTACGGGGAGGTGGGGAGGGCCTGGTGGGCTGCCAGGGCTGGCATGGGGCCCCAGGCTCGGGGACCCGCCTCGGGCCTGTCCGCAGCCGGCCGTTCCCACAGATCAGGGCTGCGGAGGGCGTGGAGGGGGCCGAGAAGGGCGCGTCAGGCAGCCGGCCCGCCGCCTGCGCTGGACGGCTGCCCGGAGAGTCTGCAGGAGGGAGAGGGGAGCTCAGGCGCCTGAGTCACCTCGGAGAAACCCCGGCCGCATACCTGGCCGCTGACATCACCCGGACCAGGGCACCCCGTCAGCCCAGACAAGCGGACTGAATCACAGGCGGAATGCAGCCACCGCGGGCGCGGGCACGTGGCCACTGGGACCCCCCCACCAGGACACCCCCGCGTGGCCGTCTGGCTGCGGGGGCGGGCAGGCCGCATTGGGGTCAGTGAGGGGGCAGGGGACCTGAGTCAGGGACCAGGGCGGCTACAGCCGGAGACCACCCAGCCGCAGGCATCCTCGAGGTGCAGGAAGGAGAGTGTGGGAAGGGTAGCCGGTGGGGAGGCCCCTGGGCGGAGAGGAGGAAGCCCCGCGGGTGTGACCGGGAGGCCGTGGATTGTGGGCTGCGGCTGGATGACCCGGGGAGGGTGGGACGGGGTCTGGTGTTTGCGCAGAGAACCACCGAGTCAGAGAACAATGGAATCGCCTTGGGATGCGCTCAGCCACCCACGCACGCATGCACGCACGCACGCACGCTCAGAACCTCAGCTGGGGAGGCCCTGCCGGCCTTCCCCCCAGGCCTCTGGAGCCTCACCAGCTGGGTTGGCACCTGGGCCTCACTCCGCACAAGCCTGCAGGTTGGGCAAGTTCCCTAAGGGCTCCCGGCCTCAGTTTTCTTATCTGTCAAGTGGGGGTAATAATAATCATTATTGCTGTCACAGCTTACACTTACAGGAAACATGCTTTCTGTCAGCCTCTGTTCTAGGCATGTTACATATAAACTCATCTACTCCTTTAAACCACGCTAGGAGGGAGGTGCTATTATTAGCCCCATTTACAGATGAAGAAATTGAGGCTCAGAGAAGTTAAGTGACTTGCCCCGGGTCACACAGCTAGTACTGGAAGAGTTAAACAAGAAAATACAGTGTATCGGTGTAATGTAGCACCTGGCACATGGTTCATTTTCTCAAAGGACTGTCAGCTATATTATCAATCCTACTCATATTATTTTCATCCTGAGTCCCTCCAGAAAGGTCTCCAAAACAGTCATCCTTACCACCTTGGTCTGGTCCTTCCTCTTAGCTTCCCACAGTCTCTCCTGCTTCCTCTTCTTTGGTCTTGCATGTCAACAGTAGAGGAAGAGTGCCTTCGGGGACTCCCTCCTTATCTAAATCTTTTCAGGACTTGACAGTGGTTGACCAGACCCGCCTCCACCAGGAAGTCCTCCTGGCTTGCTCCAGCCTCCCTGAGCACTCCTGCCACCCAATGTCTGGAGTGGTTATAGCCAGTGACACACCGTCACACTGTGTGGGTCTGGGTTGGGGGTGGGTGAGAGGCTGACCCCCACACCCCACGGTGAGGGGGCCCACAGCACCCCCAGGCCAGGGCCTGAGATGTGTCAGCCTCTGAGAGTGGCCTCTGCTCAGCTGTGTCTGCGTGCCTGCATATGTGAAGCTGTGTGTGTGTAGTTGTGGGCGTCCGTGGGAGAGAGCCTACACAGTCATGGGAGCTGCGTGTGCAATGTTGTGTATCCGTGTGCCTGGTTCTGTAGGGTTTTGTACAAATCTGAGCACATCCGTGGAGGCTCTTTGGGCCCGTGTGATGTGACTGTGGGTGGACCTCCACTCGAATGTGGATTCTAAGAAATTCTGGAGTCCACAGCTCTGGGGGTCTCCCTGTGGCAGTGGGGAGCCTGGCTCTGCCAGTTTGTGTGTGTGCAGTTGTGCGTCTGTGCAGACAGACGAAGGAGGGTGCCTGTCGGTATCTGTGGTTTGGTGTGTGTTCAGCTCTGTGTGTGTGATTGTGTGTTTGCTCAGTTATCTGTGTGTCTGTGCAGAGAGAGGTGAAAGGTGTTGTGTGCACATCTGTGTTTGTCTACATGTGCGTTTGTCTTTCTGTCTCCACAGTTTGGATTCTGTAAACCAAGCCACCTTCTCCCCGACCCCGACCCCAACACATATGTCCACCCCACCCCACCTGGAGAAGACCCAGGGTCACCAGCTCAGCTCGGTTCCTCCTTGGGGACAGGACGGAAGAAAGGACAGGACCTGCAGCCAGGCCCCGACACTCGTGTACAGCCTCCCTGCCTGTCCACTGGTCTAGAACATCTTCCCCCTTCAATGGATGCGATGGCAAAGCAACAGAGAGGCCCAGATAGGTCTCTGTCCCAGACAGTCTGTCAGAGTTTATGAGTGAATAAATGAGGGAACGGTGAAGATTCATTGAATCAACAAATATTTATTGAGTGCCCCGCACTGCGCTGGGGCCATGGCAGTGACCAGGACAACCTCAGCCCAGGCCTTAATAATAATCCAGCCCAGTGGGGGAGACAGACCTGTCCCCAGGGAGTGATGAACCCCGAGAGGCAGAGCTGGGAGGGAGGCTCCCGGGGAAGGGGTACTAACTCAGGGAGGGTTTCCTGGAGGAGGGGATATAGAAGCTGAGACCTGGAGAAAGAGTCCTCCAAGCAGAGAGAAGAGCATATGCAAAGACTTGGAGCCAAGGGAGAGAGACCATGGCATCTGGAACGTGAAGGGGAGTAGAGAGAGGTGAGACTAGGGTGGTCGGCACGTGCCAGGTCATGCCAGGCCTCATGGGCCATGGTGAGTGAGGAGTTTGAATGCAGAATGCAGGGGTCCTGGGAGGGTCAAGCTAAGAGTCCCCAATGCGGAGCACTCTGCTTCCCTGAAACGCCACAGACACCCCCTCCAGGAGGCCTCCAGGATTGCTCAGTGGGGAGCTGGCCCAGCTAGCCAGTAATACTCACTGTTCATTGCCGGGCTCTGAAGAGCCAGCAGTTACTAACCAGCCTGGCTCTACCCTCACGGAGGTCACAATCACGACAGCAGGACACACACCCGCACGTGCACGCCCCCTCTTGTCATGCCTCAGAAACACTCGCCTTGGCATCACCCAGGGGCTTGCTGGAAACACACAAGACGACACCAGATCTGCATCGTAACCAGATTCCCCAGGTGATTTGTGATCACGTTAACAGCTGAGAAGCCCTGCTCTCAGGCTAAACCTCTGTGTGCCTCAGTTTCCTGCTCTGTACAAGGGGGATAATAACAGAACCTACTTATGCGGCTGGCGTGGTGTGAGGATTAACTGAGATGATGTGCGTGAAAGCGCTGAGCACACAGCTCACTAAGCCTTTGCTTTCTGCATCCTCCCCCTCCTCATTTTTATTACTAAATTTCAGAGCCCGAAAGGGCTTTCAGAGCCCCTGGTCATCCAACCTTCTTGCTCTCTGCGCGGGGAAAATGAGAAACGGAGTAGCGAGGATTTTTGGCAAAGGAAGGAAGGAAGGATGTGCCGAGGCCTGCCTTTGGCAGAGTCAACCCCGGGGCTGTTTACAGGGTGCTCTGAGCAAGCAGAGCTGGCACTGCCACTGCCCCCCCACCTGTGGGGGCAGAAGGCTGAGGGTTCCCCCCGCCTCCTGCCTCCTCCCCATGCACAGCCAAGCCCTCGTGAGCCAGAGCAGGGGGGTTCTGCCCTCTCCCCCACACTCAAGTCCTCCTCCTCCTGAAAGCTCCCCGGGATTGAACTCCATGGAGAAAGACTTGCTCTGCACCCCCATGCTCTGTGGGCAGATGTGCACGTCAGTGTGTGTGTTTGAGTGAGACTCTGTGTGTGTGTGTGTGTGTGTGTGTGTGTGTGTCTCCAGGGTCAACTTTCCCCTTAGGCACAGAGGGCATGGTACTAGGGCCCATGATAATTTTAGGGCCCCATGGAAATATTTCATTTCTTTTAAAATCAGAAGAAAAAAACAACTTCCAGACGAAAGAAAATGTTTTCACGTATAATATTTGTCTCTATGCCAACGGTCTTTATGGAGGAAGAGGCCCACGAAGGCCACAGTACCCAGGATCCACGCAAGTTACAACTCGATCTTGTGTGTCTCTGCTTCTGGTGGCATCTCTAGGAGGGTCGACGTCTGCAAAGGCCAGGGCAGCTTTATTTTAATAACAAAACAAGCCCCTGTGACATGCCAGGCACGTGCCAGGAGCGTCACTGATATTCATGTAATCCTTCTACCAGCCCCATGAGCTGGGCACTATTTCTGTCCCGTCCCAGGCGAGGAAACTGAGGCTCCAGATATCGCTAGCTCGAATTCACCCAACTACGAAGTGGTGGGGCCGGAATGGAAGCCCAGGCCGCCTAGATTCTGAGTCTGCCTGGCAGGGGGTAAATGCCCAGTGTCCGCAGGAGTGTGACCACCTGCATGTGGCTCTATTAACATACACAACTCATTTAATAATAATTAAAAGCACAAGCTCTGAAGCCTCACACTCTGTATTCTGATCCCAGCTCTGCCACTAACTTGCTGTGTGACTCTAGGCAAGTGGCTTCACCTCTCTGGGCTGCCATTTCCTTGCTTGTCAATGATCGTTCCCACCTCACAGGGGTGTTGTGAGAATTAAATAAGTTAATAAGAGTGCTGGTGAAAAATGAGCTCTTGGTATTGTGGTGTGAAGGCATCCGTGTGCGTCTGTAGTGAAGGTGAGCATCATGTGTGTTGGTGACCACGTGGCGATGTGTGTTTCTACGTGCAGGTGTGTGTGTGTGTGAAGCTGTTGCTGTGTGTGTTGCTGCTTGTGGGTGAATGTCTGAACACCCACGTGTGATCCTGTATGTGCCCGTGGCTGTGTGGATGTGTGGCCACCTGTGTCAGGGTGTGAAGGTCTTTGGGCAGCCAGAGTAGGTATTTGTGTGTCTCCTTTATTCCGTGGGAGAGGAGATGAGGGGCTTGGACAGGACAGGGAATAAGGGGTCACTCCCTGTCTGATGCTGGGGCCGAGTCACTGCCTGCTGGTGGTTGCTGTGTCATCTCCTAGTCCCTGTCCCTACTTCCAGACTGGTGGCAGACAGAGGGGGCGTGGGGGAACGAGGTAGAGGGCTGGCCTGAGGCTGGGCTTGTGTCTGGAAACTTCAACCTCCCCGTATTGCCCCCCATGCCCCTCCAGCCTTCCACATCTCCCTCCCCTCTCCCCACGATTGGGGCAGAGAATCAAGACTCTCCTGGGAATCAGGAACCACCCCCTCCTGCTCTGCCTCAGACCTGCTGTGTGACCCTGAGTCAGGCCCTCCCCCTCTCTGGGCCTCTGGGATTCAATCCTTTTAAAGTGCTTCTCTCTCTGTGCCCAGGGCTGGGCCAGGCTCTGCACTGGGAGGAAAGTACCGGGATCTCTGAGATTTGTGAAGCAGCTGGTCGGACTCTTCCCAGTGGGTGCTTAAGAGCTGGGGGCTGGGGCATCCGATATACTTGCATTAGACTCTCGAAGGCCATTTCCTAGCTGGCCCCAGGTGAGCAGCTTTACCCCACCCCCATCCCAGCTTGGGTTACAGTGGTGTGCACCGAGAGCAGACAGGGGTGGGTTTGTAAGGCTTATAGCTCCCTGCGACGAATAGAAGCTGCTATTATCACCATTGTCATTTAAACAATCCTAAGACCTAGTTCTGGTTTCAGTGAAATCAGGAAGAGAGCAGGGGCTCTGGAGTTTGACAATTCTGGCTTTGAATTTCTCGTGATGGCATCTTGGGCAAGTCACAACCTCTCCGAGTACTACTTTCTTCTCTTATAAAATGAAAATTTTCCTCCCTTAACCTTCCAAAGCTGTTTTAAGGATTACAAATCTTGTATTAAAAGGCTTAGTACAAGAGCTGGTACTTGGCGAGTGCTAAATACATGGCATCCATTATTATTTTATTATTATTATTAATTATAACCGCCCAACACACGTTCTTTCTGTCTACGGGTAGGATTATAAAGCGAGGAAGAGAGGTTACCAACACCATCAGCAGGGACGCTTCACCCTAAGTTTCATTCGCCATCCCCTCCAAACCCGCATACCTCCCAAAAGCTGGACCTCGGGAGCCTGCGGGGTCCAAGACACACACATCGTTTGTCCAGCTGGGAAAACTCAAGCTGAAGCCCAGAGAGGGCAAACATTTTCCAAGCTCGCACAACGAGTTAGGGCAGGAGCTAGTACGAGCCTCGGGACTCGCCCCCTCCTTCACTTTCACCTGGAGCATCACAGCCCCTCCCACCCGGCTCGGGACTCAGTTTCCCCGCCTACGTGACTACATTACTACTCCAAAAGGAGACTTTTGGAGATCTGACTTTCCTCTTGAGTGGGGGCACTGCACCACCAGGGGAATTGAGAGGGGCTGCCAGAGGTGAGGGGGACTCACTAGCTGGGGTCTTCCCTGGGAGCGTCTAAAAGCCTATTAATACTAGCCCCCCGGGCGGCGAGGCACTGCGCAGGCGCGGGCGGGTTCCGCAGGCGCGAGGGGTGAGCGCGCGAGCGAGCGAGGGATTCCCTCTGACGTAATTGCTAGGATACCAAACAAACACTCAGCCGCGCCGGCCGAGCTCCTTATATGGCTAATTGCGTCACAGGAACTCCTGGGAGGCGGGGCCGGGATCCCCTCCCGCCGAGTGCTCCAAAACGCAGACCCCGAGACCCCCAGGGCCGCGAAGGTGATGCAGGTGACCAGATCGAGGCTAGGGAAGACCCCTTGCCGGACGGTGCGGGGCTTTGTTCAGCGGGGCCGGAGATTTGGGGAAGTTTACGAAGAGCAGGACGAGTGACGTAAGCAGGGGGCGGGTCCCTGGCGTATAAATACAGGCTGGCGGCTCTGGGCTTCATTCATAAGACTGAGAGCTACCGCCGCGGGAAGGACACGCGGAGCTGGGACTTGGGGACTTGATTGTTGTGGTTGTTCTTCTTGGGGAGGGGGCTGTGAAATTCAGTTTATTATTTTTTTCCGGAGAGAAAGTTTTTGGAAGGATTCTTCTAGATAATTCTACATTTTATTTTGGAGGACCGACTTAACTTTTTTCGTCTTCTTTATTACTCCCCTCCCCCGTGGGACCTGCCGGACGCGTGGAGGAGACCGCACCCGAAGCAGATTCTGTACAACAGGACAGCGCTTTCCGCCTCTTGGGGAGCGATCCCCCCGCACCCCTGGGACCTACGGAGCCTGGACTTTCAGGAGGCACAGCGGCATCTTGTGGGAGCCTGGGCACCGCAGAGGAATTGCACAGAAACTTTGCCACAACTGTTGGAGCGGGACGCTGCCCCCACCCCGAGTTTCCCCAGACAGCGCCCTTTGGGGACGCGCTTGGCTCACCCCGGACTCGCACCTTTCTTCTCCCACCCGGCCATAGCCTTGGCTTCCCGACGACCTCAGCGTGGTCACAGGGGCCCCCCTGTGCCCAGGGAAATGTTTCAAGCTTTCCCCGGAGACTACGACTCCGGCTCCCGGTGCAGCTCCTCACCCTCCGCCGAGTCTCAGTATCTCTCTTCAGTGGACTCCTTCGGCAGTCCACCCACCGCCGCCGCCTCTCAGGTAAGTTCTAGAGGGTTGGGGTGCTGCTTTGTAGGTTTTAGTTTTTTAAGTCAAGAGTGGAGCGAGCCATTCTCCCATCCCAAAGAAAGTCGCGTCAAAACCCAGGATCTGAGAGGGAAGAGGCTCACGGCGCACTTTGCAAACTGCAGAGTCAGGACGTGTTTGCAATTGGTTGTGTGCGTGGAGCGCAGGGAGGGATCGCAGAGGGGTAAGCTTTGGGGGTGGGGAGAATGAGCCGTTCAGTGCAACGTGTATGCGGTAGCAGGGCTAAGAACTTTTAGCCAGCTCCGGGACTCAGGTCCCCAACCTGAAGCTAGCGCGGTTAGGCAGGTGGGAGAAATTCCGGGGAAGCTTCCAGTAGCCTCCTCCCCTTTCCTCCTCCACCCGAGCACCTACTCTGGTGCCGCGTCGCCCTCACTCCGGCGGGAAAGCGGGCCTCGAACCCTCGGCTGCGCTGCCTCCGCCTCCTGCGCGGAGACGTAACGGGGGACCCGTGCGTAACGGCTGACGCGCTGGAATCCTCCGTCTGACGCGGGGCACGCACGGCGCGCTACGCCCCCTTCGTCCGCCCCGCCCCTGACGTCCCGGGAGCGTTCTATTTTGGAACGCCAGGGCCACGTTGCTAAGGGAGGGGGCAGCCCGGCGTTCCGATTGGCCGCCGCGGCGCGAGCTTTAGCCAATCAGCTTTCCCTTCCTATTTGTAGGGTGCAGTTCCCTTCCCCCCTCTGTCCCCGGAATCCGTGCTTCCTCGGCGCTAGAGTGTCCTTTACGGGCTTCTAGAGGCAGAGCGAGGGGACTCCTGTCGCGACAGGAGCGACCCTCTGCGACCCCATGAGTCCACAAGGACCTTGCGGGGATCCGGCCCCTCCGCTCTCCGGGGCAGAGCGTGTCTGTGTGCGCCGGGGTTTCTTCGGGAGACATGGTGACCGTCCCCCTCTTCTCCAGGCACACACAGACACACTCCCGCTCCCTCTGCTCCGGACGCCCAGTCCCTCCGGTGTGTCCGAAGACAGGACTAGAACCGCTAACCCTAGAGGGACCATCCAGGTGGTCTCCAGGAGCCCCGCCCCCTCTGGGTTTCCAGAGCGCTGATTGGCCAGCGAGCCAGCCCATCCCTCACCACGCCCCCAGGAGAGTAGTTAAGCCTTCCGAGCAGTTCTAGGATTCCATTTGGGGGTGGGGGGGGGGGAGATGAGCTCGGCTTGGGCTTGGGGGCTCAGGACCTACACCACTCCCCCTCCGCGACAGTCAGAGGGAGCCTGGCTCCTCACTTTTCTCTACTTGTCCGTTCACCCTAACCTGTCACGTGTCTCTTCTCACTCTGGGAAGAGACAATTACTTGAAACGTTGCTCTAAACTCCTAGGCCCGTCCCTCAACACCCTTTTAACTGAGACCCCCGCCCCTGCACGGAGGCCTCATGGACCCTCCAATCCCTCATCCCCTGGCTCAGAGGGGTGTGTGTATGTGTGTGAGTGTGGGGGAAGGCTTGGCCTAAGGCCTGTCTCTCTCCCTCCCCTTGCCTCTGGGGTGGGGGTGGGGTGTTGTGGCTGTGTGTGTGGCTGTGACTCCGTCCCGGGGGTTCTGTCACCCGGCTGTGTCCAGCCTCCTCTCCACCCCCCACACCTAAGAGTCACCAACCCGGGGTGTGATTCACCACCCGCTGGAACCGTGCAACCTTTCCCTGAGGAAGAAGGAGGAGGTAGAAGCCAGTTGAGCAGAAATCCTCTCATTAACCACTGCGTCACGGTGTAGTGGAAGGGTGGGTGTTGTGGCTTTTTGCCTGTGACACACACATCCACACCCGCTCGCCCTGTGCTCACTCACGGGGTCGGTGTGTGTATGTGTGTTGGGTGTGTGTGTGTCGGTGTCTCTGTTTGTGTGTCTACGCCTGTGTGTGTATGTGTCACCCCGTAGGAGTGCGCCGGTCTCGGGGAAATGCCCGGTTCCTTCGTGCCCACGGTCACCGCGATCACAACCAGCCAGGACCTCCAGTGGCTTGTGCAACCCACCATCATCTCTTCCATGGCCCAGTCCCAGGGGCAGCCGCTGGCCTCCCAGCCCCCGGCCGTCGACCCCTACGATATGCCAGGAACCAGTTACTCCACGCCGGGCATGAGTAGCTACAGCGGTGGCGGAGCTAGTGGCAGTGGAGGGCCTTCCACCAGCGGAACCACCAGTGGACCTGGGCCTTCCCGCCCTGCCCGAGCCCGGCCTAGGAGACCCCGAGAGGAGACGGTGAGTAAGGGGCATCAGAACTCGCTCTGGGGGGGAGGAAGCAAGAGAGGCAGCGACTTGCTCACTACTGGGGTGAGGGATCAAGAAGCCCTCAATGCTACAGAAACCCTACCATCCTTGCCACAGTCAGCGAGGACTAGAGGGTCCTTTTCTGGCTTCTGGGGGTTCTGGAAGAAAAGCAGGTTCGGGATGGATGGAGGAGCCGCACTGTTTCCTCAAACCTCATGGCCTCTATCTCCCCTACTCAGCTTACCCCGGAGGAGGAGGAGAAACGAAGAGTTCGCCGGGAGCGGAACAAGCTGGCAGCAGCTAAGTGCAGGAACCGTCGAAGGGAGCTGACTGACCGACTCCAGGCGGTGAGGATGGGGCCAGGGGTGGGGTGAGGGTATGCTGAAAGGGGGGCTCTCTCCCCATCCTCTGCTCCCCCCTCACCTGTGCCCTTATCCTGGGCTGAGAACCAGAGGTTCCCCACATGGAACTAGATCCAGGTGTGGCCAGACAGGGTGACCCTGTGCACACACACAGACCCTCACATACGTATGTGACCCCCTGGCCACTCTCTGCCCTGGTTTATGACGCCCCCCATACACACATCCAACGCTCGCCTGGCCTCCCCTTCATCCTGAGGGGACAGGCGAGGGACTTTTAACAGAGGGGACCTCCAGCCATTTCTCCCTTTTGGTCTTGGGCAAAGGATAACCCATTTTTGCCTCGGTTTCTCCATCTCTTAGACCCCTCATCGAATCTGCAGGTTCCTTCTAGCTCTAACATTCTGGAAAGTCTTTGAAATGAAATCCTTGTATCCTATGTTAATTCCCCACCACCTGCCCCAGCCGCCCATACTTCTCAGACTTTAAGCTGGTGGCGACCACCAAGGCCCCCTCTCTTTTTACTCCCTGCCTCAGACTGAGAATTTCCTACTTTCTGCCTGCAGGGTGACCTGCTACCCCTAGAGGAATCAGGGAAATCCTTGATAGTACTTTCCTGTGCTGCTTGCCCTCCTTCCAGGGAGGCAGAGAGGGGAGGGTAACAGAGGGGAATAGGGGGCATTAAAAACATATACCAATTGTTTATTCATTCAACAAACCTCTGAGTGCCTCCTGCAACCAGAGACTTCCATGTGCACCTGGCCCCTTCCCAACCATCCACTGGACACATGGGGAAACTGAGGCTCCTAGAAGGCAAGACCCTTGCCCCAAGATATGACACCAGGCCTCCAGCGCGAGGGTCTTTCCTCTCAGTCCGCTGGGCCTTGGCAGCAAGTCTAGGGAAGGCGGTTTGTACTTTCTCTAGTCGCTCACGGTCTGTTCTCCTTGCTCCCCCTCCTCCGTGACCTGGCCGCCGGGGCCTCAGGAGACAGATCAGTTGGAGGAAGAAAAGGCAGAGCTGGAGTCGGAGATCGCCGAGCTCCAAAAGGAGAAGGAGCGTCTGGAGTTTGTGCTGGTGGCCCACAAACCGGGCTGCAAGATCCCCTACGAAGAGGGGCCCGGGCCGGGCCCGCTGGCGGAGGTGAGAGATTTGCCGGGGTCAGCATCCGCTAAGGAAGATGGTTTCAGCTGGCTGCTGCCGCCCCCGCCACCACCGCCCCTGCCCTTCCAGACCAGCCAAGACGCACCCCCCAACCTGACAGCTTCTCTCTTTACACACAGTGAAGTTCAAGTCCTCGGCGACCCTTTCCCCGTTGTTAACCCTTCGTACACTTCCTCGTTTGTCCTCACCTGCCCGGAGGCCTCCGCGTTCGCCGGCGCCCAACGCACCAGCGGCAGCGACCAGCCTTCCGACCCCCTGAACTCGCCCTCCCTTCTTGCTCTGTGAACTCTTTAGACACAAAACTAACAAACACACAAAGGAGAGCGATTTGGAAGAGAAGGAGGAGAGAGGGGAAGAGACAAAGCGGGCGTGTGGCCTCCTTGCCTCTCCTGTCTGACTCTGTGCCGCCGCTGCCATCGGACAGGAGCACCTCCTTGTGTTCTGTGCCGCCTCTTGTTTCTGTGGCCCGGCGAGGCCCGAGAGCTGGTGACTTTGGGGGCAGGGGGTGGGGAGGGGATGGACACCCCCCGGCCGCCTGTTGGCTGTCTCATTTCAACCCAACCTCTGGGGATGGGTGGGTGGGGGGTGATGCCCACCTTTGGGCGGGAGGGAAAGGGGTGCTGGCGGCTGGCTAGGGGGTGGGCTGGAGTTCTCTCCAGAGAGGCCCAACAAGGAAATGCCACAGAGCCCCCGTAATGTCCCCGACACCCACCCTTCAGCTGGGTGACTAAGCTGGTTCTCCCTGCTCCCCCGATCTTAGCTTATTTAACGTTTCCTTGTGGTTAGAGCCTCCTCTGAATTGAGCCCCCCTTGAAAGGGAAGTTGATGCCCCCCATGATAATCTCCATCCCCCCCCCCCAGACTTAGTCTGAAATGTGAACCTCCCTCCCTGACTCTCCAGCCACCCCTTCCCCGCAAAACTGGCTCTGATTTGAATTTCTCGCCTCCTAAGGATGCCCCCACGTTCAGCCCTCCTTCCTGATGACAGTATTATTCCCGGCCTCCCTCCCCTCCGGGCCTTCCTTGTTGGGCCTCTCTGATCCAGGCAGCAGGGGGCGCTGTGAGGCCTGTCCTGCTGGAGTGTCTTATACTGTGAAATGAGTTGGCCGGATTGGGAGGGGGGAGCCCGGCGGGACAGACCCCTTGCGGAGGGATTGTGCCCCCCACTCCCCAAAGCCTTTCCTTGGTCTCCCGTCCCCCATCTGCCTCCTTCCTCCCCTTCAACGGTGAGTTAGACTCCAGGGGGTGACAGAATCGAGAGGTGGGTGACAGTTATCCATCCACGTGGCCTCTCTCCTCAGGACCCCCAGCCCCCAGCCCTGGCCTTTTTTCTTTAAGGCCTGTCACCTTACCCCAGCCTAGGACGCCGGCTTCTCCCTCCCCCTGGCACCTCCACACCCTTTCTAGAAAGGGAGCAATGGGAGATCGCCAGGGGCCTGACAGTTTTGGGGAGAAGATATAAAGGCTGAGGCTTTGCCCCCCGCCCCCCAATATTTTTGGACTGGCAAACTCGAAGGGGCTGGGCTCCCACGGTCCCAGCTTCCCCTCCTCCGTCCCCCCAGCCCCGAATCTTGGTTTGGATTCCCCCACCTCGCCTTTCCTTGTGCTTCACCTCGTGAGAATTTCATCATGAGGCAAATTGGTATTTTTTAACATCGGATGGGCCCGCCGCCCTCCGTGTGCATGGAAGACATTCCACGTGCTCCGTCCCGCGCCTCCCGCCCTGGTCCCAGACCCCAGACCCGTCCCCTAGCTATTTATCCCTTTCTCGGTTTCCGAAAGGCACTTATATCTATTATGTATAAATAAATATATTATATATGGGTGTGTGTGTGCGCGTGAGTGTGGAGAGCTTCTGCAACCTCGGCCTGGGTCACGTTGGCCCCCAAAGCCGTGCCATTGAATTGGAAACACTGCTTCTGGAAACTTCCAGGCAGCCTGTCTCAGGCTGTCTTTTCTCTGGCTGTCTCTATCTGACTGTCTCTTCTCTGATGGTCTCAGCCCCTCTGGTTGTCTCTGGCTGTCTCTTTCCTGAGTGTCTCTCCCCTTCCGTCTTTTCTCTGCCTGTTTTTATCTGGCCATTTCCATCTGTCTCCTTTCTGACTATCCCTGATCCTCCAGCTGTCTTCTGACTCTGGGCTCGTTGGGGACATGAGATTTTATTTTTGTGAGTGAGCCTGAGGGATCATAGATTTTTACAGTCTGTATCTTGGAGAATTATGGGTGCAAGTGTGAGACTGGGAACAGGGCCTGCCCCTGCCGACCGACTGCAAGTTACTGAATCCCCAACCCCGCACCCCATGCTGTATTTGTGATTCTCTTTTTGTATTTTGCACCTGACCCTAGGGGGCGGGGGCTGGCCGGCATTGGGCCGCTATCCTCGCCCCGTGGTTCTGCACTGTCGCCAATAAAAAGCTTTTAAAAATGCATCCACCAAGATTCAGGGTCTATTTTCTCCTGACACCCATCACCTGCCTTCCTTTCAGCATGAGGAAGTGAAGTTAGATTGCTGGGGGAACTATACAAACACGCACACATTGGAACTCCTGCTGGTGAATCAGCCCACAGCAGGATGGAGGGAGGCTAGACAGTCAGGAGGACTTCCCGCACACGCAGGCTGTGCCTCCTCCCAGAAAAAATGAGCAGACAGAATATTAGCTGTGAGGTGTGTGATACTGAAGTGCTGAAGGGTGCTGGAGGCTTCCTGGTGAGCGAGGGACTTATGTTGGACCCTGTATGTACTGAGGACGGCAGGAGCAAAAGTTACAAAAAGAGGAAAACCTGAAAAATACATCTTGTTATATTGAAGATCACTAATGGAGACCTAGACTCAGCCTCAGGGTTATATGAAACACAAAAAGTTGGAATACTTTACACTAAGGATGTGTTTCCTTTTGCTTTCCATATGACCATTTCTTCTGGGTTATGATCATGTTGGGGCCAACCTAAGATTGAGTGAACCAAAAATATCGCTGCTTTGTCTCTCCAAAGATACAGCTGAGCCAACCCTATTGCAAGAGCCAAGCCCTCTCTTATTTGCATAGCAGTAAGCACTCTGGGAATTGAAGTGATGGTCCAGAGGTCCTTCTGATGCCTGAGTAAATGAGTAAGCAGGGGAATTCGTCATGATGGAGTCACTTAATTTATTCATTAATTTTTAAAATTTGCTAAGCATCTACTGTGTGCCCAGCCCTGTGCTGGGGGGTGTTGGGACACTGCAAGGACTGAGACAGCCCCAGGCTAGCCCCTCCTAGGGGTCACAGTACAGTGGAGGGCACAGACCTGTCCCCAGTCAGGGACGATTAAAGTAGACAGGATTGGGGGAGTCCGTGGGGCTGGGGGAGCCCAGTGAGGGCACCTGATCTTGCCTGGGAGTCAGGAAAGACTTCCCGGAGGAGGGACAGGTAAGCTGAGTCCTAGAGGAGAAATAGAAGGCAGAGAAGGGACTAGAAAAAGACTAAGTCTAATGAAAGAGTGCAAAGATCTGTCGGTGGAGGGAGGGCTTGAAACATTGAGGAAGCTGGAGGCTCACGGTGGCTAGGGCAAAGGGTGCAGAGAGAGAGGTTAGCGGGGACCCGATTCTGCAGGCTTAAATTCCAGACTGAGTTTAGATCGTCTCTAGAAGGCACCGGGGAGCCATGGCAGGTTTTGAGTACAAGAAGTGCAGGGACAGGTTTGTGCTTTCGAAAGACTCCTCCAGCCCTCAGATTGAGGGTCGCTGGGAGAGAAAGGGGCAAGCCTGGGGCGGGAGACCAAGGAGGAGGCTAGGGTGGGGACACTGGGGTGTGAGGGAGGGACCTGGAACAGGCCCAGGGCTGTGGGAGAGAGAGGACGGGAAGGATTCGAAAGACATTTAGGAGGCAGAATAGACTGGGGAAAGACAGACCAGGGCAGTAGTAAACAGCACGGGCCAGGGCTCTGAGAACCCCGCGGCTGGAGGCTTACGGAAGCTGGGTGACCTTGGACAAGAGGCTTCATCTCTCTGAACCTCAGTTTCCTCGGCTGCAGAATGGTGCTGTTGTGAGGAATTAATGAGCTTGTGCACGCCAACGCTGAGCTCAGAGTAGAGGTACAGATATCACCATCGCCATTATTGGGGCCACCCTGATCCCCAGCCGGGAATATCCCTCCCTTCTGCTGGGTCATCGCATCTCATCCTTCAGGTGTCTGCTCAAAGGTTACCCTGACACCCCACCTGAGCTCAGGTCTCCTTGTTAGATGGCCTCATATGTTCTATACTTGCCTTCCCAATAGTTATCGCCTTTGTAGTTGTTAATTAAATGTGTAATTAATGATTGTCTGAGGTTTGTCTCCGCTGGACGGGGAGCACCATGATGCGAGGGCCGGCGTCGTCGTCACCACTGTGTCCCCAGCACCGCCCAGTGCAGGACCAGGCGCCGAGTAACCACTCAGCAAATACTTGTTGAATGAGTGAATGAATAAATGAATAAACATTTGACTGATTAATAAGTGCATGCATGATTAAATACATGAGTGAGCAAATGACAAGGAATGAGAGAGTGAGCAAGCGAAGGGGGAGAAAACCAGGGTAATTCTCAAACTGTAAATATCCTAGAACTGAGCGTGTAGACGAGTTTTTCTTCATCTTTTGGAACTGTCTTTGATATTCCCGGAAAAAGTGTAACCACAGGAAGAGACCCGCGTGGTGAAGGATAATCAATTACGATGCAGAGAACTGCAGCGACCTCTCCAGGTGCCGGCCAGAGGCGCATCCTCTGGGGCAACCTGCACTGTAATGTCCAGTTCGGAGGGAGGGAAAAAAAAGTGAATCGTGAGCTGGAGAGCCGCCCGAAAGGTGGAATTGAACCACTCTGTCGCTAGACAGCTACAGGTTTGAAGCCTGCACCCCAGACCACTGAGGATCATCCGGGCGAAGAAATCAGTTCTCTACTGGACTATATAAAAATCATAAATTCCTATCTTTTTACAGTTATGGTCATATGGTTTGGGAGGGTATGAGATTGTTGCTTTCAATATATAGAAATTCTCCCCAGTCATTTATAACGGCAGATGTCCTTCCAAAATGTTGTCTTTGCTCCACATGGCGTGAATCATTGTCGATTTGGAAACCGTCTTATTTGCATAGCACCGCGCATTCTGGGAAATGGCACCCGAGGACCCGGCCCACTCGCTGCTGGCTGTTAAAGAGCCAGAAGCCCCTTTTCCAAGTGAGAAGTCAGTTTTTTAAGAGAGACTCATAATTCGGCATTCAGAAGCCCCTTCCCTGAAAAATCCGAATTCGAGTAAGCGGGTTCTTGCTAGAGTCTGATTTAGCCCAGCCCTGGAGGCTCCAGGTTGGCGGCTATAGGGCTGGCGCGACACCTGCTGTTCTTTTGCGGAACTTCAGCCACCTGCGGAACCCTAAGTTCATTCAAATGTTGTGAGCGCCTACTGAGTCCCATGCACTGTCGTAGGTGCTGGGGATGACAGAAATTCTGTCCCCACTAAGTTTAGACACTAGAGGTCATCGATTTCTGCACCTGCATTTTTATGACCAAGGAAACTGAGGCTTGGAAACGGATAGTACCGTACACCAGTTCACATAGCCCATGCACCAGGGGGAATGGAACCTGCGCCATCAAAATTATTATTACAAAAAACGTGATCGTTTTATAAACTCAGCCATTTACTCATGTGACCCTGGCTCCTACTCCTCTCTCCTCACACACTTGGCCTCTGGCATACAGATCTCTCGGGGCACACACCAGCTACGCTCCCTTCCCAGGGCCATTGCGTTTGCTATCCCTCTGTCTGAATCTCCTTTCCTCCATATGACTCACTGCGTCTTTTCACTCTGACCTCTGCTCAAATATCATCAGTTAGTGAGGCCTGCCCTGACCATCCAATTTAAAATAGAAAAGCCTAGACCTTGAGGGTATGATCCTAAGCGAAATAAGTCAAATGAAGAAAGATGAATACTGTACGGTTTCATTCATATGTGGAAGATAAACAAACACAGGTACAGAGAACAGACTGGTGGTTACCGGAGGAGAAAGGAGTGGGGAGAGGGCAAAAGGGGTAAAGAGGAACATTTGTCCAGAGACAGATGGCAACTAGACTTTTGGTGGTGAACACGATGTAGTTTATACAGAAGTCAAAATATAATGATGTACACCTGAAATTTACATAATGTTATAAATCAATGTGACCTCAATAAAAAAAAAATCAAGTCCTGTCACTCTATCCCTTTACCCTGCTGGACATTTCTCCATCACTCTGATCACCACCTGCCAAATTCTATCTCTAGTTTCTATTGTCTATCTGCTCCCCCTGTAATATCAGTTCCATGAAACTGTGGACTTTGTTTTGGTCCATTTCTGTATCCCTAGTGCCTAAAGAGTACTTGAGCATGTCGCAGATGCTGGGTAAATATTTGCAGGATGAATGAGAGAATGTTACCGCTATCCTTCTCTGATCCTGGGTCTCCTCATCTGGAAAACAAGACTAGTACAACTGATTTCACTGGAGGAACTGTATGGAGTAGATGGATACAAAAGTCTGGCACGGGGCCAGGCACTGGGAGGCACTCAAGAAAGGCTGTTTCCATCTCCAGCCTGTTTCCCGCCTCCAATGGGGATGCCAAGGATAGGGGCTTTAGCCATTCCTGGACCCATAATCTCAACCAGTCCCTCTTCCCCCATTCTTTAGATGGACAAATGGACGCTTTGTCTTACGGAAAGTGTAAACAAAAGCATCTTTAGGAAGTTTTACTATTTTTTTTATTTGGAAATTGAAAACATTGTCTTTGCTTGGTAAACCCGTATTCGAAAGAAAACCCCTGAGCGTTTTTCTTTTAGATAGAAAGCGGCCACTAGGCAAGCCCTGTATACAAATTCTGGGGCTGTAACCACGACTCCTGTAACATCATTATCTATCTCCTAAAATGTGACATGCATTGCTAGAGGCAAGCGAGATGATTTTAGGAGCTGCACGAACAAACATTTTTTTTTTTTAAGATTTTATTTATTTATTTATTTTCCCCAAAGCCCCAGTAGATAGTTGTATGTCATAGCTGCACATCCTCCTAGTTTCTAGTTGCTGTATGCGGGACTCGGCCTCAGGATGGACGGAGAAGTGGTGCCTTGGTGCGTGCCTAGATCCGAATCCGGGCCACCAGCATCGGAGCGCGCGCACTTAACCACCAAGCCACGGGGCCAGCCCCGAACAAACATTTTAAATGTTAATAGTTTTGTGTTTATTTTTATTGTTATCTTCTATTTCTGGCAAGTGATACTGACTTCCTTGGTGGTGAAGTAACATTTCCTTTGAAAAGTCATTTGTTTTATTTGTAATAAACCAATTAAAAACTTAGATCAATAGCAGAACAGGTGATATAAAGATCATGAAGGTGGGGAGGGAATGACTGAGGTTTGGGAAACAATGTTTAGCTAACAATAGCAGCTTCTGTTTACCGGACATTTTTTATATGCCTGGCTCTGGGACAAGAGCTTTACATGTAGGTACGGTTATGGGGACATTTTTCCTTTTGAGGAAACAGAGGCTTCGAGAGGTGAGGTCACTTGCTCAAAGTTACACAGCCAGGAGGTAGTAAAGCTGGGATTCAAATCCAGGTCCATGGTCCTTGAGACTCCAGTCTCCTGTCTCCTCCTCCCTCAGTTTACAGTTTTGGAACTTGAGGCCTGGAGAGGCCACCAGGCCCTGTACTTGGTCCCAAGGCGATTGGAAAGGAGAGAAGTGGGTGGATGAGAGACGTTTGGAAGATAGACTAGACATGGCTTCATAACTGATTAGATGTGGGGTCTGAGGGAGTAGGAGGCAGGGCTGTACCTAGGTCTCTGGTCTGGTGACAACGTGGGCAGAGAGGACATCCCTGAGTTGGAAATCAGGCAGGACAAGGAAGAGGTTTGGATATATTTGTGGGGGGGGAGTCGTCCAGAAGGCAGTTGGACACATGGGTGACATGGCTGCAGAGCAGGCAGAGTGTGGGGATTGATTAGTGATGTCTGCCTTGAGCACAGGCATGGACAGTGGCTGCCAAGGCTTGTCTGGCTCTGGGATGGGCGGTGTCTCAGATGGTAGAGGGGGTTTCTTCAGCCGAGATGGGAAGGTTCCTCCTTGAGGATCACTTAGGTGTTTTTCAGTGCAGGCAGGTGGAAGCTGGAGGGGGCTGGAAGCACAGGAGGCCTTGGGTTTTCCACAGGAGTCTTTATTACAGTGTAAATCCAAGCTCAGGCCTCCCCTGGGCCCCATGCAATGCCCCGGCGTTGGGGCTAGTGGCGTCCAGGAGACACCAACCCCTCACGGCGCCTCCAGCGGCGGATCTCGGAAGTGCAGGGCGGGTGCCCTATCTAGGCAACTACAAGTCCCAGCAGGCCCCGCGGCCAAGGTGCCTCGCCTTTCCTGGATTCCTAAAGCAGAGCCTCTTGGGAAATGTAGTCCTGGCCGCTCAGGCAATTTGCGGAAACTCCCTGGTGTGAGTAATCCTGACACCCACCGGGAAATGGCTCCGGCCGAGGCAGGGAGAGGGTGGGGATGGAAGGGAGATTGAGTGGGGCAGAGGGCTGCAGTGGGTGGGGGCAGGCGTCCCGCGGGCAGAGGTGCCCCCTTCATTCGGCTTTGGCTTTGGATCCGGAGACTGCGGCTGCTGCTGAGGCAAGGGCTCCGGTCCCTGGGATCTTAGCTCGGATCCTGAGGGACAAACAGGTGGAGTCACGAGGTGGGGCAGGGGACGGGGTAGGTATCTGAGAAGGTTCGATGGAGGAACTAGCTGAGGGGAGTCGGGGAGGAGTTCCCAAGTTTCCCCATTCCCCATCCCATCCATCTTCACCCCATGCCCTTACTTAGCTTTGATGTGGCTCAACTGATTCGTCACCAATCCCACATACTGGTCAATCTGGGCCTGGGGAGACGCAGAAGGGATGAAAGGAGAGATTGGAGGGGATTCTTGTCCCTAATTCATTTAGGAGACTGCTTTCTCCCCCACCCCCAAATCCGGAGTTGGGGGAAGCAGCCCGCTAAACCACCTTCAACTCTAAACCCAATCAAATACCCTTGGATGACACAAGTTCAGGTTGAAGGGTCAGTCAGTCGGGCCACACTTTGTGGGGAGTAATGCCACACAAGAGAGGTAGACACACAAGAATTTGCCAGCAAGTCTGCATCCTGGACACAACTGTTAATCTTTGAGTGAGTTGTGCGTGCACGTGTGTGTGTGTGCGTGCGCATGTGTGTTCAGGGGCAGTGTGAGAGTAGAGGGCGTTGGTGTTGGTTGTCAAGTCCCTGAGTGGATTGATTTAAATACTAGTTTAATTCACAGTGTTAGCTGACTTTGTGAGTCTTGGGGATTCTAGCATAGGAGGCAGTTCGTTAGGACTATCTCTTTGGCAGGGACGTGTGTATCATTTGGCCCTCAGCTGTGCTGGAGAATGTCAAAAAGGGAATGTGGGTCCAGCTGCCTGTCTCTGGATAAGATATATGGCAGCTGGCCCTGGATCTGTCAGTGCTGTGGGCTTCATCCTCCCCAGTTTTGATGGAGATGTCAGTGCCTGGCAGCTTCGGGGAATCAGGGCATCAGACAGTCCACCTGATTGGCTGGGAGGGGTGTCAGTCAAACCCAGACTATGTGTAGGGATAGAAGGCATCCCTCTGTCTGTCTGTCTGTGTGTCTCTGGAATATGTGTTTGTCAGTCTCTGGTGGTATTGGAGGAGAAGACACCAGTCGGGCTGCCTCTCTGTAGCGAGGACATGACAGTTGGACCTTCGATCCATTGTCGGGGAGAAGCATCATTTAGTTGGTCTGCCTTGGGGTGAGGCATGTCAGTCGGACCCCGGCTCTTTCACAGGTAGGAACACCAGTGGGTCTTCCTATGTCTGGCTGGGACATCTGTCATGGGACCCTGGCTGTAGAGGGGGGGAATTAGACCACCCATGTTGACTGCCAACTGAGGGCCTGTCACACTCACCTGGTGCTGCCGATACAGCAGGGGGACAGTGAATAAACCAATCACTCCTGTGGGCACAGAGATGGGGGTCAAGGTTCTCCCAGGAGATTAACAGCTCCATCCAGAGCCCTGTCCCCCACCAAGCCCCAGAGACCCACCTCCCCACCCCACCCCCAAAGCCTTCCCAGCTCACCCAGAATGAGAAGAGTCAAACCATTGAAGACGGCACCCACGAAGGTCAGGATGTAGAAGAGAAGGGCCAGCTGGGGGTGAGGGTCAGGGTCAGCAGAGCCCACAGGGCACTCCCCAGGCTGGGAATGCACCCAGCAATGGCCCTCTACCCACTGGGGGCAGGACAGTGAACGGGGAACCCAGGAGGGATTGGGGGCTTCAGGGCACCTTGAAGGAGTCCACAAGGTCTTCTACCAGGAAGAAATGCCGAAGCTGGGTGGCTGCAGAGACCACTTGGGAGGCGATCTGCTGGGACAAACGTTCCTTCTGCTCCTGAGTCAGGGTCAGGTCAACATCCAGATAGGCCCTGGAGAACAAAGGGGTTTGAGGCGACTCAAGCAGGGGATGGGGCCCAGGCTGAGAGGTGTGACCGGGACAAGGGCAAGAAATGGGGATTGGGGAGAAGGCCAGGTGTAAAGGGCTGGGGTCTTCAAGGTGGGAGATGGGATCAAGGATTAAGGGTAAGAGGTTGGGATCACAGGTTAGAGCTGGAATTCTAGGGTCAGTCAGAGCCTGGTTTCAAGTCAGGGTGGGGTCAGAAACAGGAATAGGTTGGATCAGTGGTCAAGGTCAGGGTGAGAAGTTAGTGCCTGTTTTGAGGTCATGGGTCACGACTTAGGGTCAGTGCAGGGGTCTGGACAGAGGTCAGGGTTAGGGGCCGGGGGTTCTCACTGGAAGGGGTTGGTGCCGCCCCCCCGGTGCACGGCCTGCAGCAGCTTTCGGTAAACCCTGAGAGAGATGGTGCCACAGAGCAGCAACAGGGCCACATGGGCGACCACGGACACGATGCTAAAGTGCAGGAGGCAGAGCAGGGAGACCATGAGGCACGTGAAGACCGCTCCCGACGTCCTCGTGTCCTTCCAGTACAGCAGGTCCGCCACTGTGGAGGGAGGGGGGCAATCAGGCTGGGGTTTGGGCCCGGCCTGGCTGACCTCTTGACCTCCCATTTCCTGTCTCAGAGCTGATCCATGACCTGTCTGAGCCTCAACCCAATTTCCAAATTTTTAGTTGTCTTCTTTTATTCCGTGCTTGCCTCCTCTCTTCCTTCTGGAAAACCCAAGTCAACCACTAGCCAGTCCCTTTGATCTTACTCCTGCCCATTGATTATGTGTGGACACAATTTTTGGTCATTATTTATGAAAAATGGAATCATATAGACACTTGTGTGCATCATGCATATCTCACTGTACTTTTCCTTCTAGAATTCTCTCCTAATCAACCAGAATAGCTCTTAATTCATTCCTTTTAAGGGCTACATGATATTCCGTAGCATGGCTGCACCATCATTCATTTGATTCAACCATGTATCTATTGCTGGATTGTTCATTTTGTTTCCTACCCTGTCCCCTTCCCCAACAGTGCTGCAAGTACCAGCCTTCTACAGATATTCTTACCTCCAGGAGGTTCTATTTCTGAGATACAATCCCAGGGGTGGAATCACTGGGTGGACTAATTATATATCTTTGAGTGGCATGAATATTGTCAGATTGCTTACTAGCAAGACTCTAACAATTCTTATTTCCACGAGCAACTTGACAGTGATCTTTTCCCAGCATCCTGCCCAGCAATGGGTATTACTGTTCTTTTCATTTTTTGCCAACCTGATGTGTAAGTGATATCTCCTCGATACTCCTACCAACAGGTTTTTCTAAGTCCTCAATGTATTAATAATAACACCATCCTCCTTCCTACGCCCTAACTCAAATTTCTGACCCCTTTCTCAGACCCTAAACTCACCTCCCAAGCCCAAGCTAAGCCCTGACCTCTGGACCCCAGTGACCTCTGGAGCCGAATGTTTCATCTCACCCATCTAAACTTTTAACAGCCCTCCCTATAATCCGCTCCTGTTTGAGCCCGGAACTGGGAGCCCAGTACCCTTCCACTTCCTTCCAGACTCTCTCCATCCTCCCACCCTCACTCCATCCCGACGGTCCCTCTCAGCATCTAACTGCCCTCACTTCAGTATCCTCCCTATACACATCCTCCCATCTACCGCTAACTAGGGCAGGCCCGCCCTCACCCCCCAACGCCGGGCCCGCCTTTGCAGGCTCCCGAAGGCCGGTGCCAGTGGGTGGGGGAGGGGCCGGGTCGCCTGAGGCGGGGGCTAAGTTTAGGCACGCTGGGGGGAGGGGGGCTCGCCTGCAGCTGTGCTGGCCCGTCCAGCTCCTGAGTGACAGCGCCACCTGGGTCTGAGGCTGGGGGAGGGGGCCTCCCTGCTCTTGGGCCCCAAAGCCCCGGCTCCGCAGAAAGGAGACCCCACGCTTCCTCCACGCCCTCCCTAGACACCCCCGCAGACCCCCAGGCCCAGCCGGCCGCTCTGGGAAATCTGGGACCAAAGGGAAACATCCCCCGAGGGTTGAGGGAGGTAATAGCGGATCTGGACCCCGTTCCGCCGTCCCCAGCCCTCTTCCCAGCCCACCCCGAAAGCCCACCTTTACTCCCCATCTCTGCTCCGAGTGAGAGGCTGCGGACACTGCTCCTTCTCGGGGATTTTGCCCACTTCAGTGGGACCCGGAGGGAGGGAGCAGGGGGGCGGGGCCCCCTTACACCCAGCCAATGGCTCTCCACAGAGGTGGGGACAATTCCAAAAAGGGGTGGCTCTCTTTGTAAATAGCCCAAAGCCGTGATGTCTATAACCAACCCAAAGCCGCTCGTAGAGGCTGAGCATATCTTAAAGCAAGGCGGGGTCTATTTGCAATTGGCCAATGGATGTGGTCAGGGAAGAGGAGAGTTTTTAGAAGGCATAGAGTTTACTTAGAAATGTCCCATGGCCACATCCAGAAGACCGCCTTATTTTTTCTGGGGTTTGGCTTGTCCAAAATCAGGCTCTAGGGGGAGTCCTGCAAAAGAGAGATTATTTTTTAGCAATCAGCCAATCCTAACGCTCGAAGGAGGGCTAATTTCTCAAATGGGAGGGAGAACTATATAAAAAAAAGCCAATGGCAATCTTAGATAAAGGGAAAAAATTTGAAAGGGCGGGGTTTATAACGTCTAGCCAATAGCAATACCTCCCTTCTCCACTCTCCTCAATTCCTTCACGAGGTTGGTCCCTTTAAATTCCAATCTTCCCACCCTCTCTGTAGTCCAACGGAGCATCTTCACTCACGCAGTTTACCTAGAAGGTGTGGTTCCAATGTGAATTCTGATTGGTCTGTGCTATCGAGGCACTGCCCCGTGATTGGCTCCCGCTCCAGCTGCCTCCACGGCTCTTCCTCCTTCTGGTCCAGAGGCGGCTCGTCAGGCCAGCAGTTCGAATCCCGGGATCCGGGTGGGGACGGGGTACTGGCCTGGGGGGTCCCAGATCCGGGGCTGGGCTGTGGAGTCAAGACTTCGTGCGGCGGAGACTGAGCGAGTTCGAGTTGTAGGTCCAGTTCTGGCGCGTTAGAGAGAGAAGGCCGTGAGCTTTCCTCGGAGGTGCCCTGAGAAGAGACCACCCACCCCTTGCGGCTCCGGTCCCAGCACCTCGGACATCTCACCTTTCCCAGCCTCTCCAGCCTCCGATCCGTCGGGCTCCTCGTCTTCCAGCGGGGTGGAGCTACTCGTGGCAGAGTCCTCCCCGGACCCCGCGTCCCGGGCCGCCCAGCCCAGCTGGTCCAGCTGAAGCCCCAGGTCCTCCAGGGGACGCTCGGGCGGCGGGGCAGTGTCGGGGTCACCACGGCGCCCGGGCTCTGGCGATTGGCTCAGGCTGGGAATGCTCTCCAAGCTGTCGCCCAGGCCAGGCTGAGGGGGCGGGTCTCGCGGCTCCGAGACTGAGCGGCCCTGGGGCCGGGGGCGGCGGGCAGCTGAATCCCGGCGCGCCCCGGAGCCCACCACGCCGTCGAAGGCGATGTAGGAGAAGGTCAGCTCCCGGGGGGTGCCCCAGTCCTGCGACGTGGTTTCTTCTTCGTCGTCCTCCGAGAACTCCCGGGCTGTGTGCAGCTCCCGAAATTCCGAGTCGTCGTTCCCTCCTGCAGTGAGCATAGGAGGGCCGTGAGCTCCTGGGAGCAGGACCTCAACCCTCGCTCCTCAAACCCCCTACCCAGCTGTGAGCCCCCTTCAATCCCACTCTCACATCCTCCCCCTCCACTTACCTTCTGTGGAGTCAGGGGTAGAGGAAGCTGTAGACGGAGCTTCTTCTGTGAGAGTGAAAGAATCGAAGACTCTTAGAAGCTTAGACTGTCAGAATCACAAAAGTGTGCCAGTCCTGGAAACTTGGATGGTCCGAATTAAGGAATCTTAGAATATTTTAATCATAGGACCTTTAGAACATTCTGCATACAGACTGTAAAACCTTAGTATCGCTGCTACCAGAAGCTCAGTCTTAGAAGTTCCAATCCAGGAATTTTAATCTTAGAATCCTCAAATTAGGAATTTTAGGAGATTTCAATTCATTCATTCTTTGAACAACCATTTATTGAGCGCCTACCTCTGAGCCTGGGGCTGTTTTAGACCCTGAGGATATAATTGTTAACAAAACAGACAAAACCCCTACCCTCATACAGCTTACAATCTATAGGGGAGACAGACAATAAACAAATACATAATGTTGGGTGTTACGTGGGCAGAGAAAAATAAAGCAAGGTAAGGGAAGAGAAAGTGAGAGGATGCTCTTTCAGACAGGGTGGTAAGGAAGATGTCTCTGATAAGATGATATTTGAGCAGAGAGGTGAATGAAGAGAGGAAGCCATGAGGATATCTAGGGAAGAGTGTTCCAGGCAGAGGGAACAACCAGTGCAAAGGCCCTGAGGCAAGCACTATGCTTAGCATATCTGAGGAACAGAGAGGTGTGAAGGTGTGACCAGAGCAGAGTAACTGAGGGAGAGAAGGGTGGGAGATGAGGACAGAGAGGTGATCGGGGGTGAGGATCATGTAGGGCCTTCCCTTGTAAGCCGAGGACAAGATCTTAGAATGTTGGGATGATAGTCTAAAATGTTGAAATAACAAATTCTTAGAATGTTGGCATCTGGACTCCCAATCATACAAGTGGCTAGATCTGAGACTGTTGAAATCCCCAGCTGTCAGAACCACAGGGGTGTGGGACAGAGAATGTTTGACAAGGACTGTTAGAGCCCTGGGCTTGGAGATCATGAGGATCAGATAAGGAGTTTTCCATTGCGGAATCTAGCCCCTCGGAGCTAGCTTGGGGCACTGCCTACGGAGATGCTCAATATCGTCTGGAAATTGAAATCGGACGCCGCCTGCCCCCACCTGGTTTCTTCAACTAGGGAATCAGAGGCCCAGAGCGGAGTGGGTCTCCTCCAGGGTTACTACTAATCAGTGATATAGTCCGCTAAGGACCCAGGAGTCCTGGCCCCAGCCCAGGGATGGCTGTTTCCCAGAGACAGGAGGCTGGACAATTTGGGCGAGGTCGGGGCTGCCTCCGAGTCTGGCCAGGAAACGGAGGTGGGATGCGAAGATGGGTGATGGGGTGGGTCAGACCCCTCTTCTCCATCCTGGTTCTACCCCTCCATTCAACTGCCCTCCCCGCCGGCTGCGGCCAGCACCAGGGCGAGGGGACAGCTCCTGGCGAGCGTCCTCATCCCCGGGTGGGGCCCAGCGGCGCCTCCCAGCGCCCAGCGCGCCCCCCGCCAGCTATCTCAGTGTCCCCCACCTCCGCCCTGTCTCACTCAGGTCCTCCGGGTCAGGTCGCCCCCGTCGCCGCTGGAACGCGGGGGGAGGGGAAAGCTTCCTTTGTCTCCTTCGCCTCCTCCCCCATCCCGGCTCTCCCGCGGCCGGGCGCTGAGAGGAGACCGGGGAGGAGCCCACCCGGGCCTCTGGGCCCACACCAGGCTCGAGCCTCCCTCTACTTACTGCAGTGGGCGAAGACCGGCAGGACCTGCCCCATGGCCCCCCTCGGGCCTGCATCGGGACCCCCGCCCACTCCGGCCACGCCGCCCTGGGCCTGGGGCCGCGGGCGCTCATCTCCGCCGCGCCCAAGACGCCGCCGCCATCCTCGCCGCCTCCTCCTCCCGGGCCGCTCCAGCAGCCGCCGCCGCCGCCGCCGCCCTGTGCTCCGCTCGGCGGGGGCGGGCGGGGCCGCGGCGGGGAAGGCACTGCAGCGCGGGCCCGGGGCGGGGCCAGAGGGAGGGGGCGGGACCCGGGGAGGAGGGCGTGGCTTTCCTACTAGAGGGGCGGGGCTAGGAGGGTGGGCTACGGGGCCGCAAAGGCGTGGAGGGCGGTCTGAAGGGCGGCTCCTAGGCAGAAGAGGGCGCGGCCTTTAGGGAGAGAGGGGCGGAGCCCAGGGTGGGGCGCGGGTCTCCGGGAGAGGATGGTGAAGGAGCCTAGGCGGCGAGGATGCGGGCGCGGATCTCAGAGCGGGTTGGGGCGGAGCTAGGGGTGGTGTTGAGGAGAGAGTATAAAGATTCTACTGCTTTGAGGGAGGGTCCCAGCCTAGATTCTCAGAGGGAGGGGGAAAGGGGGCAGGAAGAAACTACCTACTCACTAAGTTTTGAGCTCAGACGTGGATGGGGCTTCAGCCAATTTAGAATTATTCAGAGAGTTGGGCGGGGTCAGTCAGAGACTGAGCATGGAGGCGTGGCCTAGAGGGAATAGGAAAGAACTGGCAGGGGAGGGGGCACGGCCAGAAGGTGGGGGTCACCCGGAGAGAGGAGGCCGGCTTTGGCTAGCCAGCGTGGGGGCTGGTCTGTAGCTAAGAGGCGGAGCTAGAGGCGGGGTCAGGACTGCGAATATGAAAAGTGTCTGAGGCTGTGGGCTTGAGTGATTGAGCGGGACCTGCAAGAGAAGCAACTGAAGCCCGAGGGTGAGACCCAGACCGGAAGGGTCGAACTAAAACAATAAAGGATTTAAAGATTTTGAAGCCGTGATCTTGGACGGAGCGGTGCTGGGGACCCGCAGTCGAGAGTGTGGTGTTGAGAACACGAATTCTAGAGTTCGTTTCCCTTCAACACTGTTTACTTCTTCTGTGACTCAGTTTCCCCTTCGGTAAATCGGAGATGATGATGTAAAGTAGTGTGTAGCACATGGTAAGGGCTAGTTTGCTACTATTACCATTTTCCCCAGACCCAGATCCCAAACCACGCTTTGAAGGGGTGGGAGAGAGGACACTCAGAAGTCCACTTCCTTCTAGTGACTCGACTTAAGTGCAGGTCAAGGGTATAGGGAGGAGATTTAGGTGGTTTAAAATCTCACAGTGGAGGGGATTAATGGAGTGGGGGGGGGCAGGTGCAGAGGGTGGAGCCTTCCTGATCCCAGGGCCGAAGGATGGCGGCCTTCGCCCGCTTGCTGGAGCGTCTCTTCTGGCCAGCTCGCAAAGAAGAGGAGGCAATGGAGGAGGAAGAGGAGGGGCGCACGACTCCCCAGGGGCCTCAGTTCCTCCTGGACGCGCCGCGATGCGCCCAGCGGCCGCACGGGGGTGCGGTGGCGTCCTGGGGCCTGCGCTTCGGGGCGAGCGCAGCGCAGGGGTGGCGCGCGCACATGGAGGACGCTCATTGCGCTTGGCTCGCGTTACCCGGGCTGCCCCCGGGCTGGGCTTTCTTCGCCGTCCTCGACGGCCATGGCGGGTCGCGAGCTGCCCTCTTCGGCGCGCGCCACCTGCCGGGCCACGTGCTCGAGGCGCTGGGCCCCGCGCCGGACGAGCCCGAGGGCGTGTGCGAGGCGCTGCGCCGCGCCTTCCTGAGCGCAGACGCACGCCTGCGCGCTCTCTGGCCCCGCGGCCAGCCGGGCGGCTCCACCGCCGTGGCTCTGCTCGTGTCCCCGCGCTTTCTGTACCTGGCGCACTGCGGTGACTCCCGCGCGGTGCTGAGTCGCGCTGGCGCCGTGGCCTTCAGCACGGAGGACCATAGGCCCCTCCGACCCCGCGAACGCGAGCGCATCCACGATGCGGGCGGCACCATCCGCCGCCGGCGCCTCGAGGGCTCTCTGGCAGTGTCCCGGGCACTGGGCGACTTTGCCTACAAAGAGGCTCCGGGAAGGCCCCCTGAGCTGCAGCTCGTTTCCGCGGAGCCTGAAGTGACCGCCCTGGCACGCCGGGCCGAGGATGAGTTCATGCTTCTGGCCTCTGACGGCGTGTGGGACGCGATGTCTGGCGCAGCCTTGGCGGAACTGGTGGCATCGCGCCTCTGCTTGGGCCTGGCCCCAGAGCTCCTGTGCGCACAGCTGTTGGACACGTGTCTGTGCAAGGTCCTGGGGGCGGGGCTTGGGATCTTTGAGGGGAAGAATCCAAGGGATTTAGGGAGGAGTGGCTCGATGGAGAGGCATGAATAAAGCTAGAGGAGGGGGTGGGGCTCCCCTAAAGGGCGTGGCCTGCTGGAATGGGGCAGAGCCAAAATACGGAGAGGGTGGAGCCTGAGGGATGCCTTGAGGCAAGATGGGAGAGTACTAGTGCTGGATAGTTAAGTGGGAGGGATTTAAGAAAAAGGACGTGGTCTTTTGAAGTGGGCCGCCCTGGGAGGTAGGAATGGGTCCTGAGATCTGATTAGTGTCAGAAGAAGGAAAAGCAGCTAGACAGCAGAAGGGGAGGGGCTTTGGGGAAGGGGCGTGGTTCTCTTTAATAGGGTGGGGCTGGGACAGTGAGGGCGTCTAAGGGCTTGGTCCTGGTGAGAGGGCGTGGTTTAGACTGGCAGATGGGCGGGACTTGAGAAATGGGCATAACCAGAATGAGGAGGAGGGCACTAGAACACGAGGATTGTTGGGAAGCTCTGCTTCCAAGGGCGTGGAGCCCCCTGCTGGGACATTCAACTGTATCCCACCAGGCTCTCTTTTCTCTACCTTCTCCAGGGCAGCCTGGACAACATGACCTGCATACTGGTCTGCTTCCCAGGGGCCCCCAGGCCTTGTGAGGAGGCGATCAGGAAGGAGCAAGCCCTGGACGCAGCCCTGAGCCGCAGGGTCGCTGGTGAGCAGGCGCCAGGAGGTCAGAGGCAGGGGTGATCAGGAACCAGGGGCACCCCCATAACCCTTGCCTCCTTCTCAGAGCTGTGTTCCTCTGCCCAGGAGACCCCCAGCCTGAACACGGTGTTCAGGACTCTGGCCTCACAGGACATCCCCAATTTACCTCCTGGGGGAGGGATCTATTGCAAGTGAGTTGGGGTAGGGTGGGATGGAATGGGGGAGGGGTGGGAGGAGGAGGGTCCCCTCCTCAGGGTCTCCCTCTGCTTTCCAGGGCCTCCGTCATCGCTGAAGCCTATTCTCAGCTCTGCCAGGCCTCAGGAGAGCGCTGGGAGGTGAGGACCCTGTGTTCTTGAATGTTTCTCTCAGCCGCATGTAAACCAGCCCCGCACCCCCCTTTAGTGATGGGGAAATTGAGGCCAGAGGGGACAAGGGACTTGCCTGATATATAAATAAATTCTCACTCGTGGCCCTGAAGCATTGTGCTAGACATGATGGGGGGGATGCAGAGCAGGGGAGAAGAGATTGTGCTTCCCTCCAAGAAATGTGCCCCCTGCTTTGCTCTGTAGAACCCCCATCATCCCCAGCACCACCCCTTCCATCCAGGAATAAGGCAGAAAAATTCAAGGAATGTTGATGACCCGATCCCAAGGCCTGGAAGTGCTGTAGGGACCACCAGGACATCTCTGAGGTGGTCCAGGTCTTGGACAAGAGAGGTTGTGAATTGGGCCCAGAGAGCCTGGGATAATTTAGAGATGTCCATTGAGGTGGTGGGTGGAGCCACATAAACTAAGGGGGTGGAGGTCAGGAGGAAATGGGAGGGAGGAAGCTGGGGCCACAACCCGAAGGCCTTGGCCTGGCAGAGAGAGTTTATTTATTACCACTTGGAGGAGGGGGAATTGTTGATAGTTTCTCAGCAGCAGAAGGAGGTTATGTGTCAGGACTGTCTGAAATGTGAGGGACAGAAACCCAATTCAACCTGGGAAAGCAACAGGGAATTTACTGGGCCGTGTAATTGAAGAGGTCAGGGACTTGAGGCATGACCTCATCCAGTTGTCAGATGATGTCATCAAGAACCATCTCTTAGTTTTATTTTCTGTGAGTTGGCTTCGTTCCCAGGCAGGGTCTCCGCATGAGCGGGCAGAGAGTTGCAGCTCCAGGCTCTGGTCCCACGAGCCTACCATCCCCAGTGGAGAGGGTGCAACAGTTTCCTAGTAGTTGCAGCTGTGGTTTCAGAGCTGGTTCTCATTGGCCACGCTGGGTCACATGGCTGACCAGTCACTGTGGCTCTGAGTGGCCAGGCTGGGGTCACAGGCCCACCCCTAGCCCTTCGGGTTGGGGTCCACTCCACCCAAACCTGATAGACTGAGAGATGGGGAACTGTGGTCCCTTAAAGGAAAATGGGAGTGGTACTTCCAGAATATAGGGGAGTAGATACTGAAAGGCAAGAAGGGGTTCCTATCTATCGTCTCCCACATTTTGTGTTACAGAAGGGGCAGAATGGGGCTGGGAAGCCCACCGGCGTCCATTCAAGCTCTGCCCTGGACTTGGAGGCCTGACAACTTTGGGGACCCTCTGCCCAGTTGGGGCCTCAATGGAACTAAGGAAGAAATCCCCCTTCCCTAGCTACGCGGACCAGTGGAAGGAAGACAAGCCGATGGAGGAACCCCAGAATGCTTATTTCCCCATCTCCTACTTCCCTCTCACAGAAAGTCTTATTGGAGGGGAAATTCCACTCACCATCTAGACTTAAGAAAAACCCCAAGCCAAAAGTTTTTGAAATATTTAGAGCTGGATGGACTCCGAGAGATCTCCTAGTTCAATAACCTTCTCTTCTCTTTCCATTTTTCATCTGTTTTTTTGGGGGGAGGTAGGAAAGAGTTTTAATTGTTAAATTTTTAATTACATAATTCAAAATATATTTTTCCTAGAGAAAAAAACCCACAAACATTATTCACCCAGTCATTTGGCAAATATGTATTGGGCGCCATCTTGCTCACAGCCACGAAGTAGGCAGACCCAGAGATTCCTGCCCCCGGGGGGCCCACCTCTTAGTGGGGGGAGACAGCAAACAGGGGAGCTGATAAATAAGATCGTCTCAGTCACTGACAAGTGTCTCAAGCAAAATAAAACGGGGACATGATAAGGAAATGACTAGGGGAGTGACTTTGGTTTTTTATATTGTTATTCATTTATTTCTTGAATGGGGCATGAGTTCACTTGGTTGGAAGTTCAAAGGGTACAAATGGTGTACAATGAGAAGTCTTTCTCCATCCCCCACCCCTCCACCACTCAATTTTCCACCTGGGGATGGTTGCTTTAGACGGGGGATCAGGGAAGATCTCTGCGGAGGGGACAACTGAGCAGAAACCTGACAGAGAAGGAGCAAGCCATGCAAAAACCCCAGGGAAGAGTGTTCCAAGGCAGAAAGAACAGCTAGTGCAAAAGCAGGTTCAAACTTGGCATTTTCAAGATAAGGCTTGAAATCTTTATGACCATTGAATTCCCCACAGTTCCATTTCCTATCCTATTGGTCAGCACTGCAGTGAGTTTGGAGTAGAATTTTCCAGACCTTTTACTCTGCATGTACACACATGTATATGGTACCTTAAGGTGTTTCCTTCATTTTTTTCATACCCTATGTATCATTTGGCAATTTGTTTTTTTTCACTCAATAATACATTGGAGGGCCGGCCCCGTGGCTTAGTGGTTAAGTGCTCGTGCTCCGCTACTGGCGGCCCTGGTTCGGATCCCGGGCGCGCACCGATGCACCGCTTCTCCGGCCACGCTGAGGCCGCGTCCCACATACAGCAACTAGAAGGTTGTGCAGCTATGACATACAGCTATCTACTGGGGCTTTGGGGAAAAAAAAAAAAGGAGGAGGATTGGCAATAGATGTTAGCTCAGAGCCGGTCTTCCTCAGCAAAAAGAGGAGGATTAGCACGGATGTTAGCTCAGGGCTGATCTTCCTCACACACACACAAAATAATAATAATACATTGGAGACCTCTTTCTTGCCATTTACACACCTCATTCTTTTTAGCTGCTGCCCAGCGCCTCACACAGGGATGTGCAATGGTTTCACTATCCATCCTCCTCTTGATGGACATTCAGGCTATTTCCAATTTCTTGTTGTCACCTCATTGCTGCCATAAAGATCCTTCATCAGGCTTCTTGTGTACATATAAGAATGGTTTTTACATTTTTAAAGGGTTGGGGGGAAAAAGGGCAAAAGAGACCCTATGCATAACATGCCTAAAATATTTACTATCTGGACCTTTATAGAAGAAGTTGGTTGACTGCAAGGCAAGTGGCACACAGAAGCGCCACCCCTCCCATTTCACCCGTGGGAAAGCTTTGACCCAGAGAGGAGAAGGGACTTGTCCTCTCACGGCCTGAGGAGACACCCAGAAAAATAATTATAACCTAGGTGGATCAGGATTCACGATCTCTCAGTAGGATAGAAGGGGACAGGATTACTCAATTCTTCAGAGAAGAATGAACGTCAGAGCATGGTCTAGAAGGATGAGGGAAAGGTCAGAGGCATCCGGGCGGAGGACCCTGCTTGGACAAAGGCTGGGAAGCTTGATTGCCTCACTTAGTAGCTGGGCCCTGAGAATTGGTGGTTTTACACTCCCACCTTGCACTCAAGCGCTACTGGGGTTCTGGGGGCTCAGGCAAGGGGGCTATAGCCCATATTTATTCCCTCTCTCCTGGCCTCAGTTTACCTATTTGTAAATGTCTAACAAGATTTCCTAAACTCCTGCCCCTGGCTAGGGCACCTTACGCGGGCCAGGTGGCGCTCTACGGGAGGGGTGTGACCACATGCGTGACGTCACGTGGGGCGTGGCCTGCGGGACCCGCTGCGGAAGCCTCGGAGGGTGTCAGGGCTCAGCGGGTAGCCGGCGCGTGGGGGAGGGGGCTCCCAGGAGCTGGCACTAGGGAGGGTCTCGTCGCCTCGGTGCCCTCCCATTGCTGGATGATCCCGCCATGCTCCGCGGGCGAAACTGAGTCACGGCGGGGCGTGCGTGGGGAGGGGGCCAGGGGCTTTATCCACACGGGGACCTGGAGTCCCACCCCCACCCAGGTCCAGCACCGCCCCCACCCCCTCCCGCCCCCACCCTGCGGCTGTGAGTCAGCGGCCGGCCGCGCCCCCTCGGCCCACTTCCTCCTCACCTTCCCGGGCCGGGCGGGGGGCAGTGAGCGGGAGGGGGCCCTCCTCGCCCATCCCCCACCTGTGCAGGGGAGGGGGCTCACCCCTGAGTAACCCCTCCTAAATTGGCGGAGATGAGAGACCTTGGGGGGCGGGGTCCGACGGGAGGATTTAAGGGAGAAAATTGGAGAGACTATGCTACACCAGAGGGTCCTCCTTGCCCCCCTGCTAAATGAGCAGAATGTAAAGAAATGCAGAAGTCGATAGGGAGGTGGGGAGGGTGAGAACAAATTGTGACCCCATTGAGATCCTCCTAGGAATTTCCCCGGTGGGAGGGAACGAGAGATCAAGGAAGGATCCCTTCCCCTCCACCAAGCTCCCCCTCTAATGTGGGGGCGAGCCCCAGCGTGCACCCCTATGCAATAGTGTTGGGGCAGGGGCAAATAGCGGAAGGCTGGGGTTCCGCGTTGCCCTTTTAAGCGCCCTCCAGCCTCCCACCCCGCCGCCTGGAGGTGTCGACGGCCCCTTTAAGACGCAGGGCATTGTGGGTGCGGGGAGTGGAATTTTGGAACGAAATGTAGCGAAGAGAAGTACAGTAGTAAGAGTAACGTTGTAGCCGCCGCCGGCCGAGGAGGCGCGCCGGGGAGGGGACGCCGCACCCCCTTTCTGCCGCAGGGACCCCCCCATCACACCCCCAGAGGGAGGAGGCGCCCGAGGACCCGCCCCGGCCCACGTTCCCCCCAGGAAGCCGGACTCTATGGGGCGGGACCCTGGGGGAGACTGAGCAGAGCCTGGAGCCAGCCCCGAACCCCTGAACCTCAAGCCCGGGGCGCCCCGGGAGCAGCCAGCCCGTGGGCGCGCCGCCCGCCCGCCGAGCAGCCATGAGGTGAGCCTGGATCTGCCCCCAGCCCCTTCCCCGCCCGGCGCGGGCTCCCCGCCCCGCCTTTGTCCCCCTCCCCCCCAGCTTGCTCCGGGCTCGAATTTGGGGACAGGGCATGGGGAGCCTCGGATCTGAGGTCGAGCCCCCTGGGACGAGCTCCAAATACTGGCCGCTTCCCCGTGACTCCCCAGGCTCGGGGTGGTGCCGGTGAGCTTCTCCTGGGAGCCCTCGGATTTGGGGGCGCTCCGAGGACTCTCGGATTTTTTTCAAGACTTTTTCAGAGGACCTCCAAGTTGGCAGCTACTCCCCGCTGGGAGGCCAGGGTTCAGGCAGGGCTCAGACTCGCCTCCAAATCTCAACTCGGGCTCCGGGAGGGATTGTAGGGGGCCGGTTTGGGGGTCCTGGAAGAGAGATTGAGACGTAGAGCTTGGTTTGCGGGGTGCCCCTTTACGTGGTGCTGGGAAAAGTCTTCCCAAGTGGGACCTCGCTCCTGAACTTCGGGGGTACTTAACCCTCTCAATTTGGGGGTGCTCTCGTCCTCCTGGAAGAGGTTGGTGCCGACGGATCCAGGGACTCAGACGCAGCCTGGAGGGTCTGGTGGGACCCCCCTCCCCCACTGCTCCCCACCCACGATCTGCTGAGACGGGCTGTGCCTAGGACTGAGCGAGCGCTCCGTGCGGAGGGCGGCGCCCCGGCCACGGGCCAGCAGGGCGGCCCTCTCCCCCACCTGCCCGGCCCTGGGGAGGGAAGGGGCGCGGCAGCTGGGGGAATGGGGGCCTTTGTCTTCCTGACTCACCTGTCGAGACAGCTGGTGTTTGGGGGGCGGGCAAGGAGCGCTGTGGGCCGGCTGCTCTCCCCACCACGGCGCCTCCCCCTTCTCTCACCACCGCCCCCCCACCCTAGCCATCCGGAGCTGTGGGGTTGGAGGAGGGGCGCTGGAAGGCTTCAAGGTCATAGCCCTCTCCCCCTGGGACCCAGGCTTCCCAGATAGTTCCAGCTCTCTTCCCAGGAATTGAACACTGGGGGTGGGGGACCCAAGGATTTTGTCTTGGGTCCCTCAAAAGTCCTGGGCTCACCTGAGGGCGGGGCCCGTGCGGACTGGGGGACCGGACTAGGCCCCCCCATTCTCCCCTCTCACTGACCCCCCATAATCTCTCCCTTGAGGCCTGAGCCTGACAATACTATCTCCCTTCCTCCACTCTCTCAGGGACTTCCTGCCCCAAAGCCCCCAGCTTGAGGGGGGAGGCCCCTGGAGACCGATAGGGATTAACCCCGTGGTGCCCACATCCTCCCACTTCCCCATTCCCCCTACCCCTGCCATCTGACATCAAGGTGGCCTGCCTTTTTATGACTGTCAGAGAATCCCCTTCCCCCATTTGTTCCTTCTGATGTGAAAGGAAGTGTTGGAAAATTGGGAGCAAGGGGCACCCACAGACACCCTCAAGACTTCCTGCCTACCCTTTTCTCATACAGCAACATGCCTTCAAGGTCTGCCCTGGAGAGGGGGCCGTGGTCAGGAGCCTCTTCCTTCACCCTCTTCCCCGGGGACTCTCCTCTCCCACTGCCCCCCAGCCCTGCCCCTCGCCCCCCTCTCCCCGCGTTTCCGGTCCCAGGCACCGCGGTGGAAGGCGGATGGCGGATGTCCGAGCGAGGGCTGCCTCACTCGGAGACCGTAAAAGGGCAGGAGCAATGTCTGGGCCGGCCTCCCACCCCCCTCCAGCCTCGAGGCCCTGGCCCTCCCACAGGGCCCCCCTACTGCTGGCCGGGCGGAACCTCCCACCTCCTGGGGGGTGGCAGAAGTTGCTGATGCCTGTCCCATCAGAGGGTTACTCCTACCTCCTGTGGGGTCTTCCCTGCCGATGGCCACACCCGCCTTCCTGGGCTGGCCCCTTCTCCTGAGACAGCTAGGATTCAGAACGCCCCATGCCGCTGTATGGGGGCAGCTGGGGAAACTGAGGCTCAGAGAGAGAAAAGCCTGGCCCAAGATCACTCAGAAATTCCTATGCAGTGTTGCGGGAGGGGAGGGGACCAGGATGCTCTGATTTCTGGCTGGTTTGACTGGAGATGGTCTTGAGGGCAGTTGAAAGAGAGGATGCTAAGATGGAAAATGACAAAATATAGTTCTTTTTCTCCCAGTTTGACAAATATTTGTTGAGTGTATGCTGTGTCCAGGAATCTGAGCTGGGATTCTGGGAAGGCCAGGAAGCGGGGCAGAGGTCTGAGAATCCCGGGGCAGAGGGGACTCAAGAAGAATTTGGGTCCGTTTCTTTCCTCTTCCAATAATAGTAATTATTATTGCTGTTTTAATTTTTTCTTAAATAATGAGACCATTTGAGCAAGCATCCACTTTGTGCCAGGCTCTGTACTAGGTGCCTGATTAAGTTTAATCCTCACAGCAATTCTAAGAGATTGATGCTATTATGACTGCCCCTCCCCCAGATGGGAAAACTGAGGCAAAGAGAAATTAAGCAAATTGCCTATTAAAGTCAGTTTGGAAATGGGCAAACCTAAATTTGAACCCAGGGCTGTCTCCGGACTATTATGCTATTAGAGAAAAAGGAAGCTAAAACCTTTAATGGTCTTTTAAAAAGAATACAAATAATATGCTTTCACTGTATGAACACTTAAGATAATGCAGATAAGCAAAAAATGCCCAGATGGGAACTTTTACCTTCCTGTTCCTTTATGGGAAACTAAGGCCTGTCTGGGAGGAGGGACTAGAGTGACACAAGCCCCACAGACCCTAGATGTGGTTCCCAACCAGGGTTCTTTAAAGAAGATTTGTAGTGTGGAAAAGTTGTGTGCGTGGGGGTTTGGGGAGTGGATCACAAGTTTTATGGTTTAAGGGGGCTATGGGGTAAATCTTGGAGATGGGATAAAGGGGCGAAGGGAAGGGCAAGCCTCTAATCTGGAAGGTTCGAGTAAACCAGAGTGACTGTGCTTGATTGCCTCCAGTCATGGGAAGCTCTCTCCCTCCTGTTTTGACTCTCAGCTCCCCTGTATGGAGCCTATGCCAAGTTCTGGTCCTCGGCTTAGGGCTTTTCTTATCTCTTTGAATCCTTACAAGAAACCCAGTGAGTTACAGTTTCCAGGGCTGGAAACTGAGGCTCAGAGAGGTAAAGCCACACGACAAGGAGGTGACTTGAACTCTCTTTCATCCACCGTGTGCTAGAATTTTCCAGAATGTGAGGACTTGTGAGGAGGGTTGGGTCCTGGGCTGGCTGAGGATTAAGGCTCTTTCATGTCAAATTGGTGGTTCAAGACCCCGGGAGACCACTGGAATTAGGCAGACCCCATTTCAATCTCAATAACAAATTGTCTGTGAAAGTCCAGCTTTTGCCTGGTTTATAGTTTTCTTTTTTGAACTTAAGTAATGAAATAGTTTTTTATAGGTAAAACTAGTACATGATAAAAAAGAAAGAAAGAAAAGAAATAAGCGATTCAAAAGGGTAAACACTAAGAAAGAAAAGTCCGCTCCACACCCCCCCAGCACCCTCCCCAGAGCAGCCTCTGCATATATCACCACTCTGTGTGCAGATGTATTTATATCCTCCCCACATTTTTTTTTAACCTCTGATACACACCACTTTATACCTTACCTTTAAAAAAAATTCAGCTGCACTGTTTCCTCATCTTTAAATGAGGTTGAGAACTTGGGTTCAAATAGGAGCCCCTCTGCTTACTTGCTGGGTGACCTGGGACAGGCGTCTCCATCTCTCTGTGCCCGCAGTTTCTCATCTGTCACGCAGAGAAGCACCAGAGTCCATCTCCTGGGGTCATTGCAAGGTTCACCGTGGAAACTGGAGCTGAGTACCCAGAACAGTGTCTGGGACACAGGCTTGCAGATAAATGTCAGCTGTGGTTGGGTTTTCCTTTTTTACAGATGACTAACAACTGTTGAGTACCTGCTATGTGCTGGGCGCCATTCTAGGTTTTGGGGACACAGCTGTGAACAGAAAGGACAAAAATCCCATCCCTACATGGTCCTGATGTTTTGGTTGGGGAGACAGACAGGGATCGCGGCTAGGAAATGTGGGACATGGGATGAGAGAAGAGGGTAGTCAGGGAGGGCTTCTTGGAAGAGGTGACGTCTAAGCAGAGACCTGAAGGAGGTGAGGATAGGCTGAGGAGAAACACATGCACAGGCCTGAGGCAGGAATGCATCTGGCATGTTGAAAGAGCAGCATGCGGGCTGGTGGGGCTGGAATAGGGCAGTGGGGCTGGAACAGCGAGCTGGGGGGAGGGAAGGGATGAGATCAGAGATCACGCAGCTCACGCAAGCCATGGAAAGAACTTGGCTTTTATTCTGCGGGAGCCAGGGGAGATTCCGAGAAGAGGAGGGACATGATCCGACTTGTGTTTTAACAGGATCCTTCTGCTGTAATGGGGACATTGCGACCTGGAGAGGGGCAGGCCCAGCCTGGGGTCACTCAGCAGGCGCCCAGCTCTCTGGCCAGGCCAGAACCTCAGCAGGGCAGGGCCGCCTAGGAGAGCAAAGTGCAGCCAGGGCGGAGTAGCAACAACAGCTCTGGGCACCTGGCCAGAGTCTGCCCTGGGTGTGGGTGGCAGGTGTGGGTGAGGCCTTAACCTGGTCCTGCTAGGGGCAGTGGGAGCCAGAAACAGCCCCTGAGGCTGCACTTCTCTGGAAATAGCACCTGCTCTTTGGGTAGGGCCCACAGAGTCCCGGGTGGTTAAGACTGTGGCTCGGGAGCCAGGTGGCCTGGGTTCAAATCCTAGTTCTGCTACTCACTAGCTGTGTGACCGCAGGCAAGTCACTCAACCTCTCTGGGCCTCTGTTTGCAGTCCTCACTTGAAAATGTGGATAAAATTGTGCCCAGAGGAAAGGGCTTAGGGCGCCTGACCAGCTGAAGGGCCTCATGAGAGGGAGGTGCCACAATTATGTAAACTTGGGGGGGCCTGGAGGCTCAGCCTCCTGGCCTGGGAACTGGGAGCTGGGTCTGCAGAGGGGCTTTCCCCGGCCTGTCTTGCTCGGCTCAGCGTCACACCCCAGCCCCCAGCCCTGGTACAGATGGAACTATTGCGGGGTGTAATTTCTCTCCCCGGAAACCTCTGACCACCAACTTCCTCTTTTCAGGAAAAAGGGCAGTGGGGGTGGGGTGGGGGTAGGGTGGGGGCAGGGACACGCGCTTCCCCCTGGTCTCCGTGTGACCTTGGGCAAGTCACTTCCCATCTGGGAGCCTGAGTTTCCTCATTGTCGGGGGGGAGCATTGACCCTCCCCAGGAGGACTGGTGGGGGGTTGGGAGGGCTACAGTTGTCCAGGGCCCCAGGGGTGCCTGTTCTGGGTGCTCGAGAAAGGGATCCTGACAGTTACTAAGGGCCCAGACTCGCTACTCCTCCCACTGCCCTGGGAGGTGGTGTCTGTCATTTCCCCAGTTTGCAGACGAGGAAGATGAGTCCTGAGTGGGCAGGTTGCCGGCCTGAGTCACAGGGAGTAGGTGTCTCGGCTGGGATTTGAATCCAGGGCTGGCAGTGGGTCTCAGATCCTCAACTCTGAGCCGGTTTCCTGACCGCCCTCCCCGCCCCCCCCCCCCCCCCCCCCCGACTGAGTCAGATGTGCATTCCTCTGGGAAATCCTCCCCGACCCCCAGGCCCGGGCAGGTGCTCCTTCTGGGCATCCCGAGCCTGGCCTTGGGTTGTGGCTGTCTGGGGACGCGACTGTCACCTGCTCGGGAGGGTGAGGCCGGGCCTTCTGGGTCACAGCAGAGACATGGGCCTGACAGAGCAGGGAGTGTCTGCCGATGGCGGTTGGTGCTCGGGGCCGCGTGAATGGGGTGGTAGCAGGAAGTGCACGAGCCCGGGATCCAGCATGGGTCCCCACCACCCTTCCCCCCTGAACCTCACAGCTTCCTTCTCCGACTGGAGCCCGGAGTGGGGGAGGGGAGTCCGAGTACCCTGGCAGAGATGGGGAAACCGAGGCTCTAAGAGCGCCGGGAGGGGCTGGTTCCCAGTGCTGCCCACAGCTCCTGCCGCGTCCCCCGTCCCCCCTCTCCCGGGTCCCCTCCTCTGCTCTCACTCTGTACTTACCTGCATCTCTGTTGCTGCCTCCCTGCCTTTCCATCTGTTTCCCCCCACTCCATTCCCGTCTGTCTGTCTTTCAGTCTGTCTCCCCTTTGTCCATCTGACTCCCTTTCTCACCTCTCTCTCCACGTCAGTCTATTTGTCTCTTCCAGTCCGTCTGTCTGACTCTCCCTGTCTGTTTCTCCCCATCTGACTGTCTCTCTCTTTCCTCGTCTGTCTCACATCCCTGTTTGTCTGTCTGTCTGTCTGTCTTTCTCTGTCCCATCTGCCTGTTTTTCTCTCCCAATCTGTCTGTCCGGGTCTCCCCGTCCGCCTGTCTCCCTCTTCTCTGTGTGTGTCTCTCTTCCTTTCACACTCTGTCTCTCAGATCTCCCTGGGGACCCAGATGGAGAGGGCGATGGGCCCCTGGAGGGAGGGCGCCGAGCTCCCCTGGCTAACCAGCCGCTCTCCCGTCCCCCCCTCCTGGCAGCGAGACGGTCATCTGCTCCAGCCGGGCCACCGTGATGCTTTATGATGACAGCAACAAGCGATGGCTGCCTGCCGGCACGGGCCCCCAGGCCTTCAGCCGCGTCCAGATCTACCACAACCCCACGGCCAATTCCTTCCGGGTGGTCGGCCGCAAGATGCAGCCAGACCAGCAGGTGAAGCCCCCCTCCCCCTCTCCCTGTGCCAGCTGCGCCCCACCCCTGTGCCCACCACCCCTCCCCCTCCTCTCCCCTCCTGCCAGGTGGTCATCAACTGTGCCATCATCCGGGGTGTCAAGTACAACCAGGCCACCCCCAACTTCCATCAGTGGCGCGACGCCCGCCAGGTCTGGGGCCTCAACTTCGGCAGCAAGGAGGATGCAGCGCAGTTTGCCGCGGGCATGGCCAGCGCCCTAGAGGCATTGGAAGGTTAGAAACAGTGGGCCGGGGGACCCCTGAGCTCTGCCGTGTGGCCTGCGGCTGCCGCTCTGGGCCTCAGTTTCCTCAACTGAAAATGGGGCTAATTCACTGCCGCTGTGGAGAATTATTATAAGGGTTTTGTGTGGGCTCCTGTGTGCACCCACATATAAAACGCACGATTCTTCAGGGTACAGTTTGCTCCGTGAATTTGTACGCATGCACACTCCCGTGTGACTGCCTCCCAGATCAAGAGATAGATGTTTCCAGCCCCCAGAAGTCTCCCTGTGCCCTTTCGCGAGGTAACAATTGTACTGACTTATATCGTCATCGTCAATTACTTTTCAGGCATTGATATTAAGGAAAAAATCTCCAGTTGGCATTTCTTAAAGTTGAACATGCCCATGAATCATCAGGGCATCTGGGTAAAGTGCAGACTCCCGTTCAGTTGGGCTGGCTGGGGCCCGAGCCTCTGCATTTTTAGCAAGCTCCCCGGTGATACTGAGGCTGCCGGTCCAAGGATAGTACTTTGAGGAGCGAGGCGTTAGGTGGTCGACTGCCGTGCATGTAACTTCAGTGTCCGTGGGGAAGGGCTTGCTTGACTGGGGGTGCACAGAAAAACACGGTGGGTGACTCAAGTACTCGGGAGCCGGTGGCCTGGGGATGGGTGAGGAAGAGACTCTCGGCCTTTCCGGGGGTCTCAAGCTGGGGGTCTGAGCTACTGTTGTCAGCGGTTGACTCCTGGATGCTGGAGTCAGTCTTGTTCCTGCAAATTCCAGTCTGTAGGACTTGGGACGAGTGACTGGCCCCTCTGGGCCTTCGCTGTCCCCCCTGTCACTTGGGCATCATCCCAGCCTCTACCTCACACAGCTCAGTCAAGGCAGGCTGGTGCTGGCCCTCATCCCAGAAGTCTGCCCAGGTGCCCACACTCCAGCCCCAAGCGTCAGGGTCCCGGGGGAAGAAGGAAGTGAGTGCCTCTGGGCAGGATTCCTGGGAGGCCTGGGAGAGCCGAGGGAAAGTGCCAACGGGTGGGGCAGAGTTCCAGCCTTGACTCATCACCCTTTTTCCTCTCACCTTCCAGGAGGTGGGCCTCTGCCCCCGCCACCACCGGCAGCACCTTCTGCCTGGTCTGTCCAGAACGGTCCCTCCCCTGAGGAGGTGGAGCAGCAGAAAAGGTGGGGCCAGCCCCTGGGTGGGGAACCTTACCACTGCCAGAGTTCTAGGATATTCCAGAACCCCTGACTCCTGGAGTTCAGAATGCTCCAACTGTCAGTTTCCAGAATGTTCCGTCTCCCCGGGGGACTAGAAATTGACCGCTTTCAGAAACCCCCACCTCCTGGAGTTGGAGAAAGTCCTGACACTCAGAGTGGCAGAACCTCCTGGGCCCCCAAATCCTGGTCCCCCAGATTTCTGGAGTCCAGAATCTGGTGGTTTCAAGGATCCTGGGCATTTTGTAATTCAGGTGTTCTTGATAGTTTGATGACCGGAATGCTGGCATCTTGGTCCCTGCCTGTCCCTGCCCTCCCCCACACCCCTTTCCTGGGCCCCCGGGGAAGGAAGGCACGGGTGGGGATTGGGAGCCAGCCTCCCCGGAGACCTCTGAGCGAGAAGGGGAGGTTACTGGCTGTCCTCGGGCCCCGCGTGATGGCAGCTCCATACCCTCCTCAGGCAGCAGCCTGGCCAGCCGGAGTACGCCGACCGTGAGCGCCGAGTCTCCAATTCAGGTGATTGCTCCAATGACCTCGGGAGGACCTCCCTGGAGGAGGCGGTGGGCCGCTGGACAGCAAAGAATGAGGCTTCTCTCTCAAAACCCCTCCTTTTTGTGTGTTGTTTCAGGCCCACCTGCTCCCTCAGCTGGGGGACCGCCTCCACCTCCAGGACCTCCCCCTCCTCCGGGTCCTCCCCCACCCCCTGGGCTGCCCTCCTCCGGGGTCTCGGCTGCTGGGCATGGAGCAGGGGGAGGCCCGCCCCCTGCCCCACCTCTGCCCACAGCACAAGGCCCCAGTGGTGGAGGGGCCGGGGCGCCCGGCCTGGCCGCAGCCATTGCCGGAGCCAAACTCAGGAAAGTCAGCAAGGTGAGGAAGCCAGGCGTGGAGGGTGTGGGGTGACTGGGTCCTGATGGGGTGATGCGATGAGGCCAAGGTCGCCTGGGGGCGTCATAGGAGAGCTGGGAGGCCAGGAGGCCCGCCCATAAAGCCCCATCCTCTTTGTAATTTCTCCAGCAGGAGGAGGCCTCAGGGGGACCCCCGGCCCCCAAAGCTGAGAGCAGTCGAGGCACAGGCGGGGGGCTCATGGAAGAGATGAACGCCATGCTGGCTCGGAGGTGAGCCTGAGCCTGCAGCCCTCAATGCCGGTAGACAAACCCCTCAGCCCAGCAGTTACCACCTGAGATTCCGGTTCAGTAGGGCCAGGTCGGGGGAGGGCTCAGATTCCCCTTTTGTTGTTTGTCTGGGTGAAAGTTCCCCCTTTGACAGCCAGGTGTGGGATGTAATGCTGGGGATTGCAGTCCCCTGAGATGGCTGAGGTTTGCAACCACCTAGGCAGCCTCTAGAATGTTCTAAGACCCAGAATTCTAGGACTGTAGGAGATCTTGCCTCAGAATCTGGAAACTCAGATTTCTGGAGTCCCAGCAGTCTCAGCTAGGGCCCTCTGCCCTTAGAATTTTGTGATTCCCAGATGTGAGAGTCGTAAAAACCCCCACCCCAATCTAAAAACAGCACTCTTTAACTTCTGAAGCTAAGGTTGTCTTAGCCTTCATGAATTCCCAAACTCTGCACTGTAGAATCCACCTTTCTAGAACTCTGGGAAGGGGAGTTGTCGAGTGGCTGAGGGAGGAATGAAGCCATCTATTTTTGCCTTTCCCTCCTGCAGAAGGAAAGCCACACAAGTTGGGGAGAAAGCCCCCAAGGATGAATCTGCCAATGTGAGTTAGGGGCTCTTCCTGCCGTATACACCTTACGCTGTACCACTAGGGTAGAGATACTGGGGAGGCGGGAGTGTTAGGGCTGGGCTGGGTTTGAAGCTGATGGAGGAAGAGCAGAGGTGTGGCAGGGGCTGGCTCATGACAGTTCTATTTCCCACCAGCAGGAGGAGCCAGAGGCCAGACTCCCAGCCCATAGTGGTGAGTGAGAGCCCAGTCTAGCCACAGGAACTACAAGTCCCAGGATGCCCTGTTCTCACATATAAAGCACTCTCAAGGGAGAGTCTGTGCAAATAATGCTGGGGATTGTAGTCTCCTGAGATGGTTCTTTGAACACGGGCTGATGAGGCTGTGGGAGAAAGATTGAGTCCAGACATTTCTTGTCGCTGATCTTTCTGATTTGTTGTCTGTCCCCCAGAATCTGTGCGGAGACCCTGGGAGAAGAACAGCACAACCTTGCCAAGGTGGGCCATCAATACTGGGGACCCACCCTCCACCCCAAAATAGTTGGATTCACCAAATTTGCAGGGAGGAACCCAGTGTGACCCCTGGAATGGGAGGGAGAGGAGGCAGGCCCTCTTTCTAACCTCGTTTCTGTCCCAAACCACACCAACTCTCCCAGGATGAAGTCGTCGTCTTCCGTGACCACTTCCGAGGCCCACCCCTCTACACCCAGCTCCAGTGATGAATCAGACCTGGAGAGGGTGAAACAGGTACCTTTGGGCAGGGGGCAGGGTCTAGAAAGGGGTCACAGGAAGAAAGGAGATCTGGGTCTAGATTCTGCCACTGACACACCATGTGATTCTAGAAAAGACCTTGGGAAGCTCAGTTTTCCAGTCTAAGAAATGGAGAGATTGGATCAGTTCAGAGATGACACAGACACCACAACCCTCTTTGCCAGTGCCTGTGACAGACCTTACAAATCTATCACTGCACTCATTCCTGATAAATACCCAGAATCCTTTTCAGTGCACCGTCCCCAGACATCCATCACCAATTGGAGTTGGCAGGGGACTAGAATGTATTTGCCAACCCTGGTACTGGATGTTCTCCAGTGCCCTTCTTCTGTCTCCAAGGGTCCAGAATTCTCCCTTAGAATTCTCCGGTCACTTTGTGGCCTCGTCAGTGATGTCAAGTTTGTGTATGTGTGTGTAGGGGGGGTCTTGAATCTCCTTCCTCTGGCCCATCAGTCATTAAGAAAGGGGGGATTCGTTTCTGCCAGTCCAGACACCCTTCCTGATTGGTTACATCCCATTATTTCCAGGAGCTTCTGGAAGAGGTGAGGAAGGAATTGCAGAAAGTAAAAGAGGAAATAATTGAAGGTGAGGTTGGTTTTTTTTTTAAACCCTTATTTATTTTGGAGGCATCGTGTCCTTTGGGAAAAGCCCTGTTTTGGAAGGGAAGGGGAGGAGGCTCTGCCCCTGATCTCTGCCCCTTGTTTCCTTCCAGCCTTTGTCCAGGAGCTGAGGAAGCGGGGTTCCCCCTGACCACAGGGCCCAGAGATCCCGTTTCTCCTTTCCGCACATCCCGCCTGTCACCCTGCTTTCCCTGGCTCAACTTGACTTGGAATTGGCTGAAGACTACACAGGAATGCATCTTCCCCACTCCCCGTCCACTTGGAAAATTCCGAGGGGGTGTGGCTTCCCGGGCACCACGCCCACACCCATACTGGCTGCTGATTAGCTGGGGAGGCCCCCACCCTTTGCTCCCTTTGGTCCTTCCCCTCTGCCATCCCCTTGGGGGGGGCTGGTTCCTCTGCTGGGGATGTACCAATTAACCCCACAGTAAGGGAGAAGGAAGGAGGGAATTTCACATTCCCTTATTCTAGGTTCACTTTAACGCTTAATGCCTTCAAATTTTTGTTTTTTTAAGAAAAAAAAATATATATATATTTAGGTTTTGGGGGGTAAAGGGAAATTTTTTTTCTCTTTGGTTTTGATAAAATGGGGTGTGGGGAGTTTTTAAATGCTATCGCCCCAGGCTTGTCCCACGTGGGGCAGCTATTTAAGGGGGGGGATGTCCCACCAGGCTGGGGGCACCTCCCCACACCCCAGGGACCTCCCTTCCCTCTGGCTCTTTCCCCTTTTCTATGAGGAATTAAGATGCTGTAACTTTTTGGAACCTCAGTTTTTTGGTTTTTTATTTGGGTAGGTTTTGGGGTCCAGGCCATTTTTACCCCCGACGGAAAATAAGATGAGGGAGAGAGGGAAAGGGAGGAAACACCCCCTCTCCCACCTTCACCTTGAGCTTCTTGAAAATGGGCCCCTGCAGAATAAATGTGCCGGTTTTTATAAATGCTAAGATTTCTGGAGTGATGTGAAGGGCTACTCTGACGCGGATGGGGGCCTGCCCCTCCATCCCCCAGTAATCCGCCAGCCCCTCATCTTCCTCCTTCCCACCCTGCACCTGGTCACTTCGCTCAGCCTCCTGCAGCCCGGAAGGGGGGCATGTCTCTGCCCTCTCTCAGCCTCCCTCCCTCCCTTCCTGTGTCCCTCACCGGGCAGCTTCCTCACCCTTTCCCACCCTGCCCCACCAAGTCCCCACCCTAGAGAAAGCCAGGGACAGTTGCTCATGGACTGTGTGGGCTTGAGCAAGTCCTTGCACTTCCTGTGGGCCTCAGTTGCCTCATCTGGGAAAGGGCTCACAGGATGACTACCCCTTTCCCACCAGAATCCTCCCAGCTTCTCTCCCGATTTGAATGAGCCTTGTACCCATTTTGCAGGTGTACCTCATGGTTCTCAGACACATTCTTAAGACTACCCCAGAGGTCCTTTAATTATAAAACATTTACCGTCCAAAAAGATAGAATTCAGAAGTCACAGAGCTTCTCATAGACACCCTCGTGAGCCGTTCAGTGGGTTGGCAGGGTGTATGTGGGGGAGGTAACACTGCCTGGTGGAATATTCCGTTTTGGATGAGGGTGGGGACTTTCAGGGCTGAGGGGCAGGTGGGCCCACTGGAAGAAGCCTTTGCATGAGGAGGGTGAGGGGGGACTGGGCCATCAGTCCAAAAGCGAGAGGGAAGGCGGAATCCCTGAGTGCTCTGAAGAGCAGGTTTGGATGGAAGATGGGGGATGAGACAGTGACCCTGTAGTAGGGGAACAAGTGGTCCCTATGAGAGGCCAGCAGGAGAGGACGGCGGGTAAGGACCCAGTAGGTCCAGAACTTCCGGACAGGTAAACAGGGCAGAGAGCAAAGCACAAAATGGTTCAGCCCTAGGCGGGACCAATTTTTCTACCTTAAAGGGCCAAGTCCTGGTGGAACAGACTCCAGAAGGGGGAGGTGGGGGGAGATCTGGTGGAACTACACGGTGTGGGAAGACCCTGCACAGCCTCTCCAGTGGGTTATGCCACAGACTAAAGGTGGTGGTGGTGGTAGGGTTCTGTTGGAAAGATCTACTTGAGGGGAGGACCCTAGTCAAAGCACCCGCGGCAGACTAAAGGCTGGAGCCACAGGGGGACACTGAAGCTAAGGCACTCCAAGATCCGTCCTTCCCCGCCCCCCAGAGCAGCGAGGTAAATGGAAGATGATGGGGCCGGGACGTCCACTGGAAGTTTCTGCATTTTCATGACAGTGGTCTGTACCGATGAAGAAGGGGGAAGGGGTGTCTGGTGTAATGGATGAGGGTCCTGGGGAAAGGACCACTCTTGAGGTAAGCGGAGGTATGAGGGACAGAATGCGAGTTGGCTAGGTCCGTGTGTCCTGCTGGCCCCCTAGTGGTGGGGGGTTGGGATCCATGGAAGACACTGCCTTTCCATTCCCAAGTGCTGAACGAGTGGACTGGACCGGAGGGGGTTGCCTATTGGAACGTTCTACTAATGGGAGGGAGAGTCTCAGCTGAAGGTACCGCTGGGCAGGTTAGTGGGGAGGTAACCAAAAGCCGGGTTGGATCAGCCCCAGTCCAGGATCCCTTCCGCCCCTAAAGGGCCCAGGTGGTGTTAGCGGGGCCAGTTCAGGAAGGGGCAGCGCGGACAGAAGGCCACGTCGGAGACCTCGCAGTCCAGACAACGGTCACGTCCAAGACCAGGGCCCCGCGGCCTCCTACTCCTCGGGCGTGGGCGCTGCCTGGGGCGCGGACGGCGGCTCCCGGGGGCAGAGCTGGGCGCGCACCTCTTGCACCTGAGCCCGCAGCTCCTCCAGGGCGCCCAGGGGCGGCGCCGCCTGCACCTGCGCCTGCAGGGCCTCGAGCGCCTGCGCCAGGTGGCCCACCTCGTCCCGCATCGCGTCCCAGGCGGCGCGCTGCTCCGTCTCCTTGCGACGAAGCTGCGCCTTCTGGCGCCAGTACTCCAGCACCAGGCAGCCGCAGGCCACCACGAAGATGCTGGCCTCGCCCAGCAGCTCGGCGCCCAGCTCGGCGGCCGCCTCCTCGTTCAGCGGCTTGACGGCTTCGGCGTTGAAGCCCAGGATGCGCATCTTGGCCCGCATCTCCGCCCAGTGGTACACTGCGGGGGAAGAGAGGGGTCAGGGGGCTCGTGCGCGGGAGCCCCCTGCAAGCCCCGCCCCTCGACGCCTCGGTGCCAGGTCTGAGCAAAGGGCACAGGCAGCCAGAACAGCCGGGCCTCACCGACGCAATGCCAAGTTGATCTGGCCTGGGGTGGCCCGGAGGGCATCTTTTGAAAGCGTCCAGAAGAGTCTGGCCAGAAGCCCGGGATGAGAAATGCTGCCCTGGAGGGGAGGTTCTGAGTGGGGGCCGCACCTCTGGGGGGTCACAAGTCCAGGGCAGAGGGGCTTGCTCCCTCTGCTCCTCCCACCACCCACCCGAGGGCCGGCCAGGCCCCTGCCCTCCTCTGCTGCCGGTGGAGTGACAGCTCTGAGTTCCTTCTGTTCACGGTGGCATCTGGGGCTTTGGAAGGAGCTCAGGGCTCTTCCCTAATCACTTATTCACGTGAATAGGATTATCAGCATTGTCATCGTTTGTAAACGCAACCTAAGCATGGAGCTGATGCTGACACCTGATTCACTCCAGTAATAATTAATATTCATCCATAGATACACGAACTGATTGGAAAAATAAGCCTCCTCGGGCTCATTAAGAGGTGAATTTCTTGGGGCTGGCCGAGTTGCCCAGTGGTTAAGTTCACACACTCTGCTTCAGTGGCCCGGGGTCTTCAGGTTCACATCCCGGGCTTAGACCTATACCACTCATCAGCCATGCTGTGGCAGCGACCCACATACAAAATAGAGGGAGATTGGCAAGGATGTTGGCTCAGGGAGAATCTTCCTCAGCAAAAAAAAAAAAAAAAAGAGAGAGAGATGAATTTCTGAAAACATTTTATACTTAACCCCTTCCAGCCATCCTCCACAGCAGCCAGACTGACCTAATTACCTTGTCTTCCTTTTAGTGCATAACATATGCACATGGGCGGAATTATCTAGACGACAGAGAAGGAGGTGTATTGGAAAACAGAAGTCCATTCTCCCAGCTCTAGCTTTAGTCCTGCTCCTCAAATGTTAAACACTTTTGAGCTTTTCTGCATTTATTTCTTCCACTTTAACCCTATGAAACCAAATAACAAGCTTATACCTCTATTTCTTGATTTACTAAATTGAGTTTTTAAAAATATTGTGACTTGATTTTCCATTGCCACCCTCCGTTATGTGAATTTATCACATATTCTATATGCTTTCCTTCTCCCTCCGTATTTTTACAAGTAATTTTTATTTTATTTGTTACTGTTTATTGGTAACCTTTGTAATTCTAAATAATATGCCCGTTGCCTCAAACTTCCTGACACGTACACCTGTAAGTATATTAACTGCCCTACCCTGCCTCTCCTCTCCCCTCCTCCACCTCCTACGGTGTGTCTGCTGTACTATTATTTTTATATTATCAAGGCATCTTTCTGAGGTTCTAATAAGTCTTAAGTGCTCTGTCCATAGGCTGAGTCTGAAAATGAAAATATAGAGCATGTATCCTCTTAAGGTTATGTAAATACTAATCACTGTGAATCCATAATGAAGATGTAATTTTCCTGCATTCAACCAGTGCTGTCTGAAGCATTCACATTAAATGGCAACTCTAACATTGTTTCACATAATGCTACGTTTTAGTCTTCTCATATTTAGACCTTGATTTTACTGTATGAAGCTTTTTAGTTTCCCTAGGTGCTTCTCACCACAAATGCCACATGTGACCCACAAATGCCTAACTCAGCATGTGACCAAGATCATCCAGCCCTTTGCTCCTTTTCTTTATTAAATAGTCAGCTGTGGGCTCACTGGCTATTTCTGGGCTGCTGCAGGGCTGTCCTCCCAGGATGTCTTCACATTGCTCTCCTTCACACTCTTCCTCCTCTTGAGGAACCTGTGTCCTCCTCTTTGTTGAATTCCATTCTAGTTTTGCTGAAGTATATCCCTAAGTACCTTTTTCAGAAAGGGTGCTTGGTAGGTAGGTATTTTGAATCTTTGCATATTTGAAATATCTTTTCCCACTTTCACACTAGACTAGATGATAGTTTCTAGGCCCAGAATTACTGGTTCAAAATCGTACTCCTCAGTGGTTTGGAGACCTGGCTCCATTACCTGTAATGGGCAGAGGGGCTCTTTGTCATCCCTGTGGCAATGACACTGCACCAGGATGGGTCTGTGAGTGGGTTTCTTTTGTTTCCCTTATTTTACACTCCTATCTGAACACTCTCTCTCACTTGAGTTCTGGGAATTTTGCTTGTCTGCAGTAAAGGATTAACTGTGCCCATATGGAGGTCTGGCCTGGCCCTCCACTCCTAGGGGGTAATCTTTAAATCCTTGGAATGTCCTGCTGATAAGAGTGTCTCTGTTTACCCGAGGCCTTGGGCCAGCCGGATAATCTATACTGGCAATGTGATTTATGGTGGGGGCTCTGGGCCACATGGTATCAGCTCAACTTTTGGAGGGGCTAGAAATGAAGGTCGGTCACGTGGGCAGGTGGGAAACCTTGTCTGCACGTCCCATCCCCACTAGAAACCCTGGACACCACGGCTCCCTCTTTGGCAATACTCCACGCGTGGGTCGCTCATTGTTGCTGGGAGAAGTCAGTACTGTCCTCAGCTGCACTGGGAGAGACGACCGGAAGCTCGTCTCTCCTGGACTCTGCCCCCCTGCGCCTCTTCCCTTGGCTGACTTTCATCTGTATCCTTTCTCTGTAATAAACTTACTGGGAGTATAACCGTTTTCAGCAAGTTCTGTGAGTCCTTCTAGCAAATTCTCCAACCTGGGGTTGTTTGGGGGCTCCTCAGACTTGCAGTTGGTGTCAGAAGTAAGGGTGGTCTTGACGACCCCCTGACTCTGTACATCATATGCATTTCCTGATCTCCGTTTTCCCTGTATAATCTTCTGGAACACTTCCCCATCTGAAACGCTGTCCTGCCCTCATCCTTCATGTCTCTAGACTTTCCTCTCGTATTTTTTCATCCCTCCTCTTTTTTCCACATTCTGGTAGCTTTCATTAAATTTCCTTGCAGAACATCTATCAGTTTGGGGGTTTTTTTGCCACCGTATTTGTGATTCTCATAGTCTCTGTTTATAAAAAAATGTGTTATAAAAGATCCAAACATACAGACAAGTTTAGAGTCTCCACACAGCTTTAGCAAATCTGTTCTTTTTTTTAAATTTTCTTCTTTTTCTTTTTTTTTTGTTGGGAAAGATTGGCCCTGAGCTAACATCTGTTGCCAATCTTCCTCTCTCATTTTTTTGCCCTCCCCAAAGCCCCAGTACATAGTTGTATATTCTAGTTGTAAGTCCTTCTAGTTCTTCTGTGTGAGCTGCCACCACAGCGTGGCTACTGACAGACGAGTGGTGTAGGTCCGTGCCTGGGAACCGAACCTGGGCTGCTGAGGCAGAGTGTGCCGAACTTTAACCACTAGGCCATCAGGGCTGGCTCTAAAATCCACATCTTGATAGGTGGACTTGTTGAGTGTGAAAACTCTGGGAATGTGGGTCCATCATGTTAACTGGCAGCTGCACTTGAGGTTGTGGTCCGGGCAACAGGTGGATGGCCCTGCCTAGCCAATGCCAAAATTGTGGCAGGACCGACACTGGGGGCTGACTCGCAGGAAATGTCTCTCCTGGGGCCTTCCACTCCCACCTTCCCCTCCCTGCAGACCATGCCCCCATCCAGGCTTCTCTTCTCCCACCCACCTCCTGCCCCAGCCTCCTCCCCTGCCTTCCTAGCCCAGTATTGCCCCCTTCAGCCCAGCCCCGACGAGGCAGCCAGAGGAGCCTTTCTAAAGCACAAATCTGACCATGACCTTCCCCTGCTCAGAACAAGCTATGGTTCACAGTGCCCTCAGGAGAATCCTTAGCATGATTTTTAAGGCCTCTGAACATCTCTCCAGGCTGATCTTTGCAAAGAACTCTCCTCCCACCAACCTCTGTTGTTTTCATAGGGACTGTTTTATTGTCTGTCTGTAATTAATTTTTTTTTCTCCTGAGGAAGATTAGCCCTGAGCTAACATCTGTTGCCAATCTTCCTATTCTTGCTGAGCAAGACTGGCCCTGGGCTAACATCTGTGCCCATCTTCCTCCACTTTATATGTGGGACGCCTGCCACAGCATGGCTTGATGAGCAGTGTGTAGGTCTACGACAAGGATCTGAACCCGAGAACCCTGGGCCGCTGAAGTGGAGCATGAGAACTTAACCACTATGCCACAGGCTGGCTCTTGTAATTAATTTTTCAATGATCAGTCAGCAGACCTCTTGTGACAGAGGCGGGTGTTGGTTCCATTCACCCTGCACCCTTGGGGCAGGTACTTCCCCACCAGCAGGATGCTGATCTAGGAGCCCTGGATGAAAGGTCGGTTCACTGGGACGTCCCCACTCCAGGGCAGGCCGGGACAAGCTTCTGTCCTGTGAGTGGGAAGAGTCAGTGAGGTATGTGAATCCATTTTAGGCTCCAGTGGGAGGGGCCCTACCACCTGCCCTGATGGGCAGGGTCAAGGTGAAAATCCTGGGACTGGTTTCATAACAACCTTCTGCAAACGCCACCATTAAACAGCAGGCAGGGCATCTTCTCTGACGGTGGCTGGAAGACAGACTCAATCCATGTGAATTTCAGAATTAATTTGTTGATTCACACATACACGTCCAGACATATACACACAGCTTTTGGAATTATAATTGGGATGGCCTTAAATCCATAAATCAGTGTAGTTAAGATCTGACATCTTCATAATATCGAATCTCCCAATCTGTGAACATGGTATCTCTCTTTATTTAGGTCTTTTAGAATGTATCTCAATAATGTTTTGCAGTTTACAGAGTAGAGGCCTTGTATATATTTAGTTGAGTTTATTCCCATATGTTAGATATTCTTTGATACTGTTTTGATGATATCATTGCAAAATTTCATTTTCTATTTGTTTGTTGCTGGTACTGATGATAGGAATGAATTGATTTCTGTATAGTGACCTTGAATCCAGTGACCTTGATAAGTTAATTCTTATTCTTATTAATTCTTATAGTTTGTCTGTAGAATCTTTAAACTGTACGTATTTAGTCATCAGGAAGTAAGAACTATTTCCTTCCCAATTCTTTTACCCTTTATTCCTTGGCTCCTTTGGGATATCAGGGAAGAAAGTATGATTTTTTCTTTTTTTTGCAGGGGAAGATTCACCCTAAGCTAACATCTGTTGGCAATCTTCCTCCTTTTTTTCTCCCCAAAGCCCCAGTAGATAGTTGTGTATAGTTGTAAATTCTTCTGATTCTTCTATGTGAGCTGCCGCCATAGCATGGCTACTGACAGACAAGTGGCGTGGTTCCGCACCCGGGAACTGAACCTGGGCCGCCAAAGTGGAGTGTGCCAAACTTTAAGCACTAGGCCATCAGGGCAGGCTCGAAAGTATGATATTTGCTGTAGGATTTTATCAAATTAGGGAAGTCCCTTCTATTCCTAGATTTCTGAGAATTTTTTAAAATCATGAATGAGTGTCTATTTTCATTAAATGCTTTTGCTGCACCTATCTAAAGGATAACGAGTCATTTTTTCTTCTTTTTCTTCCTGTAAATATAATGAATTACATGGACTAATGTTTTTTAATGTTAAGCCACACTTGGATTTCTGAAATGACGTATTTTCTTTTTTATATATTGTTGGATTTGAGTTGCTAATTTTGGGGGAGGCTATTTGTGTTTATGTGCATGACAGAGTTGGACTGTAAGTTTCCATTCTTGTAAAGTCCTTGTCAGGTTTGGATGTCATGCTGATGCTGGCTTCATAATGCAGGTTGGGGTGTGTTGCTAATTTTTGTAATCTCTTCAGGAAGGGTTTGTAGTGGGTTACAATCAACTGTATTGTAAAAATATCAATTTTCCCTGAATTCACCCATAGATTCAATGCAATACTAATCAAAGTCTAAGCAGGTTCCTTTGTGGAAATTAACAGGCTGATTTTTAAGTGCATATGTAAATTCAGAGAGCCAAGAAGAGTAACACGGAAGAAAAACAAAGCTGGAGTACTTACACCACCAGATAAAAAGCTATTATAAAACTATAATTATCAAAACAGTGTGGTATGTGCACATAAAAAGAGCAATGAAACAGGATAGAGAATCCAGAAACATCCACCCGTGGACGGTCATGTTGCGTGACTTGTGACAAAAGTGACACTGTAGTGGACTGCGGAGAGGATGGTCTTCTCAATATGTGCTGTTGGGTCACCTGGATATCCACAGAGAAAAAATAACCCTTGATGCCTACCTCACATGATACACAAAAATCCATTCCACAGGGATCGTAGATCAAAATGTGAGAGGCACAAAAATAACACTTTTAGAAAAAAACATAGGCAAGTATCATGATAACTCTGAGCTGGGTGATATTTGTTAATATTTGTTAAACAAGAGAAAAAAAGGGCTGTCCATAAAGAAAAAGTTTGACACGCTGGCATACATTGAAATCAAGAGCTTCCATTCTTCAAAAGACACCAGCAAGAGAAGGAAAAGGAAAATTCCAGACTGGAAGAAGCCATTCGCACCACACCGCTCTGACAAAGAACTTGGGTTCATCATATGTAAAGAGCTCCTGGGAATCAATAAGAGGAAAGCAGACCACCCAACAGAGAAGGACTTGAGTCACCGAAGAGGATGATACTAAATGGCTACTGGACACATGAAAAGCTGCTGAACTCCATCACACATCAGGAAAATATTGATTAATGGCAGATGAAAGCACTACACACCCACCAGAATGGCTGCAATGAAAAAGCCAGACGTCCTAAGTGCTGGCAAAGATGTAACGCCCTCAGGCTCGGAGGAGGTAATTGAGGACACTCACCCTGGTAGTGATTATTAAGCTCAACACTCAGTGCCCTATGAGCCAGCAATTCCGCCTCTGGGTGGACACCCATAGAAACCTGTCACATGTTCTCCTAAAGTCACGTACCTGCACGTTCACTGCAGCGCTATGAATAAAAACTCAAAATGACCCAAAAGCCACCAATCGTAGGATTGGTAAAAAAAAAATGCCCACAATGAAACACTCAACAGCAATGAGAACAAATGAACCGCAATGATACACAACAACCTGGTAAATGTCACCGACAACGTTGAGTGAAAGAGACCAGGCCAGGGTATGTGCTGTGCGATTCCATTTATATCATGTCCCCAAACAGGCAAGCTCAAGCCACAGTCAGGATGGTGGTGATCCTTTGGGGCACAGTGACTGGACGGGGGGCACAGTGACTGGACGGGGGGCACAGTGACTGGACGGGGGACACAGTGAGGTTTCTGGGGCGCTGGTTATGTTCTGGTTCCCGTTCATTCTATGAGAGTTTATCGAACGGTACACTTCGGGTTTGTACAATTTGCTTCAGGTATGTTGTCTTTGAGTTTCAAGTTTTCAGACCTCAAATGAGCCGAAGTCGCCCCAGACACCTTCCAGGCCTCCTCCAAGTGAGTTTCACTTGCAACAACTGGTGAGACTGAGAGAAAGGCCACTGCCCAGTGCGACGCCCTTCCCTCAGCCTGTTTCCTCCGCCTGCCCTGGGGGACCAGACTTGGCCTGGGCCACCTGTCGCACGAGCCTGAGACTTCTAACTTCAAGGTGCCGTGACTGCCTGTTTACCCCCTTCCTCTTGGGAAATGACACTGGCCAAGACTGAGAACTGTCTCCCCCACCAGGAGGAACCCCGGCCTAGTGATGCCCGCTGGGGTCCAGCCTGGGTGGAGGGAGCAGGCTTATGATGAGACCTTGAACTTTCCACTCTCACTGAGGGCCAGTTAGAAGGCAAAATGGATTCAGACCCCAGGCCTGAGAAATTCCGGCCCCCACTCAAAATGGGGGAGAAGGGGCCTGACTATGGCCTGTGTTAAAGGGACTCAAAGACGCAATGACAGCACACTCCTTTCTTATTTATTTATATTTTATTATTTTTTTTTTGTGAGGAGATCAGCCCTGTGCTAACATCTGCCAATTCTCCTCTTTTTTTTTTTTTTTTTTTTTGCCGAGGAAGACTGGCCCTGGGCTAACATCCGTGCCCATCTTCCTCCACTTTATATGGGACACCACCACAGCATGGCTTGGCAAGCAGTGTGTTGGTGCACGCACGGGATCCGAACCGGCAAGCCCTGGGCCGCCACAGCGGAGCGCACGCACTTAACCGCTTGTGCCACCGGGCCGGCCCCCTTTCTTATTAAAAAACACGGGGCCGGCCCCGTGGCGTAGCGGTTAAGTGCGTGCGCTCCACTGCTGGCGGCCCAGGGTTCGGATCCCGGGCGCGCAGAGACACACCGCTTGTCAGGCCATGCTGTGGCGGCGTCCCACATAACATGGAGGAAGATGGGCACAGATGTTAGTTCAGGGCCAGTCTTCCTCAGCAAAAAAGAGGAGGATTGGCATGGATGTTAGCTCAGGACTGATCTTCCTCACACACAAAAAAATAAAAATAAAAAACACAACTTGTTGGGGGCTGGCCTGCTGGCATAGTGGTTAAGTTTGCACGCTCCGCTTCAGTGGCCCGTGGTTTGCAGGTTCAGATCCCAGGCACGGACCTACACTACTCATCAAGCCATGCTGTGGAAGCATCCCACATATAAAGTAGAGGAAGATTGGCAACAGATGTTAGCTCAGGGCCAGTCTTCCTCAGCAAAAAAAAAAAAAATTTTCATGAATGGTTAAGAGAATCTTTTATATATATATATATATATATTTTTTTTTTTTTTGAGGAAGATCAGCCCTGAGCTAACATCCGTGCTAATCCTCCTCTTTTTGCTGAAGAAGACCGGCTCTGAGCTAACATCTATTGCCAATCCTCCTCCTTTTTTTTTTCCCCCCAAAGCCCCAGTAGATAGTTGTATGTCATAGCTGCACATCCTTCTAGTTGCTGTATGTGGGACGCGGCCTCAGCATGGCCGGAGAAGCGGTGCGTCGGTGCGCGCCTGGGATCCGAACCCAGGCCACCAGTAGCGGAGCGCGCGCACTTAACCGCTAAGCCACGGGGCCGGCCCTTATATTTTTATAACATAATTTTATGGTATGATTTTTACCACAATTTAAAAAGAAGCAAATTCCCTATGTCAATTACCTCCATAAACCTAAACAGTCCCTTAAAGGTAAAGGCTTGAAAGGGAAACAGCCTAAAATTGAGGGTGATTTTATGTCACAATCTATAAATTAAGCTATGGTTGTGAAGCACAGTAGTTAAAACAAAACAGAAAAATGGTGAAATCACCCACGTTTGCTGCCCTAGCAGTGTCTTATACCCACAGGTGTGCTTTTGCCAAGTGACCAAGAATTCTGAAATATTCCACTCCTAATAAATGTGATGATTTGCAAAGGAAAAAAAACATAAAAAGAATGAATGAGCTTTATATATTTCAACACAGAAAAATCTCTGAAACATCGTGTGAAGAAACACAAGTTCCAGAAGATACAGAGAATGTGATAAAAACAAGAACATGCATTGACTATGGACACACACATATATGGGGAAAGTATAAAATCTTCTGGGGAATAATACTCAGCAACTTCAGGACAGATAGGGGAAGAGGGGGAAGAATGGGGTGAGGCTTTATCTTTATCGCCTAAAAAAGGGAAAAAACCCAAAGCAAATAGGGCAAAATATTAATATCTATTAATTCTAAGTTGTAGGCAACTGGGTATTTGTTACATCGCTTTCTGTATGTCTGCAATATTTCACAATTAAAAGTAAAATATTATTTTAAAAAGAATAACAATTGTATTTTTTTGCCATATAGGGGAAAAAAAGATTTTGAAGAATGCACAGCGACAGAAAGCAGGTCAATGGTTTCCTGAGGGCAGGGGTCATGGAAGAGACGGCCTGCAAAGAAACACAGGGAATATTTCCACCACCCCCAAAACTTCCCTATCTTGACTGTGGTGGCAGTTTCATGATAAATCCCATCGAATTGTGCACTTAAAATAAGCACAGTTCACTGCATGTAAATTATACCTCAAAAAAGTTGTTAAAAAAAAGAATTTTATACCATTAAGAAAGTGACAAGGCAAGGCACAGACTGGGAGAAAATATTTGCAAATCATATATGTGATAAAGGACTTGTATATAGAATATATAAAGAGCTCTTAAAACTCAACAATAGGAAGATAAACAACCCAGTTAAAATGGGGAAAAGGTTTGAACAGACATTTCTCCAAAGAAGATATATGGATGCCAATAAGCACATGAAAAGATGCACAACACATTAGTTACCAGAGAAACATAAATGAAAACCACAGGTAGCTACCATGTCACACCCACTAGAATAACCATAATCAGAACAACGAACAGCCCCAATTGCTTTCAAGGTTTCAGAGCAAAAGGAACTTTCATGTACCACTGGTGGGAATGTAGAATGCTGCAGGCACTTTGGAAAACAGTTTGGTAGTTTCTTAAAAAGTTAAACATAAGGGACCGGCCTGGTGGCATAGTGGTTAAGTTTGCACGCTCCACTTTGGCGGCCCAGGGTTCATGGGTTTGGATCCTGAGGGCAGACATATACCACTTGTCAGCCGTGCTGTGGTGGCATCCCGCATATAAAATAGAGGAAGATTGGCACAGATGTTAGCTCAGTGACAATCTTCCTCAAGCAAAAAGAGGAAGATTGCCAACAGATGTCAGCTCAGGGCCAATCTTCCTTGCCAAAACAAAAAAAAAAAGTTAAACATCATATGACCCAACAATTCCACTCCTAGGTATGTACCCAAGAGAAATAACATCCACACCTTTGTGCACAAATGTCCACAGCAGCATTAGTCACAACAGCCAACAAGTGGAAACAACCCAACCATCCATCAATTGGTGTAACGATAAATGAAATCTGGTATATTTGTACAATGGTGTATTATTAATACATAAAAAGGAATGAAGCAGTGATCCGTGCTATAACATGGATGAACCTTGAAAACATGCTGAGTGAAAGAAGCCAGACACAAAAGGCCGCATAGTGTAACATTCCTTTTATATGAAATGTCCAGAACAGGGAAATCTGTAGAGACAGAAAGCAGAGGGGTGGTTGCCAGGGGCTGGGGGGAGGGGGAAGGAATGGCGAGTGATGCTGATGGACACGGATCGTCTTAGAGTGACGGCAACGTTCTAAAATTGGAGGGTAGTCGCGGCTGCACAACTATGTAAATTTACTAACGATAATCAAATTGTCCACTTAAAGCAGGTGAACTTTATGGCATGTAGATTATACCTCAATAAAGCTGTTTAAACAGACAAAACAAAACACCCAAGTCGCGAAGCCTTTCCAGCTGAAATTGGCAGATGCTGTTGTGAGCAGGGGTCGAGGGCTGGTGACGGAGGCTCCCTGCGGAGCCCGGGTGGGACCCCACCACACAGCACTGACCTCAGGAATGAATGCTTGTATTGGTGGGGTGTTCGGTTTTGCAAAATCTAAACCCCTCTCTTGGTTTGGGGCTGTGCCATTGCTGTCGGCCGGGATGGTGTGTAACAGTAACTGGAGAATCCCATGGCTTCCCCAAACGGGGATTACTCTTCTCCCACAACCACAAAGCCTGAGGATGGCAGCCAGGGCTGCCATAGTGGCCACACAAGTCCCTGGGCACCCAGGCTCCTTCTCTTTCAGCCCTACCTTCCCTATTACGGGGTTTTTAGCTACACACCCAAAAGATGCCTAGTGTCCATCCCTCTGGGCATCATAGCCTCCTTCCAGGCAGGAGGCAAGGGCAGGGGGTTCAGAAAGCGTGTGCATCTGATCTGTCCCTTTTTATGAGGAAGCCACTGGATTTCACCAACACCCCATGACGTAGATTTCCCTCCATGTCACATGGCCAGCCACCCTTCACTGCAGGGGAGTCTGGGAAATCGAACCTTCTGGGTTGGCTACATGGCCATGCCTAATCAAATTGGGTGCTGCTGCTGGAGAGGATGGGGGAATGGTGACTTGGCAAGGAACGAGAGATCTGCCAAAGGGAGTGCTTCCGGCAGGGCCCCGCCTCTCTCTACAGCCACCAAAAAGGCTCTTTGCTGCTCTCCCACCCCAACAACCAGCTCTCAGGCTTGTGGTCCAGGCTTGATCATCTTGCTCCCTCTCTAGACCTGAAATCTTGAGCAAGTCTTCAAGGTCGCAAGGAGCGCCTAGGAGTCATGCAGGAGGGGGGACGGCGGGTCCAGGGCAGATGTGGAGGTGGTACCCATGGTGCTGGCAGCCCTCTGACCTCGGCAGTCCACCAGTGCCTCGTACTCACCACAACCCAGCATAGACTCCATGCTTCGAATCAGCTGCCCAGCCAGGGACTACATTTCCCAGCGTCCCTTGCAGTCAGGTGTGGCTGGTGCATCTAGTCCTAGCAAGGGGAATTGAGCTGAAGTGAATGGGCACCACTTCCAGTCCTGGTCCGTAAAACCTGCGGTGTGCTCCTTCATGCTCTTTACCTGCCTCTGGCTGGAGTGGACACGACCTCCAGGGCGACCTTGCAATTCACATGCTGAAGGTGGGACTGCATCAGCCTGGGTCCCTGAATGACTGCGTGGAGGAGGAGGTCTGCCCAGCCAAACTATTCCCCTGCTACTACTGCTGTACAAGCAAGAAATAAACCCCTGTGTCAGGCACCATTACACATTTTGGGTCTTTCGGTGACAACGTTGGTGTCCTGAACTATAGACCTCCAACACTGCTGCCGATTTTCTTACCCTTGGCTTCCTGAGCTACCTGATATCCTTCCAATATAGTCTTTTTCTGCTTCAGAAAGAAAGCAGAGTTTCTGCAGAACGCATTCTTCACAGATGATGAGGAAATGTAACAAAATCCTCTGCACTAGGCACCTTCCTACGTGTTTCGCATGTATTAACTGCTTCATTGTCATCGTAATCCCACAAAGGAAGTTGTTCTGTTACCAGGACTTATTCCAGCTCACCCAACCAACACGAGGTGGATCTAGGGCTTGAGTCCAGGGATTTTGGGGTCAGAGTCCATGCTCTTCTCCATGATGCTCCACCGCCCTCCAGACAGATACTCTAGGCCTAAAAATGACTGCAAGTTACAAGCATGTTCATGTAGCACTACAGTCATGCACTGCATAATGATGTTTTGGTTGACGACGGACGGCATATACGACGGTGGTCCCGTAATATTAGTACCTTATAGCCTAGGTGTACGGTAGGCTATATCATCTAAGTCTGTGTAAGTACACTCTGTTGTGTTCACACAACAACGAAATTGCCTAACAATGAATTTCTCAGAATGTGTCCCTGTCGACTGTATTCACAATACCCAGTAGGGGGACATAACCCAAATGTCCATCAACAGATATGGGTAAACAAAATGTGGTACATCCATACAATGGAATATTACTCAGCCTTAAAAAGGAATGAAGTACTGATACATGCTACAACATGGAAGAACCTCGAAAACACTATGCTGAGTGAAAGAAGCCAGACACAACAGGCCACATAGCGTATGATTCCATTTATATGAAATCTCCGGAATAGGTTAATCCATAGAGACAGAAATCAGACTGATGGTTTCCAGGGGCTGGAAGTGCTGGGCAAGGAAGGGAAGCGACTACTCAATGGGTGACAAGTTTTATTTTGGGGGTGATGAAAATGTTTTGGAACTAGATAGAGGTGATGGTTGTACAACATTGTGGATGGACTAAATGCCACTTCATTGTTTACTAAAAAATGGTTAATTTTATGTTATGCGAATTTCACATCAATTAAAAAAAAAAGCCTGCAAGACCACACGCAAGACTGCGAAATGGCAAAATGACCTCTCATGGAATTTGGTTGGGGGAGCTCTGGAGTCAGGGCGGGGCCAGCCCTTTCCCTGTTCCATGACTGTCCTGTGGGCAGGGCAGCCTCGGCCACAGCTTCTGCCCCTCCCACTCCCTGAGCTACATCACAGCAAGAAGCCAAAGAGAAAACAAGTGTGGAGGGATTATGAAGCTTCCTCCATGGGCCCTGCACCGGGGGAATTGTGATCTGTCGTGACAGAGAGCCACTCAGTGGTTGCCTGGGGGAGGGGAGGGTGGGGAGAGGCTGGAGGGAGGGGCTTGAGGAAACTTCGGGGAGAGATGGGATGTGTTCACTGTCTTCAATGTGGTCCTCGCTGCACGGGTGCTTACGTACGTCAAAACATCAAATTATACACTTTATATACATGCATTAATTATATTGTATGTCACTTATACCTCAATAAAGCTGCTTTCAAAAAATAAACCGAGGGGCCACCCTGGTGGCGTAGTGGTTAAGTTCGCACTCTCCGCTTCCGAGGCCCGGGTTCGCCGGTTCGGATCCCGGGCACGGACATATGTACCGCTTGTCAGGCCATGCTGTGGTGGCGTCCCACATATAAGGTAGAGGAGGATGGGCACGGATGTTAGTCCAGGGCTGATCTTCCTCACAAAACAAATAAATAAACTGAGATAAAGGAACAGAGAAAAAGGACTTGAAGAGGGTATGACAGGGAAAGGGGACAGGGTGGGTCATGTGGGGCTGGGAAGTGCTGCTTTTTGTTATAAGCCTTATAGAATGGTTTCACTCTTTACACCGAGAATAAAAATAAACATTTAATGTAATTACACACGAGCGCACACACAGACAGTATTCGTGGGACCTGAGCGTTATTATCTTGGATCCTCGTCCCCTCTCCTGATGGTCACAGGTCTGATCTGTCCCAGCCTCTGCCGCTCAGCGCTCCCTGAGCTGCCCAGCCTGCGCTGGTCCAGCCGGTCTTCTCGCTCCAGTTCCCTGCCCCAGTCCCTCCCCGATCACACTGCTTTCTGTGGAGCCTCCTCAATCCATGCTCCTCACCAGGAAGTGATCGTTCGAGAACATAAAGATGCACAGAAGCCAAGGCCCCTCCTGCAGAAACCCCTACAGTGGTCTCTGCTGGCTCACAGAAAAAGTCCTGACTCCTAAAATGGCCACAAGGCCCGATGTGATTCCCCATTGCTGATTCTCTGGCAGTTTCCAACTGAACCTCACTCATACTCAGACCCCTTTGCTCTCTCTCACCCCTGGGCCTTTGCATATGCCATTCCCTCTGCATGCAACACTCGCTCCTTTCCACACTCAGCCTGAATTTTCAGGTCCTGGTTCAGATGCCTCCTCCTTTAGGAAGCCCTTCCTGACCACCCAGACTGGGTTTGTCACCCTCCATGCAGGCTCCCCCATCCCAGCTCCTACCACTCTGGGTGGTCACTATCTGGGGATGGTCTGTCTCTCTCATGCATTGGGAGTCCCAAGAAGGCAGGGCCAGGAGGGTCTTGGTCACCACTGTGTCCCCAGCACTGCCTAACACAGGGCCGGGTGCAGAACAGGTGCTCAGGGAATATTTGCTAAAAATATCAGTCAATCAATCAATCAATAACCTACTGACTAATTATAAAAGGGCACAAGGCACTTTTACAGTGGACAGACCTGGTGGTCACCACCGAAACCAATGATCACACTCAGCATCACCATAACAGGACAAACTGATGTCATGTCCTGATGGAGCTGTCAGAGGAAAGACAGAGTCACCCACATACTTTTCCTGTTCACGCTGAATCTGATGTTCTAGAACCTACTCTGAATCTAATCATGAGTACAGAGTGTGGGTCATTTGCTACAGGGCAAGTGAACTGGAAGTTATCAAAAATCCAAAATCATAAAAATCCAAAAAAGCTAGAAGGAACTGTCTTAGATTTGAAAAGATTAGAGAGACATGACCATAAAATAGAACGTATGGGCCATGACTGGATCCTGGATTGGAGGGGAAAAAAATGTACAAAAGACATTTGACATTGTTGGAAAAATTTGAAAACAAGCCGTTTCTTAGGTGATGTTATGGAATTGTTAACAATTTTCTTAGTGTATAATGGTTTTTGGATTATGTGGGAGAAGGTCCTTATTCTTTTTTTTTTTTTTCTTGTGAGGAAGATCAGCCCTGAGCTAACATCCAATGCCAATCCTCCTCTTTTTGCTGAGGAAGACTGCCCCGGGCTAACATCCATACTCACCTTCCTCTACTTTATATGGGACGCTGCCACAGCATGGCTTGATAAGTGGTGCGTTGGTGTGCGCCCGGGATCCGAACCTGCAAATCCCAGGCCGCCAAAGCAGAGAGCGTGCACTTAATCGCTACACCACCGGGCCGGCCCCTGAAGGTCCTTATTCTTAGAAGACACAGACATACGCTTAAGTTTTTAAGGATGGTGCCATGGCGTCTGCAAATTACTTTCAACTGACTCAGCAAAAAAAATCTGTGTATATACAGAGACATAGATATAGATGTAAGCTGCTAGGGACTAAATGTTTGTGTGCCCCCAAAATCCATATGTTGAAGCCCTAACCCCCAATGTGATGGTATTTGGAAGTGGGGCCAGTGGGAGGTAATTAGGTTTAGATGAGATCTTGGGAGGCAGGGACCCCAGGATGGGATTAGTATCCTTAGAAGAAGAGGAGACACAAGGGCTTTCTCTCTCTCTTTGCCATGTGAGGACACAGTGAGAAGGCGGGCATCTGCAAGTCAGGAAGGGGGACATCACCAGGAACCGAACCCGCCAGCACCTTGAACTTGAACTTCCAGCCTCCAGAACTGTGAGAAATAAGTCTGTTGTTTAAGCCTTCCCAGTCTGTGGTGTTTTGTTATAGCAGCCCGATCTAAAATACAGACGTAGGTATAGATGTAGATCTAGATATTTGCAGGGCATAAACAGGGCACAGTGTGAACAAGTGGGGAATCCAGTGAGGGCATTTGGGTGTTCATTGCATATTTCTTTCCGTTTTTCTGTAGGTTTGAAAATTTTCCAAATAAAATGTTGGGTAAAACTAAAATACAAAAAAAGAAACAGTGTATAAAGAAAAGACACCAAGGGGCCGGCCCCGTGGCTTAGCAGTTAGGTGCGCCCACTCTGCTGCTGGCGGCCTGGGTTCCGATCCCGGGCGCGCACCGACGAACCACTTCTCCAGCTACGCTGAGGCCGCGTCCCACATACAGCAACTAGAAGGATGTGCAGCTATGACATACAACTATCTACTGGGGCTTTGGGGGAAAAAAAAATAAAATTATATAAAAAAAAGAAAAGACACCAAAATGGAAGTGGTGATTATTTCTGGGAGATGGGTTTGGTGGTGGTCTATGATTTTTAAATTTTCTCCTATGAACACTGATGACTTGTTCGGTTACATTAAAGAGGAAAATTCAGAATGTACGCATGCTCATGGGCCGGCCCTGTGGCTTAGCGGTTAAGTGCGCGCGCTCCGCTGCTGGCGGCCTGGGTTCGGATCCTGGGCACGCACCGACGCACCACTCGTCTGGCCATGCTGAGGCCGTGTCCCACATACAGCAACTAGAAGGACGTGCAGCTATGACATACAACTATCTACTGGGGCTTTGGGGGAAAAAAATAAAATAAATAAAATTAAAAAAAAAATTTAAAGAATGTATGCATGATCAGATCCAGCGGCATCATTTCCAGAAATTATTCTTAAGAAACTAATAATTTAGTCCAGGGTCCCCGAGGATGCCCCTCTGCCCAGTGTGGCTCTTTGGGGAGGTCCTTTCCTTCTAATTGCTGAGGTGTCCTGACGGTGCCCTCCAGGACCAGTAGAGGCTGAGTCACTGTTTAGTGAGTGACATGTCCATGTTCTCAACTTAAATCTCAAAACTCCTGGGAAACTCAGAGGGGTGGGGGAGTGGGGCAAACTCTGACGTACCTTGTACACTGCCTCCCCAGGGAACCCTGCAGGATTGACCGCCAGGTACCACAGAAGTGACCTGCTCACTACCACTCCTTGTAAAGATTCCTTCCCTTCCTTGTCTCACTTCCCTCCAGAAGAACAACTTGTATCTCCCCCTCAAAGAGTCAAGGAATAGCATTAATTCATTCTTCCTCTAATTACTTCCTGAAGTGGGGAATAGGGCCCTGTATTTGTAGCAACAAAGGGTAACTTGGTTGTTGAAGGGGGACAAGGTTTCTATTTGGGATGATGAAAAAGTTCTGGAGATAGATGGTGGTGACGGTTGCACAACATCGGGTGTACTTAATGCTACTGTAATGTACACTTAAAAATGGTTAAAATGATCAATTTTGTGTTGTAGATATCTTGCCACAATTTAAAGAGAAAAGGTAACTGGTCATGAGAAATTAGTTTAGGTACTGCTCTGTTTCATCCACAACTGGTCAACACTAACTCAACACTAACTGGGTGGACTGCCGTATAGTTCTGACGATAATCACCCAGAGTCACTGCAGACCCCACAAGGTCGGGACGCAGTCCCACAAGACTGTCCCCCTCCAGACTCCAGCCACAAGTGGGGTTCCCAGGCCACCTCACTTCTGATTGATGGGCTACAAATGTGGGGGCTCCCACAACCCCCTCAGGTTCAATAACTCCCTAGAACGACTCACAGATTGCCCTGAAAACATTATACTTACAATTACAGTTTTATTATAAAAGATACACCCCGACCCGGCGAGTCCTCTCTCTTCTTCTTTCCTAAGCAAACTCCTAATGTGATGTGACGTGAGTTTCAGTCTTGTAGGAGCCCAAGGACCAGGCAAGTGCAGTGAGGGGGCGAGGGGTGAAAGGAATGTGGGGAATGAGGCCAGAGGAGGTGAAACCAGCTCCAAATCCGGGGGACTGAGGACTCTTTGAATGGGAGGAAGATGACGCTATGACTCACCTGGGACAGTGTGAGGCAAGAATAGAGGGGCAGGGACCAGCGTCTCCTTGCTTCTCCAGCTCGCCAGCCTGCCCCCGCAGCGGATGTGGTCTGCCTGTCCAAAGATGCTGCCCTCACGCCTGCCCCGCCCAATCTGCTCTCCCTCCAGTGGCGTCGGAGGGTGTCGCTCCCCTCAGTCCCCCTGCGCAGCATCGACTTGATCACTTTGGCCAATCTGATGGGTGGCTGGGCCATCTCACTGTCCCATTCTCTTTCTGTAACCTGCGTGAGCCTGATCATCATTTTGCAGGACCACTGGCTCTATGCACTTCTTTGCTTGTGACCCGGGCACCCAAGGTGGGTGGTTGGTAACCCTGCCCACCAGGTCAGGAGCCCACTGACGGCCTGAGAGCTCAGTGCGGATCCTACCCCTGGGCCAGGAAGAAAGCAAATGAGAAAGGAGGCAGCCAGAGGAAAGGCGGCAGGACTGATCTGGGGACGGAGGCAAATTGAACATTGGACATAGGTGCTGGGTAAAAGATGAATGGATGCACTGAAACGCACATCAAAACCACAAGGAGATACCACTTCACACCCACTAGGATGGCTACAATCAAAGTTGGGTAACAAGAGTTGGCGAGGGCGTGCAGAGGTCGGCACTCTCATTCGCTGCTGGTGGGGATGGAGAATGGCGTAGGCAGTGTCTGAAACGGCAGATCTGTAGAGACAGTAGGAAGACTGGTGGTTGCCCGTGGCTGGGGATGTGGGGAGGTCGGGAGGAAATGGGGAGTGACTGCTAATGGATTCGGGGTTTCCTTTTTGGGTGATGAGAATGTTCTAAAATTGTGGTGGTGATTGCACAACTCTGCAAAGATACTAAAAGCCATTGACTTGTACACTTTGAATGGGTGAACTGTAGGATATGTGAATTCTATCTTAACAAAGGCATTTAAGAAAAACAAAAGATGAATGGATGCCCAGGGCTGGTCAGGCCTCATGCAGAGCTGTCTGCAGGCTGGTGGTGAGACAGGAGAGGTGGCAACTCTGTGGCAGTGTGGCCCTGTACTCCTAGGACCCCAAGTGGACCTGCTGCAGAGGCTTCCACCCCTCCACTGCCCACACAGAGATGCTGCCAGACCTGGGGGAAGTGCATCATCCCCGTGGACCCCCAGAAGTCAGAGGCTGCAGACTGCAGCACATATACCCAGGAAACGCTAGGTGGGTCCTGGCCCTGCTGGCAGCTTCCCCTTCTGATCCTTCTGCTCTCTGGGGCCCACAGAGACCCTTTCCTCTCTCTCTCCTTCCTGGGAGCGCTGTCCTCCATGGAGGAGCTCGTCTGCTACCGCACAGGGGGTCTGTGCCAATAACTCAGCTGCATCCCAGCTTCCCGCTGTGTGATCCTGGACAAGTGTCCTGCCCTCTCTGGGCCCAGTCTACCTGTCACTAGGTGAGGGGTATGCACAATAACTTTTCATCCAAACAGGCTTTCATGGTCCCTTCCCACAGCTCCCACAGTGACACATCTGGAGCGAGGTTTTCTCTCTGTTTGCAAGTCATCGGGGCAGCCCCTCTTCTGTTCTGCCCTCTTCTGAGCACCTCCCCTCTCCCAGGCCCCAGATCCCCATATGTGTGTGATGGGAAGTCCCCTGGGTGTCCCACAAGAACTTCCCACTCCAGCCGTATGCAGGGGTGGGGGTGGGGGCAAAGAAAAGAAGCTTGTCTCCTGGTTGTTGGAAGTCACACTTGGGTGGAAATCACCTGAAAGTCACTACATGGGAGGGGCGCCTGCTGCCCCCTTCACGGGTCTCACAGAGACACTTCCCAGCTCCAAGGAAGCCCTGTCTCTGAACCCTGTCTCTGAACTCTGGTGACCTGGGTGTTTGGTTTTCTCTTCTCTATATATTGCAGAATAAAATGAAAATGGATGACTAGATTTGTGACAATCTCATGCAAAGACGTCTATGACGGAACAGCGTGCTACTGAAGGGCTACGCTATCATGAAAAGCCAATCGTACTATGAACAGGCTAGAAATTTGGGTCTTTCTTCTTTTCCTACTGGCTGATTATATTTTAAATGAGCAGGTGTTCGAGAAGCAGAAAAGAACAAGAGCGATCTCCTTTCTGAGAAGCGAGACCCCCATGGGTACCAAAGGGAACCTCTGCCGGCCGCGTCCGCTCCCCCGCCCCGTGGAGGAGAGCCCGGCAGTCACGTGCGCTGTTCCACATTGCAGGGCAGCCCGTCTGTCCACCGCCCCGGGGCTGCTGCCGCGGGATCCCCACTTGGGACGGGAGGCAGAAACCTTGGCACCCACCCGATGCTTTCAGTGTGACTCTCCAAGCCCCCGACCGTAGCGGAACTGCAAGATGACAGGGGAGCTGGGCTGAAACAGGCAGCGCAGACGTGATGGGCGAGGTTCTGCTCCGGAGGGGACGGCTTGGGGCAGCGGTTGCTGTGGGGGTCCTGGTGGCATGCTTCCCTGGGAAGTTGGGGAACGATGCTTCCCTCCGCCCCCAGACCCACTCTCCAATCTTGCCCGTCCTTCTCTGCTCCCGGGAGGCTGAGCGCCCCGGATGGCATCACCGAGACCCCATCCTTTGGATCCCGGTGGGCACGGACTTTGGGCAGCGCGCGCAACAGAGCAGGGGACAGGGACGGGAGAAGGTGGAGGCGGGGCTCGTCTCCCCTGCCCCCTCCTTGGCTGGGCCCCAGCGGCTGTGCCCTTGACCCAAGGCCGCAGCTCTCGCACCTGCCCATCTGGGACCGGCTCCCGGTGCCCTTCTGAGATCCGGGGGTGGTGTCAGCTCTGCTGTGTCCAGTCCTGGGGGCCTCAGCGTCCCTCGTTGGATCCCTTCACCCTATCCACACCTGTCCACACTGCCGTCCTGCACGGAACTCTCTTCAATCAACAAAACGAACAAAACAAACGAACAGAAAAACCTTGCAGGGCTCCCCAGGGCTCTCAGAGGCCCGTTAGCCCGGCCCTTGAGGTCCTGCCCAGATCGGTCTCCCACTTCATCTCGCCCCACGCCTGCCCTGCTCCAGCCGCTCCCCCACGCCTGTGGCAGCCGGGTCTCTGCACACGCTGTGCCTGCCACTAGAACACCCTCCCCTCCAGAACCGCGCTGCTTAAGCTGAAGCTTCTCAGGAGAGCGATTTCCTGGCCGAAATCGACAGTCTCCTGGCCAAGGGTGATGGCCTGCTCCTCCGACACTCCTTACTGGTCACTTTAAGAGACAGACACAGAACACTTTATAGGATGATATCTACCAGTATACATACATTTAGGACGTGAAACACAGCTAAAGGTTAACAATGATCATCTCTGGGCAGTGGGGTTACAGATGATTTTTTTTCACTCCATTTTATGTTTGTCAGTGTTCGCTGAGTTTTCAATAGTGAGCCTGCCGTCCTTGCAATATGAAGAAAATAATGATTGGGAAACAAAGAAATGCCCAGAATGGAATTGCTTTCTGTACTTTCTCCAGCTCCAGGCTGTTCAGTGCCCTCAGCTCTCAGCTCACACAGGGCCTGGGGCCATACCCTCCTTCCCATGGCCCCAGGCCCCGCATGACCTGGTCACTGACCCGTCGTTCCTGCCCTACCATGCTGCACAGTCTAGGCTTCAGGACTGGGATATTAAAAATATTTTTTGGGGGCCGGCCCGGTGGCGCAAGCGGTTAAGTGCGCGCGCTCCGCTGCGGCGGCCCGGGGTTCGCTGGTTCGGATCCCGGGCGCGCACCGACGCACTGCTTGGCAGCCATGCTGTGGCGGCGTCCCATATAAAGTGGAGGAAGATGGGCACAGATGTTAGCCCAGGGCCGTCTTCCTCAGCAAAAAGAGAGGAGGATTGGCGGATGTTAGCACAGGGCTGATCTCCTCACATAAAAAAAAAAAAAAAAAAAAATATTTTTTTGCACATACCCTTCTTACTCTCATCTCTGGGCCTTTGCACATGCTGTTCCCTCTGTGCCTGGTCTCTGCTGGACTTCACCCCAGGCACCTTTTCCCTTTGTTGGTTTTAATTAGAATCTTTCACTGTAATAAACTGTAACCATGTGTCTATCAGCTTTTCTGAGTTCTGAGTCCTTCTAGCAAATCATCGAGTCTGAGCGTGGTTCTGGGGACCCCCAACACAAGGAGATTCAAGGATTCAATGATATGATTCATGTAAAATCCTTCACGTGGTACCTGGAACCCAAGAAATGTGAAATGGATGAGATTTGTGCCCTCTGTGCCTCAGTTTTCTCCTCTGTAATATGGGGATCTTAATCATCCTGCACTCGTAGGGTCGGGGTGCTTATCACTTGGGGTGAAGCTCTTCCCAAGCAAGGGAGGAAAAGGAAGAGCCATAAAGGAAAAGATGGGAAAATCTGGTTTATTAACATTGAGAAACTTTTGCAGGATAAAAGACACTGTGAACAAGCATTAAAGACAAGTAAAGCAAGCACTTCTCACAGGACATTCAAATGTCCAATAAACAGCTGATCCCCACTAGGGATCATGAGGGGAGCATAGACCACAGCCCCCAAGCCAATCTCCTCACCCCAAGGCTCCAATGAGAGGTTTGCCAGAAGGCATCCCCATCTGAGACAAAGGGGTAGTAGGCAGATTCTGTGAAAAGCACCTATAAATCGCTGTGAAAAAGACTGAACAGCCCCCCAAAAGTGGATGTGTTATATTAAATACTGGCCCCCGAATACGTCCACATCCCAATCCCCCAAACCCGTGAATGTTACTTTATACGGCAAAAGGGACTTTGCAGATGTCATTACTTTAAGAATCGCAAGATGTAATCACCTGGATCACCCAGGGGGGCCCTAAATCCAGTGACTAGTGTCCTTATGAGACAGAAGAGGAGACACAGACACGCAGAGCAGGAAGCCACGTGAAGGTGGAAACAGACCGGAGAGGTGCAGCCACAAGCCAAAGAAAGCCCGGAGCCACCAGCGGCTGGAAGAGGCGGGGAATAGCTTCTCCCCTCAAACCTTCGGAGGGAGCACAGCCCTGCTGGCACCTTGATTTCAGCTCCCTGATACCGATTTCAGTTTTCTGGCCTCCCAAAGTGTAAGAGAATAAAAGTGTATTGTTTTAAGTCAAGAAGTTTGGGGTAATTTGTTACAGCAGCCACAGGAATCTAGTAAAATGGACAAAAACTTGCACAGAGACTTTGCAAAAGAAGATAATAAGAATGGCCAATAATGGTGGTTCCCAGAGGGGAAGAGGGGAGGGAGGAGGGCGAAAGGGATGACTAGGCACATGTGTGTGGTGATGGATTGTAATTAGTATTTGGGTGGTGAACATGATGTAATCTATGCAGAAATAGAAGTATAATGATGTAAACCTGAAATTTATACAATGTTATAAATCAATGTTACTGCAATAAAAATTAATTAATTAATTAATTAAAAATTAAAAAAAAAAAGAATAGCCAATAAGCACATATAAAGATGCTCGACATCATTACCCATCAGAGAAAGACAAATTAAAACCACAATAAGATACCACTAGACTTACCAGAATGATTAAAATAAAAAGAAAAGCAAGAAAGGGGCCGGCCTGGTGGCGTAGTGGTTGAGTTCGCACGCTTGGCTTCAGCGGCTCAGGGTTGCAGGTTTGGATCCTGGGCAAAGACCCACGCACCGCTCATCAAGCCATGCTGTGGCGGCATCCCACATATAAAATAGAGGAAGATGGGCACAGATGTTAGGTCAGGGCCAACCTTCCTCAGCAAAAGGAGGAGGATTGGCAAGAGATGTTAGCTCGGGGCCAATCTTCCTCACAAAAAAATAAAAAGAAAGAAAGAAAAGAAAAGACTGTCAATATGGAGTATTGTCAGGGACATGGAGCAGCTGAAACTTTCATACAAGGTGTGGGAGGGACAAGGGAGGGAGCGAGAGGAGGATGTTATATGACACAGTCACTTAAAAAAACTGGCAGTTGCTCCTAAGGGTAAACATATCCTCGTGCTATGACCCAGCAATCCTACTCCCAGATATTCCCAAGAGAAAGCAGCCCTGTGCCCACCAAAGTGTTGGACAGGGTGGTCCTAGCAGCTTTGCCCGTAACAGCAGAAGCCTGGAGACCAGCTGTGTACCGATCAATCAGTTAGCTGGGAAACAAAGTGTGTTATAGTTGACAATGGAATACGACACGACAACAGAAAGAGCAAATGATTGCTACACAGAACAACACAGATGCATCTCTCAGATTTTATGTTGAGCTAAAGAAGTCAGATCCTAAAAAGAACATTCCATATGAGTCCATGGATACAAAGTTCAGGAACAGGCAAATCTAATCCACAGTGACCGATTTCAGGATAGTGGTTACGGCTGGATGGGGGTGCTGCCTGGGAAGCAGCAGGAGGGAGATTTCTGGGGTCCTGGAATGTCCTCTCTCTCGACCTGGGTGCTGGTTACATGTGTCTACTCTCTGTAAGAATTCACTGAGCCATATAGCAGTGCAGTTTACACACTTTACTGTATGTTTTATTCCAACTAAAAAAAATTGGAAGAAAAGGGAAATATCCCATAAGAAAAAGGACCCAAGGATAGAAACAAAGCTTTGACAATCTGGAAAAAACAAATTTCTCAATGTGAGCTAGAAAAGGTCTGATTACTCTTTTGACATATACTACTTAAACGTGCTGTCAAAACACCCATGTCCAGAGTTGAGAACTTATTTTTTCTCCCAGGCAACATAGCAGAAAGCCACAAGAAGTCTCTGGAAAATCCAGACCCTCCACACCCCCAGCAAAGTGGAGTAGGCTCGTTCTTTCTTTAGTTGGGAGGTCAGAGCCACTCAGAATGAGAAATCAGAGAGAGATTGTGGGAGTGTATTAGTTCCCTGTGGCTGCTGTAACATATTACCATGAACTTGATGGCTTAAAACAATAGAAATTGATTCTCTGAGTTCTGGAGGACAGAAGTCCAAGGTCAGCATCACTGGGCCGAAATCAGGGTGTCAGCTGGGCTGCGCTCCCTCCTAAAGCTCAAGGGGAGAATCTGATCTTTTTCTGGTTGTTTGGTTTGATCATACTGAGAGTCAAGCTTGTTCAGTATTCTGGTTACATATATATCTTCATGCTCATCACGTCTTTGCATCTCTCTTTAAAGAAATGAGGAAAGTGGGGTTCAGAAACTAACTTTCCCTGCATCACACAGAAGGAGAGCCAGAAATAGAACTTCTCTTGAATCATAGTGCAATGTCCACTGCACTCCTACACACCGTGCTTTAAGCTCAGCCCTCCAGAGGCTAATTATAAAATAACTCAGCGTTAATCAATAGTAAAAATCTTGACTGTTTTTAAAGTTTATGTTGAATATATCGACTTTATATTTTCAGCTCAAAGACCATGACAATTGTCCACTGAAGATCAAAACATGGACTTTTTTTTTGCATGACACTTCATAAATACAAAAGGTTTTCCATGTGCATTGTGAACCTTAATGAAAATTATCATAAACAAATTACATTTTTATTCTATATTTATTAGAGAGATGCAGAATGTTAAGTAGAAAAGGATTTATATAACGTCTATTCCGTGACATGTATATGAGAATATTCGGCTAGTTGAGGGAAAGTTTTCAGCGGTCTTCTAGATAAAGCTGCCCAAAATATCTGAGTCATGCAGTGCAAAAAATACGGACTCTGAAGTCATAAAGCTTGTCAGTGAATTCGCAGATACTAAGTTACTTGCTGAAATGAGGTTTGGGTTGTAACTTAACCTCTTTTAGCCAGTTTCTCAAAAGAATTAAAAACAGGATTCCAGGGCCAGCCCCAGTGGCCTAGTGGGTTAAGTTCGGTGTGCTTCACTTCGGCCGCCGGGGGTTCGGTTCCCCGGGCACGGACCTACACCACTCGTTGGTGGCCATGCTGTGGCGGCGGCTCACATACAAAATAGAGGAAGATTGGCACAGATATTAGCTCAGAGTGAATCTTCCTCAGCAAAAAAATGAAATAAAATAAAAATAAAGATAGGATTCTAAATATTTTGAAGGTTCCGTGAGTGCGATATTTTGCAGGGGGAACTTCTGTTACCTGAAAGTGGCAACAATTCTAAATATCTTCTCCCTAAAGATTCACAGCCCATCTACTTTCATAATATCCTCCTCTCTTCTCGTTCTTTATACACATTTCACAAGTTTCATACCACTTAGTGGTCGTTGTCTCATCACCCATTTCCCTCCAATACTTTTTTCTCCATATTATTTTATGGCCTTATGATAAATTTTCAGGTATGTTTATAAAGCCATACACTGAACTGCCCGACCCAGAGCAATATGGGTGGACCGTTCTGATGCTTGTCCCTTTACACGTGTCTGCCATGTATCCAGGATTCGCCTACTGCTCTTGGGCTACCCAAAGGGGGGAATCTGCTCTTTCCCTCTTCCAGCTTCTGGTGGCTGCTGGCATTCCTTGGCCTGTGGCTGCCTCACTCGTCTCTGCCTCTGGAGTCACGCTGCCTTCTCCTCTTCTGTGTGTCATCTCCCTCTGACTGTCTCTTATGAGCACACTGCGACGGCATTTAGGGCTCAGCTGGATAATCCAGAAAAATCTCTCCATCTCAAGATCTTTAACTTAATCACATCTGCAAAAATGTTATCACATAAGGTGACATTCATGGGTTCCAGGGATTAGGACCTAAGCTCTTTGGGGGCCACCATTCAGCCTACTACAGGGTGGAAGGGCCCGGAGGCTACGGGCTGGCTGGGATTTGGCCAGGAATCTTGTGACTTTCATGGATTCGTGGACTCAGCAAATGCCGGAGTGTCAGTCAGTGAGTGACAGAGGGAGGTGTGGAGGGTCCACGCCAGAGAGGTCCCCGTGGGGAGGAACCGAGGTCCCCGGCCGACAGCCAGGGAGCCTAACTTGCAGCCACGTGACTGAACCTCCTTGGAAGTGGATCCTCCAGCCCCTGTCAAGTCTTCGGATGACTGTAGCCCCAGCCCAGACCTCATGAGAGACTCTAAGCCAGAACCACCCAGCCAAGCTCCTTCTAACTTTCTGACCCTCAGCAAGTGTGTGAGCTAACAAACATTTACTGTTGTTTTAAGCTGTTAAATTTTGGAGTAATCTGAGAAGTAACTAATACACGTGGTGTAGTAGAGCAAGCCTGGCTGCTTGAGAGACAGAGAGAAGACCGTGCTCTCTGGACTGGAGTGAGTTTGGGGGCAGGTGCTAGGAAAGGAGGTCCGAGAGAGAGGCTAGGTGCAGCTGAGCCTGTACACCTCGTGGGGAGCAGTTTGTGCTGAGGAAGCCAGAGAAGGCATCCATTATTGAACATCTCACTCCTGACTTGAACTGTACATGTGAGCCCAAATGTTCCAAAGGCCCACACCCACGCCCACCCAAAGGGCCACCAGAGGAGCCAGGCAGGCATGTCTTTGGAGACGGCTGACATTCAGCTGGGCTGCAGGACCATTTGGTTACTTGGTTCTTCGTTTTCCTGGCTGTGCATGAAGCACGGGAAAGATTGCTCGTTGTGCTCTGGTCTCTGTTCCAAGCCACCCTAGGCTCCCCTCCACTCAGGGAGGATTGTTGGGGGAAGAAAAGGAAAAAGCAGAAGTTGCTGGAAGACATCTTCTGTCTTGTGAAAGCCTAGGTCCCTTGAGGAAATGATGCTGGGTGTCCTGGAGGGGAGGGGTTCCTATGGTGACAGAGATTCTCCATGAGCCAATCACCAGTAAGCAATGAGAACTTTCTCTGCAAAAGACCCCTGTGACCCTCAAGTGACCCTGGGCAGTGGGGGAGGGAGCACCCCAGATGAATAAGATTGGGGTTCCCATCGGTTTAGCAGAGGACAGGGTGTGAGTTAGATAAGATTGGATTTAAAAAAAGAAGAAATGGGGCCGGCCCCATGGCTTAGCGATTAAGTGCTCTCGCTCCGCTACTGGCGGCCCGGGTTCGGATCCCGGGCGCGCACCGGCGCACCGCTTCTCCGGCCATGCTGAGGCTGCGTCCCACAAGGAGGGCACAGGGCTGGAGCAGGGCACTCTGAGGGACCTCATTCTTACCTGAAATCTTCTCATTTTACTCAAGGACGTGCATTTCTGTGTTATTACATAATTGGAACTTAACTTAGGAAAGCTGCAGAGAGCAGAGCTTTCATCACCAGCATGACCAGCCGGGTACCACACCCCCATGTGACTGCGGGCACCCCAGATGTGATGCAGACATGGGGGTGACACAACATCTGGCCCCACGTCCCTAGAAGATGCTCATGCTCCAGTAGGACATGGTAATTCTGGGGATGCTAAGGACTGGAAGACAAACTGATCTCTGCTTACACGGCCCCCCAACTCCAAACTGGCAGATACTCCACACGTGGCCCCTCCTCCAGAGCACTTTTAAGATAATACACAACATTCACCTGCCAAATGGAATGCTGGCTCTCGGTTTCATCACTGAAATTCTCTGTGCTTCAGGTTGTTAACGTGGGGCAACAAGCAAAACTGAGTCCTAGAGGCTGGGAGGGATTAAGTGGGGCTGTGATGAATAGCACTGACCTGGTACTAAGCCCTCAATAGATGGACATTACTATTATTATTATTTTATTCCATGCAACCCAGATGTTCTGGAGGAAACAGGACACCTAAGACAAAAGACACAAATTCTCCCCCAAATCAACCTTGTAACATAAACACAGCATTTTTTTTTTCAAGGAAGTTGAGAAGCCATTTCAGAAATGCATTTCAACCATAGGTGAGCGGATATACACAAACTGTGGTACAACCATTCAGTGGAATATTATTCAGCGCTAAAAAGAAATGAGCTATCAAGCCACAAAAAGACATATTGATAATATGGAAACTGAAATACATATTGATAAGTGAAAGAAGCCAGTCTGAAAAGGCTACGTACTGTATGATTCCAACTATATGACATTCTGGAAAAGGCAAAACTATGGAGACAGTAAAAAGATCAGTGGTTGGGGGCCCGTCCGGTGGCGTGGTGGTTAAGTGCGCCCGCTCTGCTTTGGTGGCCTGGGGTTCGCAAGTTTGGATCCTGGGCGCGCACTGATGCACCGCTTGTCAAGCCATGCTGTGGCGGCATCTCATATAAAGTGGAGGAAGATGGGCATGGATGTTAGCCCAGGGCCAGTCTTCCTCAGCCAAAAGAGGAGGATTGGCATTGGATGTTAGCTCAGGGCTGATCTTCCTCACCAAAAAAAAAAAAAAAAAATTAGTGGTTGGCAGGGGCTCAGGGTAGGGGGGGGTGAACAGGCAGAGCACGGGGGATCTTTAGGGCAGTGAAATCACTCTGCAGGATACTATAATGGTGGATACGTGTCATCAGACATTTGTCAAAAGCCACAGAATGTACCACACCAAGAGTGAACCCAAACACAAACCATGGACTTTAGTAACGTATCAATATTGACTCATCAATTGTCATAAATGTACCAAGCTAATGCAAGATATTAATAATAGTGGCAGCTCTGTGTGTGTGTGTGTGTGTGTGTGCGTGCGTGTGTGTGTAGGGAAGGGGGTATATAAGAGCTCTCTGTACTTTCTGCTCAATTTTTCTGTAAACCTAAAACTGCTCAAAAAATAGTCTATTAATTTTTTAAAAATGCATATCAAGGAGCTAAGGCACAAGAATAACTCAGATAAGTTTGAAAACAAGAACAAGACTGCTGCATTGCCTAGATGAGATCAAAATACATTTTCAGACTCTTGTCATTCAAAATGTGATGGTGAACTTATACAGTGATGTGTGTCAATTATTTCCCAATAAAACTGGGAAAAAAAGGGAAATTAATTAAAGAACGTGAATATGAACAAAACAAAAAACCGTCACGATGATGGCGCAGGATGGACGAACGGAGGACAGAACAGGATCGAGACAGAGGTGCCCGTGTTGAGTGAGTGTAGCAGATGCTGCTATCCAGTCTCGGGGGTGAGAAGGAAAAGGATGGACTGTTCCATGCGCTTCGAGACACTAGCCACCCATTCATTTGGAAAATTGAAGAATGAAGATCTCAACCTTACAGTCATCAAAAAACAAAACACAATGCTTAATTTCAATGAACGACTTAAATACAAAAAATACTTGAATAAAAACATTAGAAGAGGCCGGCCCTGTGGCTTAGCGGTTAAGTGCATGCGCTCCGCTGCTGGCGGCCCGGGGTTCAGATCCCGGGCGCGCACCAGACACACCGAGTCTCCGGCTATGCTGAGGCCGCGTCCCACATACAGCAACTAGAGGGACGTGCAACTATGACATACAACTATCTACTGGGGCTTTGGGGAGAAAAAAGGAGGAGGATTGGCAATAGATGTTAGCTCAGAGCCAGTCTTCCTCAGCAAAAAGAGGAGGATCAGCACGGATGTTAGCTCAGGGCTGATCTTCCTCACACACACAAAAAAATATGTATTAGAAGAAAGTAGAGTTGAAGATATAAATCCCTGAGGTAGGGGAGCCCTTCTCAGATAAAGACAGAAAAAAACAAATGCCTAAAAGGACAAAGACAATAGACGTGGTTACTTTATTTATTATTTTTTTTAAATTTTATTTATTTATTTATTTCCCCAAAGCCCCAGTAGATAGTTGTATGTCATAGCTGCACATCCTTCTAGTTGCTGTATGTGGGACGCGGCCTCAGCATGGACGGAGAAGCGGTGCGTCGGTGTGCACCTGGGATCGAACCGGGCCGCCAGCAGCGGAGCGCGCGCACTTAACCGCTAAGCCACGGGGCCGGCCCAAGACGTGGTTACTTTAAAATGAAAAACTTCAGCAGGACCACACACACCAGAAACAAACATTAAAGAGACCACGAGAAAAGCATTTTTCAAAAGCAGCACAAATGTCCAGTCAATGGCTGAAAAGATGCGCAACCTACAGGGAAACAGGAAAATGCAAATTAAAAGAACAATGAAATTCCATCGTGCAATTCTACGGTTTGAAAAATTAAAAACTTTGATAATTACAAGTGTTGACAGTTCCTCAGCCATTCCAAGGAGCTTGTAGGGGGCATTTTTATATGTATTAACTATAAACTTTTTAACATATTCAGTTCTTTCACACCTAAGGAAATGTTCACTCTGGCCAGAGAGGCACAGGCTGACTGCTCAGCGTCGCAAGAGGAAAGAAGGGGACAGCGTCCACGCCCACGAAGGGGGATCTTAGGTAAACCTCGCATGGCCAGACCACTCCTGAAAGGGGTCTGCCACAGTTCCCCCAAACTGGAGACAGGATTACTTTCAGAGGGGACTTCGGTTTCTCTGAAATGACTGAACTTTTATGAAGAGACTGCAATTTAGAAAAAATAAATATCAAGGCACAAGGATGTGCCCTTAGAGGTGGGCATCTTGGACGTGACAGAGCCCATGGTGCACCTCAGGTCCATGTCAGCCCTTCCCTGGTGGCGGCACCCCTGGGGAGCCTGACCTGGGCACCGCCTTTCCAGGGGTGAGGGGAGCCCCAAGACCAGGGGCCCAAGTCCAAGCCTGCCGCGTCTAATTGCCTCCTTCCTCCAGCATGTCCCAAATGGACACCAGGAGGGTCCGCTGAGGGAGGAGCCGTCAGATGAAGAACGTCAGTTACACAGCTGGAGAAGGAGCTCAGTGACGTCACTCGTTAGTAAAGACAAGGACCGTCTTTCCGGCCCGCTGGCTACAATGCAGAATAAATAACAAAAGCCTGCCGGAGAGGGCCCAAATCTGAGCCCACCAGGGGGAGGGAAAGGCAGGCAGGGGCTTCTCACTATCTCCCCACACATGGTTCTGCTGCAGCCTCACCAGCTCAGGACGTGCCCATGTTTCCCTTCTAGGTGCACAGAGCAAAAACTTTGAAGCCATCAGTGACTCCCCACATCCCATCGCTCAGCAAATCCTGTCTGCTCCACCTTTGAAACGTTACCATGCCCAGAATCCCTCTTCTCCCTATCAGCCACCATCACCTCCTGCCCGGACAATCACAGTGTCCTCTTCACTGGGCGGGCGGCTCCCACCTCTGCCCCCAACAGGGTTGACAGAGGGATCCTGTTAAAACTAAGTCGCCCCCGTCCCTCCTCTGCTCAGAGCCCTCCTGTGGCTCCCGCCTCACGCAGAGTAAAAGCCCAAGTCTTCACCATTGCCCAAGGCGCCCACTTTATGCAGGCTTGTATAATACATACACATGAATATGCTTTTCCTTATGAAATGGAATAAAAGAGAATAGAAAGTAACAGAGTGCATTTTGCACATGCTAAGGGCAAGTATTGTCTAGCGAAACTTTTGTTCTAACAAGATATATAATATATAATGTATGATATGAATATACAATCCATGTGTTATATAATACATAAAATGGGTTTTATGTTCATAATACATATTAGATATACATATGTATCTGTAGTTTTTCTTCATAAAATGGAATACAATAAGATAGGAAACATCAGACTGCACTGCACATATTAAGGGTAATTATTTACTGAAACTTTCATTCCAATGATATATATATATGCACATAAACAACACACAATATACAGTGTTATGTTACATATTACATAAAATATATTTTTATATTCCATTATATACTATGTCACATAATGCATGAATTATGCGATATTTATAAAGGGTGAATTGTGCATTATTATATAAATCTGTAGATGGTGGATTACATAAACTAAACGTCTTGCGTGGCTTGCTGCCGTAGATCCAGATGGAGGTGGAGACCTGTGTGCAGTGGGGTTACTAGGGGGTCTCTGGGAACAGCTCCTGTGGGTGGGGAGTGATGCAGGCAGGGATGGGCAGGGGGGAAGCTAAAGTGCAATGCAGGCCCAACAGTTGATCCGACGGGATGCCGGAGCCGGTATGATGCTCCAGGTTGTGCCAACTGAGGCAAGGGGGCCGGCCTTTGTTCTCCTGACCCCCTTCCCACCCCTCTCCCCTGGCTTACTCTATTCCAGGGGTCGGTAAACTCTTCATGTAAACGGTCAGACAGTAAATATTTTCATTTTTGAAGGCCATATGACATCTATGGCAACTACAGTACTCAACTCTGCCACTGTAGTGCAAAAGCAGCCACGGAAAATAAACACACGAATGAGGGTGACTGTGTCCAATAAATCTTTATTAACAAAGACATACGGCGGGCGGGCCGGATTTGGCCCGAGGGCCTTAGTCCAATAACCCCTCCTCTACTCTGATAGCCATAACCCCTGGCTGTTCCAGAAACAGGCCAACCCCAGACCGGCCTCAGGACCTTTGTAAATACTAACGAGCCTTTCTTATTCCTTGGCAGCTGCCTTCGGGGCTCAGGGCAAAGTCGCCCCCTCCCTGATCACCTGATCTAACTCAGCCATCCCCGTTGCTCCTGGACGCAGACGCCAGGTTAGGTCTTGACTTCTTTACTGTCATCTCCCACACTACACGTCAGCTCCATGATGGCGGGACCTTGTCTTGTTCCTGGCTCACTCCCATCTACTCGAATGGGGCCAGGTGCGCAGTAGGTGCTCAGTAAACATCTGTCTAACGAGCAGTGGATGATGCCCACTCGATTCTCCTTTGGACATGCTTCTCCTCTCCCTCTGTTCATCAGGGCTGAGGGACCCAGGCCTGGCCACTCCGAGTCACAGGAGCTAGCACAGGGATGGCTGTATGGCCAACGGATCAGGTAGAACGTTATGAAGTCCCTTTTCTCCTGGAGTGGCTCCCTCTAGGCAAAACATAGGGGGCAACAGGGCCTGCCAGGAGACAGAAGAGGCAGAGCCCTCCAGACACGGTTTGAGGCTTTTCTGAGCCAGTGTGAAGGCGTTTCTGTTCTTTCCGCCCTAGTCCTGAGTCCCTCAGGAGGGGAGGAGGCTGATGCAGCCCGGCCCCTCCCTCCCCTATCACCGTGGGGCAGGCAGGTAACATGGGAAAACCAATGTCTGTATGTGCCTCTGTCCCGGCACTGGACCGCGAGGCCCCCGAGGGCAAGGTCGGTGCTGTCTCGGTCACGGCTGGGACCCCAGTGCAGCACAGGACAGGGCACACAGCAGGCACCTGGGCAAAGGTTTCTTGAATGAAAGAATAAACAAAGGACACTTCTCCTAACAGGGATTTCTTAAATATAAAAAAAATGCATCGACTTGAAGACAACCGACCTCATTTACAAATTTATTCTACCCCCTCTCCCCAAGTCCCAAATGTATACAACCCTTTAGCTAGGAGGAAGCCAGAGCAGGGAGCCATCCTCCGGCCTTGTGCATTTTGAGGGGACTCTTTCCACTTCCACATGGCCTGATCCCACCGTGCACTCCCACCCAGCGGGTGAAGCATCCCGCGAGGTCTGGCCACAGGTACGGACGCATCACGTCTGAGCTTTGAGCCTCGACGTGAGGGCAACACCACATCACAGGGTCAGGATGGCGCAGGGGTTAGGAGTGGGGCTTGGGCCCATCCCACCTCTGCTTCCCCCCGGCCTGTGTGACCCTGGGCAGGTGACTTTCCCTCTCTGTGCTTCAGTTTCCTGATGAACGAAACGAAGAAAATGATGTTGTGGGGATTATGTAAAGCACTTAGAACAACGCCCAGCACACAACCAGAGCTCAATAAACTTGACCTGTTACGACAACGGCCACTATTCATTGACATGATGGGCAGGGGACGGGAGCAGTCACAGTCCTCGGCCTCCAGCAACCTGTGCTCGAGAGGGGCTGGTGCCCAGTGGACCCCCCGAGTAACCATGGAAACCAGGCACTGAGCCAGCTCACCGGGCTCTATCTCCCCCCGCTTCATGCAGTGGTCTCTCGCTCTCTTGCCTTCTTCCCTCATCATTTATCCCACTCAGGTCTCTTCCAATGTTAAAGACGCTCCCACCAGGGACCCACCTCCTCAGCTCCCTCTACATCAGCTTCTCCCCCTCTTCTAGAAGGAATTCAGATGATGTTTCAGAACCCCAGTTTCTTGGTTTTCTCTCTGGGTAGGTCTTGTGTCTGGCTCATTTTTACCCCTCTGGGGAAGTGAGGTAAGGGAGGAAGGGAGAGAAAGCCTGCCCCTCCCACTTCACCTGGAGCTGCTTGGAAACGGTGGGATCTAACCCCATTCACTAAATGCTAAGATCCCGGTGTGCTCTGGGGCTGCTCTGAGAGGGCACTGAGGGCCCCCACTCTCAGTGCTGCCTCTGGGGTGTCTTGGGCCTCTGTGGAGATCCCTGCCCCTCCCCCCATAACCCACCTCCTCCACCTTCCTCCTGGCCCTGCACCACTACCCTCAAGTACCCTGTACCCCTTCTCCGTCTCCCTCTGTGCCCCTCACCCTCCTCTTCCTACTTCACCACCTTGGACAGCCAGTCCCTCACTGGCTTTGTGGCCTTGCACAAGTGCCTTTGCTTCCCCTGGGCCTCAGTTACCCCATTTGGGAAAGAGTTCATAGGATGACTCTCTGCCCACTCACCCCCATCAGAACCCTCTCAGCTTCTCTCCTATTTTAGTGAGCTTTGTACCCCTTTTGGAGATCCATATTATGGTTATCAGACACACCCGCAAGATGACTTCCTCACCCAGGGCTCCTCTAATTGGGAAACATCTGGAATCCGAGAAATGGAATGTAGATGGGTGAGGCCCACACCTTTTCCTGCCTCAGTGAGGAATCGTGGAAGAGAAACCACGTAGTGAAGGGTGGTTCCCGGACTGTTCCTCTCACCTCGAGGGGAACGCCAAATGCCCCACGGGGTTGGCAGGAGTCCCAGCGTCCTCTTGGGGTGGGGAGGTGTAGTGAGTTGAATGGTGGCCCTCCAAAGGGTATGTCCACATTCCAACCCATGGAACTTTGTGAAATGTGAGCTTATTTGGAAAAGGGTCTTTGTAGATGTAATTAAATTAAGGATCTCGGAGTGAAATCATCCTAGATTTAGGGTGGGCCTTAAACCCAATGACAGGCGTCTTTATAAGAGACAGAAGAGGAGGAGAAAGCCACGCGAAGATGGAGGCAGAGACTGGAGATATATGGCCACAAGCCAAGGAGTACCTGAAGCCACCAGAAGCAGGAAGAGGCAAGGAAGGCTCCCCCACCAGAGCCTTCAGAGGCAGCGTGGCCCTGCTGACACCTTGATTTCAGATCTCTGCCTCCAGAACTGTGGGAGAATAAATCCCTGTTGTTTTGAGCCTCCAGGTTTGTGGTCATTTGTTATGGCAGCCCTAGGGGACTAATAAAGAAGGCAAGACCAACTGGTGGCCTAGTCCAGTGGGATGGAGGTGGGACTTGGGGCCACGGAGGCAAGAGGGTACCACTGCATGAAGGGGGACTGCTGGACCGCCCCAAGCCCCAGGGAGGAGGGCATGAGCACGCAGATCAGTAGATCTGAATGAAACATGGGGGATGTGATCATCTAATCTACGGCCGGTGTCCCCTGAGAGAGGCCACTGAAGAAGACGGGGGGAAGGTAGGAAAGGACACGTCAGGAAAGGCCCAGGGACTCTGAGGACAGGTACACAGGGGGCTGAGGCTGAAAGACAGGCTGGATTAGGTCTAGGCAGGCTCAGTTTTCCCACCACGGGGGGGGGGGGGGGGGCTGGGAGGGCACTGCCCAAGAAGACCCTGCACAGCCATTCCAGTGGGCTGTGCTATAGATGGAAGGATGAGGGGGTTCTGCTGGAACACTCCTCTTGGGGTCTCACAGGAAGGTACCACAGATCAGGCTAACGGGGAAGAGAGAATATTCAGTGGATCAATTGCAAGCCAGGATCCCCTTTTTTTCCCCCTCAAAGAGGGTGGTGATGCCCAGCTAGAGCCCACCTTAGAAGGTGAGGGGACAGACGTCCATTGAAAGACACTGCATTTCCTTACAATGGTCAGTACCGACTGACAAAGGGAAGCGGGTGTTTGAGTGTAAAGGATGAGGGTCCCAGAGAGAGGTAACACTGATCAGGTAAATGTGGGTTGATGGGTTGATTTGGCTCGGCTGCGGGTTCCATTCTGTTCTTCTGCCAGAAGCGTGAGCGTGTTGTCCTGCTGGCTGGGACCTCTAGGTCTGTGTGGTCTGGGGTGGGGGTGGAGAGACGAGCACTGCGGACTGTACCAATGAGCTAGAGGTCGGGGTGGGCTATGTCGAAACCCTTCACCTGCTGGGGGTGGTCCCAGTGGCAGGTACCACTGGTCAGTAGGGGGTGACTGAATCCCAGTTCCATCAAGATCCAGATGGTTTCTGCTGGGCCAGCACAGGCAGGGGTAGTGCGGGGAGAAGGCCACATCAGGGCACACACGGCCACGTCCAAGTTCAGGCTTTAGCAGGCTCCTATTCCTTGGACACGGACGCTGCCTGGGGCGCGGACGGCGGCTCCCGGGGGCAGAGCTGGGCGCGCACCTCTTGCACCTGAGCCCGCAGCTCCTCCAGGGCGCCCAGGGGCGGCGCCGCCTGCACCTGCGCCTGCAGGGCCTCGAGCGCCTGCGCCAGGTGGCCCACCTCGTCCCGCATCGCGTCCCAGGCGGCGCGCTGCTGCTCCTCCTTGTGGCGCTGCTGTGTCTGGTGGCGCCAGTACTCCAGCACCAGGCAGCCGCCGCCCACGATGAAGATGGTGGCCTCGCCCAGCAGCTCGGCGCCCAGCTCGGCGGCCGCCTCCTCGTTCAGCGGCTTGATGACTGTGCCCCGGAAGCCCATGATGCGCATCTTGGTCCGCATCTCCACCCAGTGGTACACTGCAGGGGAAGAGAGGGGTCAGGTGGTGCACCAGGAGCCCCCTGCAAGCCCCGCCCCTCCGTGTCTCAGGGTCCTGGTAGGAGCAATGGGTACAAGGCAGCCAGAATCACAGGGAGGTGAGGGGAGGCACTTCAGAATCACGATGGGGGGCACTTTAAACCTGGCTTTGCCCTGGGAATGCCATCTGGGGTAAACCCAAGGGCATCTTTTAAAATTGCCCAGAAGATTCTGGCAAGCAGCCAGGAATGAGAAACCCTGCCCCAGAGGGGAGGTCCTCGGTGTGGGGGCCACACCCCTGGAGGGCCATAAGGAGCTCCCAGGCCACAAAGTCCTGAGCTCAGCTGCCAGACGCTTAGCTCCCTCAAGCCACCAGCGGGCCAGCCAGGCGTCCTCCCCTGGTACTGTCACCCCACCCACTTCCCAGGAGAAAGGCAGACCCTCTTTCTTTCTGCCCAAAATGAATCCTCCCCAAATAAGGAGTAAGGGCTGCAAGCGAAGGGGACCTCTTGGATCCAAAGAAAGGGCAGCTGAAATGTGTGAATGGAGGCTAAGCGACCATGAACACAGGGTAACCAATGCTCTTCGCAAGTCTGGTGGCTTATCCTCGATTTTCACCAACCCTGAAGATGGAGCTGCCAGCTGTGAGCTTTTCGAAGACGTGAGGTTGTGGGCACATACCTTGGAAGAAGCTCAAGAGTTGACGGGTGCTGCTGCAACAAACACTTCCTCGCCTAGCTGCTTCTTTGTGAAGGAAGATTCTCTGCACTTGAGTCTTAAAAACCAAAGTAGAATGGATGCTGAACCCTGACTCACCCCTGCAACAATTTATATTCATCCAAGGACACAGGAAATTACTGGGGATGCCTACTCAGCTCATCTGGAGATTCATTTCCAACATATTTTATTTTTAATGTTTAATAATTATCCATGAAAATGCATCATATATGAAATGTTTTAAATTAATTGTGCACTAACAATAATTTTAAAGATAATTCAATCCAGAAGAAAATAATTTAACATTTAGAACCTTATGGTCACAGGAAGTTAAACAAAATTAAAATTTGAATTTCTGTACATATTTTGGTTACTGATGCATAATTCATTAGACAGAATTCCGTGGGGAAGGGAACTATAAATATACCTTAAGGACAAAGAGGAACAATGTAGAATTTCTGACTTGAAAAGAACAGCTTGTTTTTTTTTTTTCTTTGAAACCAGACATTGGCAGGCCCCAGATCACTAGAGTATGTGGATTGCATTAGATACTTCAAAGGAAGGATGCACCAGCTGTGTTTGAAATGTCAATACTCATAACACACCAGAAATTATATGAGCTTATGAACTATGAAGAGAAGTTTTAGTGGTCAACTTGAAAATGCACTAGGAGGTGTGGAAATTAATAAAAGAAACTTTAACTAAATTGAAGTTGGGAAACTTGAGTTTTAAGTCTTAAAGCTAAAGTCGGGGGAGCCTTAAGCCCTATCACAGGTAGTCAATTACACCAAACAAGAAGAGAAAGCCACTTGCATTTTCCACAGGAAGTAAAACCACTCTACTACAGAAGGAAGATTTCTCTCTGAACCTGGCAACAGCTCAGCCAATGAGAAACACCGCAGCTCAGCCAATGAGAAACACCGCAGCTCAGCCAATGAGAAGCTGTTTCCACCCTGAACTGTTACTTTCCCCCAATGGACTTTCCTTTAGAACAGCCCCTCCCTACTCCCCCTTTTTCTCTATAAGAGCAGCTCCGCTCCTTTGTTCTCTGGATTTGCCTGTGGTTTGCCATAGCATCACATCCCAAATTGCAATTCTTTTGGCTATTCCTGAATAAAATCATTTTGATATAAAGTAACAGGCAAATTTGCTTTCTAAGTTGACAAGGGTATATAGTTTTTCAATTTTTTAAAGGGATAGGGCACCAACAATGTTTGCTGAGCTCTGCCTGGAGCCAGCGGTAAGACTGGAGGAGTGTACCCAGGGCCCTCTCAGGAACTGCCAGCTGCTGCAGTCACTATAACTGCTAATTGTTATTTAGGCCCTGGTGTGGGGTTCCTGGGGTCCAGGCTGTGGAGACCCCTCCCACACTGAGGTCCTAGCATCAGGCCAACGTGGGGTCCCCCCGGGGCTCCGCCACCTACTGCCTGGGCAGACAGCCCGCTTTGAGCCACCTCTGTAAAACAGGGAGATGAGGACCATACACCAGCCCTGGTACGGGGCCCGGAGCTGGGTCTGTAACTGTCACCTGCTCCTTCATGTCAGGACCATATAGCGTAGTGGCCGGAGAGCAGTGAGGAGAGACAGCACCAGCTTCTGCTGGCATCTCTGGGTGAATGTCCCAGCATCTCAGTGCAGACAGAGCATGGGGACCTGGGCCAGGGGATCTGGGTGTGCAAGTGGGAGAGGGCACACTGGGTGGAGGGGGGCACACATCCAGGGCACAGGACATTAAGTCACAGGGGGTGTGTATGTGCATCTATGTCGGGGGGGCTTTCAGAGCAGGGGCAGATGGTGATCTCTCAGGCCAGTGGCCAGATTTGAGGTTCAGGAACCAAGGTCTGGGTGGGAATGGAAGGTTGGGAAAGAGGGGTAGTTTGTGAGGGGCCAGGACGGGACAAGACTGAGGACTGCACCAGACCTGGGGTCCAACGGGCCCCTGGACGTCTCCCAGAAACCTCACATTCACTGCATCCAAACCTGACCCCAGCACCCCCATCACACACACTTACTCCTCCTCCTGGGTCCATCCTGTCACCAGGCCAGAGACCTGGGACTCAGGTGTTCCCCTCCCCCCCTCAGCCTCTCAGCTGCGTGTCTGGTCCATTCGGCCTCTTGAATGTCTCTCCCACACACCCTCCGCTGTCCTGGTCCAGGCTCCATCCCAGCTCTGGCCAGTGTCCCCTCCCTGACTTCCCTATTCAGGGATCCTCTGCCCCTCCCATCACTCTGTGTATTCCTCTTGGAGTGCCTATCCCAACTGGGAATGATCTTGTCATCCAGTCACTTGTTTGCACGCTGTCTCCCACGCTGGACTGTGAGCCCCATGAGGGCGGGGCCTGGGGCTGTCACCGTCACTGCTGTGTCCCTAGCATAGTCCAGTACGAGGCCAGGCCCACAGATGATGCTCAGTGTATCTTATTGAATGTGTCAATAGGTCCCTGCGCCAGCCTCCTCCCCATCCGCTGGCCCAGCCTCACCCCTGCAACTGTCCTCCAGGACAGCAGCTCCAGGAGCTGCTTAAAAAACACCAAAAGCCAAAAAAACTGCCATTCTCTTCACTAATAAAAGTAACACACTGCATGAAAATAAAGTACTCAAACTACAAAATTAAAAGTCAAGGCCCAGTGGCACAGCGGTTAAGTGCGCGCTCTCCACTTCGGCGGCCCGGGGTTCACAGGTTTGGATCCTGGGCGCGCACCGACGCACTGCTTGTCAGGCCATGCTGTGGCGGTGTCCCATATAAAGTGGCGGAAGATGGGCACGGATGTTAGCTCAGAGCCAGTCTTCCTCAGCAAAAATAGGAGGATTGGCATCGGATGTTAGCTTAGGGCTGATCTTCCTCACAAAAAAAAAAAAAAAAAGAAAAAAGTCAAGGCCACCCCACCCAGCCCTGATCCTTAGGCCCACCTCAGACGGACCCCCAAATCTTGCCCTCATCAGCCTTTCCCCCTGGCATTATCTCCCTGACATCTGATAATAAGTGGATATCCCTCATCTCTATTTCTGAGTTTTTCAACTGTAAGTGTGCTTGTATTTACACAATTATTTTCTATGGATCCCCCGGCCCCAGTATAAAAGATGAGCATTTTGTCCCCATGCAGCCTGTCTTTCCTCCGCCCCCCATTTTCACAAGTGACTCGTATACATTTCTTATTCTAGTATTATACTCTTTCCACTGTCTCCCTCAGCTCCCAGCGTGGCCAGGGAGGCAACAAAGCGGTCTCCCCTCCCCGATGCCCCCATCGCTAGGCCAGATCATCCTTTCACGTTATTAGGGTTTAGCGCACAGGCTGTTCAGTGGCTATAACAAGGCTCCTTGTACCCTGTGCATTGGCCAAGTCAGAAAAATGAAAAAAAGCAGCATATACAATGTGGCGATCATGGAAACAGCATTTAGTGTGATGAGACAGGCTAGAGAGGAGCCCTCGGGCATGCTGCGTCACGAAGGGGGCCACCCGGAGCAGCATTCTCAGCATCAAGGTCAGATGGCTTCTCTACCCTTAAACTGTCCATCAAGCCACTGAGAATTCCACCACATGCCAGTGTGCCCTTAGCTGGACCATGATTTTCTAGAATGACTCTGTCTTCCCTCACATGGTATTTCTAAAACTGCAAGTCTTGTCCCATTAGCGGGCCATGAAATCAATTTAGCTGCACAAACCAGCTTAAAAATGTGATCAAGAATAGAATAGAAAATATTAGATGGACCTTGAGGGCATGACGCTATGTGAAATAAGTCAGACCAAGACAAATACCGTATGACCTCACTTATACGTGGAATTAAAAAATAACAACAACAAAAAGCCAAACTCACAAATACCCAAAAAAGAATATAACAGAAAATATCAAAGCCAATCTTAAGTAGTCAGACCAAGTATTGGTTCACAAAATTTTCATTCTTGTTTTGTGTGTGTCTGTGCAAAGGTGTGCGTAACTGGAACACAGTCAAAAGGTTGGAAGCCATTGTCATAGATTTTGGTTGGAATTTCATTAAATCTACACATCAGGACACTGACACCTTCCCAATATTGAGTCTTTCAATCCACGAATATGGTATCGCTCTCCATTTAATCTCTAATTTTCTCTGCAAGTCTTGCACCTCTTTGATTATATTTATTCCTAGGTATTAACATTTTTTGACATTATTATTCATGGTATTTAAAATTCCATTTTCAATTTGGTTGGGGCTGGTATATAGAAATACAATTAAGTTATGTAAATGACTTTCTATCCAGTGACCTCACTAAATTCACTTATTCTTTTTTTTCCTTTTTAATGAAATATAACTTACATAAAGTACACAAACATTAAGTGTAGAGCTGGATAATTTTTTAATATGTAAGCATCACCTAGATCAAGATCTAGAACATTCTCGCACTCCAAATAGCTCCCACCCTCAAGCCCTCTTCTAGTTAGTACCTCTCACACCACTATTCTGACCTCTCACAATAAATGCTATGTGCTCCTTAAGTCCTATTCTGACTTCCTTGTGAGAGATCACTTGTACTCTTTCTGTTCTTTTTTTTTTTTTTGGTGAGGAAGATCAGCCCTGAGCTAATATCTGTGCCCATCTTCCTCTATTTTGTATGTGAGTCGCCGTCACAGCATGGCTTGATGAGCGGTGTGCAGGTCCGCGCCTAGGATCCGAACCCACGAATCCTGGTTCACCAAAGCAGAGCACGCGAACTTAACCACTATGCCACCAGGCCAGCCCGTTCTGTCTTCTTTTGTTCAAAGTTGTGTGTGAGATCCACTGTGTTGCCACATGCCAACTTCTACCCCTGAGGAGTCTTCCATTGCGTGGATGGACCAGTTTGTTCATCCACACCCTGCTGGTGGACAGTTAGGGTGTCTGCAGCAGAAACAAAGGTTTCCCAAGAGTGAAACTGTTGAGTCACAGGTCTCCACGGCCCTGGCAAAAGGAAAATGGGGAGGCAGGGCTCAGAAGCTGCCACCAGGGTGGGGCTCCTTATACCATCAACTGACTCACACAGCCCGGCAGAGCAGCCACGGTTGGCAGCCTTGGAGCTGGGGTTCTCCCTGGGATGTGAAAAGTGCACAGTTCAGTGTTTATCTTCAGTGGACGCCTTTGCCACTGCCTCTCAGGTAAGTTCTAGAGGGCCTAGAAGGCTGCTTGTAGCAAGAGGTTTGTGTGTGTGTGTGTGTGTCTGTGTGTTTGCGTATTTTTTTTTAACATTTCGATTGGTAGAAATGATATACAAAAAATACCCCATTAAGTTCAGCTCCATGACTTTTTACATTTGTATATGCCAGTGGTTCTCAGCTGGGGAGGATTTTGCTCCCTAACAGTGGTACCCTCCCAGTTTTGACAATCAAAAACATTTCCAGACACAGCCAGTGCCTGAGAGGAGGAGGGGTGTGAGGCTTTTTTTCACACAGATGTGCAAGGGCACCATTACTGCAATGACTATCCTTTCCCCACCGAGGTGCAAAGCTGCCTTTGTTGGAAATCAACACGTACGTGTGGGTCTGGTTTTGGACAGTCTGTTCTGTCCCATTGGTCTATTTGTCTATCCTTGTACCAATACTACGCTGTCTTAATGACTTTAGCTTTATAGTAAATCTTGAAATCTGATGGTATAAATCTTCAAACTTTGTTCTTCTTTAAAAATTTTCTCTTCTGAGACTTCTGCATTTCCTATAAATTTTAGAAATCAACTTGTTCCCGACAACAACAACAAACTTGTTAAGATGTTTACTGGGGCTGCATTGAATCTATAGTTCAACTTGGAGAGCCTTCATAAGCCAACACTACTGAGTCTTTCAATCCATGAACAGGGTAATACCTCTCCATTTTTACATAGGTATTCTTTCTCTCAGCAATATTTTATGGTTTCAGAGTGGAGTTCTTACACATCTTTTGTCAAATTTATTCCTAGATATTTGAGGGGTTTTGATGCTATTGTGAATGGTATTTTAAAATTCATTTTCCCTGTTGGTGGCATATAGAAATATAATTGATTTCTGTATATTGATCTTGCATCCAGTAACCTTACTAAAAATCATTGATTCATTTTAATAATTTGTTTTTAGGCTCTTTTGGGTTATTTATGCACATAGTCACGCCATCAGTCAATAATCAGTTTTACTTCTTTTTCAATCTTTATGCTTTTAATTAGTTAATTATTTTTTTTTGCCTTATTGCACTGGCTACAACCTCCAACATTATGTTGACTAGAAAAGGTGATACTTGTCTTATTCCAAACATTAGGTGAAACTGCTCATTTTAACTTTTTTTTTTTTTTTTTTTTTTTTTTTTTGGTGAGGAGATCAGCCCTGAGCTAACATCCGCCAATCCTCCTCTTTTTTTGCTGAGGAAGACGGCCCTGGGCTAACATCTGTGCCCATCTTCCTCCACTTTATATGGGACGCCGCCACAGCATGGCTTACCAAGCAGTGCATCGGTGCGCGCCCGGGTTCCGAACCAGCGAACCCCGGGCCGCCGCAGCGGAGCGCGCGCACCCAACCGCTTGCGCCACCGGGCCGGCCCCTCATTTTAACTTTTAAGTATAAATATGATGTTAACTGAACTCTTTGGTAAAATACCCTTTGTAGGATTACAGAACTTCCTTTCTATTCCTAGTTTTTGGACAGCTTTTATCATGAACAGGTATTGAATTTTATCAAATGCTTTTCCGTATAATATGATCATATGGTTTTTCTCCTTTATGCGTTTCCTGTGGTGAATTATATTGATTGCTTTCCAAATGCTAAACCAACCTTGTAGTCTTGGAATAAATACCACTAGGTCATGCTTTATTATCTTTCTTATATATTCCTGGATTCCATTTGCTATTATTTTTGCTTAGCATATTTGAATCCATGTTCACAAGAGATCCTGGCCTAAATTTTTCCATTCTTGTAGTGATTTTGTTAGGTTTTGGTATCAGTATTCTATTGGACTCGTAAAATGAATACAGAAGTATTCCCACTTTCTCTATTATTTAAAAGAGTATGGGTAATGGTATTATTTCTTTCATAAACGTTTGGAGGAATTTAACAGTGAAGCCACCTGGGTCTGTAGTTTTCTTTATGGGAAGGTTTTTAATTATGGATTCAATGTCTCTAACAGATATAGGATTAGTCAGATTTTCTATTGCTTCTTGTGCCAATATTGTTAAATTTTGTTTTTCCAAAGAAATTGTCCATTTCCTCTACATTGCCAAATTTATTGGCTAAAGTTGTTCATAATATCCTCTTATTCTATAGTTAGGACCTGTATTGATCTCTCATTTTCCATTCCTTTTAATGGAAATTTGTGTTTTTCCCTTGAGTTGTATTAATCTTTTCAAAGAACCATCTTTTGATTACGTTGATTGTCTCTACTACATGTCTGCTAACTCCTAGTTGTTTCAAGGATGCGGTTCAGGTGTTTCCTTCTTCGGGACTGAGTCAGATGCCCCTCTGGGCTTCCTCAGCCCCCTGGGCTCCTACATCCTGGCCCTGACCAATCTTGGTGTCACTGGTGCCAGCTCTGTCTCCCCCACTGGATCATGAGCTCTGCAAGCGTGGGGCCCAGGCTGGCGAGCTCATCCTTCCATCTCATATCTAAATTCACGTCTGCCTGGGATACCAGTCTCCCACTCCTCTTTTCCTACCTTGCCCCAATTCATCTTTCAGGTCTCCACTGGAGTGTCCCTTCCTCCAGGAAGCCCTCTCTGACCCCTAGGCTGAGTCAGACACATCCTCTAGCTCCCTGGACTTCCCTCATCACAACACTGTTTATTCTCGGTTGAATTATTTTTAAAATGTGATGCAGAATCTCCCTGTTTTGAAAATTCTTACAGAAAGAGGTTTCAACTAGCCTTGTGTACTTTACCAGCCAAAACACTGGTTTCTCTGTTTTCAAGCTCCTTGAGGTCTCTGGCAAATTGTCCCTGCTCCATTGGTAACTTTTGTCACTGCCTGGAGACTAGACCGTGAGCTCTGTAAGGGCAGGTTCCCAGAAACACACAGCCCAGGACCTGGCATGGAGAAGGCACTCGGGGAATGCTGAATGAATGAACAGCCCATCTTCCCTTTAGGTTTCCTCAAATTTACCATATGTATTGCCACTATAAGCATCCAAATTTTCTCTAAATGTTCTTGTCTGTTACTAATTTTCTATCTTTACTAAAGTTTGACGTTTACCCCGTAGCTGGAGAATCAAAAAATGCGGCCTTTCGCAAGGGGGAGAGAATTGAACAGGTCGCTCTAGTCAGAGGAAGGGTAGGACTTGCCTAACCTGTCCATCCGCCCTTCGTCACTCTGCTGGGGCTTCTAACATCACAGCATGTCGCATGCCGCTACCTTCACTTTTTGTCTGTGCACCTGATGGGAGGCACCCGGGCCACTCAGTCCACGCTGGCCGTGGGAAAGGGAGTGCTCTTGTCTGAGCCTTAGTTCCTCTCCAAAATGAGGACCCTCCCACCGACAGGACAGTATTGCTGAAAGGGCTCAACGAGATCATCAAAAACCTCTCGGCTCAGGGCCAGACTTGATAAGCGGCAGCCAGCGTTCTGCAGTCACACAGACCTGGACCCCCATCTTGGCTCTGTCGCTTCCTGGATGTGCAAGCTGAGCCTAAGTTTCCCCATCTGTAAACTGGGGATCCAAATCCCCAGCTGGCTTGGGAGAATGGCAATGAGACTAAGTAAGGAAATGCTCAATGTAGTAAATGTTAATCTAGCATCTTCCTCCTGACTCCTAGTAGGAATTTTATTCCTGGGAATATGTCCTCCCCACTGGCCTGGGCTCTGCCCTTGGGCTACACAGGGTGGTTTCCAGCCTCCTCACTGGTCTCTGTGTCTCCAGCCTTGTTCCCTTTCATCCATCCTCCACACCACAGAGCATGCCAACTCAGATGCCCCCTCCTCCTGAAGCCTTTCCTGACCCCAGACCCCTGGGCTCCCCCACGCTAGCTCTGACCACTCTGGGTCATCACTGTGTGGTGACAAGTCTATCTCCGCAACGGGACTGTGAGCCCCACGAGGGCAGGGCTTGGGGCCGACTTGGTCACTGCGGTGTCCCAGCCCTGGGTTGGGCACAGAGGAGGTACGCAGTGAAAGGGCTGACCTGTGGAAGTCCCCAGGAGGTAGCCACGGACACCAGGCATGCTCCCTCTCAGCTGGCTCTACCATCCCCCTTCTCTCTCCTGAGGCTTTCTCTCACCTGGCCCCTCAGCAGAATGTGGCACTGCCCATCACCCCCTCCCCCGGGAGATGTTTGCTTCTCTTGGCTCCGGGTCCCCCACCTCTCAGGCTGCCTCCTCTACAGACCCCTCTGCTTGGCCTCAGTGGCTGGCATTTCTCAGGGCACCGCTGCCCAAGGCCCTCTTCCCACTTGACCGTCGCTTCCACTTCCAGGGGCGACTCAGACCCTCACGACCCCCACTCCTGGGCTCGGCTCTCTCTCCTGCGCCCCAGAGCTCCAGGCCACAGCACCACGGCCCACCAGCCCCCAGGAGGAGTTTTCCAGGGGAGAGGAGCGATATCTCAACCCACTGAGCCAATTAAAAGAAGTATCTGGCCTCAGCTAACTGCTGGGAAAGTGTCTTCCTGAGCATGGAATTCCAAGTGGCCGGAACGTAACTCTTTCCTCAGGAAACTGTGCTGCTAGACGAGAAGCCTCCCCCCAACGGTGGAGGGCCAGAGGCGCTCATGGGCATGAGCTCATGCTCATGAGAGCACCAAGCGCCTCTCCCCCGCCACTGGAAACACGCCTGCAGGCACACAAGGGCTGCTTCCTTGTAAAATAAAGGGAAAGTGTTCCTAATACGGGCCATCACTCAACTGTGAGCAACGCAAGAGTCATCGTAACTACACTACCCACTATGTACTTACTGCCCACATAGCCCAGGATGGTGACAGGGCCGTGACAGAGACGCTAAACACTGACCCGCTACGTATGACGTAACTGGTAACGGGGACTGTGAACTACTAAGAGGGGAGCTTCTTTTTAAATATGGGAGGGGGAGAGTAAAAGCACTAACTCCTTATATTCCATATTAGGAAGTTAACAGGCAATCAAAAATAGGGGAAAATATTTAAGAACTAGGAGTATAAGTGCCTTATTTAGAAATATGGCTAAAAAACAGCTAAAAGAGTTTTTTTTAAGAAAAACAGCTAAAAGAGTTGAAGTGGTTACCTGTGGGGAGCAGGAACAGATGGAAAAGGAGATGGCTGGGTTTTCTTATTTTTATCATGAGTCACAGACATATTTGACTCTTTTTTTTTTTTTTGTGAGGAAGATCAGCCCTGAGCTAACATCCATGCCAATCCTCCTCTTTTTGCTGAGGAAGACTGGCCCTGGGCTAACATCCGTGCCCGTCTTCCTCCACTTTATATGGGACGCCGCCACAGCATGGCTTGCCAAGCAGTGCGTTGGTGCACACCCAGGATCCGAACCAGCGAACCCCGGGCCGCTGAAGCAGAGCGCATGCACTTAACCACTTGCGCCACTGGGCCGGCCCCCATATTTGACTCTTAAAGCACTAGTAGTCCTTTGACAAAATTAGTAATTAATGTAATTTTTAAACCACAAACACATTTAAAAAACTTGGCCAAGCCAGAAATGTAAGCACTGCCTTCGGGTTTCCAGGCCTCTGTCACGGCCCAGGCATCTCCACGGTCTATGGCCTGGGTCTCTCTCGCCCCATCCCCACATACCTTCCACACCTGAAGTCACCATATTAAACTGAACATTGGATCAAAGTACTCTCTGTTTAAAATCCTTCCACGGCTTCTACCGACTCTAGGATAAAGTCCAAACTCCTTAAAATGACCTAAAGGTCCCATATGATCAGCATATCTTTTAGCACCAGTCCTCCATACACATGAATTATTTTCAGTGTTCAAAACATTTTGTGCCCTCTTTATACAGCACTGCCTCCGCCCAGGGCTCAGCTCAGGGGCCCCTCCTCCAGGAAGCCCGCCCTGACCCCTAGGCTAGGTCAGGGCCTCCTCTGGGCTCTCCCAGCCTCCTGGGCTCCCCATCACTGGGACCATCACTGTCTAGGGACGTGTCTGTCGCCCCCAACAGGCTCTGAGTCCCAGGATGGCAGGACAGGGCAGTCTCCGTCACTGCTGTGTCCCCAGCACACAGCTGGTCCCAGAGTGGGCACTCAGGGAGAATCTGATGAATAAAAAAATAAACGAAGGAAACACACCGAAAATTAACTGTCGGTTGTTAGTGAGTGCTGGGATATGGGGTGCTCTCTTTTTTTTCCTATCTGTATTTTTAAATTTTTCTACAATAAACATGGATTGCTCCTCTATTTTTAAAAATGGGAATGTACTCCTGCACCCCTCACTCCCCACACATGCCTGGTCCATTTAGTGGGGAGCTTCCTTCAATTTCCAGGCCAGGGACGGCTCTGCACTCGGCCACATGGGGGGTGCACCCAGAGGAGCTGACCCACAGGACCAACGGGACTCATGAGGAGGAGGGTTTAGGGATGACTTCTCGGGTAAGAGGCACGTGAGTCATTCATGACACCATTTGGTGACCCACAGGTTTCACGGCCGTGTGACAAGGTCACTTTGAATAATCCTCATGGGGATGATGGGTTCTTGGGCAGTAAAAAGGGAGTGTCTCAGCTGGGATCTGAGGAGCCTTTGGATCCTTCCCAGGAAGCTTTGCTGCTGCAGAGCGGGTGTGTGCCAGCTGGGAGAACCCGCAGGGCAGCGGGCCCCGCCAGCAGCCAGTGTGATGGGGCCAAGGGCCTGCTCCAGCTGGAGGACCTGGCTCCTCACCTTCTCAGGTACTGGGGCACCCACCCCTCGCCCAGGGCTCCCCAACCCCACCCCTGGCCTGGGGCCCCCTGCGCCCAGCCCTCCCCCTTCTCTCCCTCGCAGCCCTCTGCCTCCTGCTGCGGCCATTCTCTAACGGAGCGCCCGTGCCTCCCTCGCCCTCCCCGAGCCAAGAACCCCGGGGTGAGTACAGCATGAGGAGGCGCGAAGGCTGGGATCTTCTGAGGGAAGACGAACAAGTGAGGTGGGCTGAGGGTACCACAACCTTCCGAGGGGAGTTTTTAAACTGCAGGTCTATGATCATAAGCTGCAAAATCAATTTGGTGCATATGATCAGCATCTCTTTAAAGAAACAAAATTAAATACATACTGTATAATTCCAGGTATATAAAATTTTAGAAAATGCAAACTAATCTCGAGTAGATGAGTAGTTGCCTGGGGATCAGGGAGTGGAGGGAGGGGCTGGGATTACAAGGGGCATGAGATGTTTTGGGGGTGATAGATATGTTCACTCTCTAGACTGTGGTTTCATGGGTGGACACGTCTATCAAAACTTATCTAATCGTACACTTTAAATACATGCAGTTTATTGTATGTCAATTATACCTCAATAAAGCCATAAAAAAATAAAATAAATAGAAGAGAATAAAATAGACCAGGATAGACTGAACCAGCCTGGAAGGAAGAGGAGTGGGCGTTAGCCAGGTGAAGGGATAAACATCCCGGGAGATGAGGGGCAGTCCCCAGAAAGGAGATAAGAGTTGAACTAGCGTGAGGAGGGGAGGGGGGTCCCCGGGCACCCCAGGCTGGGAGCCCCGCCTCCCGGCTCTGCCCAGGCCCAGGCTGAGCTGTTTCCGGCCCCCAGATGAGGTGCTGGTGATCCATGTGGAGACCTGGAGACGCTGTGGCAGCGTGGCCCTGGACCCCAAGGATGGCACGTGGAGCTGCTGTGGGCTCCGCTACCCCTTCCATCGAGGCTCCCAGAGGTGCTGCTCAATCGAGATGAAGGAGTTCCTGGTCATCCCCATAGACAAGACCAAGTCAGAATATGACGACTGCAGGAGTTACAACAGGAAGAACGTCTAGGCCCTGGGAAGTCACCCCATATACAGATGGCCAACAGGCACGTGAAAAGATGCTCAACATCACTATCATCAGGGAAATGCACATCAAAACCACACTAACATATCATCTTACACTCGTTAGAAATGGCTATAATCACCAAGACAAAAAACAACAAATGCTGGAGAGGCTGTCGAGAAACGGGAACCCTCATACACTGCTGATGGGAATGCAGACTGGTGCTGTCTCTATGGAAAACAGTATGGAGATTCCTCAAAAAATTAGAAATAGAAATACCTTATGATCCAGCTACACCACTTCTGGGTATTTATCCAAAGAACTTGAAATCAACAATTCCAAGAGACTTCTGCACCCCTATGTTCACTGCAGCATTATTCACTATAGCCAAGAAGTGGAAGCAACCCAAGTGCCCGTCAACTGATGATTGGATCAAGAAGAAGTGGTGTGTATACACACACACAGACACACACACATACACACAATGGAATACTACTCAGCCATAAAAAAGACAAAATTGTCCCATTTGCAACAACATGGATGGACCCAGAGGATATTATGTTAAGCGACATAAGCCAGACAGAGAAAGACAAACACTGCATGACTTCACTCATATGTGGAAGATAAACCAACATGCGGACAGAGAAAACTGTTTGGTGGTGACAAGGGGGTTGGGGGGTGGGCACGAGGGGCGAAGGGAGGCATTTATATGACGATGGACAAATAATAATGTACAACTAAAATTCACAATGTTATGAACTATTAAGATGTCAATAAAAAAAAACTTGGGAAAAAAAAAAAAGAGTTAGTGCTGGGACTCAGAGGTTCCCAGGCTGGAGGCCTAGCAACACTCTCTCTCCAAGCCTCAGTCTTCTCCTTTATAAGACGGGTTTAGTAATAATAATCCATACCCACAGGGTTGTGTGAGATGCAACAAGACTGTGCCTGGCTCCACCTGAAGGCTTTGGCAAAGAGCGGCCGTTGTTATTGTTATAATTAGGCCCAGGCCGGGGCCACTGAATCTCAAAACTGAAAGCTTTCATCCGGTGGGGCAGGAAGATGACAGAGTATGCACACGTACCTCAGAGACTCTGCAGGTTTGGTTCCTGATCACCGTAGTAAAGCGAACATCTCAATAAAGCGAGTCACGTGAAGTTTTTGGTTTCCTAGCTCATATAGAAGTTACGTCTACACTATACTGTAGTCTGTTAAGTGTGCAATAGCATTTTGCCTACAAAACCAATGGACGTACCTTAAGTAAAAAATACTTTTATTGCTAAAAAATGCTAACCAGCATCTGAGCCTTCAGTGAGCTGTAAGCTTTTTGTTGGTGGAGGGTCTTGCCTGGATGCTGACGGCTGCTGACTGATCAGGGTGGTGGCTGCCGAAGGCTCGGGTGCCTGTGGGAATTTCCTAAAATAAGACAACACTGAAGTTTGCCTCATCGACTGATGCTTCCTCTCGTAAACGATTTCTCTGTAGCACGCGATGCTGTTTGACAGCACTTCACCCCGAGCAGAACTTCTTTCAGAATTGGAGTCAGTCCCCTCAAACCCTGCCACAGCTTTATCTACTAAGTTTATGTCATATTCTAAGTCCTTTGTTGTCATTTCCACAATCTTCACAGCAGCTTCACCAGGAGTAGGCTCCATCTCAAGAGACCAGGTCTTTGCTCATCCACAAGAAGCAACTCCTCATCCACTAGAGGTTTATTATGAGATTGTGGCAATTCAGTCACAACTTCAGGCTCCACTTTTTTTTTTTTTTTTAAGATTTTATTTATTTATTTGTTCCCCCAAAGCCCCAGCAGATAGTTGTATGTCATAGTTGCACATCCTTCTAGTTGCTGTATGTGGGACACGGCCTCAGCATGGCCGGAGAAGCGGTGCGTCGGTGCGCGCCCGGGATCCGAACCCGGGCCGCCAGCAGCGGAGCGCGTGCACTTAACCGCTAAGCCACCGGGCCGGCCCGAGGCTCCACTTCTAATTCTACTTCTCCTTGCTATTTCTACCACATCTGCAGTTACTTTCTCCACTGAAATCTTGAAGCCCTCAAAGTCATCCATGAGGGTTGGAATCAACTTCTTCCAAACTCCTGCTAATGTTGATATTTTGACCTCTTCCCATGAATCATGAATGTTCATAACAGCATCTAGAATGGTGAATTCTTTCCAGAAGGTTTTCAATTTACTTTGCCCAGATCTGTCAGAGGAATCACTATCTAGGGCATCTGGAGCCTTATGAAATGTACTTCTTAAATAATGAGACTTGAAGTCAAAATTACTTCTTGATCCATGGGCTGCAGAATGCGTGTTGTGTTAGCAGGCATGAAAAGCAATATTAGGCTCATTATACATCTCCATCAAATGACCGTCTTGGGTGACAGCTGCATGGTTAGTGAGCAGTAATATTTTGAAAGGAATCTTTCTTTTCTGAGCAGTAAGTCTCAACAGTGGGCTTAAAATATTCAGTAAATCATGTTGTAAACAGATGTACTGTCATCTAGGCTTTGTTGTTCTGTTTACAGAGCACAGGCAGAGCAGATTTAGCATAATTCTTAAAGGCCCTAGGATTTTTGGGATGGTAAATGAGCACTGGCTTCAACTATAAGTCATCAGCTGCATTAGCCCCTAACAAGAGAGCAGCCTGTCCTCTGAAGCTAGGCATTGACTTCTCCTCTCTAGCTATGAAAGTCCTGGATGGCATCTTCTTCTAGTATAAGGGTGTTTCATCTACACTGAAGCTCTGTTGTTTAGTGTAGCCGCCTTCATTAGTTATCTTAGCTAGAACTTCCGGATAACTTGCTGCAGCCTCTACATCAGCACTGGCTGCCTCACCTTGCACTTTTATGTTATGGAAACGGCTTCTTTCCTTAAACCTCCTGAATCAACCTCCGCTAGCTTCAAACTTTTCTTCTGCAGCTTCCTCACCTCTCTCAGCCTTCACAGAATTAAAGAGAGTTAGGGCCTTGCTCTGGATGAGGCTTTGGCTTAAGAGAATGCTGTGGCTCGTTTGATCTTCTATCCAGGCCACTAAAACTTTCTCCATATCAGCAATAAGACTGTTTCTCTTTCTTATCATTCGTGTGCTCACTGGAGTAGCACTTTCAATTTCCTTCAAGAACTTTCCCTTTGCATTCACAACTTGGCTAACTGTTTGGTGCGAGAGGCCTAGCGTTCAGCCTGTCTCAGCTTTCAACACGCCTTCCTCACTAAGCTTAGTCATTTCTAGCTTTAGATTTAAGTGAGAGACATGCGACTCTTCCTTTCACTTGAACACTTAGAGGCCACTGTAGGGTTATTAATTGGCCTAATTTCAATATTGCTGTGTCTCAGGGAGGAGACAGAGAGAGACTGGGGAATGACAGGTCAGTAGAGCAGTCAGAACACAGACAACATTTATGGATTAAGTTCGCCATCTTATATGGGTGTGGTTCATGGCGCCCCAAACAATTACAATCATAACATCAAAGATCACTGATCACAGATCACCATAACAAATATGATAAAGTAAAAGTTTGAAATATTGCTAGAATTACCAAAATGTAACACAGAGACACAAAGTAAGCAAATGCTTTCGGAAAAACGGCACCGACAGACTTGCTGGACACAGGGCTGCCAGAAACCTTCAATTTGTAAAAAAAAACACAATGTCTACAAAGCGCAGTAAAACGAGATATGCTGGAGTGTGAGCCTAGAAGCCTGGGAGACGAGGTCCCCACTAGCAATCCCCAGAGGGTCCTCTTTCCTCCTGTGAGCGCCAAGACAACAGCCTGAGACAGGCCGGGCCTGGACTCAAACCAATCTCCACTTTCTCCGTGAACCCCGATTCCCTCACCCGTGGAATGGCTGGTAAAACAGCCCCAAGAAGAAGCTCTTCTTAGAGTAGACTTCCAGTTAATAAATGGAGAAGGAAAGAGGGACAAAGGAAATCAACATCAGGCAAAATACCACAACAACAACTGCTGCAGACACTGATGGATGCTAAAATCAGTGGGCAAAAGTTTGAGGAGAAACAGGGTATTTGCATAGTCTCAAAGTGTCTTCCCCAAGAGATTTATTTTATCTTTTATTGAGGTATAACTGACATATAATACTATATTAGTTTCAGGCGTATAACATAATGATTTGATATTTGTATATATTGCGAAATTAGATTTATTAACTATAAAAGGAAGGATGGTAACTTTACAACGGATAAACCTAGCAGACACCACCTTAACCATGTGACCAATCTAAACTCAGTTTGAAGTAAAAAGATAAAACAAGAAATAGCCTCCACGTGGCTAGCCTGTGAGGAAACGGACCTCAAACCCTTGCTGCTGCCAGTGTCCATCTGTTGCCCACCCTTGAGTCAGTAATTCTGCTTCTGGGAACCGAGGCCAGATTTACCTGCACAGGTGTGCAAGACTGCCTGCCTAGCATGGTCATCCTGTAGCACTGTTTATAACAACAATAAAAAAGCCAGGAGAGTCCCTACAAGACCATCTACAGGCTCATAAATTACAGCAATTCTGTCAGCCGCTGAAATAAAGGGTAAGGCAGTTTTTCTGTGCTGACAGAGAACGCTCTCCAGGATAGCATGGTCAACGAAAAGCAGTGAGGACTAGCACCGTGTATGTTGTTTGCTACATTCAAGGAAAAAGGGGGGGGGGTGCATATTGGCATTTGCTTAAGAATGTACAGTGTTTTTGTTTTTTCTGGAAAATACAGAAGATAACAGTGGTTGCCTCCATAGGAGAACAGGATGCCTGGGGAACAGAAGTGGAGGGAGACTTTTCCCTACACGCTCTTTTGAACCTTAAACGTGGTGAGCTTATTACTTATTTAAAAAAAATAGATAATTAGAACTTTTTCCAAATAAAAATCAACAAACAAGCCACCCGGGCACCCAGGATTCCTGGTTACGCCTGTTAGACTGAAGCCTCTGCTCCCTCCTGAGGCCCCGCTAAAATGCTGGTTGGGTGGAAAGAAGGCAGAAGCCACAAGAACAGGGGGCACAGGGAGGAGTGGACTGAAGGGGGGAGAATCAAGGCGGCCTAAAGGCTGGAGCAGGTGCTGAGAGGTAAGTGACTGAGGCAGCAGGAGGCTGACGCAGGCACCCATGGGTGAGATGGAGGGAGGGCGAGAGGCAGGTGAACGGAGATGGCAGGACTGCACGTCACTCTGAGAGTGGGTGGGGATAAGCTGAGGACACCCAGCTGACAGGAGACTGCAGAGGGGGAACCAGGGGGACTCCAGGAACAGCTCGGGGGTCGGGCGCCATGCTGAAAACAGGCCTGCCCCTCTGGCATGGGGCTGGTGGCCAAAGCACACAGGTCAAGAGTCTGCTCGACCTTGGCCTTGAACCCCAGTGACCCTGGCTGGAGTTGCTGGGGGCAAAACCACACTTTCCACTGAGGTACAGAAAGGGGCTCTGCTCAGCTGTGAGCCTCAGTCATCCCGGGAGATGGGAGAGATCTGGGCCAAGGACCTGCCAGTGGCCCCCAGAGCCCTGCTCCCCTCTTCAGGAACAGAGACCCCTCCTCTCTCTCCCCCCAAAGCCACAGTGAAGTGGCATCTGTTGGTTTCAGCGGCCCAGCATCCACTCCGCTTTCTCTGGAAACTGCCCCTGACTCTCCTCTGAGGAAGCCCCCCACCCTGCCCCGTTCCTCCACGTTGTTCAGGAAAGACCAACCCCCCCCCCCCAGCTTTGCGTACTGGCATTCTGCCCTGGGATTTTTCCTGGAATTTCAGAATAGAGATGCTCCCCTTCTCTGGGGTTGCTTAGTGAGCGGGATGTGAACCTGGAGCTACTGAGGCCATCTTGTCCCCAAAAAGAGAGCGCTTGCCTGAGAAAGAAGACAGCACAGAGAAACACAGGGCCCAGGGATGGGACAGTGACTTTCAGGCGTTGTCTGAGTTCCTGGATCTAGCTGAGCCTGAAGCTATATACTTCCGGAACTTTTATGCATCTGCCCATTATAGCAGGATTCTGTTGCTTGCAAATGAGAGTTGAGGGACGAGTCTGGAGTGAGGTCATCACCCCTTCTTGATAAACAGCAAGAGATAGGAGTTGCAGATAGCACTTCAGGGAAATTCCTAGAAGAGGTGTGTACCTATGATCACGTACATGAACAGGCATAAAGAACAGGACGTCAACACCACAGAAAAGAGGCCGGAAGGACACACACGCATAGGTCTTATGCACTGAGCAAGTGTTACTTTTATAAGCAGAAAAAATAATAAAGCAAATTAACTATTTCCTTGCTGTCCTCAGTTTCTTTTATAACCATGACACAGGGTCCCTGCTGCCCCCAGGATCAAGTTCAAATGTGTTAACCCAGCCCTGTGTGATCTGTCCCTGGATGGCTGTCCAGTCTCTTCTCTCGCCATGTTTGGTCCCACTGTCTACATTTCAGTCACGCCAGCCTCCCCTGAGTTCCTCACGTTCACACCCTGACCCCTGCACACGCTGTTACCTGGGCCTCCATCTTTCCACTTTGTCTGGCTTTCTCCTCCTCCAGCTCTGAGCCATCCCCTTCTCCCCGAAGCCCTCCCCCAACCCCCAAACTGGCTAAGTCCTCCGCTCCCGGGCTCCCCCAGCCCAGTGCTGACCACTCTGGATGGTCACTCTCTGGGAATGGGCCTGTCTCCCCCTTTGGACTGTGAGACCTGTGAGGGCAGGGCCAGTGCTGTCTTAGTCACTGCCATGTCCCCACCACTGCCCAGCATAGGGTCCAGCCAGAAAAGATTCCAGGGAGCGCTGGCTGGATGGATGAGACAGAGATGAATAAACAAGGTAGGGACAGGGTTTGCTTCACCCTTGTGTCCCAAGGACCCAACACAGGGCATGGTATAGAGAAGATGCTCATGGGAGGTACGCTGAAAGAAGGAGACTGTGAAAATAATAATAGTAATAAACAGAAACCTTATTTAAAATGGAGTCAGGAGGCCAGAAGAGGGAACTCTCACGCATGTGCCACTCAACACACACTACTGACCCCAGAGGAAGAGACTATCTTGCATCTCTGACGGGAAGTGACACTACTTACTACCCCAGCAGAAGGAAGGAAGGAATTCCTCCTTTCCTAGCAACAGCTCAGCCAATGAAAAGCCACCACCCTTAGACTCCCAGTTTCCTCCAGTGGACTCTTTCTTTACAACAGCTCCTCCCAACTTCATAAAAGAACTTTCTCTCCTTCGTTTCTTGGGACTTGCCTGTGGTTCGCCATAGACTGCATGTCCCAAATCGCAATTCTTCACCATCCTGAATAAACTCATTCTGCTGATAAAACTACGGGCTGTTTACTTGTCTTAGGCCAACATTATTTTGTGGCCCCTACGAGGATCCAAAGAAGACCCCTGACAACAGCGAGGCTGGTGGGCAGTCAGGTGTGGGACCCACAGAGCCCACTGAGCTCACTGGTTCCTCGCTGATCCTGGAGTTTGAGGGTAAGTTTTCTCCTGGATCTCGGGCTCTGCTCTCTGCATTTTGAAGCTCTCCAGGCCTTAGCTGGGACCTCTCCTTTCTGTTAAAGACTTTTGCCCCTTCAGCGAGCACTCATTTGGCCTTTGGTCTGATTCCTTTTGGAACCGAGCTGTTCTACTGGAACTGTGCTGTTCAGCCTTTGGCCTGACTTCCTCAGAATCAGGCTGTTCTACTGGAACTGTGCTGGTATTTGGCCTGCAGCCTGCTTAGGAATTTTTCTCTTGCTCTAGAGAAAAACCTCTGAGGAATGGGATCCCAGTCATTTAAATGTTCTAAGGGTGCCCCTCCTTCAGAGACTCCGGCTGGTTTTATGTTTAGAAACCGCGGTCCCTCCTCACGTGCATTTCTAACTAAACTGACCGACTTAACCAAGAGTAATTAAGAACACCAAAGGCCATTATGGGGAACATCTGAACTCCCCAAACTCACTTTTCTTAAAACCAAATTGGACAGTGACAGATCTGAAACTGCCAAAACGGAATGGAACACCTATTTTGATTGGTATTTTGATGCTTCCAAACGTTACCAGGAGTCTAAAATTGCCTCCCTACAAAATGAAATTTTAAGATTAACTGAGGCAAACAAACAATTAAAGAAAGACAAAATGGCTTCCAAAGCCTCTCTTTCCCCTTCCCCGTCTCCTTTGTCTCTGGACGCATAGCAGCCACCTCGTGCTCAGGCCCTGCCCCGGGCGCCATTGTCCTCCTTCCCTTCTATACACCCTATGCCTCCTTTATACCCTCAGTTTCCCCAGTGTAATTCTCTCATCTTTTTCCCTAAGCCTCTCCCGACTCCCTGAATCTATCAGAACCTGCCTCTTTAAAGTTAAGTCTGCTGAGGATCCAAATAAACCCCAAATCTCTTATTTAGTTCCCTGGACTAAGGCCAAATTACGAGCCATAGTTAAAGAGTTGCCTAAAGTAACTGAGGACCCCCATAGGTTTGCTGAAGAAGTTAACATAGTTATTCAAAACTTACCAACCTGGTGTTTTGGACCTGTATCAGCTAGTCCACATGCTTGCTGGTGAGGGTCAAGCCAAACACTGCATGAAACTTGCCCGATGGGAATATCCTGAAAAGGATTTAGAAAAACAAATCCCTAACTTTTGGCAAGAGGCTAGAACACTCACTGGGCAATTCCAACAAGCAATACGGTAGCTTTCCTAGGCCTACTGACTGCAACAAAATTCAAGCTTGCATACAAAAGTCTGATCAACCTGTTCATGACTATTATAATCGGCTTCAGATTGTTGTCAAAGAAAATTCTGGTCTTCCTTCAGATGTTAATCTACTCGAGTAGCTTTTAACTCTGTGTTTATTAATGCGCTAAATCAGAACCTTTCTCTTTTAAAGGACCAGGGTGGGATGGGAAACTATGTCCACTCCAGATTTAGTTAATCTGGCGAACCAGCTTGCTCGTACCCAAGATGAGTTAACTAAAAGAAAAACTGCCAAAATGTTTAATCTTCTACTCTGGCAAATGAAAGTCCCTACATGAAACCAAAAACCTCCTACTTTCTGCTATTATTGCAAAGAGCCAGGACATTGGAAAAGAGATAGTTACAAACTTAAGCACTTCAGGAGCCTTCAGCCCTCTAACCAGCCTTTCCAACATCCTCCTAATTCCCAGTGACGGGGTCCCGAGGAACTACAAGGGCTCTTCCCAATCTCCCCGCTTAATCAACTCAGAGAAACAACTCTCCAGGTTGGGAATGAATCTCTCTCTGTCCTTACCGACACCAGAGCCACACTCTCCATGCTCAACCCCACTACTGTCAAGCAGCAGCCCCTGCCTTGGAGTACTAACACAGTTCAGATAGTGGGGGTCTCTAATAAACCTCAAAAGATTCCTGTCTCTGAACCTACTCCCTTTTGGTTAGGCCCTTTGAGAGATAGCCACCCTTCTCTCCTTAGCTCTCTGCCCCTATTCATTTATTAGGTTGAGACTTCTTAGAAAATATCATGCTGGTATCTCTTTCTCCCAAAAGGGGGAAATAATTCTAGAATTTGACAGTAACGATCAAAATAGCCAACCAAGTGAATTCAGTGGCCCTTCGACATCTTCTATCTGCTCTGTCTTGACGGTATTGGAGCTGATTCTGGAGACACTGATCATTTGCCCCTATTGAGTCAGCTACCACCCTCCTTATGGGCAAAATCTCCAACTGATGTTGGCAAAATTCACAGCGTACCTCCCCTCAAAGATTCAAACAGATCCCTCAAAACCTCTGCCCAGAATGAATCAATACCCTGTAAGTAAAGAAAGCCTTCAAAGTATAAAGCCCATAGTGGAAGATTACAAGGCTCAAGGTCTCCTTATCCCTTATACTGGTCCCTGGAACACTCCTATCTTACCTGTGAGAAAACCCAAGGGCCGAGGGTGGGGGTTTGTTCAGGACCTCGGAGCAATAAACATTGTTAGCTCTCGGCACCCCGTTGTTGCTGTGTTCACGTGCTACTAACATCTGTCCAAACTCAAAGCAGATCCTTTACGGTAACTGATTAATGCAGTGCATCCTATAGTATTCCAGGTGATGAAGCAACAATGCCTTGCTGCCTTCCCTTGGGAAGGAAAACAGTTCACCCGGAGAGTAATGTCTCAGGGTTTTCCTGAGAGCCCTTTCCTTATTTCTCACAAATCCTGAAGGCTGACCTGGATGACATAAAGTTTCCTAAGGGCTCTACTTTGTTGCAATATGTGGACTAATTGGTTCTCTGCTCTCCCTCCCAAGCCTCCTCACAGGAAGACAGCATCCACTTGCTAAAGCTTTTAGCCTTAAAGGGACACAGGGTCACCAAAGGAAAACTGCAGTTTGTCCAAACCCAGGTTCCATATTTAGGGCATCTGCTGTCAGAACAAGGGCTGCTCCTAGATCCAGACAGACTTCATGGTGTCCTGAGTTTTCCAAAACCCAGAACTACGAGTCAACTGCAAGGTTTTCCTGGGCTAGTTGGTTACTGCACATATTGGATTCCAAAGTTCTCTCTCATGGCCAAAGCTCTGTATGTTTTACTAAAAAACAACAACTTCGATCCAATTTTATCAGAATAGGATGACACAGCCTTTAAAGCCTTAAAGGAAGGGCAGCCCCTATGGCCTAGTGGTTAAGTTCGGCTCACTTTGCTTCAGTGGTCTCGGTTCAGATCCCAGGCATGGACCTACACCACTCATCAGTGGCCATGCTGTGGCGGTGACCCACATACAAAATAAAGGAAGACCGGCAACAGATGTTAGTTCGGGGCAAATATTCCTCAGCAAAAAGAGGAAGATCGGCAATGGATGTTAGCTCAGGGCAAATCTTCCTCAGGAAAAAAAAAAAAAAAGCCTTAAATGAGAGTTTAATGAACGGACCTGCCCTTGGGCATCCCAATTATCAGCTTCCCTTTCTCCTTTTTATACCTGAAAAGGAAGGGAATGCCCTCACCTAAAAACACGGGGACCACCATCGACCCATAGGATAGCACAGCCAGCAACTGGACCCTGGGGCATGTGGATACCCCCTTGCCTAGGGCCATTACTGCCACTGCCCTTTTGGTTAAGACCACCAAGGAAATTGGTGTGGGATCCCCTTTAACCATCTTTGCTCCTTACGCAGTGGAAGCCCGCCCGAATTCCCACCACGCTCAACATTTCTCAGTCAGCCGCCTCACCTCCTGTGAAATCCTCTTGTTAACTGCTCCTCACATAACTCTTTCACGTTGTAATAACCTCAACCCTGCCACTCCTCTCCCCTCTGTTACCAACGAAGTCCCTCACGACTGCTTAACACTGATGGATCACCTCCTGACTCCTTGAGATGATCTGTAGGAAACTCCTTGGAGTAACACCAGCTTCTCATGGTTCACTGATGGTTCTGATGACACTGGTGAACACTGTGCTGGATATGAGGTATCAACACCCTTTGATGTAACTTTGGCTACGATAGCCCAAAAAGCCGAATTATCTGCACTCACGTGGGCCTGCACCCCAGCCAGCTGGCCAACGTTTATACTGAAATAGATACGCTTCTGGAGTGGCTCAGGATTTTGGAATGTTGTGGAAGCAACGTGGCTTTGTTACATCCAGCAGAAATAAAATTAAAAACGGCTTTTATGTTCAAGAATTAATGGATGCGGGCCGGCCCCGTGGCTTAGCGGTTGGGTGCGCGTGCTCCGCTGCTGGCGGTCCGGGTTCGGATCCCGGGCGCGCACAGACACACCGCTTCTCCGGCCATGCTGAGGCCGCGTCCCACATACAGCAACTAGAAGGATGTGCTTCTATGACAGACAACTATCTACTGGGGCTTTGGGGGAAAAAATAAAATAAATAAAATTAAAAAAAAAAAAAAGAATTATTGGATGCTATACTTTTAGCTGCTGCTTTAGCTATTACTAAGCTCCTGGGGCATTCTAAACGTGACTCTCCGGAAACTAAAGAGACTCACCTTACTGACATTTCCGCAACGAATGCTTCTCTTAAAGAAAACAACAGCAGCCAAACTCCTGTCATGTTCCAAAGGGATATTTCCCCAAACATTAACTTAGAAAAGCTGGCTAGAGAAGCCCAAAAATTGGCCTCAGGAAAGGGAAAACAAGGTTGGAAATTCCACAATGGTTGGTTTGATAAAAAGAGAAGGCTCTGGTTCACGCCAAATAACAATCCAGTCCCACTGGAGACTCTAAAATTCCCGCTCCTAACCACTGTACACGCATTAACCCACCGGTCCACCAACAAAATGACAGCATTCATGAATCAATATTGGTGGGGAAATATTAATAAGGCTGCAAGAGGTGCCTTCTTCACTTGTCGCCCCTGTCCAAAACACCACCCAGGGAAGCCTGTGTGCACCGCTCCCGGACATTTTTAATTGCCTAACAGGACATTCAAGGCTTGGCAAATGGATTTCACACAGTTGCGCCTGTTTCACGGATACAAATATGTTTTAGTCACGGTCTGTGTGTTTTCTCACTGGACTGAAGCCTTCCCTTACAGACAGGCTACTGCCTCTTCTGTGGCTAAAGTCCTTTAGGAAAAGATTATCCTGACCTGGGGAAGTCCTCTCGAACTTCACAGTGATTGAGGAACCCGACAGGTTCGCTGACAAGTCTGTGCTGTTTGGCCAGTTTGACACTTTCACTGCACTTACTACCCTGCACTACTAAATCCTCTGGTTTAGTTGAACACACTAATGGCATTATTAAGACTCAATTGGCAAAATTTGCAGGACCCTCCGAATACCTTAGCCAAAAGCATTGCTGTTGGTCCTTCTAAATCTCAGCTCCACTCCCTCTGGAACCCATAAACTCCCCCTCTGAGACAGTCACAGGACACCCAATGCACCCAGCCCTGCCTCTTTTGATCCGCAGCTGATAAAAGGAGATATACATCAATACTGTGAAGGCCTAATTGCTTCTATCTAAAATAACCATGTTCTGGTAGAGCACTCTTTCCACAGGGCGCTCCCGGGAGGTGAAGACCTTAAGCATCACACGTTGCAACCTGGAGATTTCGTCTATTGGAAAAGACCCCTCCAGAAAGTCTCTTCAATCTCGCTGGGAAGGCCCCTATCAGGTACTGATAACTAGCCCTTGTGCCACGAAACTCCAGGGAAAAGACTCTTGGATTCACGAGACACATTTAAAGAAAGTACCAAATCTTGACTGGACCTGCACATCATCTGGTGACTGGAAGGTACAGGTTTCCCGGAATTGAAGCAGATGACATTTGATGAGACAGCTTTCCCAAGATGCCTGCACCAGGCCAATTAGAAGAATACAAACTTAGATGGAGAGTGCCTGAGGGATCTCCCTCCTACCTCTCCTGTTACTGAATGTGACGTCAATAGGTTTCCAATCTGTTCACTTTCCCTCTGATGTGGGACACAACGCCCAGGAAAGGTCCTTCCTGGCATCAAGAGACAAAAGGCTGCTGATACTGGGAAAACCTGACTCTTGATCAGTGATACTTTCAGAGAAAGATCTTGATCCAAAAGGAAAAATGAGAAAATTAATAAACAGAAACCTCATTTAAAATGGAGTCAGGAGGCAGAAGAGAGAACTCTCATGCACATGCCACTCAACACACACTACTGACCCCACAGAAAAAGACTGTATCTTGCATCTCCAGCAGGAAGTGACACTACTTACTACCCCAGCAGAAGGAAGGAAGAAATTCCTCCTTGCCTAGCAATGCTCAGCCAATGAAAGACTGCCATAACTCAGCCAATGAAAAGCCACCACCCTTTGAACTCCCAGTCTCCTCCAATGGACACTTCCTTTACAACAGCTCCTCCCAACTTGATGAAAGAATGTTTCTCTCCTTTGTTTCTTGGGACTTGCCTGTGGTTCGCCATAGACTGCATGTCTCCAATTGCAATTCTTTGCCGTTCCTGAAAAAACTCATTCTGCTAGTAAAATTACCAGCAGTTGATTTGTTTTAGGTCAACAAGACCAAAAGAGAAAAGTCTGAGATATAAAAACAGATCAGCTCAGTCAGAAAAAAATGCTTTATTCAATCAATGTTTTGGGGACAAATAGACAGCCAACTGGGAAAGAAAATAAGATGGATCCCTACCTCACACCTAACACCCAAAATAAATTCCAGATGCATCAAAGACTTACCAACATACACACAAATAAGACTATAAAATTACTAGAAGAAAACATAAGACAAATCATTTACAATCTAGAAATGGATAGTCTTTCTAAGGATGTCAAAAATCCTAAAGTTCATAAAAGAAAAGATGAATAGATTTGACTAAGTAAAAACAAAAGTTTTACATGGCAAAAAACAAAAAATCCACACAATAAACAAAGTCAAATGACAAGGTTGGAAAAAAGATTTACTAATTTTCTTATAGAAAGAGCTCCTACAAATTAATTAGACAAAGACCAACAACTTGCTAGAAAAACAGGCCAAGGCTACGAACAGATTGATCACTGAGAAATTCAAATGGCTCTTAAACAGATGAGAAAATATACAACTTGGTCCACAGGAAATGCAAATTAAAACTAAAATGAGAAACCAATTTCCATCTCTTGGATTGGCAAAGATCAACAAGTGTCCCAGCCCCGTGCATGGGCAGAGGGAGGGGACCTCACTGCCGGGAGCAAGGATGTGACTCCACATGGCATGGATCCGTGGATCCATGACCCACACTCAAGAATAATTACAAGGAGACAACTTGTGTGGGAGCCAAATTAGCGTACCTCACATCCTGCATCCTCTCAACAAATTTTGAAAAAACTATGCACCCTCTTTATATACTTGGACGTTGTCATATCCATTTTTTCATCCTAAGTTTAAATCATTGCAAAGAGCATAACTTCTGGTATACGACAGATATTGACATTTTAAAACAAATCCGTTACATCACTCTTTTAAGCGTATGCAAAGGACTAAAGAGCCCATAAAAATTTAATACCTACATCGCTCATTTTAAAGATACACCAATCAGCTCCTCTTTAACAGTGGTCAGATTGTTCCTTGCTCTCCTTGAAGTTCAGTCTACGTTTCACTTTCTCTAAGAAATTTCATCTTAATGTAATAACACATTTTTATGCTCAAATGTCCTATTACATTTCTCTATGTCTATAAATTAAAATCAAAATTTTAATTTCTTGTGATCTTAGCTAAAATTTTTCTCTCAGAATGAGTTACCGTTAAAATTACTATTAGTATACCACTGATCGAAACAGCATACATCACAAAATTTGATGCATAATTATTATTGTTATTTTTTTTAAGTATAGTTTTCTTTTTTTTTTAATTTTTATTTATTTATTTATTTTCCCCCAAAGCCCCAAGAGATAGTTGTATGTCATAGCTGCACATCCTTCCAGTTGCTGTATGTGGGACGCGGCCTCAGCATGGCGGGAGAAGCGGCACGTCGGTGCGCGCCCGGGATCCGAACCCGGGCCGCCAGCAGCGGAGCGCACGCACTTAACCGCTAAGCCACGGGGCCGGCCCTGATGCATTATTATTAAACATAAAAAGTAAATTTTGACTAGTGATGTATGTCTTAAGGTGGACTGGGGGACGTGTTCCTGCCATCAGTATTTCAAATTGTTCCTTTGTGATCCTGGAGGTTTTTACACCTGGGGCAATGTATCGTAAGACTGGGAAGGGGGAAGAGGTCTGTCTTTTCAGACTTTATTTCTCCCATAACTTCTTTTCCTGGGAGCAGAGCCACTGGAGAGAGAAGGAAGGAAGACAGCAGATTCTTCAGGCAAGTCAGGTGAAGTTGGAGATCTGGAAAGGATCTCCCTTAAAACCCTCCCTGGGGGGTGCGGGGAGAAGGGCAGATAGGGGGAATGTATCACAGCATGAAGGCTGCCTGCCAAGGGCCACACAGACTGGAACACTGATGCCAGCATTCTTTGGGAGGGCACAACCCGGAAATAACCTAAAAGTCACCCAATAGGCGTCTGGTACATCCACATTATGTACCAACTGCTATGAAAAAGAATGTGGGATGGATTTTCAAGGTATGTTGCTAAGAGGAAAAAAATAGGGCACAAAACAGAGTGAACAGGGGCCGGCCCCACGGCTTAGTGGGTAAGCGCGCACGCTCCACAACTGGCGGCCCGGGTTCGGATCACGGGTGCGCACCGACGCACTGCTTGCCCAGCCATGCTGAGGCAGCGTCCCACATACAGCAACTAGAAAGGATGTGCAGCTATGACATACAACTATCTACTGGGGCCTTGGGGAGAAAAAGGGGGAAAAAAAAGAGTGAACAGTACAATACCATTTATGTGAATTAAACAAATGCATGTCTAGAATATGCTTGATTATGCACAGAATGCCTCCAGAAGGTGGCTGGGGCATGACCTTTGTGGCTCCCTCTCTCCTCCTACTCTCCCATTTACCCTCTGCACCAGCCACACAGGCCTCCTCACAGTTCCTGGAAGCCAGCAGGCATGCTCTAGCCTCAGGGCCTTTGCACTCACCGTGCCTTATGTCTGAAACACTCTTCTCCAAATATCCACACTTCCTCACTTTACTCAAGTCTCCAATCAAACAGTCACCTCCTCAGAGAGGCCTTCCTAAACCCAACCTGATCTAGCACATACCTCCTCCCCTTACACCTAATCCTTCTTCCCTACTGCATTTTTTCCTATTTATTACCACCTACACATAATATATTTTACTTCTTATCTTGTTTATCATCTGTCTCCTATCAGGAGAATCTCAACTCTAAGGGCAGCAGAGACTCTGGTCTCTTTTTAAACAGCTGTATCCTGAGGGCCTGGCAAGTAGTAGGCATTCACTAAATATTTCTTAACGAACAGAGGAAAGAAGGAAGACAGGCAGGCAGGTAGGCACGCAGACAGGGATGGGAAACACATGTACTTCTCACCATATTCCCTTTTGTACCATCTGAATTCTTCTACCATGTGCATTATTACTGACCACGATGGAATTAAACTGGAAATCAATAACAACAAGAAATCTGAAAAGGTCCCCAGTATTTGGAAATTAGACAACACCCTTCTAAATAACCCATGGGTCAAAGAAGAAATCACAAGAGAAACTAGAAAATATACAGAACTGAATGACAATGAGGACACAACATGCCAGGGGCCTGCCCAGCAGCGTAGCAGTTAAGTTTGCATGTTCCACTTCGGTGGCCCAGGGTTCACCGGTTCGGATCCTGGGCACAGCCCTACTCACTGCTCATCAAGCCATGCTGAGGCAGCGTCCCACATAGAGCAACTAGAAGGATGTACAACTATGACATACAACTATCTACTGGGGCTTTGGGGAGAAAAAAGGGGGAAAAAAGGAGGAAGATTGGCAACAGATGTTAGCTCAGGGCCAATCTTCCTCAAAAGAAGAAAAAAACCACAACACGCCAAATTTTGTGGGATACATCTAAAGAAGTGTTTAGAGGGAAATTTATATCTAAATGCTTATTAAAAAAAAGAAGAAAGACTTAAAAGACTTGAATAATCTAAGATTCTACCTTATTTTAAAAGGAGCAAATTAAAGTAAATAGAAGAAAATAATAAGGATAAGAGCAGAAATCAATGAAACAGAAAACAGACAAATGAGAGGAAAATAACAAAGCCAAAAGATGGTTCTTTGAAACATACATTGATAAGCCACTAGGAATATTACTGATCAAGAATAAGGAAAACATAAATTACCACTATCAGGAATGAAAGAGGAGACATCACTACAGATCCTACAACTATAGTAAAGGAATATTATGAACAACATTATGGCAATACATTCAACAACTTATATGAAATGACATACACCTTGAAAAACATAATTTATAAAAGCACATACAAGAAGAAACAGAAAATCTGAACAGTCCTATAACTACTAAGAAAATTGAATCTGTTATTAAAAACTTTCCCTTAAAGAGAACTACAAGCCTACGTGGTCATTTATGTCAAATATTTAAGGGAGAAATAATTCTAATTTTATAGAAAATAAGGGAACATTTTCCCAAATGTTTTATGAGGTCAGCAAAGCCATAATATTGAAACCTGACAAAGATACTACAAGAAAAAAAAAAATTACAGAATGTGTCACTCAGGACCACAGATGCAAAAATCTTTAGGAAAATATTAGCAAATCAAAGCCAGCAATATATGAAAAGGATAACACACCATGACCAAGTGGGGTTTATCCAGGAATAGAAGACTGGTTTAATACACTTTAAAAAATCAATATTTTAGGGGCTGGCCCCGTGGCAGCGGTTAAGTGCGTGCCCTCCGCTGCTGGCAGCCTGGGTTCGGATCCTGGGCACGCACCGACGTACCACTCATCAAGCCATGCTGTGTCAGCATCCCATATAAAGTGGAGGAAGATGGGCACAGATGTTAGCCCAAGGCCAGTCTTCCTCAGCAAAAAGAGGAGGATTGGCATGGATGTTAGCTCAGGGCTGATCATCCTCACCAAAAAAAAAAAAAAAAAAAAAAAATCAATAATTTTAGGGCCGGCCCTGAAGCCTAGTGGTTAGGTTCGGTGCCTGGGTTCGGATCCTGGGCATGGACCTACACCACTCATCGGCGGTCATGCTGTGATGGCGTCCCACATACAAAGTAGAGGAAGATGGGCACAGATGTTAACTCAGGGCAAATCTTCCTCAAGCAGAAAGAGGAGGATTGGCAACAGATGTTAGCTCAGGGCTAATCTTCCTCACCAAAAAAAAAAAAAAAAAGAACTATTGATACATGCAGCAACAAGCAAATATCTCAAAAAATGTCACGTGAACAAAAGCTAGACATAAAGTTCATACTGCATGGTTCCATTTCTATGAAGTTTAACAATAGGTAAAACGAATCTACAGTGAGAGAAGCCACAGAGGGTGACAGAAAAGGACAGGAAGGAACTTCCTGGGGTGATGGAAATGGTTGATATCCTGGATGCTAGTTACACGAGTATATATGCATTTACCCATACTCATTAAACTAGACACTTCAGATCTGTACATTGCACTGTGTAGATATTGTACTTCAATAAGGAATATGCAAAAAATCAAATATTAATAACTAGACCTAAGAAGAAGGGTTTGGGAGCCACTGGGCCTTGATTTCTTATTCTGTGCTGCCTTGGGGAACTTGCGTCTCTCTCTCAGATATTTCCCTACTCATAAAACCAGGACGTTCATATAAACTCCCTAATGAAGTGATTAATTTTCTTTGTGGAGATCACAGAAAGCATAATAAATGAACACCGTTACCATCAGTTAAGACATTATCATTCAGAGTACACATAGCTTCGAGCCAGCCCCTGCCCTGGTGCCCTTGCCTGGATGAGGTTCAGCAGTCGACAGCCCGCCCAACAGTGCTCCAGGTGTTAACAGACTTGTGGTGCCACGCGCATGGCGGGAGTTTCCTCCCACAGACCTGGCCCATCCTCCATCACTGCCTCCGGGGACAGCAGTGACGCCTGGTGCACCAGTCACCACAGGGGACATGACTGGTTCTGTCTGCCAAGCACTTTGAGGAATCCCATCTTCCCCAAAGAGATGGTCCAAAGGATACAGTAGAGGCTAACCCAGCCCCTCAGACTGGCCAATCAGAGCACTGCATTCCCAGGGCCCCAGTGATTGGCTCAGGGATGGGGATGCGATCCAAGCTGGACCACTGAGAGTCAGCCCGGGAATCTGGGAGGAACTATGGGAAGAAGGACCTCTCTGTGCCCTGGAGTCCCCAGGCAAGTAACTAATTGTCTCAAATTCGAGCCCCATGAGAGCAGGGATTTTTGTCTGCTTTGCTGACTACTGAGTTAGTCATAGCTCCTAAAACAGTTCCTGGCACACAGCAGGCACCAAAAAAGATTTGCTGAATGAGTCAATTACACAGCCCCTTAATGGACTGAAGCACGTCCTTGTCCCAGAAAATAATCCCACCTCTACTCCCTGCCCAGACCTGGAGAGACCAACTCTACTTAGCATAGCCAGCATTTGAGACTTTAGGAGGCACGAGGGAAGCAGCTAACAGAGAAGCTGAGAGCTTAGTGTGATCTGAAGTCGGGTGGCCCTGGGTTCAAGTCCTGGCTCTGCTAGTTATTTGCTGTGTGATCTTGGGCGAGTTTCTCAACCTCTCTGTATCTCCATTTCCTGTTTTTCAAAATAAGGATCGTAATCCCTGGCTTGCAGGGACATTGGCACATTCAAGGCTTGTGCATGAATTGATGTCTAGCGAGAGACCCAGCCTGGCTGCCTGCAGAGACTGGGAATGCAGTTCAGCACTGTGGGTGCAAACCAGAACCAGACAATCTGGTTCTAGTGCTACCTCTCAGCACTTGTGTGCCCCTGGGCAGGTGCATCCTCCCCTGCCATTAGAGTCTAGAAGGACACTCACCACCCTGACTTCCCATACAGCAAGGGGTGGTATGTGACTCAATTCTGGCTGATCAGCGGTGAGGGGAATCTCCTAGTGACTTCTGGGGAAAGATTTTTCTCCTTGAAGAGCTCTCTCATTTCCCTGCCCCCCACCCCAGGACCCCCACCCCACCCCCAGCCACACACACACATACACACACTTCCTCTCTTTGGACACTGCAGTATAAAGGCATGATGTCTGGAGCTCCAGCAGCCCTTTTGAGGCCATGAGGAAAGTTATTGCCTGAACACAAAGATGGTAGAGACAGAAAGGGTCCTCAGGTCCCTAATGACATCACCAAGCCACCACACCAACTACACAGCCACCTTCCTCCCCACCAACAATAAACATCCTTTTGATTTAAGGTTTGATAAAGATTTATTGGCTGGCTTTTCAATTAATCATACATAGATAAGCACAAACCGATTTGTCTCTTGTTCCTTCTTTCACAATAAACATGCATTACTTAAATTTAGTAAGTTCCCCCAAAAAACTTTGGAGGAAAAAACCCCTAATACCCAAAAGTAAAATAAAATTTGATCCAATTTTAAAAAGAAAAGAGATAAAAATGGCAATACACTCAGCACGGAGCTTGGCGCACATGAGGCCCTCGGTAGAGGGTAAGGCTCACCAAAGGCAGGAGAAGCCGGAGAACAGCCGAGGAAGGGGGGTGGGGTGAGGGAGCTCTGAGGAATCACCAGCTGTACGGGGGCTTAGGGGTGGGGGTGGGGGGTCAGCTGGAGCCCAGGGCGCAGGAAAGAGGAGGAACAAGAGGCTGGAAGGGGGTAAGACCCCAGTTAGGGACAGAGGCACATCCCGGGAGGCCGAGACATCAGAGCAGGCCTCTAAGGAACTGCCCAAGGAGTCTCGAGGAGTGGGGAACCAAGGGGGTGGACGAGGGTTTCTTTAGGGCATAAGAAAAACATACCAGAACTTCTGGTTATGTTTCTGTTTTGAAGGAGGAGGAGGTGGGAAGGGAAAGGAGAGGAAGAAAAAGGAGGAAGAGGAAGAGAAAGGAGGAAGGTGAGGACGAGGAGGAGAAGAAATTAAGCTTCAGTAGGCATAAAGAGATACACTCAGGTCAACTCCCGAGACGGCCTTGAGCGCCTGAGCCGCGCGCGCCACCAGCCCCAGAGCGCTGGACCGAACGCTGAGAGGCTGGCGCGGGCGCCCTCTCCTGTCCGCTCCGCGTATTGCAGCCCGGAGAACCCGATTCCCGGGGACAGTCCCAGGTTGCACGTCTACCAGCCGCGCACCGCGGCTTCTTAAAGACTCCTGCTCAGCAACCACGGACTCAAGATTTAACAATGCGAGCACGAGCAGATTCCAACTAATGCCAGCGCACCGCGGCTTCTTAAAGACTCCTGCTCAGCAACCACGGACTCAAGATTTAACAATGCGAGCACGAGCAGATTCCAACTAATGCCACCGCATAGGAAGGGCGGGACTGAAACAAAAGCAGCGGCATTAAACGCAGCCCCAGGCACACTTCTCTCGTTCAGATCTCCGTGCACTAGTCAGGTCCCTGCCAGCTGTGACAGCCACACACAAAGAATGTCAACACGAGACTCTCACAGAGCGTTACACCAAGAGTTTCCAAATGCACTGAACACTGTCTGTATAAGAAAACATTTTTTAGTGAGAGCAAAAGTATTTGGGGGGCCACGAATACATAAGATAAAAATTTTATTTTTAAAATATTAATTTCATCCCTTCTAATTTTTGTGTTTTTAGATGCAGATAATATATTCACAGTATATATGTTAGCACTATACATGACTGCTAAATAACTATATTTATAAACACACACACACTATATATATATATATACACACACACACACACACACACACACACACACACACACACATACTAGGGGAGAATGCTCAAAAATGTTTCCTTAATAATAAAAGAAGAACCATTTGGAGGTCACCAGCAACAGCCCAGCTGTCATGTAACCTAACTGATGTGGCGCTCTGGAGATTATAAATAGACTCCAGGGAAGTGATATTCAAACTCTCATGCACACGAGAATCCTCTCTAGAGAATGTCAAAAATAAAACCGTCCAGTCTGTCCTTGCCCAGATGGACCCAACCAGACCTGCATGTGGCACTCCTGGGCAGCTACGGGGAGGCCCCCACAAAGCTCCCTTTTTTCCCTTGAGACGGGCCATCCTTCAGGTCATCAATCCTCTGAGCAGGTGGATTTCATCTGGGGTTTGTCTAGTCCTTCTATCAAGCTCTGAACAGCAATTGTTGTATTTGTCATTTCTCCAAGTTCTATTTGGTTCTTTTTCCAACTTCCTGGTAATTTCTGACTGTGTGTCGTCGTGTTTTTATATCCCTCCTGTTTTCTCCTTTTCACATAGGTGTTTTAGATCCACATCTGATCACTGTTGGCTGGTCCTGACCTGCCACGCCTGGTGTCTGCTGCCTCTCGCTCCCGGTGCCCGCTTCTCTGTGTGGGACAGAATCTTTTATCACGGGCTCCTATCTACCTGAAGGAATTCTGTGAGGCCCAGGCAGAGGGGACGCTCCTCCAGGGAGGGTTCATGTTTGTCCTTGTCAGGTGCTTAGGGGCACAAAGATCTGGGTTCATTCTCAGCCTGCTCTTTCCAGGACCTTTCAAAGAGTCTAATTCAAGCCCCAAACCCTCATAAGCAACAGTCCGTAGCCACAAATTCTCAGAGGAGCCTTTTTCCATCTCTGCCCAGGTCTAAGGCTGTGTGCCTTTTTCCAGTTCCCTCTTCCCCGGAGGGTACCTTTCCCAGGACCTGGTTCTGCACAAGGCGGTCCCCGGCCCAGCTTTCCCACAGCATGGCCTCTGTCCCTGAGGACATGTGACTCTGTCACTGTCCCCAGTATCAGGTGGCTTCAGGGTCACTCCTCCCCTGGCTCTTTGCTCCTGCTTTCTCCCTTTCCATCCTTGCAGGTCCAAGCATGCATTTCAAAGGATGCTAGAGACACCTGATAAAGTATTAGGTGGGGGGAGGCCCTCGCCTCAGTCATACTGCCCTCTCTCTGTCTGACGTTTCACTTTTCTTTACTCAGAAACATCACTCTAGGGACGGCCCCGTGGCTTAGCGGTTAAGTGCGCGCGCTCTGCTACTGGCAGCCCGGGTTCGGATCCCAGGCACGCACCGACGCACCACTTCTCCGGCCATGCTGAGGCCGCGTCCCACATACAGCCACTAGAAGGATGTGCAGCTGTGACAGACAACTATCTACTGGGGCTTTGGGGAAAAAATAAATAAAAAAAAGAAACATAACTCTAATCCCAGCCCCTGAGCAGACATAACTCCCCCATGCTAGCCAGAAATGTTCACAGGAAAGCCCAGACCCTTCTGGCAACCTATGAGGGTTGACTGAGGAAGGGGGACCAACACCTTCTAGGAGCTTGAAGTACCGACTGCTCGGCTCCGACAGCAACCCAGGAGTACACACTGAGAAGGAATATACTGGAAGGTTCAGCAGTAAGATGATGACGATGATAAAATAATAATGGTGCCTGACAGTTCTACACACTCAACAAACATTTATGCAGCACTTAAAAGCCAGACACTGTTTGATGCTTTATGGATATTAAACCACAGAATCAACATAATAATCCAGTTTACAGACAACAAAACTGAGGCCCAGAGAAGTTAAGGAACTTGCCCGGGGTCACACAGAAAGTGGCTGAACTGAGATTCACACGCAGGCAGCCCAGCTCCAGAGGCCGGGTTCTCGACCACTCGGCCACACTGCTGGTCACCCAGCTCAGAAGGTGCCAGGCCTGTGCTGAGGGTATTCGCGCACGCAACAGCTCCTCCCACCAGGCCTATGAGGTGAGTGCCACACTGGACAGACGAGGAAACTGAGGTACAGAAAGGCACAGCGACTTGCCCAGGACACCCACCAACCAAACAGATGAGCAGGGATCTGAGTGCAGGAAGCCTTCGTCTGGAAGCAGAGTTTAGCCTCTGGGCAGTACCGCCACATATGATAAGAGATTCTACACGTCAGCCACCGGTACTAACAACCAGATTCACATGCTCTGGGCCAGGCCTTGATATCCACCGTCTCTCGCATCCTCACAACAATCTCTGGAGGTGAGTTCCATTATTACCCTCATTTGATAAACAGGGACACAGAGGCTCAGAGAGGTCAAGCTGCTTGCCCAAAGTCACACAGCTAGCAAGTCCTACCAAGATTCAAACCCAAGTGTGTCTCCTCTGTGGCAGACTGCCTTTGGTGACAACCATGCAGTCCCCTCCCACACTCACTCTGGCCTGTGTCAGAGCTGCTCTGACTGCAGCTTCCGCTCTTTCCCTCCTGGAGATCTGGCCTGTGAGAGCGCTGAGTGACCATGTGGGAAATTCAGCTTCCCTGCTGGACAGACCACGCGGAGAAGGGAGGTCCTGAGATGACACTGAGAAGGAGCAAGGACACTGGCCATCCCAGTGTCCTAGAAGAAGCCCCTGCTGACCCCAACCCCATGACAGACCACTAAGCAAGAGCAGCAGAGGAACTGCCTCGCTGACCCGTCAAGCCACAAAACTGCGAGAGAAAATAAAAGGGTTACTGCGTTAAGCCCTAAGCTTTGGGTCAGATTGCTATGAGGCAATAGAAAACTGAAACCAACTCCACAGCTTAAAATCGTAAGAAGGACCACAGAGCTAAGCACTTCTGAAAAAATTATCCCAGCAACCTGAATGAATTAGCGCGGCCTATTAGTTGCCTATTGTGTCTGTAACAAATGGCCACGAACATAGTGGCTTAAAACTATACGAAGTTATTATCCACGGTTCCAGAGATCGGAAGTTCCAAACGTCTCACCTGGGTCTCACCAGGCTAAACCCAAGGTGTCAGCAGGGGCCTGTTCCTTTCTGGAGGCTCTCGGGGAGAATCTCTTTCCTTGCCTTTTCCGGCTTCTAGAGGCCGCCCACATTCCTTCGCTTGTGGCCCCTCCTCTGTCTTCAAGACCAGGAGTGTAGCATCTTCAAACCGGTCCCCTTCCTGTGTCCCTCTCACTTATAAGGACCCCTATGATTACACTGGGCCCACCTAGATCATCCAGGAGAATCTGCCTGTCCCCAAATCCTTGATTTCGTCACATCTGTCAAGTTCCCTTGGTTGTGTAAGGTAATACATTCAACAGGTTCCTGGGATCAGGATTTGGACATCTGGGGGGCCATTATTCTGCCTACTGTGAGTGGAAACTAGAAAAATGACCAGTATACGCCAAAGGATAAGCAAGAATGAACTGGAACCTTCCCACTGCCCACAGACACCCCACACTCCCCTGGAAGCTCTGCAGCGCACTTTGGAAGAGTGGCCCCAACCTGTCTGGCATCACCAACCTCTTTTATTTTCTCTCCCCCAGAAATCGCTGTTGAAAAGGATCTTTGCCTCCCTGACACAGTGCATCATCAATGATTTATGCTTCCTGCATTTACTGTTCTTTCCTCAGGCAGACACACCTACCCCTCCAGCCTCTACTGACAAGACAGCCAGCAGGCTTACCCCGCTGAGTCAAAAAGACCTCAGCCAAAGGCACAGACGCTGGATGCCCCGGTCACTCGGGAGGCGTGACCCCGGAGAACAAAGCTGCTACCGCAGCTTAGGAAATTCTAATCACGCGGGCTGGGGCCACAGCTAAGGGCCAGGAGCACCGTGAAGACAGTAACAACGTAATAAAAAAAGTGTAGATATTAAGTCAGTGCGCTCCAATATCTAATAGCCTCTCCAGCCTGTCTCAAGTGAGCTCCTCGTCCTTCCTGTGCAGGCCGCCCGTCCTCTAGTCTGCCATGTCACACCCAATCCCCAGGAAATCCTGCCGGCTCTCCCTTCCAAACAAATCTACTGGTTATTCATTACCAAGGGGAAAAGGAAAGGTTCATTCAGTGGTCACCACCTTAACCATGCGATCCAAGTCACCATCACAAATGACGGAATAAACAGACCTCAGGAGCCCCCTGAGGCCATGGCCTCAGCACACACCATCACGTCTGTGGGGTTCCTGCCAAAGATGCTCGTTGTGAATCCAATCAGAGGAAGCGATCAGAAAACCCCAGACTGGGGGACACTCTATGGGACAACTGGCTCGGACTCTTCCAAATGTCAATGTCATGAAAAATCAGAAAGGAGAGGGATACTGCTATAGAGCAGGGTCTGCAAACATTTCCCATAAAGGGCCACAGAGTAAACATTTTAGATTTGTGGGCCATGCAAACCCAAGTCTGCAGCCACAGACAACAGGCAAACAAAACGGGTGTGGCTGTGTTCCAATAAAACTTTATTTACAAAGACAGGCAGTGGGCCTGCTGTAGACGAAGATACGAAAGAGGCATAATAATCAAATGCAGTGCATGATCCTTGAGTGGACCCATTATTAGATTAAAAATAATAATAATAAACACTAAAAAGGACATTTTGGGGGACAATTGGAGAAATCAGAATATGAGCTATATATTAAATAATAAAATTATCAATATTATTGTTATCAATGTTAAATTTCTCAGATATGATATTGGTACTGTTATACAGAACGTCTTTGTTCTTAGGAGGTACAGGCTGAAATATTTAGGAGTGAAGTGTCATGTTCACAACTTATTTTCAAATTGTTCAGGAAAAACAGCGTGTATATGTATGTACATGCATACATATACGAGAGCGAAGACAAAGCAAATTTGTGGAAGGCTAATAAGTGATGAACTAGGTGGTAAAGGGTATGCAATTGATGACTATACCATTCTTTCTTTCAACTTTTTTGCCGGTTTGAAATTTTGAAAAGAAGAAGTTGGGGGGGAGCGGGCCAGCCTGGTGGCATAGTGGTTAAGTTCGTGCGCTCCACTTCAGCAGCCCGGGTTCTGGGTTCAGATCCCAGGCACGGACCCACACCACTCGTCAGCCATGCTATGGCGATGTCCCACATATAAAGTGGAGGAAGAACGGCACAGATGTTAGCTCAGGGCTACTCTTCCTCAGCAAAAACAAAGAAGTTGGGGGAAAAACACCTCCAGAATCTGACCCCTCCTCCCAACTCACCTCCCACCTGGACTACTGTAGTTGACTCCTCCCTGCACCGACCCTCACCCTGTGATTGCCAAAAGGATCCTATTAAAATATAACTCAGGGCCTGCCTGGTGGCGCAAGCGGTTAAGTGCGTGTGCTCGGCTTCAGCGGCCTGGGGTTCACGGGTTCGGATCCCGGGCGCGCACCAATGCAGCACGTGTCAGGCCATGCTGTGGTGGCGTCCCACATAAAGTGGAGGAGGATGGGCACGGATGTTAGCTCAGGGCCAGTCTTCCTCAGCAAAAAAGAGGAGGATTGGCATCGGATGTTAGCTCAGGGCTGATCTTCCTCATCAAAAAAAAAAAAAATATATATATATATATATATAACTCAGATCCTGTCCCTCCTCTGCTCAGACCCTCCAGTGAGTCCCATCCACCTGAGTAAAGCCACAGCATTTACTGTGGCCCACAGGCCCTGCACGATCTGCCCCCCTTTCCCATCACCACCAGTTTCTTCTCTGCCCTCAGTCTCCACTCAGTCTCTTCGCTCAGCCACATCGGCCTCCTCACTGTTTGTCAAACATGCCAGGCATAGTCTCACCTCAGGACCTTTGCATGTGCAGAAACTTTGGGTTAGAATGCTCTTCCCCCAGACACCTGCACTGCTTGCTCCCTTGTCTCCTTCTCATATTTTCAGTGAGGTCTCCCTGATAATCTTATCAGAACTTACAACCTGCCTTCAAATACTCCTCCTTCTGCATCTCTGATGTTTTCTTCAGAGCAATTATTGCTAAGATACTTCATATTTTAACTATTTATTTTGTTTACTGTCTGGCTTCCCCCCCAAGAATGTAAGGGCCCTGAGAACAAGATTTTTTGCCTTTTCTCCTCTGCTGTATCCACAACATCTACACAACAGCCACATGTCAGTGCCAAGCACTGACCTAACTTTTTATATCCATTTACTCCTCACAAAAACGCAAAAAAGTGTTGTTTACAGCATAAATGCATATAGAGTGTGTACAGAAAACGTGAATGATAACAGTATCTCATAACAATTTGTGCAGATTTAATGCTAGAAGGCCTGTGAAGTGCTCAGCACACAGCCTGGCACAGAGTGAGTACCCATTAAGTGCTGCTATTATGTAATACCCACTATACAGAAGAGGAAAGTGAAGCCCAGAGTCACTTAACGTGACCTGCCCAAAGGTGCCCGGCTGGGAAGGGGTGGGGCCCAGATGGGAACCCGTGGCAGAGTGACTGGAGAAGCCACTTTCTAAAGCACAACGCTAAGACACATCACAGTGTTTGGGAGAAAGGCAGCGGCAGGAGGCAGAAAGGGGCTCTGGGAATCCAGCGTGCAGGATGGAAGTCCCGCCTCTGGCACAAACGCCACATTCGACCTCAGCAATTCACTTCTGCTCTCAAGGGCTCTGTTTTCTCTTCTGTCAACTGGGGGAAGTCATTTCCCCTCCCTGATATGGGACAAAACAGTGTGAGGCATGAGAAAGCACTTTGGCAACTGTGCAATCCAACACTTTTCCACTCTAAGGTCTGCAGCCCCGTCAGAGGGCCCACCAAACACCAATGGACTAAGAATTCTAGGAAAGTCAACTTTAAGCACCCAAACTTGTAAGGAAAAGAGGTGCACCCCCCCAACCATCTGATCTTTGCACATGCTCCTCCGTCTCCCTCAGCATCAGCATCATCCCCGTGTTGTCTGGTGAGGTTGTCCTCACCCTTCAGGTTCCAGCTCAGAGGTCTCTTCTGCCAAGAAGCCCTTCCTGAACCCCACGCCAGGTCAGGCGTCCAGTGGGCTCCCCCACATCAGCTCTGCACACTCTAGGTGGTCACTCTTGCAGGATAGGTCTGTCCCCACTAAACTGTGAGCTCCTTGAGGACACAGACTGGGGCCAGCTTAGTCCCCGTTATTTCACCAACACTGTCCAGCACAAGGCCGAGCACAGAGCAGAGGCTCAGAAAATACTAGCTAAACGAAGTAACGGACGGATGGATGAATGAACGGTGGTTCTTCGACCCAGCAAATTACGTTAAATTTCCTTATTCCATGCTCCCACAGGCGATAGCACATAGACCGTCTTTTTAGTAGCTCATATTTTGAGGGTTTACTATGCCCTGTACGTCTCAGCTTGGTCTGTAGCCGTCTAGACAGACTTCCTGACACCATGACCCCAGGTCAGGTGGCCTCTCTGAGCTCGGGGGCTCCCACCACCCTGACCCCTGCGGGTTAACAATGATGGGTCATGCATGTGTCTCCCAGTGCCCAGCAAAAAGCCAGCACGGTCCGTCTACCGAATGAATGGACCAACAAATACGTGGATGATGGATGAACGTCCACTCTGGTTTAAATTCCTCTCTGGCCAGACTCCCAGGCCACGCCCCCAGACCCCAGACTTCGCCCCCGAGCCACTCCCCTAACTCAGCCTATTTCCCGGAGTAAAACTGGGGCAAACCGATGTCCTAAACGGATGATATACAAGCACCTCTCACTTCCCGGGACGGGAGGGAAACTGAAACACGGACCGGAGTTTTGGAAACCAAGCCGCCTAAGGATGGCCTAGCGAATAACCCTGTCTGGTCTCTCCTCGGCCCCGCCCCTAGCTCCTCGCAGTCCTGGAATGCCCGCCCAAATTACTTCCATCACTCGCACTATTGGCCCGCCTAGACGTCAGTCTCCACAAGCTCTCTTCTTCTATTGGCTGGTATTCTCAACTCCAGCCCTGGCGCCCTACCCCACGCCCGCCCTTACTACTGGGCTACTCGCATGCCCCTCTCCCAGGAACCCTTCCTATTGGCTGCAGCACTTTGCCGGTTCGGGCTGTGATTGGTCGTGAACAGAAGTCCATCCTCTGAGCAGCCACCTGAGAGGGGTTGGAGAATGGAAAGGTTGGAGGGTCGTGGGGTCAGACTCACGCTGAGCCGGCGGGAGGCAGATATAGGTCTTGAAGAACTCGCTTCGGCGGGCGGCCTCCTTAATGCGGTTGGCAAGCGGCTTGCTGACCTGCCGGATGCCCAGGTATAGCAGCTTCGCCATAGGGAACGCGCCCACCACCATCTTGGCGGTCGCAAGGGGCACGCGCAACCTTGCTGACTGGGCGGGGCACCTCCGCGCTCTCCCTCCTCCCCCGCCCGCTCGTCGCCGTGCGTGCGTGCGTACGCGCGTACGCTCGGGGGGGGTACTGCAGGGGCGCTCCCTGACGTCACGGCGTCGACGCTGGCGCCCCGACGCCTGTTCGCTGAGTATGCAAATACAGGGCGGAAGTGAGGCGGCCGGAGGGCGGTGTCGTTAAACGGCTGCTCGCGCGAGGGTTGATAGATTGATTCCCACGCCCGCTTCGGTGGCTGTCGCCGCGCTTCGTGACGTCACGTACTTAGGTGGCTTCTCCACCCAAAGGAGGCTCTTAATTAGTCCTAATTAGGAGTAGCGAGTCCCAAATACACCTTCCCCCGCAGTTTAGAGCTCTACTTGGGACTAAGAAGAAAGTCTTGTAATCATACAGACCTGGGTTGGGGTCCCAGCTCCGCCGTTTACTTGCTGTGTGATATTAGGCGAGTGACTTAACCTCTCTGATCATCACTATTCCCATCTCCAAAATGGGAATCATAATAGCACTTACCTTATTGAGTTGTTGTGAGGCTGGCATGCGCATCTTGAACATAAAAACATAGCAAGTGAACTACGTTAAGTGCTTAAAATGATGACAATCATATGGTGAGCGCTCAATAAACAGCCCTTATTACTCTACAGATGTTAGCGTTATAATTGCTAACTCCAGCGTGAGAGTGCATTTCGTCTCCAGAAGCAGCTAATCCGCGTCCCTGACACGCTGAGGCCCAGAGAGGGGGCAGGGGGCCGACCCAAATTCCCGCAGCCCGCAGATGGGCTCATCTGGGCAGATAAAACCGTACCGGTTCTCAGGCGGCCCCACTTCCTCCACTGGGGGCGAGGGTCCCTGGGGAGCTGGCTCAGGGAGGAGTTTGAGGACATATCACAGACTGTCCTCCCTTACCCAGCGGGGAGCGAAAGCATACAAACAAGGTCAGGGAGAGGTTGAGAGAAATTCCTGGACAGTGGAGTGCTGCTGGGTGAGAGAGGCTAGGAGAGGCAGAGGGAGAGGGAAGACGGGAGCCAAAGAGTGATGCGGAGGAAGAGACAGACGTCAGGACGCAGAGCCAGGGGACCCTGGGCTCTCCTCGGCTCCCACTCTGACTCCCTGAGCATCCGGCCGTGATGGACCTGTGTGTCTCCATCTATAATCACGTTACTGGCACGTACGAACCCAGATATTCTAAATTCCTAAGAATGCCGAGACCCCATGGAGACATTCCCTCCCCGGGATCCCTTCTAGACTGAAGGGGTGAGGGAGCCAGGGGCCTCTTCAAGGTCGTGGTCTGCTTGGCACCAACCCCCTCCCCATTGTTCAGACTGGACAGCTGAGGCCGGAGGACGAAAAGGACGTGTCCAGAGTTCCAGGCGTAACCGGGATGGAGCTGAGGCTGGGATTTCTTGAGTCCCAGCCTCAAGTCTTCTCCTGATCCCTGGAGGTCTTAGGCTGGGGCCCAAGGATGTGCTGGGGTCCTGAGGTCCCCCGGAAGGGGTTTAGGAAACTTCCACACTTGCACATGACTTTTTTCTGTATAGTTCACTGCTGTTTCCTCGGCTCCTAGAACAGTGCCCTGGCACACAGTAGGTGCTCAATAAATACTTATTGAATGAATGGGAATAAGCATTTGGTGGAGGCGTAGCATGCAGGCTTTCATCTAATTCTCTGAGGGGACTGTGTTCAGAAAAGTTCTGGCCCCCTACGTCTCCATCCCAGTTGCATCGTGGTGGTGAGACAGGGTGGGAAAATTACTAGGTTTCCCGATCCCAGGCCCCCCTTTTTTCTCTCCCCCCAACACCAAAGCCCAGCTTCCTGCATTTCAGGAACCCCCCTCCTGCAAAACCCTTTTCCCCATTAAGTTAATTTTTTTCTCATTCCCCCTCCTCCCTCCTCTTCCTTTCTCTGAGAAGGGCTTCCAGAACCTCTTCTAGGGCAAGAGTGTGTGTGCGTGTGTGTGTGTGTGTGTGTGTGTGTGTGTGTGTGTAGGGGGATCTTCACTTCTCCTCAGGAGCTTGGAGCCTGTTAGACCCGTGGGGAAGAGGGGAGGGAGGTGACCTCCCAGAAGGGGTGAGGCCTGTGCAGAGCTGAGTGCTTCCTCCTGCTCTCCAGCCTCATTATGGAGGGACAGCCATTCCTGGTGACCCCTGAGGGCCAGGGGAGGGAGGAGACGCAATCAGCCAGGGCAGGCAGCCTTGGCCAGTCTGGGGCGTGGGAACAGAGGCAGAGACAGGGATGGGAGAGGAAGCCCAGAATGACCCCAGCGCCAACTCACCGGCTGTGTGACCCTGGGCTAGTCACTTGGCCTCTCTGGTAACCGCCCTGAAATAGGGCCTGGGATCATTCCCAGAAGTCCTTCTGGCTCAAGCCTCCTCGTCACCGTTTTCCCAGGATGGGCAAGAGGCTCATGTTACATAATCCCATGGGCCCCTGTGCTACTTCCATCATAATATTCCTTCAAAATACATCCCATGCTCACTGCTCACTCCACCGCCCACCCCAGTCCAGCTGCCAGCATCTCCCACGGGACCACGCAGTCATCCTCACGGGTCCCAGCTTCTGCCCTTGCTTCCCGTATTCTGTGCCCCACTCAGCAGCCAGCCTCTGCTAACAGCCCTCTCGTGGCTCTCATTTATCTCAGAGTACAAGGCAGAGTCCTCACCAGGACTTATGAGGCCCCGAAAGATCGCCTCTGTCCCTCTCCAGTCCCATCTCCCACCCCGTTGCCCACCCTCTGTTCCAGCCTCACGGCTGTAGTTGCTGTCCCTCCGAATTCAGATGCTCTCTTATACCAGGGCTTTGCATTGCTGTTCCCTCTGTCTGCAATGCTGTTCCCCTGACCAGGGGGCTAGGCAGACAGTGGGTACAAATAAATCTCTGTTGGGGGGGCTGGCCCAGTGGCGTAGTGGTTAAGTTCATGCACTCCACTTCGGCAGCCCGGGGTTCGCAGGTTCGGATCCCGGGCGTGGACCTACACACCACTCATCAAGCCATGCTGTGGCGGCGTCCCATATAAAGTGGAGGAAGATGGGCACAGATGTTAGCCCAGGGCCAGTCTTCCTCAGCAAAAAGAAGAGGATTGGCAGCGGATGTTAGCTCAGGGCTGATCTTCCTCAAAAAATGAATGAATGAATGAATGAATGAATGAATAATAAATAAATAAATCTCTGTTGAATGAAGTAATAAATATCCTTCCTCTTGTCCTGAGACCCCTTCCTGAGTCTGCCCAGCTCACTCCTCCTCCTCTGCCCTGGTTGCTCTTCACGTGGGTTCTGACACTCTCCCACTTCTTCCTCAGTCCTGACTTGGAGGATGCTGTTTATCTAGAAAGTAAGAATTACTCTGTCATGCTGTCTCTGCCTATATGACCGGAAACTTCCCAAGGGCAAAAGTAATCACTCCACACTCAGTGAATTTCTCCTTCAACTTTCCCCTTGAGTCACAGAGTCTCAACCACTTGTTGGAAATAATCCTAACTTTTTTCTCTTTTTGTCTTTACCTCCTGGAAACGAAATATGTGACTTAATTTACTGGTCTCCTCTTCCAGGAAGCCCTCCCTGACTTCCAGACTGGGTCAGATGCCCATTTGGGTTCCTTCAGTCCCTGGGCTCCCCTGTCTGAGCCCTGCCCACTCTGGGTCACCACTGTCCGGGGAGAGACAGATCTGTCTCCCTCATTGGAGTCTGTGAGGGCAGATCCAGAGCTGTCACTGTCACCACTGTGTCACCAGCACCACCCAGCACAGTGCTGGGCACAGTTCAACAGAATTGTTAGGGGGTCATGGTGGAGGATGATGGTTGACCAGTGACACACCAACCTCACTGTTTTCCTATTTTTTTATATTCTGGTGAATATTAACAGCCTTATTTACATACAATTTGCATACACCAGACCAAAACGGAAGGGGGTGTGAGATGAGATTTGAGGAGGGGCCTCTGCATGATTTGAGGTTCACTGTGCCGGCGGGAGTATCTTCAGCTGCACCTGGTCCCCCCGCGTGGGCGGAGCTGCCGCCCAGCCGGCTGCCAGGGCCTTGGCCACGCTGTTCCTCTTGGAAGTGAGCGGGGTCTCCAGGGTGAGGGAGGCGTTGGCCATCTCCTGGGGCTTGTCGCTGGCCAGGAAGCGGAGCAGGTTGTGCAGGGCCTTGGCCACGTCGCCGCGAGCGCCCTCGTTGACGAGGCAGTAGAGGATGGGGTCCGCCACACAGTTGAGGCTGGTGAAGGCCAGCGAGCTGTGGTACGCTGAGAAGATACGCTCCTCGAAGCCACAGTCCCAGGGGCGGCCCAGGTAGACGGCGCTGCGCGAGAGCAGGAGCACGTGGTAGGGCGCGAAGCAGACCAGCACGATGGCAATGAGGCTGAGCGCCAGCCTCTTGATCTTGGCCTTCTCCTGGCGCTCCGTGGACACGCTGCCCCGCACGGCCCGCAGGATGCCCCGGTAGCACAGCAGCATGAGGGCCCACGGGAAGAGGAAGCCCACGAAGACCCGGTAGAGGTTCATCCAGGCCACCCAGCCCTCCATGGGGAACTTCTCAAAGCAGAAGGTGTGGTTGTAACGGTCACGGAAGAGCTCGTCGTGGAACAGGGGCGCCGAGTTGGCGCCCAGCTCCGTGGCCCAGACCACGGAGCTCACGGCCACGGCCGTCTTGACCCGCCGCAGGCGGGCGAACCGCAGTGGGTGGGCCACGGCCAGGTAGCGGTCCACGGAGATGCAGCACAGGAAGGCGATGCTGATGTAGATGTTGGTGTAGAAGATGAACCCAAAGAGCTTGCAGGAGCCAGGCCCGTGGATCCAGTTGTCGTGGTGCAGGAAATAGTCGACCCACAGAGGCAGCGTGCAGATGTAGAGCAGGTCGGCGATGCTGAGGTTCATCAGGTACACACCCAGCTCGTTGCGCTGCCGCACCTGGCGGTAGGCAGCCCACAGGGCCAGGCAGTTGGTGGGCAGCCCCACGCCGATGACGAAGATGTACAGGGACGGCGGGAAGAGGTGGTCCACGCGGGAGTCCACGTGGCAGCCCTCCCACGTGCGGTTGCCCATCCTCGGCACTGGGGCTTTCGAGGCGCTTCCCCCGGCCCACAGGGGCTGTGGGGCCACGGGGGGCGGGAGGCCATTGGGCCCCCTGAGCCCCCTCCTGGGAGGCTCAGGGGAACATGGTGGCAGGCAGTCCGAGGGGAAGAGATGAGACTGATTGCGAATCGTGAGCCAGGCTGGGCAGGAAGATAGAGCTTCAGAGGCAAAAGTTGGAGGAGGGATAGAATGACGACAGGAGGGAGGTCTGGGGGATGGCAGGATTAAGAAAGAGCTTTGTCAAGGAGGCGTTTATAGATGCAAACCGAGCGTAAATGAGGGAGTATTGGGGTAACACAAAAATTGGCCGAGGGGAGTGTTTCTAGAGGAGTTGAAGGCATCAGTGGGCAGTGGTGAAAGGGAGATATTTGTAAAGCGTATAGGAAGGAAGTGTGGCCATGCTGAAGTAATGATGGGGTGGAATGTTTTAGAAGACACAGGAAATATATGGAGTAGTGTGGAGATAAGACAGATTAGAGTTAGGAAGTGTTGAAAAGACCAGACAAGGTGGGCGGGGGTGCTGGTATCTCCTAGGACCACAATAAGAAATAGGGAAATAAGTAAGGTAACTGATGAGAAGAAGATCACGGAAAAGGAAGTGTCCTGTCGGGGGTGGACAGAGAGGAAGGGCTCAGTCTGGGGATGTGGGAAGGGGATGTTTAAGAAACAGGAAGGAGGTGAGTCAGGGCTAGAGGAAGGAGAGGATGGAGGGGGGTTTGAAAGGGGCAGGGGAGGGGCTCCGGCTTGGTCCTGGTGGGGCTCAGCAGTTGAAAGATTTGGCCACACCTCACAGCTCGAAGCTGACTTGGCAGTGCCTGCGGGGAGAGAGGAAGGTGGTGAGAGAGTCATGGACTGCTCCCTTCTCCCCACACCCCTCGCCTGAGTTGGACTCTGGGCTGCAGAGGGTAGACACCCTGGTGATGCATAACTGAGCCCCATTCTAAGCCACAGATCTCTGAAACCACAGATTTGAGGTGCCAGATACATTTTTTCCCTAATAGAGGTTAAAATAAAGACTCAACTCAGATCTTAGAACTTCCTTCCGGAAACCATGTAAAATTGGTACAAATATCATATCATGCTTTGGGAACTGCTAAACTAGTCTAACCCTATCATTTCACAGACAGGGAGGCTGGGTCACTCCCCTCACGGAGGCACAGCAAGGCAGTGACAGAACCAAGGCTGGGACCAGCCTCCCACTCCTAAACCAGGACGCCCCGTTCTTGACAATGATGATGATGGTGGTGATAACAGCTAAAGTTTATTGAGCCCTACTACATAGCATAGCAGACTCTGTTCTAAGCACTTTTACGGGTATCAATTCATTAAAATTTCAAGACCCTCACAAGGAAAGTACAGTTATTCCCCCTACTTGACAAACTGAGGCACACAGCGGTTCGGAGACCTGTCCAAGGTCCTGATGACAGAAGACGGGAAATCTCGGCTCTCGCCCCTTTTCTCCAGCCTGTGCCTCTGTTTCCACCCAAGAACAAGTGGACAGAGAAGGACCCTGGGCTGACAGTGGGGGTGGGAACCATGGCTGCAGAGGGCAGGGTTGGGGAGAGATGAGAGGAGGAGCTGCGGACTCACTCCATCAAGGTCGGGGAGCAAGGGGAAGCCCTGGGATCAGAGCCTTCCGTCCCCTCCCTCAGGCACCGCTCCCTTCATCGCGTCTTCCCACTCCCCTCCAGCTTTCCTGAGTGAGAACCTGGAGGCTGTCACCCCCTTGGTCCTGGGAAGACCTGCGTGCACAGGGCATGGACCAAGCCCCTGACTATCGTCAGCCCCAGAGGAAGGGGAGCAAAGTCCTGAATCAGAGGCATTTTCGGAAGCCACTCCATCTAGGGGTTTGCACAGATTTCGTTTTTTAGGCTGTGAAAACTTAAACCACAAGATCTTAACTGGGAACCCCATCTAAGACAGCAAAAAGAGGAAGCTGCTCTGGGCTCTAGATGAGACGAGGTGGGGGGAGGGAGGCCACCTCTGAAGAATCCCCAGGACACACTTTGAAAACCACTGGTTGAGTGGATTGGACAGATGAGGAAACTGAGGCCCAGAGAGGGGAAGGGATGAGCCCCAAGTCACACAGCAGGTCCTCGGGGACCACCCTGATGCCTGAGCATCCTTCCATGTGAAAGTCCTCTTGGTTCTGCTTACCTACACAATAAATCCTGAATCCGCGCAGGTCTCCCTGAAACCCCTGGCCCTGCCTGCTCTGTGCCACCATCACCGCTTGCTCGGACTTTTGCAGTAGCCTCCCTACTGCTTTCCTGGCTGCCGTTCTGGCTTCCTTCAACTCGCTTCCCACGTGGCAGGCAGGAAGGTCTTTCTAACACGGAAATCGTACCCTCCACCTGGACGGTTCTTCCTTCAGATCTTCAGATTAGCTCCCTCACCTCCTTCACCTCCTCACAGAGGCCCTCCCTCCCCAGAGTCCCGCCCACCCACTCCCAGGGCTCGCTCCTCACCTTGTATCTTGTTTTTGTCTGTCTGTCTGTCTAGAGGGACGTTCCAGGAGGGCAGGGACCTCGTGTTCACTGCTGCATCCCCGGCATACAGTAGGCACTCAATAAATGACTGTGGACTGAAGGAACATGCGTTGGTCAGCCCATCCCCCAATGCAGGCCCCCTCTCCCCTTGAGGCAGCGGCACCAGGCTCAAACCAGTCCCTGCGGGGTCCCAGGGAAAAAGCGAGAATGGCAAGATCTATCCGCTACATAATTGACTCTGAAAGGTCAGGGCTGAGTCCTGCTTAGTAAGTCCTACCCCCTGTGGGGTCCTCAGTGACAGAGCGGCTGCCCCCACCCCAGACACACAGACAGAGGCTCCTGGACCCTGGGGAGCTGGGATGGAGGGAGCTTGCTCTTTGCTAGAACAGTACAATCCAGTCCCTCCCTTTGAATCAAACCCCCCCACCCAGACCAACTCACTCAAAACACCTCTCTCTGCCCCTCAGTCTCCCCTTCTCTCTGCCCCTCGGTCTCCTCCTCTCTCTGCCCTTGGTCTCCCCTTCCTCCTGTAACAGTGAGGGAATTAATTCTCTTTCAGGAGCCCCAGTTCCCCCTTCTGTATAGAGTGGGGCACAACTTTTATACTGGTCACATCACAGATATGAAAATCCTTGGTGGAACATGATGTCATCTATAAAATGTGCAGTATTTGAACAATTGTCATTGTTCCACAGGCATGGGAGAGCTGAGACCAGAAATGAACCAGGTCATAGTGGGAGGAGGCACCGAGAGCTGGGAGCTCCCTTTGCCTCCTCCCCCGCCAGACCCTCTGGGTTCAGCTAAGGCTGGAGCGGCTACACAGGCAGGAGACTTATGCACACAGAGGAAATACACTTCCTATTGCTAATTTCCTCCAGGGGGAACCAGTTGGGTGCTCACCCCTCCCTCCTCCTGTCCCTCCTCCTCAACCCACCTACTTCCTAGGGGTGCTGGGCATGGGGGGACACTCAGACAGCCCTCTCTTCTCCCCCACCTAAGTCCTGCCGACCCCCAAAAGACGGTCCAGAACGGCAGACTCTTAGAATTCCACAACGCAACGGGGAATTGCGAGGCCCATGGGCGACAATGGGGGGTGCAAGGCTATTTCTGACCCGTTCCAGGTACAGATGGGGAAACTGAGGCCCAGAGAGCCAAGGCAGTTGTCTTAGTCACGTGATGTGTCAAGACTGGCCAGACCTCCTGTGTTCTTAACCGAAGAACTTCCTTCTCCCTGAATGGTTTCTCTCCTCACACCCTGTCCTCCTGTAATTTTTCTCAGGTCTTTCTGGGGTCCCCGGCTCCCTTGGAGAATCTGCTGAAAGATACACGGACTTTCTCACCACAAAAAAGCAAGTGACCTCGGTGTCTTGCATGCCCCTCCATCGCCTGACCCCTGGCCCGGACCCCCCGGGGTCAAGACCCTCTTGAGTTGGGATCTAAGTTGCCTCCCTTTATCAGGCTTTGTTGGGGAGTCAACCCCCAAATCTCACAGCCCCCCCAAGAAGCCCCCACCCCGTCCCACAGGCTCCCCTCTTCAGGCCCCGCTGGCCTGTCCAGAGGGGCTGGGAAGAGAGAGAAGCCCGTCTGTGCAGCAATAGTGGGGGGACGGGAAGGACTGGTCAGACCACAGCCCCCACTTTATGCCTCAGCTGCTCAGGCCAGATAAGTCCCTGCGCCCCGCCAGCCACCCCGAAATCCCACAAGGCTGAAGGACTCAGTGGGGGTGGATTGAGAGAGGGAGAGGGAGAGGTGAAGCAGCCCCCCACATCCCCCACCACCCTCGGCTCACTCACCAGCCTCGTCCTAGAAGCCACCAGGCTGCCTCTCCCCTACCTCCCTCCTCTGCGGGCTCCTGCTTCCCCCCTCCCCTGACAGCCCCAGGGGACGGGCCAGCTCCGGTCTGCTCATTAGGGGACGAAATGTGATCACCGCGCCTCGCTCCCCACCTGGTGCCCTGGCGGCTGGCGGAAACCAGGGGGCAGTCAGGCCACGCTGACCACACTTCTGGGCCTCAGTTTCCCCATTTCCACCAAACGGGTCCCCATCCCCCCACACACCCACGCCACCCGGAAAGGACACCAAAGTCCTCCGACTCTACCCCGCTGATGTTCTAGATTCTACCGTTCTCAAATCCTCGGGTTCTATTGTTAGTCCAGTTCATGGTTTACTGTTCTATTCTTATAACATTCGAGAGCTTTACCTCCCTTCCATTCTATTATTATTATCACCGCAGCTTCCCATGCCCTTACTCTTCTAAGTTTCCAATATTCCAAGAGTCTCACATTCCAAGAATCTGGAGTCCTATTGTTAGAACGCTCTATGATTTTTTTTAACGTTCTACGACTTTCATAATCTGTTATTAAATGCTCAGTGACTATTATCTTTGCCCAGCAAACACGAATACGTATTTCCCTTTTCTTTTTTACAGAAATGGGTGAGTACTCTATAGACGGTGGACCTCACTTCCTTTTTTCCCCCTTATCTGTTTTTTAACATTCCAGCAGCCTAAAGTTCTAAGAGTCTGCAGAATTCTAAGACATTAAGGATTCACAGGGGATGGGGGGGCGGTTAGAAACCACTTCCATCTACCCCCTAAATTCTCACCGCATGGGAGTGGGGTACACTAGGAGCGCAGGCTGCCTCCTTACCCCTTGCCCAGCAAGCCTTGCCACATCCCTCCCGCTCCCTCACACCAGCTGAGTTATTATTTGTCTAGACACAAACCAAATTATAGGCCCCATCCCGAGGGAGCAGTGGGCTTCTTGGGGAGGGTCAGGAGACAGAGCAGGCGGGAGTTAATCCCTGCCCCCCCCACTGCCCCTCCCCTCTGCCCTCCTTCTCTGAAAGCCCGCCCCTTCCACCCAAACCAACTCTTGTCCTCTCACTCCCCACCACCCTGGTTTTAGAAATATTTTCTCTTCTCTGCTTCTGAAACATTCCCTTCTGGATTCCAGCCATCCATACTCACCCTGGCATTCTTCCCTCCTCCCTGTGAAGACCTCCTTTCCCAAATTAATCCGACTTAGTGGCAGCAAAGGAAGGCAGATCTCCGGATTTGGGCTTCCGCGGAACTGGAGTCCCAACCCCCAAGCCTGGCACTGACTCGCTGTGGGGACTTCTGCTCTGGGGCCTCAGTTTCCCCCTCCATAAAATGAGAGCTTGGCCTAGATGGCTCCGAGAGCCCTTTTGAGCTCGCAACTGAATGCTGAAAACTGCCAAGATTCCAACACTAAGCTTTTCGGATTGAAGGATTCAAATATCCTCAAGACCTTTGACTGGAAGGTTGGGGCATTCCCAGTCTTCCCATCTGATCATTCCCACATTCTAGGTCCTTCCATTCAAAGACTTCACATTCAAGGGTTCTTGACTGTATGATTCCCAGAGTTCAAGAGCCTGCCATCAGTATCTCTCATCTCCTCCTACTGGGAGCCCCCCTAGAAAGGAAAACATCCCCATCCTCACCCCAAACCTGAAGTCAAGTTCATCCACAGAGACAGAGCTGGGTGGGGGCGCCCTCTTGGTGGGCTCAGGAGGAGTGAGGCCGGTGGTGGGCCCTGGAGGGGGAGTTGAGGGATGTGGCCCCCATCATCTCCATCTGTGCCCACAAGCAAATCCCCCAGCGCACATCCTGCCAGAGTACACAACACACATCCCGGCACTGATGTCTCATAGAAATTCCAGAGCTGTCCCTCAGTCTGGTTTGGGGGGGGATGTCCAGTTCAAGAAGGCGGAATGAGGCCAAGGCAGGAAGGAGTTAACGGTGACCCAGCCAAATCCTGGAAGGGAGGAAGTGGGGAGGGAAGTCCACCCCCCCAGCCAGAAATTCCTGAAATTGGAGGGTGGGGTGGGTGAGACCTCAAGAGTAGCGGGGTGACTTTGTGAAGGGGCGCTAGGGTCACAGTGTCACTCAGAGTCCACCTGCCCCAGGTGGCCACCCTACTGCCCCCTACCCGCTCCCAAGCAGCTCCTCAGCCCAGGGAAAGCTCTGGATGCCCAAGGATTTGGAATGAGATGAGGACAGGGTGAAGGAGCCAGAACGGGGTCTAAGATACAGACAGAGAGAGAGACAGAGAGACAGGAAGAGAAAGGGCAAAGAGATGTACAGAGACAGGGAGACGTGGAGATGGAGGCAGAGAGATCCGGAGAGACTGAGAGTTCCTCAAGAGACTGGGGGATAAAGACAAACAGAGACGGAGACAAGAGAGAGAGACAGAGACAGAGATAAAGACATAGACACAGAGATATCCAGAGATGGAGCAGGAGAGACACCCCCAGAGGGAGAGGGACCGCAGAGACAGAGAGACATCAGAGACAGGCGGAGAGATGGAGATAGACCCAGAGACGGAGTCAGCCGCGGAGCCAGCCCCGGAGAGGGGCGGGGACGAGACGGCGGGGGAGACTGAGGCAGCGACGCGGGGACGCGAAGAGGAGACAGAGACGAGGGCCCCGCGGTGCCCGAGCCCGGCGCGGGAGAGGGGGCGCCTACCTGCGCGCGGCTGGACGGGGCGGGTGGCGGCTGCGGGGTCTGCGCTCGACGGCGGCGCAGGGACCCGGCGGCGCCTCCTCCCGGCCCCCAGCCTGAGCCGCCCGCCGAGGCCCCGCCCCGGCCAGGCCCGCCCCCATTAACCCCTCCTTTGTCACCGCCCCTTAACCCCAGTAAGCCTTCACCCCAATAAAGGCTTCCAGCACGGGGAAACCTCACCTGCTGCTGGAACCGCCCCACCTCTCCAAGTCCCCAGCCTGGAGGCCCCCATCTCATTAACCCCTTTGCTTATCCCCTTCCAACCCCACACCTCCAACTTGATCAAACTCTAGGCTATGGGGGAAAAGGGGCTCCCCCATTGACCTTCCTTGAGCTGAGCCATTTCCTCCCTTCGGAGACCCCAATAAGTCTCCCCAATAAGTCATTAACTTTGTGTTCATTGCATACCCCGCCCCCCCCAAGGGAGAGAACAAAGGGGTCTGTTAGCCATTCCTGGAAGGAGTCTTGGGACTTGCAATTCCAGCCTTGCCTCTTGGCCAGACCTGAGGCTAGTGACCTCTCTGTGCCTCAGTTTCCTCTTTTGTCCATGCGGTCCCTCATAGTCCCTTTGTCATGGGGATATCATTTCAAGGTGTCATTACCGACAAGTCTGTAAAGCATGGCCCCCTTCACCAATTTCATTTATTTTTTTCTAATTATCTGCCTCCTCACTAGGAGGAGGGTCATTTTTGCATCTGGTTGTTTACTGCTGTGTGTCTGTTGCCTAGAAGACCACCAAGCCCATGATGGGTGTGCGATGAACGTTGTTTTCAGGGAATGAAAACGTGAATGGTAAGTTTAAGTTCCAAAAATATTTGCTTATTTTAATCATCATCATCGCCTCCTTCATCAACTGGTCGTGAGAATTCATTCTCGGTCAAAGCACTTCAGACAGAGCCGGCATGTAGCACTCAAAAATGACAGCTATTGGGTTTGCAAATTCTTTCCTGTTTATTTATTTTTTTAATAAAAATGAAAATGCCCAGATCTTAAGGGAGTGGTACAGTGAGTTGTGACAAACAGATACAGCCACGTGACTAAGCACCCAAATCAAGATGTGGACCATTTCCATCACCCAGGAACGCTATTCTTTGCCTCTTTCCAGGCAATACTCACGCTCCACTTCACCCCCAGAGACAACTCTGTGTTTTCTTTTTTCACCAGAAATTAGTGTTGCCTGTTCTAGAACTTCATATAAATAAAGTGATACAGTTTTTTTTTAAAGATTTTATTTATTTATTTATTTTTCCCCCCAAAGCCCCAGCAGATTGTTGTATGTCATAGCTGCACATCCTTCTAGTTGCTGTATGTGGGATGCGGCCTCAGCATGGCCAGAGAAGCGGTGCGTCAGTGCGCGCCCGGGATCCGAACCCGGGCCGCCAGCAGCGGAGCGCGCGCACTTAACCGCTAAGCCACGAGGCCGGCCCCAGTTTTTTTTTTTTTTTAAGGTAGCTATTATGATAATCATTCGCTGTGTGGCCTTGGACAAGTGACTTCACCTCTCTGATCCATATTACTTACTTCCTCTCAGGGCTCTTGAGGGAAACAGAAACAGAGAGAGTTAATCCAGGACCCAAGTGACCTCCAACACACACAGGATTAAAGGCTTTTTCCTTCCATCCTCCCTGAAGTCAGGGATAGCTCCAAGGGAAATGTCATGAAGGCTGTTGCCTCTGCCCACAAATCGCCCCATATACATCCTATCAGCTTCCAGACAAGCCCCACAGAGCCCTCCTGTCAGCTCCTTGGCCATCCTGAGCTCCTCCTAAAGAGAAATTCTGGGGCCACTGGTGGGCGAGGGTCCCCTTCTCTCCCGGGCTCATCTGAAATTTACGCTGTGATTCAGTCGGGGTCCTGGCAGGCAGGAAGCAGGTGCCACTCAAAGAGTTTACCTGGGAGCATTTATGAAGGGACATTTTAGAGGGGTGGGCAGGGCGAAGGACCCCACAAAGTATGGGGTGCACCAGAGCACCAGCACAGCGGGAGCTGAGCCATTACCACCCTCCAGGCAGAAAGCTAGAGCGGGAGGGGAGCCCATAGGACCTGGAGCTGGAGGTAGAGGAACGCAGCCACTGCCAGAACGGCAGGGATGCAGGGAGGGGCCTGGAAAATAAATACCCCCACTTTTCCCCTCCTACCCTAGAATTTTCCATCATTGCCTCTAATTGGCAGAATCCAACCAGAAGGTGGAGATCCAGGGACCCCCATGGATGGAGTCAGCATAGGGCAGCCTCCCAGGGCCCCGAGTGGGAGGAGAAGGGCCTAGAGTGACCCTGGGGGGCACGTGGAGAATCACCAGCACTATTCCTGTAGAACTTTCTAGGCACATTTTTCCACGCAGGTCTCAGGCCAGGCACAAGGGGGCAACAGAGCACCAAGAGACCCAATGAAACGGATGCTTCCATAGCGCCGGCCACTTCCCCAGAACTTGGACAGTCGGAAGCGTCAAAAGGTGGGGGACGGGAAAGGAGACTTTGATCCCAGAGCAGTAGAAAACTGGCCTCTGAAACCTGGGGGTCTGGAGGGGTAATATGGTTGTTGGGCGGTGCCGGCTGAATAGGAGTTCCGCAGGTGGACAAGTTCAGAAGGGGTGTTCCAGTGGAGAGGAAACAGCATGTGCAGAGGCGCAGAGGCATGAAATGTCACAGGGAAGGGTAACTCCTGGTGATTCAAATGGCTGGAGATAAGACACAGGGACAGGAGAGGAGGCTGGCTAAAAAAGCAAAGGATCAGAAACAATTGGAAAACAGGGACAGCGAACATTTTATGACCACGTACTACATACCAGGCACTGTTCTAAGCATTTTATGTGAATATCTCATTTCATCCTCAAAATAACCCTACACAGAAGTACCGTTTTGCAGATAAGGACACTAAGGCACAGATGAGGAAGTGGAAATTCTGGAATCCCAGCAGTGGGGCTCCAGTGATAACACTTTCCAGGGTGGGAAATTGGGAGTTAAGGAGTTTGATCTTTGAACCCCTTCATATAATACACTTTCAACTATTTCACTCACACATGCACATCACTCTAATATTCAATCAGCAAACACTCCCTCAGCCCCTGCTTCTGTGCCTGGCCCTGTGCTAGGCACTGTTGGGGACACAGCAGTGACCACAACAGCCATGGCCCTTCCCTCCCAGGGCTGGCAGTCAGTGAGGGAGGACAGATCTGTCCCCGACAGTGACACCCAGAGTGGTCAAGGCTGGCACTGGGGACCAGGGGGCTGCTGGAGCCCAGAGGGGACTTTGTCACACTTTGTTGTGGGAATAGGAGGAAGGAGGGAGCAGAAAACTGTCAGAACTTCCACCTGGAACACTCCCCTCACTTTACCTGGTTCATTTCTTACTCATCCTTCAATGTTCCAGTCTGTTGTCCCCTCCAGGAAGCCCTCCCTGATGCCTGCTGGGTCTTCCTCTGCCCACTCAGGTCATCGTTGTCTGTGCATGGGCCTGCCTCCCCCACGGGACTGTGAGTCCCTTGAGGGCAGAGCTGGGGCTGTCTCAGTCACCACCGTGCCCAAGCACTACCCAGCTCAGGACCTGGCCTAGAGTAAAATGCTCCTTACATTTTTTTTTTTTTAAAGATTTTATTTATTTATTTATTTTCCCCCAAAGCCCCAGTAGATAGTTGTATGTCATAGCTGCACATCCTTCTAGTTGCTGTATGTGGGACGCGGCCTCAGCATGGCCGGAGAAGTGGTGCGTCGGTGTGCACCCAGGATCCGAACCCGGGCCACCAGCATTGGAGCGCATGCACTTAACCGCTAAGCCACTGGGCCGCCCCCTCCTTACATATTTTGAATTCATTCATTCATTCACTAATCAACATAAATATATTTATTGAGCATTTACTGCATGCCAGACACTGTGCAGTGGGGATACAATCTTAAAAAGCCAAAATCCTCGTCTTCATGGGCAATTGATTAGTGAATGACTGACTAGTGGTTATATTATTTGAAATCTTTGGCCACAATGGCGGAGGGGATGGAACCCCTTGACGTGACTGAATACCCTGCCTTCTTAGAATTTCATGTTTGGCTCTAGGGGCTGTCATTTCAGAAGGGTATTGATATTTGGAGAGTTATATCTTATGCAGCTGTTTCTGAAGACTCGTAGACAATCCTCCTTGCTGGCCAAAGTGAGGTTCATAGGTTTCTCCTGCAACAATTTTTCCTTCCCATAGGAAGAGATGGGCTTGATAAGTTGTCTCTCTGCAACTGCAAAGCTCTCAGCTTTCCCTCCCAAGAGATCACCTGTAGGGTCGAGACAAGGAAAGGAAACACAAGTGTGTAATGTTCTACAAAATTCTTATGTATTGTTCTGTCCAGAAAAATACTATGTGTTTGCTACCTTATAATATTTCTATTAGACTGCTGGTTCTCAAAGTGTGGTCTTCCCGGCATCAGTATCATCTGAGAACTCTTTGGAAATGCAACTTCTCAGGCCCCGCCCCAGAGTGACTGAATTTGGGGGGGGGGGATTGGGAGGAGCCGTGTTTTCATTACAACAAGCCCTGCAGGTTGTTGTAATGCTTCTAATGCTCCCTCAAGTTTGAGAACTATTGCCCTTCCCAATGCTGGTGGGCCTCACCCAATCAGTTGAAGGCCTGAATAGAACAAAAAGGCTGACCTTTCCCTGAGGAAGAGAGAATTCCTCCTGCCTGACTGTCTTTCAACTGGGACACTGGCTGTTCTCCGCCTTCTGACTCTTCCTGGGTTTTGAGTCATTGGCTCTCCTGGGTCTCCAGCTTGCCAACTCACCCTGCAGATCTTGGGACTTGTCAGTCTCCGTAACTGCAAGAGACAATTCTTTATAATAAACCTCTTTATATATATGTATATACAGGCATACCTCATTTTATTATGTTTCCTTCTATTGCACTTCACAGATAATTGCATTTTTTACAAATTGAAGATTTGTGGCAACCCAGTGTAGAGCAAGCCTATCGGTGCCATTTTTCCAACAGCATTTGCTCACTTTGTGTCTCTGTGTCACATTTATTTCAGAAATAAAGTGTTTTTAAATTAAGGTATGTACATTGGTTTTTTAGACGTGATGCTATTGCACACTTAACAGACTACAGTATAGTGTAGATATAACTTCTGTAAGAACTGGGAAACCAAAAAGGTCATGTGACTCGCTTTATCGTGATATTTGCTTTATTAGCAGTGGCCTGGAACCGAACCTACAATATCTTGGAGGTATGCCCCTGTGTGTGTGTATATAATACACACACACACACACACACACACACACCATACTGGTTCTCTGGAGTTTTCTCTGACTAATACCTCAAAACTGAAACTTAGAGGCTACCCAACAGGATATCCTGTCACTAATATAAGGTCTCCTTTAGAATATAGTCCTCTACCTGAAGAAAATCAGCCCAGATGGTAGAACTTACTGCACTTACTAGGGCTTGTCAACTAGCCAAAGACCAGAGAGCAAACATGTATAGACAGTGGATACACTTGGAAATAAAAGGGAGTTTCTAACCTCTGCTGGAATCTCCATAAAAAAAAAAAAAAAACCTACACGTGATAAAATTGCACTGAAATATACACGAAACACACGAGTGCATGTAAAACTGGTGACATGTGAACAAGGTCTGTAGATTTACCAGTGTCAATTTCCTAGTTTGGGTGTCGTTCTACAGCCATACAAGATGTTACCACTGGGGGAAACTGGATGAAGGGTACAGGGGACCTCTCTGTATTCCTTTAGCAACTTCCTCTGAGTTTATAATTATTTCAAAGTTGTTTAAATAAAATCACCCACACAGGTTCCTCAAAAAGTTAAACATAGAATTACCATATGGCCTAGCAATTCCACTCTAGGTATGTACCCAAGAGAAATGAAAACATTTGTCCGCACACAAACTTGTACATGGTTTACAGCAGCATTATTCACAACACCAAAAGGAGGACACAACCCAAATTTCCATCAAGGGGTGAATAGATGACACCAACCATGAGTGGTAATAAATCAATTGGTTATTGTTTTAAGCCATTAGTCGTGGAATGGTTTGTCCTGCAGCAGAAGATAATGGGAGCAGGGATCTTCAAACTCCCAGAAGCATCGTTGAACCTGTCCTCTTGGGTGTCACCCACACTGACCCAAATTTGCTTAGATGGCTGGTAACCTCCATCTCCCGCTCCACGTTTTCCCACCCTCTTTCCTTTGGGGGAACTCCCCCGCCCACTTGGAGAGGTTCACGTGGTGCTGTCAGTCCCAGATACTGTACACTCACCCCTTCCTAACCGAAAGGGTGGGCACGTGACCCAGGCTGGCCAATCAGATGACCCCATTCCCTGGGCCGTAGAGATTGGTTCAAAGTTGGCCGCATGATCAAAGCTGAGCCAGACTCCTCCTGGAGACACGTGAGAGCTAGGGGAGAAAGATTTCCTGTTGCTTTGACGTTAGCATGTGGCCTGGTGGGATGCTTGCAGCTGTGGTGTCTGTGTTCTCAACTGTGTGAAAATAATCAGCTACCATTTATTGAGAGCTTGTTAAGTGCCAGGCACTGTCTTCGCATGTATTTAAGTCATTTCATTTTCACAGTACTCTTTATGGGGCATGTGCTATTATTAACTTCTATTTTTTTCTTTTTTTTTTTTTTGGTTAGGAAGATTGGCCCTGAGCTAACATCTACACCAATCTTTCACTTTTTGCCTGAGGAAGATTGTCCCTGAGCCAACATCTGTGCCAATCTTCCTCTGTTTTATATGTGGGACGCCACCACAGTGTGGTTTGATGAGCGGTGTGTAGGTTTGAGCCCAGGATCCAAAACCTTGAACTCCGGGCTGCTGAAGCAGAGCACGTGAGGTTAAGCACTCTGCCTCCTGGCTGGCCATTATTAACTTCTATTTAATACATGGGGAAACTGAGGCTAAGAAACTCACTCAAGAGGAGAAGCTAGACACAAAAGAGTTTGTACTATATGATTCCATCTATTTAGAACAAAGGTGGGCAAACTACCACTGTGGGCCAAATCCTATTTATCGCCTGTCTTTGTATGGCTCATGGGCTAAGATGCTTTTTACGTTTTTAAATGGTTCAACAGAAATCAAAATGATAGTATTTTATGACGCTATGAAAATGAGAAATTCAAATTTCAGTGTCCATAAATAGTTTTATGTGAACTCAAGCTCATTTGTGTATGCGTATGGTTGCTTTCACATGACAATGTCAGAGTCAGTTGGGACAGAGACTGCGGGGATCATGAAGTCTAAAATATTTACTATCTGGCTCTTTACGGAAAGTTTGCCACCTCTGATTTAAAGTAAAAATGGGTAAAACTATTCTATGGTGTGAGAAATCAGGGTAGTGATTACTGTAGGGGGCAATGACTGCGACTGGGCACAAGGGGGCTTTTGGGGGGCTGAGGAGGTTCTGTCTCTCCATATGGGAGCTGGCTGCACGGATGGGATCAGTTTGTGAATTCAGCACATTATACATTTATAATGAGTGTACTTCCCCGTATGTTTGTTAAACATCAATAAAAAGCTAAAGTTAGGGGCCGGCCCCGTGGCTTAGTGGTTAAGTGCACGCGCTCCGCTGCTGGCAGCCTGGGTTCGGATCCCAGGCACGCACCGACGCACCGCTTGTCTGGCCATGCTGAGGCCTCGTCCCACATACAGCAACTAGAAGGATGTGCAACTACGACATACAACTGTCTACTGGGGCTTGGGGGAAAAAAAAGGAGGAGGATTGGCAATAGATGTTAGCCCAGGGCCAGTCTTCCTCAGCAAAAAGAGGAGGATTGGCATGGATGTTAGCTCAGGGCTGATCTTCCTCACACACACAAAAAAAGTTAAAATTTTGCTCAAGGTTACAGACACTAAATTGAGAAATTCCCAAGAGGAGAAACCCACTGACCACATTTGAGCCCTCTGATCCAGCTGGGCCCCTCCTGGAGTACTCAGTTCCATGACCTGGCAACTTCTTTTTATTGTTTATGCTGGATGGAGTTGGGTTTCTGTCTCTTTCAACCCAGAGTCCTCAGACCTCTTCTCCCAGACATCTATTGTGTCACCAGCCCACTTCTCTGAAATTTTCCCTTGCCTTACTTCAACTTTGTGGCTCAGGTGGAGGCTTCCATCTTTTTACACAATCCCATCTCGCTAGCCACCATCATTGGTCCGGGCTGGTCTTCACCCAAGTGGAGCCAATCACAGCAGACCAACTAGCAGGCCAAGTTGATTGATCTGCAGATAGGCCAATCACATCCCTTTTCTGGGATTTTTGGCCTTGAGGCCCAAGGCTGGTTGGTATGAACTTGGAAGCTGCTGGGTGCCATGTTTCTGTGGTGTGGAGTACGAATTCTGGTCCCTAAGAAAAATGCTGACTCACAGAAGGTCAGAGAAGGTATGGGGTATCCTGGCTGCCCTCAAATCCTTGAGGAGACGCCTGCCCTTCCTTGTTTGGCAATGTGGGCCAACCAAGTCCTCTTTTGGCCTAAGTTAGAGCAAGCTTGGTTTCTGTCAAGCTTAAAGACAAGCAAAGACCTAAGTAATAATGATCCCTCATCGCAAACACTGTAATACACACACACACACACACACACATACACATCCTTCTCATACATCATCGTTTAGAAACACACTCAGACTATGGACATACCACATACACAGACCTTGACACGTCATCTCAGTGCACGTGTCTTTATTTCTGGATGATACAAAAGAATAAACTTAAAAAACACCCCAAATCAAACACCCTAATGGCTCCCCCAAAGCAATGTGACCCCTCTTCCCACCCTGATAAATAGAGACTTCTGTCAGTGCACCCTCCCACCCCATAACCCCCTCTGCTATAGACATACTCTGGGTATATATTACTCTACTCGGCAATAGACATCTCCCGAAAATAGAATTGCAGCCCTGCCACCTGACTCGACATTGGCCCCATGTCCCTGGGACCCACCCCCCTCCACTTCAGACCACCCGCCACTGCAGCACGCTAGTGTCCTTGCCCCCCGTGGTCAGGACCAAGCTGTCATCCCACAAGAAGGCCACATTTGTCACGTGGCTGCTGTGTCCGCCGTATTTGTGGCTGAGGGCCTGCAATAGAGAAAGAAGAAAGTGAAAGGTCATCTGTCTTGTGCACCACCCAGCCACACAGTAGGTGCTCAATAAATATTTCTTGAGTTAACAGAGATCAAAGACGGGCCGGCCCTGTGGCTTAGAGGTTAAGTGCGTGCGCTCCACTGCTGGCGGCCTGGGTTCAGATCCCTGGCGCGCACCGACGCACCACTTCTCCAGCCATGCTGAGGCCACGTCCCACATACAGCAACTAGAAGGATGTGCAACTATGACATACAACTATCTACTGGGGCTTTGGGGGACAAAAAGGAGGAGGATTGGCAACAGATGTTAGCTCAGAGCTGGTCTTCCTCAGCAAAAGGAGGAGGATTAGCCCGGATGTTAGCTTAGGGCTGATCTTCCTCACAAAAAAAAAAAAAAAAAATAGAGATCAAAGAACCAAAGACCTCAGAATTGCAGACGCTCAGAGCTTTAGCAATATGGATTCTGAAATTTATTGACTTTCAGGTTAAGAAAGGTCCTTGGGATCAAGCCACTGCCCTCCTGTACAGAAGGGGAAACTGAGGCCTGGAGAGGGCTACCTCAATCTTGCCCCCGGTGCTGCTTGTTACCTCCACCCTGCCAGCCCCCCAGAGGGACTCACTCGAGGCTGACAGCAGGGGTAACTAAACAGGTGGACTTTGCCAAAGTCATCAGCTGAAACCAGCAACTTCCCATCATGCGAGCGGGCCACAGCATTGATGTCAGTACCATCCGCTCCCTCGGACCAGATCCCTGTGGGCAAGATGGGGAGTCGCGAGGGGGGGTAAGATGTCAGCTGGGGCCAAGGACTCCCCCGAGGTGAGCAGGTCCCAGCCCCAGCCTCCCTGCCTTCCTCTCACCTAGCCTGTCTCTAGCCAGGGACGAGAGCTGGGATGATATTTCGGAAATGTGTATCTGACTGTCCCTCCACTGCTCGAAACCCTTCCGTGGTTCCCCAGTGGCCTCAAGAGGAAGCCCAGGCTTCTCATCATGATCTCCAAGATCTGATTGGAGTGGTCCCCGCAACTGCTCCAGCATCATCCTCACCAGTGCTCCCCTTGAACTTTGCAATGACTGAGCCATCCTGCCTTCCAGAATTTCTCCAAATGCCAAGCTCTATGTCACCTCTGGGCTTTTGTACGTGCTACTTTTCCCTTTGCGTAGACTGCTCTCCTTCTTCACCACCCTAGATTGTACCTCCTTATCCCCCAGGTCCAGCTTGGATGTCCCTTCCTCCAGGAAGCCCTCCCTGACTTCCTCCCAGGCTGGGGCCACATGCCCCCTCTGGGCTTCCTTGTCCTACCTGGGTCTACTCTGGGTTATCCAGGGACAGATCTGTCTCTTCCACTGGACTGGGAGGCCCATGATGGCAGGGCCAGGGCTGTCGTGGTCACTACTGTGTCCCAGCACTACCGAGCTCAGGGCTGGGGACAGAGGCACTCCGGGGGGGTCTCATTTCATTACAGCTCCAAGGGACCTTAGTCATCACATCCTACCCTTTCCTGTTACACACTGTCCACACATGAAAAGGAGTGAGTTTCCTGTCCTGGAGGTAACCAATAAGAGACTGTGAAAACCAACAGTCAGGGATGTTTCTTGGAACTCCTGTCTTCAGTGGGACTTCCCCCATTCCAGAACTTACCGAACACCCCAAACCCCAGGACACAAGTAGCCGTGGCCCACTCCATGTTCCTCACAGCCTCTGCACTAGTGATCTGCTTACAGGTCGCTGTGTCCCCTGCGGCAGAAAAAAGGAAGAGGAGTTCAGAGTGGAAAGAACTACTGATTTAACCCATCCATTGCACAGACAACAGGCACTGAGATCCGAGACGGGATGCTAAGGTCCCAGAGCTTATTCACCTCTCCAGACTGGCTGAGGGGGCGAGATCCCGGGTGGGGACACCCCAAGGCTTGAGCAGGAGCATCTGCTTAAACAACTGAGCTCACCCATCCAACCAGGAAGGGGAGGAATTAATTAATTTTTTTTTAAATTTATTTTTTTCCCCCAAAGCCCCAGTAGATAGTTGTATGTCATAGTTGCACATCTTTCTAGTTGCTGTATGTGGGACTCGGCCTCAGCATGGCGGGAGGAGCAGTGCGTCGGTGCGCGCCCGGGATCCGAACCCCAGGCCGCCAGCAGCGGAGCTCGAGCACTTAACCGCTAAGCCACGGGGTCAACCCGGGAGGAATTAATTAAAAGTGGGTCCACCAGGGACCAAACCAGAAGTCAGGAGACCAGCCAATCAGAACAGCCCCTGAACAGAACCAGAGGAGAGAGACTTGAAGCCCCTGCCTCCCCTCCCAGAACTCAGGGAATTCTCTGCAAATCGCACACGCAAATAGGGAGGCTGAAGGAGGAACAGACCTTCGGGTCTCAGAGAACTCACAGTACAGAATCTCGTAGTCCCCGGAGTTGGTGACAAAGCAGCTGCTGTCCTGGGCCCAATCCAGGTGAGTAATAAAGCTGGAATGACCCTAGGGGAGGGAAGGGGTGGAGTTAGAGCTGGAGGGGCAGGACTAGACTAGAAAGGGTGGAAGGCAAAATACAGAGGCACGATGAGAACACAATGTGGCTACGGGAAGGATACACAAGCCTTTGGAGTGTGGGGGCGGGGCCAGACTACCGGGGGCGGGGCCAGACTTGACGGGCGGGGCTAGACAAAAAGGGCTCAGAACACAGGGAGAGTTTAGAACATGTGGGCGGAGCTAGACACAGAGGGGCGTGGCTTTGAATGCCAGGGACTGGGCTACACAGAGTGTGGGGGGCAGGGCTACACAGAGGGGTGGGCTTAGGATGTAGGGAGCGGGGCTACACAAGGAGGTATAGAACACGGGTGGGGGATGTGTGGGCGGGGCTAAGACTCCTGGACATGATCTGGGCAGACTCAGTTGAGTGCTGAAGCTGTGCTCCCTTGAGGTAGAAAATTGGTTAATTCTGCACCTCCTAGACGGGGTGGCGGCGCGGGCTGGGGCCACTGCCCACTCACCGAGCACTTGCCCAGGCGGCTGACCTTGCGGCCGCCCTGGTCCACCGTGTACACGTACACCAAGTTGTCGTGGGAGCCCACGGCCAGGTATGCCCCGTCTGGGGGAGGGGGAGGGGGGCTATGAGGAGGCACCCAGGCTCCGCCCCCTCCTTTCTCAGATTCAGTCCCCCACTATCCCAGACTCTTCAGCAATCCCAAACTCCATCCCTGTTACAGACCTAGAGCCGCCCCCAGGCCTTGCCTCACAGGTTCCGCCCCTTCCCTCTGCCAGTAACTCTGAGCCTCAGTTCCCAGGCCCCGCCTCTCCAGGGTCCCAGGCTCAGCGCCTTACCTGGAGAGAAGCTGACCACTGAGATCTGTTCATTGCCATCTGTGTGGATAGCCACCAGGTCACGGGTCTCCGTGTCCAGCAGCAGCCATCTTTAAGGAGAAGGCGTTGGCCGGGGGGGGAGGAAGAAGGTATAGTCAAGGGACAGTCCCTGGGAAGCAGAGAAGCCCTCCTCAAATGCCTTCCTCAGCTTTACCTGCCAGTCACCGTGCCCACAGCCAGGACAGAGCCACTGGGGTGGAAGCCAGCAGAGCAGGCGGGGTCCTGAGGAGGGAGAGAAGAGGCAGGGCTGAGAGCTGGGGTCCCCCATCCATCTGGCCATTCCCCTGCCTCAGAGCCAACTCTCAGCCTGGATGAGGGCTCTTACCTCCCGCTGCTGCCCTCCAGGAACCCACTGCCCCAGACACCCTAGAAACCATGCCCCTTTCCTTAAACGTGCCACTCAAAGGGCAAACATTCCTCCTGCCACTGTTAACTCTGGATCCTTTTCTACTCCTGTTCCAAATTCCCACCACTTGATTCATCCAAGATGATTTCCTTAGGTAATTTTCTAGAAGCGAGACTACTAGAACCAAGAGTATCCATATTTTTAAGACTTTTGATATACAATGCCAATTTGCTTTCCATAAAAGTATATCAACTTATCACCAGGCATGTCTGAATGCCTGTTGCCCCCCATCTTTATCGAATACCCAGCACTGGGTATTATCATATTTTAAATTTTGGGGGCATCTGGTTGGTTCACAGGCAATAGAGCATCACGGCATCAGGCGTGGGTTCCAACTGTGGCTCTTTCACTTCCTAGTTATATGACATCAAATAACTTCCTCTGTCCACTTCGGTTGCCTCATCTGGCAAATGGAGATCAACACTTTCCAGGATTGTTCTAAGCAAGGTGTAAAGTCGTTAGAATGGTAAGCTGGTGAGATGGACCACAGTAAGCATTCAAAAAAGGTCAGCTATGATAATAATTACACTGTGATGATGGGCAAGTGATTTTGCTTTTCTGAGCCTGTTTCTAAGTGGGGATCCATCATCCCTACCGCCTTGTGGAGGTTGCGGGAAGAAGTGAAGACAATGCTGGTAAAGTGCTAAACCGGTTTCTCCGGGCACAGTCCACAGACCACCTGAATCAGATTAACCAGAGGGAGCTCGTTATAAACTGCAGGTTTCTGGTCCCAAACTCAGACCTCCTGAATCAAACTCTGTGCACGGGGCTCAGGATTCTGTTTCCAACAACTCCCAGGTGATTCTGACACCCTGGCAAGCCGGAGAACTGCTGTGTCCTAACAATTTCCAGGGCACACCATCCCGATTCACAGAAGTCCAAAGGCCACCAGTGTTCCAGGAGCAGAGGGAACCCTGGAGGGATTCCTGGAGCAAAGCCTGAAAGGATGGTGAGGGGGATATGGTGGACTGACCTTCTGGCAGACCTTCCCATGCTGCACAGGTGGGGAGCTTAAAAACTACACTGCCCAGAATCCCTTGCAGCTAGTGTTCCCCTGTGATTTGGGTCCGACAATCAGCTGCGCTTCTGTGGGCCACGGGAGGCAGAAGGTGGAAGCCATGCCTCTGCCAAGTCTACCGACCAGTTGGGTCCTGAAAGCAATGGGATTTGCTCTGCCAGTGCCTGGGAGGAGTCACTAGCCTTGTGCACATTGAAAGTATCCGGTCTTGCCAGTGCAAATGTAGCCAGTACTGGGTCACTTTAGAGCAAGACAGTCCAATGGAACCTTCTGCGATGATGGAGATGTTCTATATCTGCACTTTCCAACATGGTAGCCACGAGCCAGCCACATGTGGCAACTGAGCCCTTGAAATGTGGCTAGTGCAACCGAAGAACTGAATTTTTAATTCTATTTACATTTGAAAGTTAATTTCAGTTTGAATAGCCACATGTATTGGACAGTGTAGCTCGAGCCAACAGTTCAGGCGGCCACAGCTTCCTGTTTCCTGGAGTGCAGCTATGAAGACAGCATTTTCTCAAACTCAGCGGTTCCTAACTCCCCACCCTCCTGACTGTGGCAGAGGCTGCAGGCCGGTCGGTTTTGTGGTGTTGATGCTCAGAGCCCCGGCGTGTTCTGCTCTGTTCTGTTAGAACATGGTGTCGAGTCCCCCGTCCCCTTACCTCAATGCTCCTGCTCCACAGGGGCTGGTGGGACTCCACACTCCACAGGTGCACCAGCTTGTCCTGCCCACACGTCACAAACTGAGCCTGGCTGGGGTGCGTGGCCAGGCCCCATAGCTCTTCTACGTGGCCCTGGCGGAAAGGGGAGATGACAGCATGAAGACCACCAACCCAGGCCCTTTCCCCCCAAAGCCTGATGCCACAAAGCAGTCCTGGACTAGCCCCAGCCACACACCCTGCCCCACAGGTGACCCGGGGAAGACCCTCTCCCCAATGTGTCTGAAGGAGGCCGCCATGGGCCAGACCCCTGCCGCACTGTGTGGCTCGAGGCAAATGCTGCCCCTCTCCCGGTCTCTGCCCTCCAGCTTGCACAGGGGAAGACAAGAGAGCACGGTGGGTAGGAGCTTGACCTTGGGGGGTCAGATGGTTCCCAGAAGGCTGTGGGACTCCGTGGCGGGTACTCAGTCTGGCGGGTCTGACCTCAGCTCTCTTGTAGTGACTGTTAACAGTCACCTGGGCAGGGGATGCTCATTGGAGCCTTGGTTTACTCCTCTGTAAAATGGGGCTGATCAGTGTTCGTGTCTCATGGCTTTGCTGTGCTCACTCAAATCAGGGATGGAAAGTATAGAAGGCTAGTTGAGACAGTGCCTACAAAATGGAAGTGGCTAACTATTATCAATAACATATTATTAATATGTTATTCATCAATAAATAACTAACATCAATAATCAATATAATTATGATGTATATTAGCATAGTGATTAATGTTAATAATGTAATTCTAATAATATGTTAATGTATTAATAATATACTTAATAATATAGAGTATTGATAATCTGATTGGGGTCTCTTAGGTCCCTTCTTGGGACACCTGGAAAATCCCTCCTGCCCTTGTTTTTCTTCCTCTTCTTCCACAGAATCTAGAGCCAGAGGGGGATTTAAAGGTGGCGGCCCAGATTTCAGCTAGCCTGTCTGAGGGAAAATTCATGGAGGTGGTGAAGGAAGGGGACCAGTAAGCAAGGAGTAATTTGGGCCAAAAGTTTTTGAGTGCTCACTCTGTGCCAGGCACCCTTCTCCATGCTGTATGTGAACTGATTCAGGGAATCCTCGTAAAAGCCCATGGGGTTGGTTCTGTTATTCTCCCACTTCATAGAGGCACAGAGAGGTTACTCACTTGCCTGATCTCACACAGCTAATGATGAACGACAGGGCTGTGAATTGATCCCAGGCAATCATGCTCCAGAATTCATATTCCTACCCACCATACTATACTGCCTATTGGTAGGTGGGTTTTTTAAGTGGGTAGGGGTAGGGTTTTGGCACACGGGAGGGAAGAGTGGGTATTTGAGCTGGAAGAAGAAAAACAGGCAGACTCCAGAGGGCCTTCCCAAATCCTCAGACCTGGAGACCTGGTTGGTGCGTGGCCCAAGGTGAATGCAGCCTGTGTGACAACCTGCCGGGGCACGTCCCAACAGAAATGGACACCACCCTGATCAGAAGGGCAGGGGGCAGCAGAGCTGGGGCAGGGTCCTGGGGACTCTCTGCTGTGCTAGCAGTTAACCCCTTGCTGGGTCATGGGCAGTTCTGGGAGGGATCCTAGGTCAGGGGTGGGGCGATGGAGCGGCAGCAGGTAAGGGGAGGGTAAGGGGTGTTTGCCAGGCCAGAGGAAAAAGGATGGGGCAGGGAGGTGAGGAGAAATGGGAGTGGGAAGAAAGGAGGGATGGATGGGAAGAGAAGAGAGATGGTTGGGGAGGCAGCAGAGCAGGTGCAGAAGAGATGCTCACCTGGACGAGCAGCGAGAAGCCAGTGTGGATAGAGCCCTGCAGGATGGAGTTGCGGGTGGTCCCCACGTACAGCATGTCTTCCCGGCCCTCTGCCACAGTGCGGACAGGGCCGAAGTCCTCAGGGACCTGGGTGGGCCAGAGGGGAAAGAGCGGGCAGATGAGTGTAGGACACAGATGGGGGTGGGGATGGGGGTAACATGCCAGGGTGAGAAGGGTCTAGCATTAGGAGCCCTAATGGGGTGGGGGGTCTCCTCACCTTCATATGAGCCTCTCCCCCTCCTCACCTCCACCTCCTGCAGCTTGCTGTAGTCGGAACCCCAGAGGACCACCCGCCGATCACGGCCCCCTCCGGACACCAGCGTCCCGTCCCGCAGGACGCAGAGCCCAAACACGCCACCATCGTGGGCACCCAGCACCGCCTGTGTGATGCGGTTCCCACCTGCGGGGTGGCCGGGGGCGGGGGTCAGCATGGGGACGCTGCCCTGTACTGACCCCCGAAAGCACCTCGAACTCTCAGGCCTACATCCAGCCATTCACCCACCTTTCCATCCTTCTATCTACCCTTCCAGCCACCCATCCAACCACCCACCACCCATCTATTCAAGCACCCTACCAGCCATCCATTAAACCATCTGAACTAACATCTACTCATCTACCCACCCACCCATCCATCCACTCACTTATCTACTGATACCTCCATCTATCCACTCTTCCTTCCATTCATCCATCAAACCACTTCTCATCCATTCATTCACCCTCTCTTTCATCCAGCTACCCAGTCAATCCATCTTTCTATCCAAACATCCACCCATTTTCCATATATTTTCCCATTCATCTACTCATCCACCCATCTATCCACTCATCTGTCAATCTACCTATCCATTCATGCATCCATTAACCCATTCAATCAACAATTATTTATTATTTAGCATTTACTCTGGGCCCAGTCTCATGCTGGGTGATACTGGGGACACAGTGGTGACCAATCAGATCATTCCCTCATGGGGCTCACAGCCAATTTCAGAGACAGACCCACTACCAGTCCACGACAACCCAAGGTGGTTGGGGCTGGGATGGGGAAACCCAGGACACTGTGGGATCCTATAGAAGCCCTGGTGGGTCAGGGAGGGCTTCCTGGAGGAGGGGATGGCTGGGCAAGGATCTGAAGGTTAAGTAAGATTTGGCTAGGACAACAGAGTGTGGAAAAGTGTTCCAGGCAGAAGGAACAACATGTGCAAAGGGCAGAGAGTAGGAGAGAGCATGGACTATTTAGGGAACAAAAAGAAATCTGGTGTGACTAAGTGTAACATGCAAGGGGCAAGAGAAGGCAGGGCCAGACCCTCCAGGGTCTTGGAGGCCTCAGTGAGGAACCTGGACCTTGTCCTGGAGAAACCAGAAGTAACAGAAGGATTTGGCAGGGGAAGGACAGGGTCAGAATTACATTTGATTCTGAGAACAACCTGAATTGGAGGGGGCAAGAGTGAAGGCCGTGAGACCAGGGAGGAGGCTGGGGCAGGGACGCAGAGGAGAAGCAACAACCCTCTTCAGTTCCCATCCTTGAAGACTCAGATGCAATGCCACGTGTACATACATCATCTTGTCCACCTATCTTTCCACCCACCCACCCATCCAACACCCCAGAGCCCCTTGGGCTGGACCCAGTGATGGGACTGGGGCTGTGGAAACAAATCAGAGCCAGTCTCTGCCCTCAGGGGGCTTACAATCTTCTGGGAAAGACACATTGCCAATTATTAAGGCCTGTCTCCTACATACCCCTGTGCGGTAGGGAAGGTGGCCTGAAAAAGGCTGGGGCCTTAGAGACCAATTGCCCTGACTCTGCCCAGCTCGGCCACTTGCTGGGTCATTTCCTTTCTCTGAGCCTATTGTTTTTCATCTGTGAAATGGGAATAATGTTCAGTGCAGCCTTGAATGGGGAGCATGATGTACGCGAAAGCAAAAGTACCCAGGCCAAAAAACTCATTCATTTGTTCAAGCCATCCATTGGCCAGGACAACCCATTCATTCCTTTATTCACAGTTCACCCAAAGGCTGGGGCAAGCTTTATTCACCCCATTAGCCTTGGCTGGGACAACCCTTGAATCCATTGGTTGGGACAACCATTTATTCATTTACTCATCCATCCATTGGCTAAGACAATCAACTCATTTAGTCATTCAGTAATCAATCAACTTCCTGGAACAATGCATTCTTCATAAATATTAATCCATTGTTTGAGATAACCATTCACTCCTTCATTCATGCACTCATTCATTCATCGCTTTATAGATCCACTGCCTGGGAAAAGACCTTTTCATTTGTTAACACAGTCATCTATTATGGGGACCACCATTCATTCATTTAGTTGTTCATTCGCCTAATCATCCACCATTAAAGGAGGATAGCACATTCATCTACTCATTCTTCCATTCACTGACGAGGACAACCCCTTCATTCATTCATTCACTTATTCATTCATTCCTTGCTCTGGGACAAACCATCTCTTCATCCATCCATCCATCCATCCATCCATCCATCCATCCATCCATCCATCCATCCATCCTATCCATCCATCCACCCACCCACCCACAACTGGGTTAACCCATTCATTTACAGTTCAAACTTGACCCCTAACATGGGGTTTGCAGAGGACAAGGGTGGGGAATAAGTGAAGATTTCATGGAGGTGGGATATTTGAGCTGAGCCCTGAAGGGGATGTTAGAATTGGACAAGTGAACCTATTTTGAGCCTATTTTATCATACATTCCACACCAGCAAAATCAGAGGAAGGGAGGCACAGCCAAAGGGGGTTAGGAGGGACTGGATTGGGGACCAAACAGGTGAGGTGACACTGACCTTTGCCCCAGACATAGAGGTTCCCCCCAGAGTCCCCGGTGACCACATCGCCACCCTCCAAAAAGGTCACACACAGCACGTACTTCGGTTTCTCGTGTTTCTAAGGTGGGGGAGAAGGAGAAGGTGTCAGAGGGTCACTGAAGAGAGTGGCCTCCCAGAGCTCCCCCATCATCCAGGACTGTGGTCCCCTCCATGCTATCGGGTGAGACCCATGTGGAGCATCCCCATCTCCAACCCGCCTCCATGAGTGTTGGCGTCGCCTAGCGTTTCTGACCACACTATCTCCCTTCCCCAGCCCTGGCCCACTTCCTGCCTCCTCTCTCTCTTCCCTGACTCTCCCTCCCTCTCTGTCCCCAGTTTCCCCTGCTGTTTTCCCTTTGGGTTCCCCTGTCTGCGCCCACCCCTCTCCCTCCTTCCCTCCCCGTCTTCTATCTCTCTCTAGGTCCCCCTCCCTGCCCCACCCCACCCTCTTCTCAGTATTTCCATTTCATCTCCATCTGTGCCTGGTCTTCTCTGGGCTTTCCTTTTTGGGGTGGAAGCCCCAACTCTCACCAAAGGCAGGGGAGCCCTGTCCAAGGTGCCCCTGCATCTTCCCTCCCAGGCCCTCTGCTTCCTGCTCAGTTTCTCTATCTCGGTGCGTCTCTCTTGGACAGTCAGCCTCTGACCTCTCTGTGTTTATCCATAAGATCAACAACCTCAGCACCCAAGTACTGAGCATCGACTATCTGCTAGGAGCTGCTAGCTCTTCATCCCATTGATCCTCACAACTTCAAAGACTTAAGGAAGATCATCCCCTTGGAATGAACAAGGAAACTGAGCCCCCATAGGCGACATCTCAGCATTCCTGGAATCTCTAGCCTCTGACACCCTCTGGGGCATATAAGTGTCTGCCTGGGTGTCCCTGCCTGCCTCTTTCAAGGCCAGCCCGTCCCCGCACCCCTGGCACTCACCTCGAAGAGGCCCTGCCGCTTGCTCAGGCTGCCCCCCTCCAGGCTCCAGAAGTAGATGTGGGATTTCCCGCAGGTGATGAGCACGGTGGGGTCTGTGGGGTGAAAGGTGGCCACCAGCACGGCCTCATTGGAGCACTTTGGGGAGTGGGGAGATTCTGAATGAGGACCTCAAAGCCGCCAGGGCAGGCCACCACACCCACCCCATGGAGGATTGCGCTGTACAGCTGTGTGGGTTGTGCACTGCAGACTCTACCTGCCTGTATCTTTGCTATTTGGCTCTTGGTATCTATTAACTCATTTAATGCCACAGCACCCTGTGAGGGAAGGCTCATTAGTGCCTCCCTATTACAGATGAAGAAGTGAGGCTCAGAGAAGGAAAGTCACTTGCCTAAGTCCACACAGCCAGGTAAGACATGTCCAGAATCAACCCACCTAGATCTGACGCCAGAGCTCAGCCTCTCAACCACTTCTCCTTCCCCAAACTGTGGGCCCCGTTCCAGAACCTAGGTGTCCTGCCCCTAGCCCAGAATAGGCATGTGACCTTGGGCAAGGAGATCTCCCCTCTACCATGCCTCAGGTTCCTCATCTGTAAAAGAGGCTACCACCCAGAGACGCAAGTCAAGGTCTGTCTTAGACATTGCTGTAGAGTCAGCAGCCGCCTCGTACCAACCCTTCTGTAGAGCCCGGTCCACCCACCCCATTTCCCAACATCAAAGCCAAGGCCCTACAAGGAAGATGCTACTTTTATCCCCCAATTTACAGATGAGGCAACCGAGGCTCAGAGAGGGCAAGCCACTTGCCCAAAGTGACACAGCCAGAAAATAGCAAAGCCAGGACATGAACATGGATCTATGTGATTCCAGACTCCTAACCACTGAGATCCGGCCAGTCCCACAGGGGCACCCCAAGGAGAGGGGAAGAGAACGGTCACCCCACCTTGCCATCCACCACCTTGGCCTCCTTGGCCCAGTCCCACACGGAGAGCATGTGATCGTTGGATTCGTCCACTGCACAGAGCAGGTTGCCTCCATTCTAGGAGGAGGAGAGAGGAGGGGAAGAGGGGCAGATGGGTCAAGATCCATCCCCCTAAAACCTTGCCCGCTGGGGCATTCGCCACTCCACCCTGTTTTCAGACTTTCAAAGGCCCTGGCCCACATCTTACGAAACACATTAAAATACATTCCCCATCCAGGGGCCACATGCACATTTTACTGAGTTTTTATAATTTTCCTTTTGAAACGACTCGTCCCTAAGAAATTCATCTCATTTACCCTCAGCGACAATTTCTCTGCAACCATCACTCAGTCAGGAATTCTTGCCGAGAGCGTCTAATCTTCATTTTCGTATGGAATGACTTTTATGTATATGAAATTAAACAATGAATAAAGTTGGCATAATTTTTTTTCATACCTTTAGTTAAGCACAGGTTATTTTTTTTTATTATTATTTTTTGTGAGGAAGATAAGCCCTGAGCTAACATCCGATGCCAATCCTCCTCTTTTTGCTGAGGAAGATTGGCCCTGGGTAACATCCATGCCCATCTTCCTCTACTTTATATGGGACGCCGCCACAGCATGGCTTGACAAGTGGTGCCTCAGTGCGCACCCTGGATCTGAACCTGTGAACCCTGGGCCACGGAACCGAAGCGCAAGCACTTAGCTGCACCCCCAGGCCGTCCCCACAGGTTACTTTTGATTTTGCAGGGTTTTTATTTCCTCCCACACATTGGCAACAAAATAGCTTTTGTTCCCCAAAGCTCTCAGATGTCTCCTTAGGCCTAGAAAACCAGTGAGGCTCTGCTTCTCAAACTATCTGTGGACAGACCGGTTGTTTTTATTCCCTGATCCATTGCAGACCAATATTTTGGTGAAATATGATAAAAGTGTTAAAATATGGTTTTTTTTTGACAAGCACACCACAATCACACACTTGGATGTTGTGGGAATGTCAGACTGCTCTACAAATTCCTAAAGGCTTACTCTGGATTTCTGTACTTCTCTCCCCCAGACCTGCCAACACCCGTCTAGGACCATACAAGGAACAGTGGAACAGCGCGGCTTAAAATGCCTAAGGGATAAGGACCCTTCCGGAATGAAAGGTGGTGCGAAAAATAATGTGACAGCATGAACCGATCGACAAGGGATCACTGAGGAGTTTGTCTGGGGTCAGTGAACATATGGTCCCCGTCATCAGGGCTAACAGAGCAGGCCTGTGAGGCCACAAAGATGGGCGCACAGCTCGGAGGGCCTGGAAGGGGGCGTGGCCCACACCCGTGACGTCACAAGGAAGGCGTGGCCTCCATCTCAAAGGGCCGGGGCGGCCGGGGGGGGGGGGGGGGGGGGTGGGGCTGGCATAGGACTTACAGATTTGGAAAAGCCCACACAGCACACGGCTCTGTCAAACACCCCCAGGCCCAGCACGTGCAAGGTGGAGAGGGAAACCGAGTCCCAGATGCGCACATGGGGTGGCAGCGGCTGCAGGAAAGGCAGAAACCTGTTACCTGGGGGTACTGGCTGCCTGATCCCCCACCGCCCCATCCCAGTCTCCAGGTCCTGTCCCCTCCACTCTGTTACCTTCCCCTCCTTGGTGGTGCCCGCCACCTGTCCAGTGGCAATGGTGACCATATCGGGGTGGACAGCCAGGCTGAGGAGAGAGAGGCCAGATGGGCAGGGCTCAGGGAGGGAGGGGCTCACTCCCTCTCTCAGCAGGCCGCATTCACGATGCCTGCTTATTCATTCCACAGGTTGGCTAAGTGAGTTCTTTAGTCAATAAACATTTATTTAGTCCTTCAGCAGCAATAAGGGGATACCTTCTGGGTACCCCAGCTCAGAAGACTCCAGCAAGACTCAGGCCTGGGGTCTCAAACTCAAATGTCACAGGGCTCAGGCCTGTATCACAAATGGTGGCCAGGAGAGCGCACTCATTTAAGGGGTCGTCACCACCGGGCTCCAACACACTGTAGGATTGGATTATCTGGGGCGCCAGCTCAGAGTTTGCAAAAGAAGTGAAAAATCCAGCCATTTGAGTGAATTCACCGACATTTGACATATTGATAATCAATCCACATTTTTTCCCCTGAATTCAGCGTGGAGGCTGGGTGAAGGCCTGGCCCCGCCCCACCACCCCTAATAGTGTCCTGGGCAGGAGCTCTCTGACATCCCCCTCCCAGCCTCACCATTTGATGTCATCATTGTGTCCCAGGTAGTGCCGCTGCCTCTGCTCCTCCACACTGTACAGCACGGCCACAGAGGCCACGAAGTACACTATCTCCCCCGTGGGCAGCAGGTAAAGGTTGGCCCGGCAGTCTCGGCCTCGGTAGCCATAGCTGCAGATGCCCGGGGGCCGGTTAAGGAGACTGTTTTGCATGGCACATGCCGGACTCCACAAGGTCATCAGGGCTAGGCTTTCCTCCTTCCACTCCTACCACTGTGGGGGGATTGAATGATGGTATCCCCAAAAATATGTCCACCAAAATATTAACCCCCAGAACCTGTGAATGTGACCTTGCTTGGAAAAGCAGTCTGCAGATGTCATTAAGGAGCTCAAGCTGAGATCATCCTGGACTATCTGGGTGGGCCCTAAATCCAGTGACAAGTGTCCTCATAGGAGACAGAGGGGAAATGGCACGGACACAGGGGTGGAGAAGGCCACGTGAAGACAGTCAGAGATTGGACTAATGCAGCTACAAGCCAAAGAACCTGAAGGGTTGGCAGCCGCCACCAAAAGCTAGGAGACAGACATATCACAAATTCTCCCCAAGAGCCTCTGGAGGGAGCGTGGCCCTGCCAACATCTCGATTTAGAGATTTCTGGCCTCTAGAACTGTGATTTTCTGTAGTTTTAAGCCGCCAAGTTTGCAGTAATTTGTTGCATCAGCCACAGGGAATGAATATAACCTCCTGTCTGCCCCCTCTCCCCAGAAGGATCGTGTTAAAACCCGTTAACACGAAATCAGCTCAGAACCTTCCCGTGGGGCCCATCGCACTTAGAGCAAAAGTCAAAGTACTTACGAAAGCACAGGCTGATCTGGGCCCTGGTTCCTTGCTCAGCTCCAGCCACACTCGCCTCCTCCCTGTTCTCACCTCAGGACCTTTGCACTTGCTGTTCCCTCCACCTGAGTATTCCTCCCCTTCATCTCTCCATGGCTCCTCATCTCCTTCAGGTCTCTGCTCGGCTCCTCAGAGAGGCCTTCTCTGCCCATGCTGTTTAAAACTGCAAGCTTATGCACCCTCACTGCCCCATTCCCCACCATATTTCTGCAGTGCACACATCAGCATCCCACGTGATGTTTAACTTACCTGTCTCCCCAACTAGGGTGTCTGCTCCAGGAGGGCAGGGATCTTTGTATGTTTTATTTACTGTTCTATCCCCTGTGCCCAGATCAGGGCCTGGTAGACAGCAGACATATGAATTCAATATCTGTTGAAGGAATGGCTGACTTTCCCCTGTTTAGAACTTTCGATGGCTCCGCAGTGCCCTGAGAGAAAACCCAACCTCCTCCCACTGGCCTGGTTGGCCCCTCCTGGCCTCAGCAGGGCTCCTGCCCACCCGTGCTCTCTGATCTTAGAGCTCCTCAAAATGCCAAGGTCATTACTGCCATCCCAGGCCTTGTGCTAACCTTCCTTTGCCTGGTACACTCTACCTGCCACCCTTCTCAGCTGTCACCTCCTCAGAGCAGCCCTCAGGCTCACTTCCTCCACTGGACATCTCCACTTAGTAAAGATCTGGTTAATTTGTTAATTGTCCGTAGTTCCCAGTGAGACTGTGAGTTCCACGGTAGCCAAGAATGGGCTGTTCTGTTCACTCCTATAGCTCCTCCTCTAGGAAGCCCTCTCTGACCCCCAGGCTGGGTCAGTTGCCCCCTCGGGGTGCCCCCATCCCAGCCTTGCCTACTGTGGGTTGTCACTGTCAAGGAGCCTGTGCCCACACTGGACTGTGAGCCTGAGGAGGGCAGACGCTGTCATGGTGACGACTGGGTGCCCAGCCTTTGGCCCCAGATGTTCAGAAAATATTTGAATGCATGTCAATATGTGTATCCTGACCCCATAGAAACTGTGCCGCCCCGTGGTCATCTTAGAGATGGGGAATCTGAGGCCCACACTGACTTTCGCAGTCTTAGCTCCCCTCATCTGATCCAGCCTGGCATGACAGCTTGATAATACTTGATTCTCGTGAATATTTCCAGCTGCCTTGAAGAGGCTCTGGGCTCCAACATCCCTGCCTCCTCCAGAGCGGAACCAAGGCCAAGAGAAAAGGATAGTGACTGGGTCCCTAGCAGGCCGACCCCAAGACCCAGTGGGCTTTTTGGAAACAGCTTGGGGCCCAGAGTCAGAGTTCTTGCCTCAGATCTGCTCTGACTCTCTCGGATGGGGCTCTGTTCCCCCCGCTTGGCCTCAGTTTCCTCATCTGGAAAGTGGGGGTAATAATTCCCAACCTGTAGGATTCAGAGAGCTCTCAGAGGCCACTGGTTGTACAAACACATTCTCAATTCTACCAAAGAGAAGGATCATATTATTCAACATATTTATACATGAAAGAACTTAGTTATATGCCAGTGCCTGGTATATAAGTGCTCAATAATGATTAGTTATCATTTTACCATTCGCTGTTTATGGAGCACAGATTATGAGCTCAGCCTCTTTACACGTTGTCTCATAGCCCTACGAATCTGAGAGCATGACACTCATTTTTCAGAGGAGGCAACTGAGGCACAGAGAGGCAAGGTGACTTTTCCTGGGTCACAGAGGCTGGGCTGGGGTTTCAACCCACTTCTGCCAGGCTCCAAAGACATGGTTCTTAACCATTACCAACTTCTCCTGTTTCTCAAATACACCAAGCTCACTCTGGCCACAGAGCCTTTGCACATGCCATGCCCTCTGTCCAGAACATTCTTTTTCTAGTTCTTTCCATGCTGGCTCTTCATTGTTCAATTCTCATCTCAAATGCCCCCTCCTCAGAGAAACCCAGTTACTCCTCTCATAGGAGCTTATGTTACTGTATTCCCAGCATTTATTACTAACTGCAATTATCTTGTTTATTTAATCAGTGGCTTCTGTGTCATCATCTATCTCCCTGAACCCAGCTCGCATGCAGAAGAGAATCTGACATGGAAGGAGCTCCCCAAACATCTGCTGCTTTACTGAACCATAAAAGGTCATTTCTGCTAACCTGCCTTCCTCGGCGCCCTTCTGAATCCAGGAGGAGTCTTGACCACAGAGACCTGGAAAGCCTCATCTTCAGTACAAAGATCTACCCCTCCCTCCTGCTGAAGTCCCACACCGCAAGGACTTCTGTCCCCTCCTGACTGGGGGATGGGGGTGGAGGACAGAGAGGAAGGGATTAAAGCAAAAGGATACACCCAGTCCAGCTTGAGGCGGCTGGAAGGCAGCTCGGAGCGCGTGTCCAGGCTGTAAGTGGGTGCCAGCTCGTCCGGGATCAGCATGGGCACCGGGCGGCCCCTCAGGAACATTTTCACGGAGCCCTCCTCTGCTAGGACACCCCCAGAGGTCAGGCGCTGACACTAGCCCCCATCCCTATTTCCTCTCCCCCTCAGGCTTCACTTTTTTTAAAAAAAAATTAGGTGGGGAAACTGAGGCGGAGAGGCAAAGGCTCTATAGCCAGGTCTCCCGATCTCCAGCTCCGGCCTCTCACCCCAGCAAGCCCCGCCCCCTCTCCCCACTTACCCATGCTGAAGATAACTTCTTTGGTTTTGCTGTCCGGAAAGGAAAAAAAAAAAAAAAAAAAGGGCCCTAATTAGCAGGCAGGTCAGAAAAGGGGAGGCACCGCTCGCCCACCCCACCGCTCCCCGGAGGTCTCTGATGAATAACGGGGGCCGCGTAAGGAGCGGAGCGCTGCCTCTCTGCAGGCCGTGTGCTTTGCTCGGTTGATCTTGCAGAGCCTAAGACACAGGCCCAGAGAGGCAGTGATCGCCAAAGATCACACAGCACGAAGTGGCAGGGACGCAGTCCTGGAAGAGGGGAGTCATCAGGGACTCCTCCCTCCTAATCGGCACGGCTCTCCCAACGCTCCCCACCCCCAGTCCCACGGCGCCCCAAACTCCAAGCAGCAAGGGAAGCGGTGAAGGATTTAAGGAAGGGGCGTGTCTCCACGTTCCCTCCGCCGGCGGAAAGGGGTGAGGTTCGCGGGCCTGGGTCCCTGGCGAAGGGGGGGACCTGGGATCCAGGCTCCGGGAGTGCGGGGAGGAGGGGGGTCTGCGAGAGGGTCTCACCCAGCTCCAAAGCTACTCATGGCGGCGGCTGGCGGAGCTTCGGGGCCGGGGGTGGAGCCGGGACCAGCTCCGCCGCTTCCGGCCCTGGGAGGTGCCCGCGCCGCCGCGCCCTGCCCCGCCCTCCGCGGCTGACCCCGGGAGCCGGCGGGTCACTCTGAGTCCCAAGTCCCGGGCTGTGGGGTCCTGATACCAGACTCTTCTTGGAGGGTAGGGGAGAGTGTCGTTTGAGAACATGGACTCGGGGGCGTGTCTGCCTGAGTTCAAACCCCAGCTCTGCCACTTCCCAGCAGTGTGGACAAGATGCCCAACCTTTGCCTCGGTTTCCTCGTTTGAAAAATGCGGGTAAGAGTACCTACCTCCCAGGGTGTTTGCGAGGATTAAGTTGTTTAAATCATGCCTGGAGTAGTGCCTGGCGCATAGCGCTATGCACGAATTTGCTATTATTTGAGTGGGATTGAAATGCGTGGTTTTTGACCCTAGTCCCGCCTAAGTCCGGCCCCCAAGCTCTGACCACGCCCACTGCATCGTGACTCCACCCTTAGGTTTTTACTCCGCCCAGACCTTCAGTATGGCCACGCCTCCGGGCAGTTGACCACGCCCAACATTCTGATCACGCCCACCTATCCTCTGAGTTGACTCAGTCTCTTGATAATTGACCGCACCCCCCGGGCCCCCCTCCCCTCCTCTGGTCTCTCCAGGCCTTCTCACCACGACCACTTGCACGTGATCCAGTCCCTTGGCTCCGCCTCCTGAGAGTTGACCACGCCCACATATGGCCACGCCTAACCTCCAAACCACGCCCACTCCCCCGGGGTCGGCTCCGCCCGGCTCCTTGCATCTGACACGCCTCCAGCTGGTCGCAACCCCAGGGACCCCCACCCCAGGTTCTGATTCTGCCCAGGCCAACACTCTGGCCACGCCCTCAAATTCCAATCACGCCCCTCCCTCTGAGTCCCCCATTCCCTGCTGAAACTCCTCTGAGGCTTCCGCCCTGGCCCCAGCCCTGAGACTCAGAGGGGACTCCCCTTTACCTTAGTAGCCACGCCCACAAACCTGGCTCCTCCCTGACTTCGCCTCTGATTCACCAAGGAGACCCTGACCATCCACGCCTCCTATGTTCTGGTCCAGCCCCTTAAGTCTTCGACCACGCCCCTCAATGTTGGCTCCGCCTTTCCAGGCCTTCCGCTTCGACCACGCTCTGTACAGATTGGTCCCTCCCACCCGCACTGTCGGCGCCTTCTGAACTAGATGACCCGGCTCTGGGTTATCACCTCGTGGCCTGGGGCATCACCCTAACTTCCCCATCTTTTTCCATGCCCATCTGGGGTCCTGGCCCCACCCTCTGTGACATGACCCCGCTCGGACACTTACCCTTCCTTTTTGGCGCTACAATTGCTGCTAGAGGATGTGGTGCGGCTTCGGGGGTCCTCTCGGCGCACGGAGGCGAGGCGCTCTGGTGACAAGTAGCGGCGGGCACTGCGAAGGGAGAGCACATGGTTAGGGCGGAGCCTGCGAGGCCAGCAGGCGAGTCCCGGAGGCTGGCGAGAACGTCCCCGTACCTTCCACTGCTGAAGTTCGGGCACGAGTCTATCCCTCTCCACATAAACAGCCTCCTTCTTGGAGGAGGTTTGGGGATCCCGGCTTCCTTCCGTGCCTTACCTGCGCCCAGACGTCGTCTCCTTCTTGGGGGAGGATGGGGACGTGGCATAGCCGCCCACGCGCCGCGGTGGTCCTGAGCCATTGAGGGGCGTCCTGGTGGGAAGGCCTTTCAAGAGCTGACACACTAGAAGGATGGGGTTAGAGGACAGAAGGTATGAGTGTGAGATCCGGGCCCCGACCCCTCCCCATCTCACCCCTCCAGTCAAGAGAAGATACCTGAGGCTGTGGTGCCCAGGCGCGGAGGCGCCCGGCCCTTGGGGGTGCCCCGCACGCGCAGCGCAGCGCCCTGCTCTTCGCATGCCCGCAGGCGTCTCAGCGCATCAGCCAGTGCTGCCTTGAGGACCGCCAGCTCGTCTTCCTGCAGCTGCAGCCGCTGCTCCAGCGCCGACACGCGATCGTCCACCTCCATGCCGCTCGTGCCCGACAAATTATCATCTGGAAGGCCGGGGAGCGCTAGCTGGGGGGGGGGGGTCACCCAGGAACTTCAAAGCCCCATGTGCCACTCTCGCCTTCCTGGGTCTAAGCGGGGCCAGCCACTCCCCTTCCTCTCCCACAACCGGGGGCTGGGACGCTTGGAGATGGGCCAAGGAAGATGGCTCCGAGGGGGAAGGAAATCCCCACTGCTCTCAGCACTTGCCCCTACACTCTGTGTCCGCCGCAGTGCCCTGGAGGTGTGACCTTAGGGAAATCCCTTCCTCTCTTACCTTCTAAGATTCTACGAATCAGGAGCCTCTTGACTCTGGTGTTAAGACTCTGTGACTAAGATGCTAAATATCTATGAGTGATATCAACCTTTTAAGGATGACACCAACTTATTCCCAGTGACATCAACGTTCTAGAATTGATCTCCAATATGCTCTGACGCATATCAATATTTTATCGCTGGTACTAACGTTCCCGCTCTGTTTCTAAGACTTTCCAAGCCAAAAGCTCGTGCCTGGTCCCTCACCAAGGGGTTCGACCCCAGAGCCAGGTGCAAGGACAGAGTTTCTGCGGCCCCTGGTGGCGGACTTGGGGGTTGCAGGCAGCGTATCGCAGACCTAGGAGACCCACGGAAGGGAGATGCGGGCGGGAGATGCTGACACCCAAACTCTTCCCAACTGGAGCTTCTCTCTTCTGTTCCCTTCCTTTATTTAGCTTCTGTACCCCACGCCCCAGATTCGGCTCTCCCTCTCCTCTCCAGCCCATAGGTGCAGCCAAATAACTTCTCCACCGCCCCCCCCCAACCATAGACCATTTTCCAGAAGTGGGAGGGGCGGAGGACCGAGGTGGTCCCCCTCCCCCTCTTCCCTCCCAGACCTCTCATACCCAGACTCATTGCTGGCCACAACCGAGGACGCCCTGGCTCCCAGCCGAGTGGAAGTAAAGGTGGTGGCATTAACAGAGACTGGGCGTAGAGGTCACAACTGCCATCCCGCGTCGGTGGGCCGCCCCACCCGTCCGCTGGGCTCCGCAGTGCAGCCGTCCGTCCCTCCCCTCCCTCCCCCCGCTGCCCAATCGCCTGCCGGGCCTCGCCCGCCCTGCCCCCCACCCGGCGCTTCTCAGGTCCGGCGCCCGGACCTGCAGAGGAAGGTGGGGGCCTCCCGAGGTCGGAGGGAGAGCGCTGCCAGGTCTCAGTACTCATGAGAAGAGGGAATCTCGGGGTCCTGTTGGCATCACGTTTTGCAAAGGAGGAAACTAAGGAGGGAGGTTTAGGGAGTGAGCAGAGACTCGCAAATGTCACATAGCCAATAGGTGAGGGGCCCAATCACCTCGTGCCGAGCTCTCTCTTACCATTAATAATAATACCCCCGAAAATGAGATCTGTTATAGTGAGCTTACGTGTGGCAGGCACTGTTCGTGCAAAACACTAAGCACGTTTCCTGGCTCATGTGCTCCGTAAATACAGAATATAATGAACTATTATTATGGTACCTAATGCTCCCGCGAACTCATAGTTGTAGTATTATACCCATTTTAGGAGGAAGGGAGGAGGAAGGGGACTGAAGCCCAGAGAGGTGGAGTTACTTGTGCATGGACACACAGCTTTTCAGCAGCAGAACAGATACTCCACCCAGGCCTGGGCACCCTGTCATCCTGCCTCTTAAAGGGGCAGAGGAGGACAAAATGAGCATTCTGGTCCTCTGCCCATTCCAGTGGTCCCTGGCACCGGAGTGTGTGACCAGGGGAGTGAGCCCCAAACTGGAAGGTGGTCCCTTCTCAGGGCCCCCCGAGTGAAATGGAGGGGATTTCATCTTGGCCCTTCAGCCCCCACCCAGAGAGGTCAGCTGCATTCTGAGGCCTTGGCCTGCCCCCCATCCCCCACACCCACCCTGCCCATGACTCAAGTCCTCTGCCTGCTCCTGACCATTCCCCCCCCCAGCCCTTTTGCCCAGAGACCAGCCCCCACTTCTCACTTCTCTCATCTCCCCTCCCCTCTGGCTCCAGCTCCCCTCATCTGGGCCTGACACCCACAATGACCCTTCTGGTATCAAACCCATTTGTCTAGGGAGAAAGGGTGATTCTAATGGGTGGGAGAGGTGGGCCCTAAGGATTTGGGGGATATAGTGGAGGCAAAGTCCTCTGGTCATCCTACCTGGTCCCACATCCAGCCAACTAGCCAACACCAGATCCCACCCTCCCCCTAATCTGTCTGTCCCTCTGTCAGGGAGAAGGGTGAGGGTCCCAGAGGATTGAGAGGGGATAGGGAGGGCAGAGCTCCAGACCTCCAGGTCTCCCTCACTTCGACCCCAAGTTGCCGAAGGTTCTGCCCCCTTCTCTCCATCCAGCCACCTCAGGAGAAGGGGAGGGTGGAAGTGGGTGGGGGACTGGGATCAGGGCTTTGGGGGTCAGGGAACTTGCTCTGGGGTCAGGATCCTGCTGGGAGAGAAAGGGGTCTTTAGCATGGGGCGGAGGATGGGGACTTGGTAGGAGGTTGGGGCAGGAGATGGGTCCAGCCCTGGGCGGGGCCAGGGTAGGAACTGAGGATGGGTCTCACCGTTGCAGTACTGAAGCAGCGAGGACGTGTCGTAGAGGCCGCAGAAGGCCGGGCCGCGCTCCGCCATCGCCCGGCCACAGCCACCGCCGGGCCCCTCAGCCCCAGCCCGGGCCCGGTCCCCCCCCCAGGCCCTGCCTCCCGTTGCCATAGCAACACCCTTCGTTCCAGCATCCCCGGCTCGGCCCGCCCGGCATCAGGCGGCCAGCGCGGGGCCTGGCACCGGGGTCATCCCCCAGGATGCCCAGAAAGGGGGGTTGGGACACTCCCTGCCAGGCTCCCCAACACAATCCTAGGGCTGGGATTGGTTGCGCCGAGATCCCCTTCGCTACCGTCTGGTCCCGCCCACAACAGCGCGCATTCTCTCTAGACCCCCTCCCCGCCTGTTCAGGACCAATGAGAGCCTGTCGCGCAGGCCCCTCCGCCAATACGTTTGCAGAAGGATTGGAAGGGGCAGGGCCTTCCCTGCTTTTCAGCCTGAAGCGTAGCCCCCGGCCCTGAGAGGAAGATGTGGTGGAGGGAGACACTCCCATATCCCCAAAACCTTCTCCCTAGTCTTTTAGTGGATTTCCCAAAAGCCCCTTTCCAAGACTGGAGTCCGACCCCTAGAGCCTCAAACCCGCCGTGATATCCACTAGCTTCGCCCTGGAACTCTTATTCTAGCCGAGTTCCTAGAGCCCTTGTTTATTCGGTCTAGACCCGCCCCCAGGGCTCTTAGCTCCACCCCCAGAGTCCAGCGGGAGCTAAAGTTCTATTCCCGCCCGCAGAGCCTTTGGCGCCGCCCCCTAAGCATCTGAGGGCTATAATACTTCGCCCAAAGCCCTTGACTCAGCCTTTTTATAGGATTGGCTCCGCCCCCTGGAGTTTAGACTCCTCCTCCCAAGTCTGTGGTCCCTCCCTAACCTTTCCTTCCAGTTTTTTATCGACGGCCGCTTAGTGCCTCCCCTACAGCCCTCGTCTCCCACAACTTCATTATCCAGTCCGGGTTTTGGCACAGGCCTGGCTGTGACGCCTGGACCGCCGGCGGTGTCAGTCGGAGCTGGCTCTGATGTTGGGGGAAGAAGGGAGGGTAGAAAACCTGACAATGGATTTAAAGAGTAGTGGACCACCTTCCCCAAGTCTCCACTGAGGGTCAGCAGCTAGGCCTGACGCAGACCGTATTTTATAGGCAGGGGAAGCAATCCCAAAGCGGGAAGAGATTTGCCTCTAGACACACGGGCAGACGGTGAAAGCACATGGCTATGGAACCAGATTGACCTGGGTTTGAATCCAGACGCCACCACTTTCTGGTTATGACTCTGAGCCTCAGTTTCCACATCTGGAAAGTGGGGGGTCATGTCGCGCCTACCTCTTTCATTCTTTTAAAAATGTTTACTGGGAGGCCGGCCCCGTGGCTTAGCGGTTGGGTGCGCGCGCTCCGCTGCTGGCGGCCCAGGTTCTGATCCCGAGCGCGCACTGACGCACCGCTTCTCCGGCCATGCTGAGGCCACGTCCCACATATATCAACTGGAAGGATGTGCAGCTATGACATACAACTATCTGCTGGGGCTTTGGGGGGAAAAAAAATAAAATAAAATAAAAATCTTTAAAAATGTTTACTGGGAGGCCGGCCCCGTGGCTTAGCGGTTAAGTGCGTGCGCTCTGCTACTGGCGGCCCGAGTTCAGATCCTGGGCGCCCATCGACGCACCGCTTCTCCGGCCATGCTGAGGCCACGTCCCACATACAGCAACTAGAAGGATGTGCAACTATGACATACAACTATCTACTGGGGCTTTGGGGGAAAAATAAAAAGGAGGAGGATTGGCAATAGACGTTAGCTCAGAGCCGGTCTTCCTCAGCAAAAAGAGGAGGATTAGCATGGATGTTAGCTCAGGGCTGATCTTCCTCTCAAAAAAATGAACAAATAAATGAATTTCACTTTAAAAAAAATAATAAAAATGTTTACTGGGGCCAGACTGGGGGCGTAGTGGTTAAGTTCATGCCCTCGCTTTGGCGGCCTGGGGTTCTCAGGTTCAGATCCCAGGCACGGATCTACATACCACTCATCAAGCTATGCTGTGGCGGCATCCCACGTACAAAATAGAGGAAGATTGGCACAGATGTTAGCTCAGGGCGAATCTTCCTCACCAAAAAAAAAAAAAAAACTGTTTACTGAGTGCCTAATATGTGCCAAGCTCTGTTCTAGGTGCTGGAGTTTCAGTAGTAACCCAAGTCAGCCCCAGCACTTGCTCCCATGGATCTTGCAGTTTGCAGAGGAGGTAAGTCACCACACACAAAACAAATAAATAATAATAGCTAACGTTTATTGGGCCAGGCATTTAGTTATCTTCACCACAAGCCCTAGTTTCATCACCATTTTACAGATGAAGAAACAGTCAAGGGGCCGGCCTGGTGGCACAGCGGTTAAGTGCGCACGCTCCGCTCCCCTTCGGTGGCCCAGGGTTCGCAGGTTCTGATCCCGGGTGCACACCAACGCACCGCTTGTCAGGCCATGCTGTGGCGGCGTCCCATATAAAGTAGAGGAAGAAGGGCACGGATGTTAGCCCAGGGCCAGTCTTCCTCAGCAAAAAGAGGAGGAATGGCATTGGATGTTAGCTCAGGGCTGGTCTTCCAGAAACAGGCAAGGAGCTGGTAAGATAATTTCAGATCCTGGTATGACAGAGATATGATAGAGTGACATGATCAGGGACAGGAGGGCGAGGCTAATTTAGAGACAGTGCGGTCAGAGCAGCTCTCTCTGAGGAAGTGACATGTGAGCTGAGATGTGAATGACAAGAAGGAAGCAATCACGCATGGAGTAGGGGAGAGGGGAGCTTTCCAGGCAGAGAATAGTAAGTGCAAAGGTCCTGAGGTAGATATGGGCTTGGCATATTTCTGGGGCAACAAGACTGGTGAGGATGGGGCTGCAGAAGGAGAGGAGAACAGGAAGTAGATGAGGTCAGGGAGGTAATGGGCCCGCCAGATCTTGTAGGGCCTCCAAGCCTGTGGGAAGATGTATGTGATTTGTCACTGTATCCTCCATGAGCCCCAATGAGGCCACAGACGTAAACGACACATCAGTACAGTGACTGGCACATAAATGGTAGCAACCCCTATTCATTTATCAGTAAACACCTGCAATGTAAGGGACCAAGATCAATGATGGGTTCAAAGTGATGACCAAAATAGATGTGGGCCATTATTATTCTATGATGATAACTAATTGTATTACTGATAGAAATAAAGCAGGAGGGCCGGCCCCGTGGCTTAGCGGTTGAGTGCGCGCGCTCCGCTGCTGGCGGCCCGGGTTCGGATCCCGGGTGTGCACCGATGCACCGCTTCTCCAGCCATGCTGAGGCCGTGTCCCACGTACAGCAACTGGAAGGATGTGCAGCTATGACATACAACTATCTACTGGGGCTTTGGGGGAACAAATAAATAAAAATTAAAAAAAAAAAAAAGAGATAAAGCAGGAACCAGATTTTCTGTCTCCCAAACTCCAGCTTCTCCCACTTTCCATCCCCCACGAGCTCCGATTCCAGTAGAGGGGAAGTCAGACTCCTACAGCAGCAGGCTGCAATGTACCAAGAGCTGTCACTGGAATGTTCCTGAGAACGGTGGGAGCCCAGGGGAGTTCAGATCCTTCGGGCTCCATGTCTTGGGGGAGGGGAGTGGAGCCAGGGTGTGGATGAAGGAGCCACAGGCAGAGATTTTAGGCTAATGGGTTGTGTGTGTGTGTGGGGGGGTGACACACAAGGATGAGTCGGCCCTTGCTCTCTAGGTGTCAGGATCCATGTGAGCCCAATGGACTTGGCCCAAAAGCTTGGCTTTTCCTTCTCTGAAAAATGGGAGTCATCCAGCACCCACTTCCCCGAGGAGAAGAGCAGGTTCATTGAGCTCATGCCTGTCAAGTGCTCAGCACAGTGGCTTTTGGGTACAGCTAATGGAGCTGGTTTTATTATAAGCACTTTTCACAGGGAGATGTCAAAGGCCTGGAAGACAGGAGCGGGGAGAGGGCAGCTCTGCCAGGAGGGAGGGGGCAACGCTCACGGTCTCCCTTTGTCTTTTCTCTCTGCCTCTAGGTTTCCTTCTCCACACCACTTTTCTCTCTCATCTCTGTCTCTCCGTATGTCTCTGTCTGGAAATTGGGTCCTTAATACATCACTTATGAGCTCTGTCACCTTGAGCAAGTTACTTCCCATCTCTGAGCCTCAGTTTCTTCTTCTGGAAAATGGGGATGAAAATACCTCTGCTGCAGATCTGTTATGAGGATTAGGTGAGATGCATACATGTAAAATGCCTGAGATATGGGACCTATTATTATTATTATTACTGCTATTATTATTTCTCATCTTGGACTCGTTTTCTCTGAGCCTCTTTTTTCCTCTGCCTTTCTGACTCTTTATTTCTTTGTGTTTCTCTTTCTACCTCTCCTTCTGTGAGTCTGGCTCCCTGTTTGGGTCTATGCCTGGGATGGGAGCCCCATGCGGGCCAGGCAAGGGCTATTTCAGCCAGCTGCGTCCCCAGCATTGCCAAGTCTCGGGCCTGATACATCACAAGTACCTAATAAAATGAATTGAACTCTGCTCTGTGCCAAACGAGCGCTGGGCGATGCTGGGGACCCAGCAATGATGGAGACAGCCCTAGCCCTGTCCAGGAGAGGAAATAACTGTTTGTTGAATGAATGAATGAGCTACCTTTGAGGTGGGCTTGGAAGACGCGACAAAAATTGGGTGGAGGCATTTGAGGCAGAGAAAACTGCTGGAACCAAAGTTGGGGGGCTGGGAAGAGTAGGAAGTCATGGTGAGAAGGCTATAGAGCTCAGCAGAGGGCTTGAAGGCCACGGAAAGGAGCCTGCGCTTTCTCCTGAGGGCACTGGGGAGCCATGGCAGGTTCTGAGCAGGGAAGGGACAGGGTCAGGTTTGTGCTTTAGCATGACCACACTGGCTGCCTGGCTGCCCTATTGGGTGGGGAGGTGAATGGGGCAGGAGACTGGGGAGAAAAGGGTCCTGGACCAGAGCAGGGGCTGGGGGAGAGGGAGGAGGGACCAGACTCTAGAAACCTGGAGAAAAATGCTCAGATCAGCCTGCTGTCCTAGATGCCAGTAAAGGGGCTTCAGGACTCGCCCACCACCACCAGGGGGCAGCCAGGGCTGCAGGTTTGAATCTCTCAGCGGCTCCCCCCAGGGCGGGGAGGTTTGCACTCCAATTTGGAGGTGGGGGGAGGTTGGAACTGTCTATGGGGCCTCGGCTGAGAGCCCCTCTGCTCTCCTGCCCCCCATCCTGGCCTCTTGGGCCCCTGGAGCCCCCCACCCCACCAGCGGGAGATTATGTCAACACAGCCCTGCTGCTTTTGGCCTGGACAATATTTGCCCTGAGGATCTGGGGAGGTCTCTATGGAGACGCGCGGCGGGGTGGGTTGGGGGGGCACTCCCCCTCCGGGAAGAGGGTCAAGGGAGCCAGGCATCTCTGCTCCATCTCTGCTTGATTGTGTCTTCGAGAAAGTTTACCCCCATCTCAGTCTATCTGTGTTCCAAGTCTCTCTCTCCCCACCTCCCTCCCTCCTTCTCTCTCTTTCTCTCTCTTTCTGGACCATCTCTGTTTCTCTCTCTGGACCCGTCTCTGGAGCGCTGTCTCTCATTGGATCTGTGTCTCTCCGGATCCCATGTCCCTGTGTCACAGGCTCTCAGTTTCCATCTCCAGGGTCTTCTCTCTCTGAATCTCCGTCTCAGTTTCTCTGCCCCTCTCTGGATCCCCCTGATTGTGGGTGTCTCTCTCTGTCTCTGTCTCTGTTGCTATCTCTCTGTATCTCTGTCTTTCCGTCTCTGTGTGTGTGTGTGTCTCTCTCTGGGTCTCTGCCGTTCGGGCCTCGTCTCTCTGCAGTCCTGAATCCCAGGGGGCCATCTCAGCCTCCCATTTCTGGCCTCAGTCCCCATGGGGCGCCCCGTCTCCCCATCTCTCTCTGCCTCATTTCTCCGGCACCATCTGCCAGCACTCCAGGTCCCTGCCTGCTCCCCGCAGGCTCTGCTTGGCCAGGCAGCCCCATGGGGGGAGGCACAAGCTTTCCAGCTTCCTCCCCACCACTGCATCCTGAGGTGGGGGGGGCATTGCCTGTCATTGCTGGTGAGCAGGGAGGAGAGACAACAGCCTGGGGACCCAGGACCAGGGGCAATGGAGAGAGAGAAACAGACACTCGAGAGGAGATGAGGAAAGAGGGGAAGAGAAAGGAGAAAGCTTAAAAATAGGCAAAAAGAGACTGACTTGGAGCACGCAAGAGAGCAGGAGAAATGAGGAGGGGGCAGAATGGAACCCGAAGGAAAGAAGAGAAAAGCCAGTCTGTCCACAGGAGAGGAAGACAGACAACCTGAGTGTAGCTTGGAGGAAAGGAGAAAGGAGAGATTCCCACCAAAGAGAGGAGGGGGCACGAAAAGGGATGGACAGCAGAGAGGGAAGAAGGGCAGGGGGAGAGGGCATGGCTGCTTCTCTGCCTGAAGTTTCCAGAAGCCCTGAGCATGGGAATCAGAGAGGGCCCATGTGACTACCCCTGTGGCGCTCTGCCCCCTCCCCAGATCCTGGGAGACGGCACAGGATCTCAGCAGGGCTGAGATGGGCAGGGGGCCAGGCAGGGACCCAGGTATCTCCCCCCTGTGCTCCACACCCACCCCGCACTCTGTGCTCAGTTCTGCCCTGTGCTCTCCCAGGCGGATGGGGAGGGAGGGCTGAGGAGCTCTCAGCAGCTGCTCATCTATCTCCAGGTTCCTGTCCTGTTCATCTCTCCTCAGGCCCCCATCATCTCTCCCTCCACCGCTCCCCATCTGCATCTCTTAATGTCTCCATCTCTTGGCTTGTATCTATTGTCTCTGTCTCTCTTCCTGTTAGTCCCTGTTTTCTCTCCCTCTCCTTCTCCCTCTCTCTTCCTTTCTCTCTCTATCTCTCTTTCTCTCTCTGGTTCTGTCTTTTTCCATTTCTTTCTCTTGGTCGCTTTCTCTTGGTCTCTGTCTCTTCCTGTCTTTCTCTGCCCTTGTTTTCCTTTCCTGTCTCTCTCACCACCTAAATTCCTCTCCACTGCTTCCCCCTCCCTCCTCTCCAGCCTCTCCCCTCCCCCTTACCAGCCTGCCCCCACCTTCCCATCCCCAGCACAGTGAACTGCAGGCCCTCTTGGGGCCAAGGAGAGACTGCCTCCCAAGCCAGGAGGTGCCGGGCCATCTCAGACCCCTTTCCCTCTTGACTCCATGAACAGAGCCTTTCCCAGGACCCAGAGGGCGCCAGGAATGTGGGGCAGAGAGCAGGGAGGCCAGCCAGAGGCCAGGGAGCCAGGAGCCCCCATGTCACGCCCCTCTCCCAGACTTGTCTCCTTCCAGCCTCTGGTGCTGGACCTCACACCACCACTTACTCCCCGCCCCTCCCAGGGCCTCTGGGCCTCAGTTTCTCCTCTGCAAAATGGGCAGGTTCGCCTCTGTCCCACTTATCTTATAGGTCCCAGGGGAGCATGCGCTCAGGAATGTTAAGGGTATGATTAATGTGCATGAATCGGTGGTTTGTAGTGAAGGAGGACGAGGGCGCTGAGAACTGGGACTTGGTTTCTAAGCCTCCGCCCTCATGTACAGATGTTCCCCATATTTTAGGGCAAAGGAAGAGACTGGAAATGGAGATCGTGAGGAGGTGTGTGATTCAGTGGTGACTGTGAGCAGGAGACCATGTGAGGTTGTGGGTTTGTGTGTGATTGTGGGAAGATGGTGTGTGATCCTGAGTGTAACTATGTGACTGTGCGTGACCGTGGGATGGGAGCATCATGGTGTGACGTGCATGTGACTGTATGTGACTTGCGAGTGCGAGTGAGGCTGTGATGGAGAGTTGTGTGTCTGTATGATCATGGGACTGGGTGCCATGTGTGAGTGAGGCTGTTGGTGTGACAGTGTGACACTGGGAGCTTGTGAGAGTGTGTGCTTTAGTGACAGTTGGGGAATGTGTGTTGGGATGTGACTGGACTCGGTCAGTGATTACGTGAAGTATGTGAGACGATGTGTGAGAGTGTTCATGGGTGTGCTTGTGTAACATTGTGTGTGACCTTCAGATTGTGTCATTCAAGGATTATATGACTGTGAGGAACTGTATAACTGTGCATATATTGAATCGACAGTCATTCTTTGAGCCTCTGCTCTGTGCCTAAACTTGTGCTGAGTGATGCTGGGGACCCAGTGGTGACCGAGATGGCCTGAGGAATAGTGTGTGGGATTCTGTGCTCTGCTTCTCTGTGGCTCAGGGTGTGGGACTGTGTGTGACACTGTGTGACTGCGGCTCTGTGTGTGATGGCTGGGACAGTGTGAGAGACTGTGCACTCTGGGAGGGGGGCTCCTCGGGACGATGACTCTGTGACTGCTCTCCCACGTGACCTTGAGTGACTGTGACACTCACACGCAACTGGCCCCCTCTCCCTCTCTCCAGGGCTCTGCCCCAGAGCTCCCAGCTCCTGTTCCCTGGCCCGCCCTGGCCACGCCCCTTCCCACCACCCCAGGCTGTCACCTCTTCCAGAGCCCAGGCGAGGCAGTGGAGACAGCAGCAGAGGCAGCCACACCAGCAGCAAGAGCAGGTCTGGAGACAGGTGAGGGCTTCCTCAATCCCACTCTGTTCCCCCTGCCCCCTTGTCCCCGCAAGTCTCTGCGTCCCTTTCTCTCTGTTTCTTAGCCCCTGCCTTTGTCTCTCTCTGTCTCTCTGTGCCCACCATCTCTAGCCTTCTCTTTGTCTCTTGGTATCTGTCTCCCACTCTCTGTTTTGCCTCTCGATGGCTCTGCTTACATACCTCTCTCTCTCTTTCCCCCGTTCTCCATGTGTCTATCTCCTCCTGGTCTCCTAGCCCACATTTTTGTCTCTGTCTTTCAGTCTCTGGTCTCTTGCTGTGTGTCTCATTCCGTCTCCATCTCTATGTCTCTCAGTCTCTGTATTTCTGTCTCAGGGGTCTCTCACTCCAGTCTGTCTTTCTGGGGCTTCATCATTGATCCTCCCCCCTTCCACCTTTCCCTACATGCTGCAGGGTGGGGTTGGGGGTTAGACGGATGTCCAGGCATCTGGGCCCCTGCAGACCGAATCCCAGGGTCTGACGCCTCTCTAGTCCCTAAGGAGAGGGTTGTCCCATTGATTCTGGGCTTTACCCAGAGAGGGAAAGTTTTATAAGGTCGGGTTCTCACGGCGATTTGAAAACCCTTCGGGGTCGGAGAGTGGAAACTCCCAGGGTCATTGTGAGCTCCGTGCCTCACGGTTTCCGTGCCCTCCTCTCCAAGGCGGGCCCCAGGTCCCCCTGAATCTCAAGGTCTAGGCTCCGGGTGACCGCGCCCTCTGCAAACACCCCTCTTCCAGCGCCGCTGCCCCAGCAACAGTTAGGGGCGCGGGCCGGGAATCACGTGTTGGGTCCCGGCCTCGCCCCCTCCTCACGCTTCCTACCCCCAAAGCATCGCCCGTGGGGGCGGGGGCTGTCTCCGAGTCCAAGTGTATGAATCTTGGGGCTGGGTGGCGCCGGGGGTGGGGGCGGAGGCTCCTCACTCTGTTCTCGGACCCTCCAGGCCCGACTGTCCCTGCGTGACCAGACCCTTGGCCCCCCATGCTCCGCCACCCTCACGATGCCGAACGGTCCGCCCTGGCGGCTGCTACTGCTGCTCTTGCTGCGGGGACTGCTGCTGGGGAGGGCGGAGGTGAGGACCCAGGACCCTCAGGAAGTCAAGGGGAGGTCTGGGGATGGTTTTAAGTCTTCCCCCACTGCAAAGAGAATTTTAAGACTGCCCCGCTTGCCCAGATTCAAGGTTTGAGGGTTGTTTCCAGACCCTCCTCTTTCCCCAGCAAATCCTCTTGGTGATATCCAGCCAGCCCCCTCCTCTCATTTTCCTGAAGGTTTTCAGGTCCCCCACAGCAACTCCCCTGGTGGTTTCTAGGCACCCCTCAAGACTTAGAAGAGGTTTCTAAGCCACCCAACACTCCTGGGCAAAATAGGACAGCCTCTCCAAGTCCCTCTAGGGTGTTTCTGGCCCACATGAACCATACTGCCTGGGAGCAGGGGTCGGTCGTTCGGGGGGGGGGGGGCCTCCCTTCTGTCTTTCCGTAGACAGGCTCTGAGGGGCAGACGGCGAGGGAGCTGTACCGGCGCTGGGAACGGTACCGAAGGGAGTGCCAGGAGACCCTGGAGGCCGCGGAGCCCCCTGCAGGTGTGACTGGGAAGGGGGTGGGCGGGGGCTGGGAGGGGTGGGCTTGGGGCAGGCCTAGGCCTGACGAGCGGGGCCTGAAAGAGAAGTCTAGGGTAGACGTGGGCTGGGTGGGGAAGGCCTGGGGGTGCCTTGGCCTGGGTGGGAAGGGCCTAGACCTGAGTGCGGTGGGTACTGGGGTGCAACTCGGATTAATAGGAAAAGCCTGAAATGGGCGGGGTCTTGGGCGGGGCTGCACCAGGTGGGTGGGGCCTGCAGTGGACTGCGAAGGGGGCGGAGTTTGGGGTGGAGCCTAGGAAGAACCTAGCAGAGTGGGAAGCGTCTGCGGCGGGAATCTGCCTGGTGGGAGGAGCCCAGAGTGGGCGGGGCCTGGGGCCTGGTGGGAGGAGCTGTGGCGGAGCAGGGGCCGGACCACCCCCAGGTGGGCGGGGCTAGGGCGGGGCTTAAGTGTGGAAGGCGGAGGAGCCTTGGGCGCACGAAGCAGTAGATCCACTCAACGTCTGGCTCCCACGCCCACTCCAGGCCTCGCCTGTAACCGGTCCTTCGATATGTACGTTTGCTGGGACTACGCTGCACCCAACGCCACTGCCCGGGCGTCCTGCCCCTGGTACTTGCCCTGGCACCGCCACGGTGAGGTGCCCCCTGGACCCCAGGCCCTCTCCTGACACAGTTCCTAACCCGCGCCCCAGACGCCACTCCCCCGCACTCCTGCTCCTCTCTGTCCCCTGCTCCTCTTTGTCCGGCTGGGTGTCTCCTCCTGTCTGCCCAACCCTGGCTGGGTCACCCTGACCCTGGCTCTGTCACAAAATGCCCTTTCTGTGTCTCTATATCTCTCTGAAGACCATCAGGTTCTAATTTTCTCTTCTTTTCACGAGTCTATCCATCTCTAGGCATCTTAGTCTTCCTTGCCTAGCGAGCTCTGTGGCTGCGGGTAGTTTAATTTCTTTATGCCTCAATTTCCTCATCTGTAAAATGAGGTTTATGAGAGTGCCAATTTCATAGGCTTGTTATGAATACCAAATTAATTAATATGTGTAAAATGCTATATAAGAGTTTATCATCATCATTATCATCTTTATCACTTTGGCTATCTCTCTCTGCCCGTGTCTCACAGTTTGCCTTTCTGTCTCCATCTCTCTCTTTCTCTGTGCCTCTGATCCCCTCCCTTCTTTCCCCGCAGTGGCTGCAGGGTTTGTCCTCCGCCAGTGTGGCAGTGATGGCCAATGGGGACCTTGGAGAGACCATTCTCAGTGTGAGAACCCAGAGAAGAATGGGGCCTTTCAGGTGAGAAGAGGTGAGGGATTCCAGTTAGGATGTCCAGGGAGAGGTGAAAAGGCAGCAGCCTCAGGCTGAGCCTGAAACCCCTTGTATAGTTCAGGACTACTGTTCAGGTTCCAAGTGACAGAAACTCAATTCAGACTTGCTTGAAGGAGAAAGAGAGAGAAATGTATTGGCTTCTGTGATTGACAAAGTATAAGGCTACAGCTTCAGGCACAGCTGGATCTAGGTGCTCAAATGACGTGGTTGGGAATCTCTTTGTTTCTCATCGTATTGTGCCTCTGTGCTGGTCTCATCTTTTCTGTGGGGTGGAAAAGGTGGCCCCATTAGCACCAGGCTCACACCCCACCAACCAACGCTGCGAGGAGACTAAGTTCTGTTCTCAATAGCTCCAACATATGCCCACCCTGAACTAATCACCGTGTGTGTGTGTGTGTGTGTGTGTGTGTGTGTGTGTGTGTGGTGGTGGTTGTGGGGTGTTAGATAGAATTCTCTGATTGGCCGGTCACATGCCCAGCGCTGGAGCTGAGGGATGGAGTCAGCCCCACTCCAACAAGAGCAGGTGGATCCCCAAGAGAAAACTGGGGTGCTGGGCAGGAACAAAGAGCAGGTGTCCTTCCAGCCCCTTTCTGGCCCTGGGGGGGAGAGCTAAGCCCTGCTCCTGTGTCCTCCTCCCCCAGGACCAAAGGCTGATCTTGGAGCGGCTGCAGGTTGTGTACACCGTGGGTTACTCCCTGTCCATTGCCACGCTGCTGCTAGCACTTCTCATCTTGAGTTTCTTCAGGTGGGACCCCCAGCCCTGAGCGGTGGCAGCAGAGACGGGGCCTCAATTTGCCCATTAACATGGGGTGGTCAGGCTCCACCAGCAACAAGCATCCAATGGTGGTTCTGTGGAAGGGTGGGGGGGCGTGGTTAAGGGGCTCTGTGTGGCCCAGGACAGGTCTCCAGGGGTCCCCTGCTTCCCCAATCCCCCAGGCGTCTGCACTGCACACGGAACTACATCCACATCAACCTGTTCACATCTTTCATGCTGCGGGCAGCAGCCATCCTCACCCGAGACCGCCTGCTCCGTCCAGCTGGCCCTTACCCTGGGGACCAGCCCCCTGCCCTGTGGAACCAGGTGAGCACCATCCCCCTCCTCCTCAGATTGGGAATCTGCCTCCTCTGCTGGGCCAGAAGGTTCCTAATCCCTTTACTGCCTCCTACACTATCAACAGTTTCTCTTTTTTGCCCCCTCCAAACACATGTGGAGAGGGACCCTTCCTAACGCAGCCTCCCCCATCATTGAACTCTCCCACCCCAACACCTCCGTTATTGGAATTTTCCATTCCCTTTCGCTCATTATCTCACCCATCACTGGACTTTTTCTCCAAGGACAGAATCCCCCTGCTGGAGGTGAGGCAGCGACAGGATGGCAGAAGCTAACTGTTGGGGGAACTCAGTACATACCAATTTGTTACTGGGAGACAGGACGGGAGAGACTACAGGCCGGGAGCAGAGGGAGAAAAACTATCTGGTAGCAAGTTGGCCCATACCAATAGTTAAGAAGCCTTGAGGTGGGAGAGTCCATTTGCTGGTGGGAGAGGGGTGATGAGATGGGAGAAACGTTTTGATAGGTGGAGTAGTTGAGTTCAATTCTTAGAAGGAGATGAGGTGGGAGAGGCCATATTTGGGGAGGCTAATATAACAAGATGGAAGATAGCAATTATTAAAGAGGCTAGGGTGGGAGAGTTCATATAGGGGAAGAGAATAGGGTGAGAGAAACCAACCACAGGGGCCGGCCCCGTGGCTTAGCGGTTAAGTGCGTGTGCTCCGCTGCTGGTGGCCCAGGTTCGGATCCCGAGCGCGCACCGACGCACCGCATCTCCGGCCATGCTGAGGCCGTGTCCCACATACAGCAACTAGAGGGATGTGCAGCTATGACATACAACTATCTACTGGGGCTTTGGGGGGAAAAATAAAGAAAGAAAGAAAATTAAGAAACCAACCACAGATACCATCCTTTGGTGATATAAAGTGGGAGGAGAATAGATGGCAGGAGATGGGGGTGGAAGGACTACCAGGTGGAGGAATGCTTGGGGACACCCTGGCGGCCCTGACTGCCCCCTCCCCCTGTGTGGCCACCCCCAGGCTCTGGCTGCCTGCCGCACCGCCCAGATCGTGACCCAGTACTGCGTGGGTGCCAACTACACGTGGCTGCTGGTGGAGGGCGTCTACCTGCACAGCCTCCTGGTGCTCGTGGGAGGCTCGGAGGAGGGCCACTTCCACTGCTACCTGCTCCTCGGCTGGGGTGAGCCCCGACCCGGTCCCCTGCCCAGCCCGGTGCGCCTCGCTCCCCCGACCACCCTGCTGGTCTGCCTCAGGGGGTCTCCTCCCCTCTCTAGGCTTCTGCCTCCCCACCCCGGCGGGACAATTCCGCGGGTCTTGGGCCTGGCGGGGCCCGTGCGCGCTCTGACAGCTGCGGCGGGGTGGGGGGCGGGGGCCGGGGTCTGCGCAGGGGCCCCCGCGCTTTTCGTCATCCCCTGGGTGATCGTCAGGTACCTGTACGAGAACACGCAGTGAGTCGCCGGGGTCTGGGGCGGGGCCTGGGGGTGGGCGGAGCTTCGAGGGACGTGGGCGGGGCGTGATGGAAACGTGGGGAGGTTCTGATGGCAGGCGGGGGCTTGGAGGGAACGCGGGTGGGGTCTAAAGGCATGGGGAGCTTGGAAAGATTGTGTTCCGGGACTACTGGAAGAGGAGGAATGAGGGCGGGGCTTTAAAGGAATGTGGGTGTGGCGCTAAGGAAGGTGGGCGGGGCCTGGGGAGTGAATGTGCGTGATCCCTTGAGTCCAGGGGTTTTGTCTCTTAGCCCTACTCCCCCTCCCCCAGGTGCTGGGAGCGGAACGATGTCAAAGCCATTTGGTGGATCATACGCACTCCTCTCCTCATGACCATCTTGGTATGGCCGGCCCCGCCTCCTCCAGGCCGTCCTCAGAGATTTCCCATCCTGGGAAGCGGGGCGCCACCCTCTGCCCCCCAGCGAGGGATCGAGGCTGGCTTAGCCTCGATCTCTCCCCGCAGATTAACTTCCTCATCTTTATCCGCATTCTTGGCATCCTCCTGTCCAAGCTGAGGACGCGGCAGATGCGCTGCCCGGACTACCGGCTGAGGTGAGGGAGGGTGCTGGGGACGGAGGGGAAGGGGGCCGGGTGCGAGATGGGGCCCCGGGGCCGCGGGATTACTGCTGCTCTGTGCCCCCAGGCTGGCTCGCTCCACGCTGACGCTGGTGCCCCTGCTGGGCGTCCACGAGGTGGTGTTTGCTCCCGTGACGGAGGAACAGGCCCGGGGCGCCCTGCGCTTTGCCAAGCTGGGCTTTGAGATCTTCCTCAGCTCCTTCCAGGTGCTCAGGAGGGGGGCAGGGGCCACACCCCTCGACCCTGGGGCCCTCCTCCCCCGCGGGGTAAAAGGGCCTCAATCATCCTCTGGCAAAGCCACTGAATGGGGTTTGAAATGGGACTTTGCTCATTCATTCTACACAAAATACTGAGTTAGCTGTCCTGGGCTGGGGAAGCAGCAGGAAGCAAGACAAGACACCAGCAGTACTGCCTGCTGGTGAAGATAGGGGGCTTTGAGGCCAGACAGGGCTGGAGCCAAATTCAGGCCTGTCACTTCCCATCTCTGTGGCCTCAGGGTCAGAGCTACGTGAGGCAAGAGAGGTACCTAAGGCGTAAAATGTAAAGAGATGCCCTGCTCCAAAATTTCAGGCTGACCCTGCCCTGGCTTGCCCTGCCCTAGTCCCCAGGCTGCTTCACCTTGTTGGGCCTCAGTTTTCTCATCTCTAAAGTGGGGGCAATACCAGTCTCACCTCACAAGGCTGTTCATTCATTAAATTCTGCAAACATTTATCAAACACAGAACTATGTGCTAAACACTCTTCTAGGGAGTGGGGATACGGCCGAGAACTACATTGTCCCTACCCTCAGGTGGGAGAGACAGACACTAAACATGCTACATAAGTAAAATGAACAGAATGGCAGATGTGCCTAGAGGGGGGGAAAAAAGGAAGAAAATAGAGGTGAGGAGCAGACGAAGGATGGGGTTATAGACAGGGGGTCGGGGAAGGCCCGGCTGAGAAGACGTGGGAGCAGAGACCCCAAGAAGGTGAGGGAACAAGCCAGGCACATATTTGGGGAAAATGTTCCAGGAAAAGAAACACCAAGTGCAAGATCCCTGAGGCAGGAGGGTACCTGTCACGATGGGGGAAGGCCATCGGGTCTGAAGCAGAGGGAGCCACGGGAGCAAGGGGACATAGGACAGAGGACAGAGAGGTGAGGTACCCGGGCACACTCTTGGGCCAAGTGAGGACTTTGGCTTTTTCTCCGAGTGAGGCAGGAGCCGTGGGAGGGCTCTGAGCAGAGGGATGTGATCAGAGTCAGATTTTCACAGCATCGTGAAAAGTAATAATAAGATAATATCGTAATAATAACATAAATAATTGATTTGTATTAATTTATCAAGTAATTTCTTAATTATAAATATATTTTATATTTATTTAAATTTATATGTAAAACATATAAACTTGTATAAACTTATATAAATGCAGAACTAAGTCGTAATTGAAAGTAATTTATTAATAATAACATATAATATTATATAGTTATCCTCAGATTAAGAAAGATTTGACACTATGTGCCAGGCACTGCAGCTTCTTGTGTATTATTAATACTTCAGTTCTCACCAGCACCGCTGTGTTATTACCCCATTTTCCAGATGAAGAAACTGAGGCACAGAGGGGTTAGGCAGCTTGCCCAGGTGGGGAAGAAATTGGGGAGGTGGTTGTCACGTGCAGGCAGCCTCCCTCCAGGGTCCCCTGTCCTGATTGCACAGCAAACCGGCAAGGGCGAGGCGGGAGCCAGGAGCCGGGGAGGTGACCGTTGTGATCTAGGACCAGGGTGGCGGCAGCTGAGGTGGTCTGGGGCCTGACAGGGGTCCCGGCTCATTAGGAGGGTGTTTATACTCCTGCCCCCGGCCCCGGTTTAACTTGCGCCTGGTCCGGCAGGGCTTCCTGGTCAGCGTCCTCTACTGCTTCGTCAACAAGGAGGTAGGGAGAGCCCCGGCCCGCCGCCCGCGCCCTCTGGCGGCCGCGCGGGGAACGGCGCGCCCGGCGCCGGCCCTGAGCGCCGTCCCGTTGCAGGTGCAGTCGGAGATCCGCCGCGGCTGGCACCGCTGCCGCCTGCGCCGCGGCCTCGGCGAGGAGCAGCGCCAGCCCCCGCAGCGCGCCTTCCCGACCGTGCCCTCGGGCTCCGACCCCGGCCGGGTCGTCACCGGCCGCGCTCTGTCCTCGGGGACCCTCCCGGGGCCTGGGGATGTCAGCCCGGTCTTGGAAAGTTACTGCTAGGGAGCAGGATTCTTGTGTCCTTTCAGTTAGCACGTGTTTATTGAGCGCCTACTGTGTACCAGGCCTGGTGTGGAGGGCGCTGGGGAAATGGGGTGGGGGGAGGAAACAAGACAAGGTCCCTGTTCTCCTGGAGATCACAATTGAGTCAGGGAATCAGACTGGGAAGACAAATCAAGTTATATACCATCTCGTGTGCTAATATTTTAAACAGATCCTTGTCTGCCCTGTGGGGGAACAGATTATTAGGGGCAGGGGTGGAAGCTGGGAGCCGGGTGAGGAGGATACTGCAGGGGGAAGGTGATGGTGGCTGGACCAGCATGGCAGCCTCATTGGGATGTGAATCTGTTGGATTCTGGAGCTATTTTAAAGGTCGAACTGAGGATTTGCCGATGAATCACATGAAGAAAGTGTAGCAAGGAGAGAAGTCAAGGAGGACTCCTAGGTTTGGGATGGAGAGAGGAGATCGGGAGCTCGGGTTCAGGGCAGGGAGAACCAAGTGCTCTTTGGACACGTAAGCTGGGGAGAAGGGTCTGGAGCCCTCAGGAGAGGTACAGTTGGAGACAGAAATGTGACAGCATTGGAGGCCAGACAGGAGGATGCTGCGTGTAGACATAAACATGGGCAATTCGGGGCAGGCCTCAGAGCTGACACCTGCATCCAGAGAGGCCAGGGCCATTGCTAGCCCGGAAGTGTGAATACCCCATCCTCCTGGCGGCCCCTGGGAGCTGGGAGAATTAGGGGGGAATGCTGATGCCTCATTGTGGCTGGACCACCTGTACACACCCCAGACCCTCACTCCGAAATCCTTCCCCCACACACATACACACTTAGATTCAGTTAGTCCCTGAGTGTTGTCTTTTATTTCCCTTGGAGTCCCCAGCTCCCTGGACAGATACAGCCCAGAGCAGCTGAACTCAGAGTCCTTTCAAGCATGTGGCCCTGCGGGCCCCCCTGTGGGTTCTAGGGGGGTGGGGGCCCTAGGGCAGGACCCTTGTAAATAAAGCATGAGAAACAGTTGTGTCTTTGTGTACGGGATGGGAGAATCTTCTTGGCCAGGCCGTAAAGGGAAATGACCTCGTGGCTGTCTGTCTGTGGTGGCCTTGCACCCTCTGGAGGGTAGCACCGCCCAGCTTCAGCCACGTGTTGCCACGAGAACATTGACATCACGCTGCCACTGTCCCCCCTGCCCCAATTGGGAATGTTCACTTGATCTGATACTTAACTATTTGTAGTGTATACAGTTAAAATGACACGCGTGTGTGCCAGTCATTTTCTGAGGGCTGCTATTCTAGAAAGGTAGTGTAGGAATAGGAGAGCTGCAGGAACCAGCCTGGTTCAAATCTTAGTTTGGCCATTTATTAGCTGTGTGACTTGGAGACAATTTCCAACCTTTCTGTGCCTCAGTTTCCACTTCTGGAAAATGGGTATAATGATGGTAGCTGCATCCTGGGGCTGCCTGAGATTCCAATGAGTTACTCTTAGGATACTGCCTGAAAGCCTTTGGGCAGTGGGGTGAGTAAAGAGGTGGGGAAGGAAATTCAGACTGATGCCAAGCAGGGTGCCAGACTGGAATGTTTGCAGCCAGCCTGCAAGACAGGGAAACCAATTCCCACTTCCCGGGTGGTTACAAGTCAACAATGGGGGACGGGGCAAGATTTCAGGGCCGACACTCCAGGGCTTGTGCTGCCCCTACTCCTGCACAAGAACCAAATCCTCGGGGAAGTCTTCCACTGCAGCACCATCACCCCGCTTTACAGATTAGGATACCGCAGCTCCATCCTGCTCCCGCAGTCGAGACTGCTCATGAGGCCCTGGTTCCTAGGTTTGAACATGGCTCTATAGTTTCCTGAGTGACCCTGGGCAAGTCACTTAGCCTCTCTGGGCCTCAGGTGTCTCATCTGTAAAATGGGATGGTTCTAGTATCCATGTCTCAGATGGTTGTTCCAGTTAGATGCGGACCACTCAGTGAATGTGTGCCTTTAAAACCTCACAGCGGGGGCCCTGTGGCTTAGCGGTTAAGTGCGCGTGCTCCGCTGCCGGCGGCCCGGGTTCGGATCCTGGGCGCGCACCGACGCACCCCTTCTCCGGCCATGCTGAGGCTAAGTCCCATACAGCAACTAGAAGGATGTACAACTGTGACATACAACTATCTACTGGGGCTTTGGGGGAAAAAAAGAGAAGGATTGGCAATAGATGTTAGCTCAGAGCCGGTCTTCCTCAGCAAAAAGAGGAGGATTAGCATGGATGTTAGCTCAGGGCTGATCTTCCTTACAATAAAAAAACAAAAAACCTCACAGCGTCGCCTGTGTGTGTCAGACATGTCATTTGATCCTGATCTCAGGCCTGCAAACTCCTGCACCTGCCTGGCGCTTGGCCCTGAGAACAGAGACGCAGGCAGAGACAGAAGAGAAAGAGACATGGGGGAAGGAGGAGTGTGATGTGTGCGCATCAGAGGAAGACAGGGATCTTCCTTAATCGTCCCCCAGTAAGTAAGCCCCCCCCTTCCCACCTCTGTCTCTCTGTGCTTGTCAGAGAATTTCTCTCCAGGGTAATTAAACTGTAATTTGAGGGCAGCAGAGCTCAGGGGTTGAGCCACAGGCTCAGGAGCAGTGTAGGTACGAAGCACAGCATCACCACTTCCTTGCTGGGTACCTCTGGGGAAACGCCATTACCTCTCTGGGCCTCAGTTCCCTCCTCTGGAAATGAAGGTAATAAATAACAGGGCCTGGGGCCGGCCCCAAGGCGTAGCGGTTAAGTGTGCGCGTTCCGCTGCTGGCAGCCTGGGTTTGGATCCCGGGCGCGCACGGACGCACTGCGTGTCAAGCCATGCTGTGGTGGCGTCCCATATACAGTGGAGGAAGATGGGCATGGATGTTAGCCCAAGGCCAGTCTTCCTCAGCAAAAAGAGCAGGATTGGGGGCCGGCCCGGTGGCTTAGCAGTTAAGTGTGTGCGCTCCGCTGCTGGCGGCCCGCATTCAGATCCCGGGCGCACACCGACGCACCGCTTCTCCGGCCATGCTGGGGCCGCGTCCCACATACAGCAACTAGAAGGATGTGCAGCTATGACGTGCAACTATCTACTGGGGCCTTGGGGGAAAAATAAATAAATAAAATCTTTAAAAAGAGCAGGATTGGTATCGGATGTTGGCTCAGGGCTGATCTTCCTCACTAAATAAATAAATAAATAAATAACAAGGCCTGCTCAGAGTTGTCAGGAGAAGTCTGAACAGCACGGGGCCTGGGGCCTGGCACCCTGACAACCCAGCAGGTGTTAGCCATCATCACCATCAGCATTTGGGTACCAACTGCTTTATTCGTGCATCGCCACCTCCTGTCAGCAAGCGCCACCAGGGGCTCTCCTGGGCACTGCTGTGTCCCCAGCATTCCAACACATGGCTGGGCACACAGGAGGCACTTGGAGGATTGTTTCCTGACTGAACAAATGGAAAAAAAGACTAAAAGGAATTGTGAGTGAGACCGACTTATCAAGAGAGAGGCAGGAAGGAAGAGAGAGAGAGTGATGAGAAGCTAGAAAAGATTAAAAGGGAAAAGAGAGCAAAAGGTCTCTCCATCCAACCTAGTCACTTGGCAGATGGGGACAGTGAAGCCTGGAGGGGCAGGGACGGGGCCTCATTGCTTGATCCAGTCTGCGCTCGGCCCCACACCCAGCTGCCTCCCTCCCCGGAGTCCACCCCGCTCACGAGGCCCCGGGAAGAGACAGGCACCACTAGAAAAAACACAGGACTTTACTATCGCCATCATACAGGGCAGGCCTTTGCAGGATGAGGGAGCGAGTCCCGCCGGCGGGCGGGAGGCCCTACTTGCCGGCGATGAGCGGGTTCCGCAGGACCACGATGACCGAGTCTCCACGCAGGAACATCTTGGAGATGTAGCGGTCCTTGTTGACGGGCTTGGACTTCTTCTTGCCCTTGCCGCTCTTGGGAACCTCAGTCCACATCTCCTTCACGTTCTCCAGCACCATGTTGCAGTGCCTGGGGGGGGCGGGGAGGCACCGGGAGTGAGGGGGGGGCTTCTGACAAGGCCCTCATCTGACATGCCCCCTCCGTGCCTCAGTTTCCTCCTCTCTAGAATGGAGACATGCCTGGTACCTGCCTCATAGGGCTGTGTGAAGATTAAATGCATCAATACAGCGTTTTTATCAAGTACTTAGAACAGGGCCTGGCACAGGATCAAGGGAAATGAAATGGTTCTACTTGTGCTTTTTCTAAAACTCCAAGTATTTCGGGAGACACCAGCAAAGGGGCTCCCCTCTCCACAGACCCAGAGGCCCCTGGGCCCGAGGTGGTCTCCACTGTCTTGCTTTGTCCCTGTCTTTGAGGTGCCAGGTGGGCACCTGTGATGACAGTCTGGATTAGCTCGCATAGCAGATGCTTGCAATGAATACAGCAATGAATGCAATGGATGTTATCCCTGCCCTCACGGGGTCTGCATTCTGTTCCAGCGAGGGGAGAACGCAAAGCAAGTGAGCAGGGAGACCTGTAACATCCGGTCAGGTGGTGGTAACCGCTATGAAGGAAGATGAAAGTGATAGAAGGATACAGGGAAATATTACCAAGTGGTAAGAAAAAAAGAAAGAAATTAAGAAGAGCTAGGAAGCTGTGTGCCTTGCTATGGAGTAACCTCCAGCAGAGACCACTGAGTGAAAAAGGAAGGTAGGGAACAGTGTGTGTGTAAAGTTATCTTACAGGACAAAAGGGGTAGAAGTGTATATACCACCCACTTGCTTGTACAACACAGAATCCTTAGAAGATGCCTGGAGATTGGTGGCAGCGGGCTGACCTAGGTAGACTGGGGATGAGCCGGATGGAAACTTCACTAGACCGTTATTACTGTTTTTGGGATCATGTGTAAATATTACCAAGTCAGAGAAAATAAGTTAAAAAAAAAAAAACCCAGTCTACCAATATGGAAACATCTCCAGGGTATATTAAGTGAAAAAGCCAAGGTCTAAAACCATGTAGTGTGCCATTAGCAGTGATTTTAAAATAAAAGAATAAAAGCACCCTCCCGTAACTATATGTATGATGTTCTGTTCACATAATACTCCTGAGGGGAGACTCCAGACATCCATGTGGGGTCCCTGGGGAGGGCAACTGGGGGGCAGGGAGGAAAGACTTGCTCTTCACTGGGGGCCTTTTGTATCTTTTGAATTTTGCCTCAACGGCATGCAGTGCTCACTCAGGAAAGTGACATAAGTAATTAAGTAAATAAATAAGAGGTCAGGTTAGGAATGCCTTAGCTGACTCGCAGCAATGTCCTCAGACCACTGATATGTGTGAAAAAGAAGATGCAGAAAAGCATATGGAGGGGCCGGCCCGGTGCCGTAGCGGTTAAGTGCTCGCGCTCCGCTGCTGGCGGCCCGGGTTGGGATCCCGGGTGCGCACTGACACACTGCTTGTCAGGCCATGCTGTGGGGTGTCCCATATAAAGTGGAGGAAGACGGGCACAGATGTTAGCCCAGGGCCAGTCTTCCTCAGCAAAAAGAGGAGGACTGGCATGGATGTTAGCTCAGGGCTGATCTTCCTCACAAAAGAAAAAAAGAAAAAAAGAAAAGCATATAGAAGACTCTATTTTAAAAATAATTCATTTTATGGGGCCGGCCCCATGGCCTAGTGGTTAAGTTTTGGTGCGCCCCACTTCAGCGGCCTGGGTTTGGTTCCTGGGCATGGACCTACACCACTCATCTGTCAGTGGCCATGCTGTGGCGGCCACCCACGTACAAAAAGACGACGACTGGCAGCAGATGTTAGCTCAGGGCGCATCTTCCTCAATGGAAAAAAAAAAAATGCATTTTATTACAACAGGTCAGTTACACCAAAGTAAACACCACACAAGACCCTTTGGATGTATGTGCGTGAGTTAAACGTGGCAGGACACGTACTAGCGTGGGAGGCTGATATGCAGGCACAGGAGGAAGTTAGAGGAAAAGGGAAAAAAGAGCCAAGTTAAAAAAAAAAAAATACCACCACCTATTAAGCATTTACCAAGCACCCAGACCTCTAAGCACGTTCCAAACATTAATCTGTGAACCTTCACTGCATCTCACCTGCAGGAGGTAACCATTAGTGTCACCGCCAGCCTCTAGAGCAGGAAACTGAACCCAGTGGGATGAAGTGACTCAGCCAAGGTCACACAGAGCCTGTGTTTGAATCCAGGTCCATTTGCCTGCTTGTGCTCGGCGTTCCTGTTGTTCTCATTCTCATTTTACTCAAGTGGAAACTGAGGCTCAGAGCAAAAGACTTGTTCACGGTCACACAATAGCTAGTGGCAAAAACGTTCTAGAATTTTCAGCCTCACCACACTACTGTGAGGAAAGCACTAACCACATGCTAACTAAAGGTTGCAGGTTCTGTGTTTACAGAGCATTTACCATGTGTTAGGTACTGAGCCAAGTATTTCTCATACATAATAACGTTTAATCTGCACAACTGTACAATGAGGGGTATTATGATGATGCACGTTTTGCAGATAGGGAAACTGAGGCCCAGAGAGGAAAAATCACTTGCTGTTCCCTCTGCCTGAAACACTCAGACCCTAGCTTGCTCCTTTATTTTTCTTTTGGTGAGGAAGATTCGCTTTGAGCTAACATCTGTGCCAATCTTGTTTTTTTTTTTTTTGCTTGAGGAAGATTAGCCGTGACCCAACACCTGTGCCAACCTTCCTCTATTTCCTATGTGGGCTGCTGCCACAGCATGGCTTGACGAGTGGTGTAGGTCCGCGCCTGGGACCTGAACCTGCAAACCTGGGCCACTGAAGCGGAGAGCACGGGACTTAACCACTACGCCACGGGGCTGGCCCCGCTTGTTCCTTCATTTTATTCAACTTGTTCACTGTTGCCTCTTCCGACCAGACCTCTCTGATTACATCTAAGACAGCACCCCCTTCTCAGAACTCCACCCTCTTACCTTTACTCTTCTTCATACAACTTGTCATCATCTGTCTTTATGACACATTATTTATGTGTTTGCTGCTGGCTTTCTTACCTACAGCATAAGCTCCCTGAGTATAGGACCCAGGTTTGTTTTAGTCACTGCTATATCTCCAGAGCCTCACACAGTACCCGGCACGGGCGGACACGCTATGTCACAACTGCAAAAAAGGATCAGGAGCATCCTGTGCGCCAGATGCTGTACTTCTAATGACCCACTAAACTTCACCTATATTAAGTCACTGAATCTTTGCAACCACCATGATCACTGCCACTGTATGGATGAAAGTCACTTGCCAAAGGTCACATGGCTGCTAAGAGGCAGAGTTGGGGCGTGACCCCGGGAGGACTGGCTGCCAAGTACGTGGCCATAACCACTGCACTTCACAGCTGGAAGGGCAATGGGGGACAGTCACACTTCGGGGTTTTGAGATACTATGCCCCGGGCTTCTGAGAAATGCTTTATTCCAGCTCCCTATAGGGCAGCTGGCAGTGCTTCTCCAGGCCTGGACGGAACACCTCCCAAGACCCAGGCGCTCACCTGTCGAAGGCCTTCACACGGCCCAGGAGCTTCTTGTTGTTGCGACAGTTAATGAGCACTTGGGTGTTGTTCTTGACGGACTGCGTGAGCACGGAGAGGGGACCCGTGTTAAACTCCTCCTCCTCCCGCTTCTGCAGCTCCTCCGGGGTCATCTCACTCTTGGGCTTGTTGAGGAGGCTCCTGAGTGGGCAAGCACGGAACCCGTGAGTGAGAGGGCCTGGCTGGAGCGTGGGTGGTCATGGCCTGTGCTCAGGCCTCCCGACCTTGCCCCAACCCCCCCAACCCCCCCCCCACCTCAGTCTTCTCGCTTGGCAGCACCATTAGGCTGCCTAACCGACATTTCTAACCCTGCACCTCTTACGTTGGGCTCCAGATCTCCCAACCACCCCGATCTGCTCTATCCATAGCCTTCCTCATCTCCGTCACTGGCACCTCCACCCTTCTAGCTCTTTAAGCAAAAACTCTGAGGCCAACTTGACTCTTCTCTCTCTTTTTTTTTTGCTGAGCAAGATTAGCCCTGAGCTAACATCTGTGCCAATCTTCCTCTATTTTGTATGTGGGTTGCTGCCACAGCATGGCTGACAAGTGGTGTAGGTCTGTGCCCAGGATCTGAACCCATGAAGCTGGGCCGCCAAAGCAGAGCACATGGAACTTAACCACTACGCCACAGGACCGACCTGACTCTTCTCTTTCTTTCTCTCACATCCTACATTCAATCTGTCAGCAAGTCCTGTCATGGGCCTTTCAAATATATCCAGAAAACGACAAAATAAAATATATCCAGAATCTGACCATTTCCTACCAGGGCCTAAAGCTCCGTCATCTCTCTCCTAGGGTCTTACTGGTCTCCCTGCCTCCACCCATGCTCCCCAACAGTCTGTTCTCCAGACTTAAGTCATATCATCTCACTCTTCAAAACCCTCCCATGGCTCCCTTCTTGGTGTAAAAAGTAAAATCCAACGTTTTTACAATGCCCTACATCTGCCCCCTTCTGGCTGTTCCAGCCACAGTGGCCTCCTCCGCGGTCCTTGAAGATATCAGGCAAACTTTCATCCTGGGCCTCTGCATTTGCTTTTCTCTCAGTCTAGCAACCCCCCGCCCAGGTATCTTTGTGGTTCGCTCTCTCACTTTCTTCAGGTCTTCGCTCAAGTGATGCCTCCTCATTGTGTCCTTCAGTCTCTCAAAACCGGCATTCCCCATTGTTTTTCTGCTGCTCCATTATTTCTTCATCCATAGCCCTGGTCACCTAACACACCATATACTTTACCTGTTTATTATCATTACACTTATGCTTCTTCCCACCCCATAAGCTGCAGCGGCGGACTTTTTCTTTGGGAGGGAGACAACTCACTGATGTATCTAAAGCAGTGCCTGATACATGCGCAGTCAATAAATAATTACTAAATGAATAAATAAGTCAAATCATTCCGGGGACTCGTTATCCGTAAAAGTCGCGAATTAGGTCGTAAAGCTCATAAGATCCGGTTAAGTCCCTTACCTCAAACCTTTATTCCTACAAGTCCGCACTGCCCTCTCCCAGGGTCTTTATTCGTAAAATCACTGCCCCTTAACATTCATTTCAACAAGACTAAGCATTTGGGAAAGCCCTCGCCCGTTATCTGATAAAGCCGTTCCCTCTCCCGAGGTCAGGATCCGCCAAAGGCCCCACGCCCGTGCGCAAACTCATCAGGAGAAAAGTACGCCACTTTAACCCTAAACTCTCTGCCCCCGCCCCCCGCTCTGCCCACCCCCTTCCACCGGTAAGCGGCCCAGTTTACACCCTCAACCCCACTCCCGCCACCTAAGCCCGGCCCGGCCTCACATGGTGGCAGTGACTGCGTTCTCAACGCACTCCCGTCTTCTCCGCGTTGCTTCTGCCTCTAAAGAGAGAGCGAAAGGCGGGACTTCCGCTTCCGGCAGCCCACTTCCGTGGGCGCCTGCGCACACCCAACCCGCGACTGGGGGCGTGGCCTGTTGCCATAGCGATCCCCGCCCGCCCGGCCCAGCGGCGGGAGACGAGTGCTGCGTAGTGGTTCGAGGCCATTCGGGACCGTATGGGGCAGATGTTCACGACCACGGAGAGGAAAAGAAAGCGGGTTCGACCCAAACCATTTTGTCGTAGAACGGCACAGGTTGAAGGAGGGAAAGGACACGCCGTTTCCAAATACCCGCCGGCCCTGCCTCCGGGGGCGCGGCCTCCGCGAAGCCAATCCGCTCCTCGCTTCAGGGATGGACACCGCCCCTTTCCCCTCGGGGGCTGGTTATTTACGTGTCTATTGATCTTTCCGACTCCGCGTAACCAATCCTCTGCCTACATCCGGAGGGGCGTGGACCTGCGCCCCGGAGGGCGCCTGTTTAACGTGATCAAACGCTTCTCATTGGCTTCTCCTCCTCCGCTGAGGCGGAGTCCACCCCTTCCGCGCTCCCTTTTGGGTTGTGCAGCCCTCCGGGGGAACCAACCCCAAAGCCCGCGGGAGACGGGGAGGCGTGTCCTCAGAGCGGGAGTCCCCATTGGCTTCAGTGCTGGCAGGAGGGTCGGATGGTTCAGCCGCTCTTGTTCTTTGGTCCGCTGATTTCATGGGGTGGGACTTGGCTTGGCCTAAATTCTATCCGCGGTCCCGGACCGGTTTCAGGGCGAAGCTGCCATGCGTTCCGGGGGCCGCGGGCGGCCCCGGCCACGGCCCGGAGAACGCGGCCTCTTGGAGCCACCCTCACCGCCCAAGCGCCGCCTGCTACCGCGGGTACCGCTGTTGCCCCTGCTGCTGCTGGCGCTGGCCGTGGCCTGGGCGTTCTACACCATCTGGAGCGGCTGGCACCGCCGGACGGAGGAGCCGCCGCCGGCCCGGGAGCTGCGGGTGAGGCCGGGCGGGGGGCGGGCACCGCGGGGGCCCTCATTCCCCGGCTCCCCTTCCCTAAGGTCTCAGGTTGACGTGGCTTTCTCGTATGGCCCTAACCGCAGGTGCCACTGTCTCGGTCATTAGATCGCACGCCCCTTGCCAATGGAATGAAGCTTCGGGCTTGTTCTGTAACAGTGGCTCCGCTTTAAGAGGAAGGGTCTGGAGTAATAAGACAGAGTTCTGGGTTCTAATCCTAAAGTCAGCTATTTGGCGGAGTCCCTTCTTCTCGCTGGACCTCGATTTCCCCATCAGGGTTGGGGTGGGCTGGACCGGATGGGCTTGGAGGGACTTTTCCTGAGTCTAGAATTTATCCTAGAAACCTCCGATGCTAGAGACCGCGATTAGCGAGAGGAATTGGGGCTTCTTAGGGGTGGCGGCGCCCGGGGTAGGGTCGGAATGGGGGTTGTTATCACACTCTGCTCTTCTCTGCCCCATCCCACCCCACTCCCAAGGGCCCGTTGATCGGAAGCCTCCCCGAAGCCCGGCTGCGGAAGGTGGTGGGGCGACTGGACCCACAGCGTCTCTGGAACGCTTATCTGCGCCCCCTGCTGGTTGTACGGACCCCGGGCAGCCCGGGCAATCTCCAAGTCAGAAAGGTAAAGGGCCCCGCCTCCAACCCCTGATCCGCAGCCCGCCAGGGAACAGGAGATAGGCATTCTGCCTAAGATCCCAAAGCAGCTAAGAGGCAGAGCTGGGGCTCTGATTGGAGCTAATCTGGCTCTAGAGTCCCACCTGGTAATCACCAGGCTGTACTGCCCCCACCGAAAACGTGCTATGTGCTAGGCACAAGCAGCAGCCCTGTGAGGTGGGTACCAATGTGATCTTCGTTATGCAGATGGGGAAACTGAGGCCCAGAGCAGTTAGGCATCTTGTCCAAAGCCCACAGCTAATAAATGGTATACTTAGGGTTTCAACCCAAACAGGTTGGTTCCAGAGCTGGTGCTGTAACATCTCTATATTGCTTCCCAGAAAGCATGGATAGTCATGTGAACACTGCCTGAGTTCAAATCTCACCTCAGCCACTTGGAGTGTGACCTTGGACTCGTTTCTTAACCTCTCTGTGCCTGTTTCCTTATCTGCAAAATGGAGCCATTGACAGTTCCTACCCCACAGGGTTCCTAGTGCTATTGAAGAGGGAGCTGTGATTAATCTTGTTGGCATCAAGGGGCGGGATCACCCCACCCCTGGCACTCAGTAGAGACTCAGCAGAAGTGTGTCAAGGGAATGATTTAAACCACAGTGGGACTTGTGAGTCAACCTGGCTGCTCTGCACGGCTCAGGTCACATGGCCCTGCTCCCCAGTCCCCGCCCACCCTCCCGCCTCTCTCGCCACTAGTTCCTGGAGGCCACGCTTCGGGCCCTGACGGCAGGCTGGCATGTGGAGCTGGACCCCTTCACGTCCTCGACGCCCCTGGGGCCACTGGACTTTGGCAACGTGGTGGCCACACTTGACCCAGGGGCTGCCCGTCACCTCACCCTTGCCTGCCATTACGACTCCAAGCTCTTCCCATCTGGGTCAGCCCCCTTCGTGGGGGCCACAGATTCAGCTGTGCCTTGCGCCCTGCTCCTGGAGCTGGCCCAAGCCCTTGACTTGGAGTTGAGCAGAGCCAAGAATCAGGTGAGGAGTGGGGGAAGGGGAAGGGTGGGAGTCGGGGCTGCCTCTACCTTGGTCCAAGCCACCACCCTCCCTTACCTGGTTTTGTCTTCCTGCCTCTACTCCACACACAAAGCCACAGGGATCTTTCCACCTTCTGAATGTCAGATCCTGTCCCTCCTCTGCCCTTTGGGAGCCCTTCCATGGCTCCCACCTCACTCCTCTGGCATAAGCCAGAGTCCTTATAGTGGCCCATGAGGTGTGCCTTGTTACCTCTCTAGTCTTATCTACCACCTCTCACCCCTCGCTCACTCCACTCTAGCCACCCACCTCATCTGTGTACCTCAAACCCACAAAATTCACTCTCACCGCAGGACATTTGCACTTGCTGTTTGCTCTGCCCAGAATGTGCTTTTCTCAGACATTTTCCTGGGTGGCTCCCACCCTCATTCAGGTGTCCACTCCAAAGTCACCTCCTCAAAGAGGCCTTCCCAACCCCCCTAAAATAGCTCCTGGCACTATCTCATGCTTTATGCTGCTTTATGTTGACTTGTTTTTCTCCCCAACTAGAATAAGCCCCATACAGGCAGGGACTTAGCTGCTTTTGTTTCCTGCTGTATTTCCTGGGCCCAGAATATTGCCTGGCATAGAGGAGGAGGTCAATAAAAATGTATGGAATGGGGCTGGCCCGGTGGCTTAGCGGTTAAGTGCACGCGCTCCGCTACTGGTGGCCTGGGTTTGGATCCTGGACGCGCACCCACGCACCGCTTCTCCAGCCATGCTGAGGCCGCGTCCCACATACAGCAACTAGAAGGATGTGCAACTATGACATACAACTATCTACTGGGGCTTTGGGGGAAAAAAGGAGAAGGATTGGCAATAGATGTTAGCTCAGAGCCGGTCTTCCTCAGCAAAAAGAGGAGGATTAGCACAGATGTTAGCTCAGGGCTGATCTTCCTCACAAAAAAAAAATGTATGGAATGAATGAACGAAAACACAAGTCCCCTCACGCTCCTCCCCTGCTCAGCCCCTTCCATGGCTCAAACCCCAGTGCCCCAAGCTCCCTGGCCCTTGCTGAACCCTCGGGCCTTTTCTCAAACCCCTCTCGCCCCAGCCCTGCTCCATGTTGCTTCCCTGCCTGGGAACACTCTTCCCTCTGCTCCACTTTGCCAGACCAGCTCCCACTCACTCTCCACGCGAACATCCCTTCCCAACAGACCCAGATGTGCTTCCTGAGCGAGGTTATCCTCCGCCCCCTTCCTACGCGCTCTCAGGACCCTGTAGTTCTCGGAAGCATGTGTCTCAACTGCATTTCACTGTTTGTATAATTATTCATTTGTAGGTCTGTCTCTTTCGCTAAACAAGCTTGAGGAATAATGAAAATAATCAGAGCCAACCCTTATTTAGTTACTATAGGCCAGACACTGATCGAGGACCTGGATTCGAATCCCGCCCTGTGATTAGACCTGGATGAACCTCATTTCTACATAAAGAAACAGATGCTTTGGGAAGTTAGTAACTTACCCATGGCTCATCGGCTACGCAGCGGCTGAGCCGGGATTTGAACCCAGGCGGCCTGGTTCAGAGTCTGTACTCTTGGCTGGTTTGCCCCACTCAGCTGTGCACGCGGGCAGGAAAGCCACGTGGGTGGCTTGAGGCGGGGGCGGCAGCGAGCTGGTCCTGACCACCGGCTCCCGCAGGCGGCCCCGGTGACCCTGCAGCTGCTCTTCTTGGACGGCGAGGAGGCGCTGAAGGAGTGGGGACCCAAGGACTCCCTGTATGGCTCCCGGCACCTGGCCCAGCTCATGGAGTCTGCACCCCACAGTCCCGGCCCCACCAGGATCCAGGCCATTGTAAGACTAGGGCCCCACTGGGTTCTGGCGAGGTGGGGAGGGGGTGATGTGAGGTTGGAGCATTCCGCCTGGCCTCTCCAGTCTGGCCTCTCTTCCCAGGAGCTCTTTATGCTTCTGGATCTCCTGGGAGCCCCCAACCCGACCTTCTACAGTCACTTCCCTCGCACGGCCCGCTGGTTCCATCGACTGCGGAGCATCGGTAAGGGGAAAGGTGGAGGCAGGCACCAGCCTGCGATGCAGGACGGGGGCCGGGATGGGACAGGCATCGGTCCTCTAAGGGGTCCTCCAGCCTTCCCTCTCTCTCTCTAAGGCACTAGGGCAGAAACACAAAACGATCCCACAGCAGTCAGGGTAGTGATTACGAACAGGGACTAAGGGGTCAGACAGCCCTGGGATTGAATCTTGGCTCTGCATCTTACCAGCTGTGTGAACTTGGGCTTCATCTCTCTGAGCCTCCATTTCCTGTCTGTAAAATGGACATGATGGTGATGATAATGGGGATCTCCCTCCTAGACTCAGAGGGATTAACTGAGACCAGGAACACAGTAAGACTGCAGTAGGGGTAACTGACATTCATTCTTTTTGGGACGATCAGGGCTATACTCCCAGCCCCCCTGCCCTCCTCTGATTGGTGAGGAGGGCAACCTTTGACCCTGAGGGGCTGACTCTTGCTCTCTAATCCCCACCGCCTGCAGAGAAGCGCCTGCACCGTTTGAACCTGCTACAGTCTCATCCCCAGGAGGTGATGTACTTCCAGCCTGGGGAGCCCTTTGGCTCTGTGGAGGACGACCATGTCCCCTTCCTCCGCCGAGGTACTTGCTATAGGGAGGGGTGGGGAGCAGGGCACCAAGGGAGCCACAGATGGGCCCTGGCCCCTTCCCAGAGGTGGGGACTGGTGGCAAGTGGCTTAACCTCTTTGTGCCTCAATTTCCTTATCTGTAAAATGGGGATAATAATAGCCCCTGTCTCAGAGTTGTTGGTAGGGGATTGACTGCGTTAATACATGTAATGAGCTTGCCCCAGTGTCCAGCACATAGGGAGCATTCATGAAATGTTCAATATTATTGTTTGAGCCTCAATGATTGCAGTTTCTTCTAGCTTTTGCCTTTCAAGGTCCTGGCAGCCCAGCAGATTCACCTGAGGAGCTTCAAAAGATGCCCAGTCGTGGGGCTGGCCTGGTGGCTTAGTGGTTAAGTTCGCGCATGCTCACTTCAGCCTGGGTTCGCGGGTTCAGATCCTGGGCGCGGACCTACACACCGCTCATCAAGCTATGCTGTGGCGGTGACCCACATACAAAATAGAGAAGATTGGTACAGATGTTAGCTCAGGGGCCATCTTCCTCAAGCAAAAAGAAAAACCAGAAACATGGAGGAGGATTGGCAACAGATGTTAGCTCAGGGCCAATCTTCCTCACCAAAAAAAAAAAAGTGCCCAGTCACATTTCAGGCCAGGTAGAGGGGTTCATATCATAGGTTTTAGAACTGGACAGGTCTGGGTTCTAGGATCTGCAATTTACCACTGGTTGACCTAAGGCAAATTACTTAGCCTCTCTGAGCCCCCATTTCTTCTGGAAGATGAAGAGATATAAACATACTAACACAAATGTGTGTGTATATTCATCATCACAGGGTTGGTGAGGATTACATGAGATTAGGTATATAAAATGCCTACTTACACAGTGCTTGGCATCTAGCAAGTGCTAAAAACTGCCTTTTAAATTTTTACTCTATAATTTACTCATTCAACAAATATGCATTCCCTACTTCTTTATTGATTCATTCGATGAATGCTTCCCAAGGCAGGTGCTGAGCTAGATGTCAGGGATACAGTGATGGCCCATAATCCGCCTGGCTCCTGTCTAGTGGGGGGACAGATATTTAGCAAATCAGGACAAACACAGAGGGAAGCGTTCTGAGGACAGGAACCCAATGTAGTGCTGGGGTTACGAGCAGTGACTCTGGAGACAGGCGGCCTGGGTTCACATTATGACTGTACTGTTTACAAGAGGCAGAACCTTAGGCAAATCACTCTGTCTGCCTCTGTGCCTCAGTGTCCACATCTGTAAAATGGGGGTAATTATAGCACCCACTTTAAAGGATTATTATAAGGATAAAACAGGGTGTGTGTGTATGATGTATGGCCTTAAACTAGGGCCTGGAATAGAACAAGTACTATATAAGTGCTAACTACTAATAAAGAAGAGAAAAAGAGCCTAATAATGTATAACTGGAGAGGAGGGTCCAAGACATCTTTCCCTTCTTCTGGTCTTTCCATAATCCATGAAGTTTTGAGTTTCTCTAATTTGTGTTATGAAAACAATAGACATACTGGATATATTTTTAAAACTAATATGTTGCCCTCACACACTTACAATCATTGTTCAGAGTTCTTCAAGTGCCGGAACGGAGTATCTTCTCGGGGGAGTGGCGGGGGAGCGAGGGAAGGTGACTCAGGCCTGGGCCTGGGCTCCTGGGTCAGCCGTGGGCCTGACCGAGTCTCCTCTCTCTCCCGCAGGGGTCCCGGTGCTCCACCTCATCTCCACGCCCTTCCCCTCTGTCTGGCACACGCCTGATGACTCTGAAGCCAACCTGCACCCACCCACAGTACATAACCTGAGCCGCATCCTCATTGTGTTCCTGGCTGAATACCTGGGGCTCTAGCCTGCCTGGCTGACTCTGAAGGAGAAGTGTCCAGCAGGAGACGTGCCGAGGGCACCTGGAGCCAATGGAGCTCAAACCGGGCCCGCTTGGGGTGTGCTGGCTTGTCCTTAATACCTTCGGCTCTGCTTGGGCTATGATTGGAAGACCCTCTTTCCTTTGACTATCTTAAGCTGCCACTCTTCAAAGACATAGAAGAGACCAGTATGGGGGTGACAGCCAAAGGAATCAGAGCTCGGCCCTGCCCTGAGGGAAACACTTGGGCTGAAAGTTTGCAGAGGCCAAATGCTGTTCTCAGGTTTAGTCGGCAAACCTCGCATTGGCATCTGGACCAGCAATACAACCCAACCAAATGAATTCCCTGTGCCTCATGTTTTTCTGTCAGTTTGTTCTGCAGAATGGCAGCCTTGCTACTGCACCAGTCCAAACCTAACTTCCACATGGATATGCCACGTGGGGCCCACAGAGGATGCGCTCATAAGCAGGAACAGAGGAGACGGAAGCCAATACTTGAGACCTCTCGATTCTGCCAGCTCCAGTGGGCATTAAACCAGTGTTCCTGCAAAACGTATTCTACAGAACTAGCACAAATAGGTGTTGCGTGAAAAAGGGGATTAAAAAAGCAGGGTGAAACAATATTAAATGAGTTTCTTCATTGCACAATGTGAATTTTCAAGAGTAAGATGGAGAGTGCAGTGTTTTCCCAAAGTATTTCACCATGGAACCCCTTTATTGGGAAGCACCTCACAGAACTAGGGTACCTCAGAATATACTTTGGGAAACACTGGGTTTTGATAGTTTGAGTGCACTTATGGTAGCAATGGGTCAGACAGACCTAGAATCACTGCAAACAAGTTACACCAAACCATCCTTTCCCTTTCAGCTGTGGGTACAGGAGTGCGAGACAGTGCGTGTAACTGCCTCTAGTGATGGCCTGAGGATTTATTTCCCAACTCTTCATTTTTAGACTCAACTGGGCTGCTTATTAAAAAATGCAGACTCCCATTCTAGTCTGGGGGGGACCTACTGAATCAGAACCCCAGGGAGCCGCTGGGACTCTGTAACCAGCACCTCAGGAAGACTCAGGATCAGCAAAGTTTGGGACACACTGCCCTTAAGGTTACAGTTTGGTGCGTTCACAGCTTAGCAACCTAAAGAAAACCGTAAAATGGAGGGCGCCTAGAAAGGGAGTCATGCTGGGCTCTATGCCTGCTGATTTTGTGACTTGGATGGAGACCCCATAGGCAGCAGGGACGCCAGGCCAGGATGGAGGGTTATTAAGTAGTGAAGGTGAGCATCGGCCTTCCAAGCCAACACAAGGCTGGAGAAGACCCAAGAGAACTCATGGGCTGAAACTCAGGATATCAAATAAGAGAGGACAAACTGAAGGTCCTCAATTCACACTCTTCCACAGTGAATTTATGGGCACCCACTGTACACCAGGCACCATGAGCACTTTATATCAGCTCATTTAGTCTCCCCCACATCCTGAGGTCGGTACAATTTCTGTTCTCATTTTGCAAATGAAGTGGCTAGGGCTGAGTGACAACCAGCTGGTTACAGAGCCCAGATTCTCACCCACAGCTGTGCTCCTAACCCCATGTCCTACCTCCCTTCCAGAAATCACCTGTGCTGGACCAACAGATTGTTGACAAACAGTAGCTCCTGAAGCTTTTAATTGGCACAAGTTAGAGTGGGGTCAGGGCAGGGGACTAATGGCCTCTTAGAGGCGGACTTGGCAGAAGTCCAAAGTTCAGACAGGGAAGTGACATTCATCAACAGCTGGGGTGGCGAGGGTCTCAAACCACAGGGACAGTTCCGGTTTCTTCATTTCTTGTGTGGCAGGCATGGTGCCAAGTACTTGAAAGTGCACCATGTCCCCTTAGCGTCACAGCCACCCCAGAAGTAGGCGAGACCACTGTCTCCATGTTAGCGAGGGGAAGCAGTGTGTCAGTTACAGCCCTGGCCCTCAACGCCTTACTGCACCACCTCCTGGTTGAGTGTGCAACACACCAGGCCTGAGCAAGGGGCCTGAGGCACATTTTCTGCTTGAATTCGGGGTAAGGATTGTGAGCTTCATTTTATGGATAAGGCTGCTGAAGTTTGGCAAGGCAGTGTTTCCCCAGCTCCCACGTCTCCCAGACTTGGGCTTCCCCAGTTTCACGCTATGAAGGGGCCACTAGGTGGTGTATCTGATAAGCACAATTGTTGAGCATGCTACACGTGATGTTGCACATATCAACCTTTTGAGGAACTGTCAGTATTTGCATTTTTCAGATTAAGAAATTGAGCTTCAGAGAAATCAATTGCCACATATCACATAGCTAGACACTTTCCCTGTAATACGCTAGGTGTACATTTTGTTTTTATTGATCCTGCTTACGACTCATTGGGCTGATTAATCTTTTACCAGTCTGGACTTCGCAACCATCGGGTCTTTAAATATTATCTTTGCAGTTTGCTCTTCTCATTCTAGAATGCCAATTCATGTGTTACATTTACTCACTCTGTCCTCTGTAACCTTTCTTTCATATTGACTCAGGTTTTTTTTTCTTTTCTGTTTTTGTCTCCATGCTATTGTTTGGACCTAACTCTAGTTCAATAAATCTCTCTTTAGCTGTGTCTAATTTGCCATGCAGCCCAGCCACTGAGTTATTACTTTGGTTAGTGTATGTCTGTGGGTTTTTTCTTTTCATAGGCGGTAGGCCATTTTTCAGGTCTGGGTTACCTGCCGATATTTCCAGGCTCTTGCATTATAATCTGCGAGTGACAGTTTCACCATCTGAAACCTTTGTGGGTCTGTTTTTGCTCTCGTTTCTGCTGGTTCTTGTTACTTCCATGCATGTTTGGTTATTTAACTATGTACTAACTGTCTGGAAAATTACTGGTGGTGATTCTAGATGACGGTTTTTTCCACCAGAAGATTTACGTTTGTTTCTGCCAGACACCTGAGCTAGAAGTACCCCGGAACACATAGGTGATGCAGACCTGGCCCGCAAACCTGAGCCAAGGGCCAGCCTGTGACCAATTCTCAGGGTCTGCTTTTTTCTTTCCTTTGGTCTTGTGCGTCCCTCGCCATTCAGAACATCTCTGCAGTCTTCTGGGTCATACTTACCTGAGCTTATAGTGCGGTGGGATGCCAGCTCCTATCAGATTCTCCACCTTGGGCAGGCTCTAGCCTTCACTTCTGCCTGCTTGTCCCAGTAAGGCTACAAGTAGGAAACCCAAATTTGTTCACATCAGCAAATGCTCTCCGAGCAGAAGTGGTTTCAGGGCCCCATGTACCCTCACCCTTAAATTTTTGGCTTAGTGTATCCTTAACTGTATTTTATTGGCTATTTGATGCTTTTAAGATTTTTTACTTTTTTTTTTCAGCAGGATAGTCCAAATAATCTGGCCCTTCCTCCACAGGAAACTGAAGTCCTACAAAACCAAGCCAAGATTCAAACCCAGGTCTCTTTGATTCTAAAATCTAAGTATTAAATAACTACTCTGAGATATCCTACTCTCTGGAAATTCTGGTTCTCTGATAAGAATGTCAGAGACTTAGCTGCCTCTCAATATCCATTTTCCCCTCTTCTTTTATACTTGAATTTTTAGAATGTCTTAATTCCCCCTTTTTCTTTAGTAAAAAATTAAGTGAATATTTTAAAGCTTTAATTACAGGGATTTTTGTTGGGCATAATGCACCCAACTAAAAGACTGCATTTCCCAGCCTCCCTTGCAGCCCTTCCATATGGCTAAGTTCTGACCAGGGAGATGTATAAAGAAGTGTAGTATAGTACTTCTGGGAAGAAGCAGGCTTCCCTTCATGCAAAATGGTGATGGCTGGAGTTCTAGCAGCCATCGTGCACCATGAGGATGAGGGCCATAGCCAAAGGAGGATGGAATAGTGAGCTAGAAGGAGGCTGGGTTCCTGATGACTTCAGGGCCACCATACCTGCCCAACACTGAATTCCTAAAGAAATAAAAACTATCTCAACTTTTTCCATCCCACCATACACGGGCCCATGACTCCCTTTTCCCCCACACCCCCTCCCTGAACAACACACAAACCAGTCTGGGCCCAGCCTTATAAATATTGATTTTATAGAAAGGACCAATGCAAAACTGGTCAGATGCCACAAGCTAGAAGCTTCCAGAACCACAATGATGAAAAAAACAAAAAGAAACCCCAAACAGAACAAACAAAAATACCCCAGACCAATTGCCTGAAAATCAAGGTCTCAGATGAGCAAAGGATTCTAAAGAAACACATGTAGCTGGGGACGGAGAGACCCCAATGCCTGAACAAGTAGAGTGGAAGGAAAAACAAGCCAGAAATTCAAACCCACAGTCCCTGCCCACCGGCCCCCCACGCTGTCAAGAGCGAGGCAGAGGGCTTCACAGCTTTTGTTTTGGGGGGGGGGGTGATGGCAATAGCTTAAATAACGGAGAGGGGGGATTTTTATACTTTTGACTTTTTTTTTTCCTCTTCCCCTTTAGGGGAACTAGAGAGACAGGTAGCTTGAGGTTAAAGAGAAAACAGCGGTTTTTATTGTTTTAAAGGGGAAAACATCTAGAAATGGCAGGCTGCCAGGAAATGTGCCAAATTTGATCTGTGATCTGATGGCCCCCAACTCCTAAGGAGGAGGCGAGCCCTGGTGTCACCGGTTAGGAGAGGACCCAACCTTGGGTGCTGCAGCCTCTTGGGAGAACACAGCTCCAGAGACAAAGAATCGGAGGAAGGAGCAGAAGGGGGCCAGAATGGGGGAACTCTTAAGTAGTACCAAAATTAGCTGCCGTCTGCTCCCTGCTGGTGGGTCCCTGGGGTGTAGAGAGTGGCAGGGAGGGTGTTGGGGCTGAATGGAGAAGAAATTGAGATGCTGATTAAAAAAACACCCTACTTGAGGGTCCACGGCCCTGGGTCTGAAGAGTAGAAAACCAATGGGGTCAGTCAACCCGAGTGTCGTCCTGGGTCATCCCCCTGAGCCCCATCTCAGTTCTGGACGGGGGTCAGCGCTGCCTGGACTGGGGGTAGGGGCTGCTGGCTCAGTCCTGGCCCTCAGCTCCCAGGGGGAGGGGGTGGGCATGGTGGGCTCTCCCCCCCCTCCCCCGGCTTCACCTCCCCTCCTCCCGGCCAGCCCGGCCGCCCCCACCGCCTGGCCCATTGCAGGGCAGGACCCAGTTGTTATCGTGCAGACCCAGGCGGCAGCCAGGCGTCTCGCGATCGGCTCGGCGGCAGCACATCCAGTAGGAACGTCCGTAAGGCAGGTCGTGGTGGTAGGGCTTGGGGTGCCAGCGGCAGAGCGACACATCGCCCTTCTCGTATCTCTTGCGGCACTGCTTGCAAGGGTCATCCCGGTAGAGGGGGTCGCGGCTCCAGCGCGAGTCTGTGGCCCGCACGCCGAACGCCTCGATGATGCCCTTGAAGTGGTGGCAGGTGCACTTGAGGGCCGCCAGGGCCCGCGTGGGCAGGAAGCTGAAGATCTTGACCAGCACGTGCTCGGGGAGCAACAGCATGTACTGTCGCGGCTCCAGCAGCCTCTGGATCTTGAAGCGGATCTCCAGGAAGTCGTGCGACACGTGCCGGTACAGGCGGCACAGGGAGGTGTCCGCTGTCCCCTCAGCATCGTCCGGGCCTGGCGTGGCGGCCGGTGAGTCAGCTGGGGGAGGCTCGGGGGGCCCGTCTGGCCCCCGGGACTGGAGGAAGAAGAGCTGGCCGGGTGGGGGCGGCTCCTCGGGGCTGACAGTCAGGCACACAGTCTCCTCCTTCACGTTCTTGGTGCCATCCTTGCCAAAGAAGATGCACTCGTCTACCACGCCTGTCACCACCACATCCACGTGGAAGCCTGACGCTCCACAGTCCCGCGCGGGGGGTGGAGGGGGGGCCGGGGGAGTGTCCTCGGGCCTGGCAGGGGCTGGGGTCTCGCCCTCGCTGGCTTCATCCGCCCTAGCCAGAAGGAACTCCACATTGCTGGGGAGGGCATCCCGAGAGGGGCTGATAAGCTGGTACAGGTCACAGGTGATCTTGTCCTTGGCTCGGGCCCCGGGCCCTGGGCTGCCAGGGTAGGCACAGCCGGGCCGGCCCCCGCTCCCGTTGGGCAAGCTGCCATCCGGTGCACGGGGCTCACGGCCATTGGAGATACGGAAGGCGATGCGCACCTCCCCGGGGCCCGGTCCAGGCCGCTCCTCCTTGCGAAGGCCCTTGGCCGGAGGGTTGTCCCGCTGGGCCTCGAAGTGGGCCACCGCCTCGGCGACACGGCTGCAGTCCCCGCCACCAGACCGCCGTTCAGACCCCAGCCCCTTGGTGGGCCCGCCCTGCTCAGCTGACACGAAGACCACGGGTGCCGGGGTGCCGGGGCGCGGATAGTTCTGCAGGGCCAGGGCGGCCCGCTGTTCCACCAGGGCCACCATCTCAGCCACAGAGAGCAGGTCCACATCCTCACAGGCTGAGGCTGGGGCACCCTCGGCAGGAGGGGGACCCTCCCGGCCCCCGGGGTCCGGCGGAGCCTTCGTGGGCTCCAGACAGCGCCTCCTCCGCTTCGCCTTGGAACTGTCACTGCCCCAGTGCCCTTTGACCTTCATGGAGCTGGCCCGGCTGCCCCCACCACACTGGTGCGCCACAAAGAAGGCCACCTTCTCCTTCGTGTTCCCAGGCTTGATCACATACCACGTGTCCAGCAGGACTCGACCCTCGTCCCCAGCAGCTGCTGCTGAGAGGAGCGGGGCAGGCTGGGAGGCAGGGGCCTCCGCCGCCAAGGTGGGCGGTGTGTTCTCCGAGTGGGCAGGCCCGTGCTCCGGCTCAGCCCCGCTGCCTGGCTCAGGGCAGGCTGCCGGCTTGAGGGCTGTGGAAGGTGGGCGCGGCTGGTTCTGCGAGTAGGTGCCAAAGGGCCGAGGGCACCAGAGCTGGAAGGGCAGGAGGCCACCGCGGTCCATTCTGGGCAATGGTGGCAGACAGGCAGGGGTTCACCACATCTCAGGACCTGGAGGGTGGTGGGGGGCTCCACAGGCCACCTGGAGACAGGGAAGAGGAGGTTGGGGAGCTGGGATAACAGCCTGCCCTCCGAGTACCACCCCAACCTCAACCTCCCCCGAAAGGACAGACCAAATTAGACCACCAAGAACTCTATTCCTGCCCCACTGCACAGCTGAGCTAATGGAGGGATGCAGAGGGGATGGGACCTGCTCTTTTAAACTCAGAGCGTGGCTGGAGCTGGCAGCTTGCTCCAACCCTACAGACCACACTCCACTGCCTGACTGCCTTCATCACGATCCAGAGGCCTCCTGCTGCCGTAACCTTTAAATGTAATCAAGAGCATCACGTGACAGACAGCTTCTCTTTTTCTATTTGCTCACCCAGTAACCAGTTCCTGACAGGTAAGAATTCCCAGCCCTGCCCCCAGCTATGGCTGCTTGAGCCCACGAAGGAAGGAAGGAGGTGGGCTGAGTGGGGGAAGAAAATCTGAGGTCAGAGCCAGACAGGCCTTTAAGAAATCAGCTCTTCATTTTGTTCAGGTCACGGGGCTTTTTGAGAATCTCTTCAAGCTGTGTATCCTCATCCAGGAAAATGCACACACTTGCACAAGACTGTGCAGGTAATTCCCCAAACACAGCCACAGACTCCCGGGATAAGAAGGCCTGTTCTAGTCTCGCCGCCTCAAATTGCACACAGGTGAACTGAGGTGCAGAGTGGGGAAGGGTTATGTAGCGCAAAACCAGGTCCTCAAACTTGGTTTCTGAACTTTGCAATTCAGGCTTTCTTAATAATGACCATTTTATTTTGCAGCGACTTTGTGTGCAGGACCTAATCTGCAGGCAATTCTGCTAATGAGTCCGACATGACCACTTTCCACTGCAGGAGCAATAGGTAGCATATCCCTCAGTCTCGATCATTCCCTGGCCCATCTCCCTCCAGACATCTCAAAACCAAAAAAAACCCTCCAAACCTCAAACCTTCCACATGCCTATAGACCAGGGCTCAGCCAACTATGGCCCCCTGGCCAAAAGTGGCCCACTGCCTGTCTTTGCAAAAAAAGTTTTATTGAAACATGCTCATTTGTTTATGGCTGCTTTCATGCCAATGGCAGAGTTGAGTAGTTGCAAGAGAGAGCATATGGCCTGCAAAGCCTAAAACACTCATTATCTGGCCCTTTATGGAAAAAGTTTGCTGACTCCTGCAGTATGGACTGTCCTTCTAAATTCAGGCAATTCCAGAGATACCACTAAAACCCCATTCCCTTCGTGGTCCTGTAGACACCATTCAAAATCCAGACAGCCTCCAACATCCAGAGACACCAGTAACAAAGGGAGTCCCAATCCTAAAAATCCTTACACCCCATAATCCCTAATCCCCCCTACCCCTCAAATACTCACAGCCTCTGCTGAAATCCCAGTTCCTCGCTAAAAAAAAAAAAAAAAAAAATCACCAAAGCCTGTAAAACCTATAGAAGGCTAAGTTTACCAACCACCAATACATCTAAACACCCAGGAATAGACACCAAGGCAGAAAGGTCCTTCTCTGTAGATGCGATCCCTCTACAACTTAGGCACCCCCTGACATTCCCCAACGACTTCTACTCTTATTCCAGAATCTCAATGCCTTTTCCAAATTCCACTTTAAACCTCTAAACCTAAATATATTCCCTCCAGCACAGAAGGTCTGATCTCAAGGCACCCCTCACAGATCCCATGCCTACCAAGAACTCCCACACACACAGCAATTTCCCAACCTCACAGATGCCCAATTTCCTAAAATCCTATACTCACCTCCAACTCTTTCTAAACCTCCATATGTACTCCCTAATTCCACAGGAGCTCCCCAAATGCAAAAGAACTCACTAAAATATAAAAACTCCCTAGCACATAAAACTAATCCCAAACCACATATTTCTCCAAGCCAGAAGAGCCCCCCAAATACTCCCAAAGAAGCCTCACAGATGTTCTAATAGCAGACACGTGCTTACTGCCGGCTCACTGGGAGCTGATAGGAACTGTTCTAACAATTCCTGCTAATCCTCCTTGGCCCCTGTGAAGCAAGTAGCGTTCTTAGTCCAGATTTCCCGATGAGGCTCAGAAAAGTGGAATCCCGTGTCGGGATTCAGACAGGTGGGAAGAAGTCGAGGCAGACCCAAACCCACGCGTTCTGGTCCCAGAATTGGTCTCTTAGACTCTTTACTTTGCTTCTAAGTCTCTCCGTGGCTCCCCACATCCTATACCCACCCAACACCCCAAACCACAAAGGAGACCCCCTACGACACAACCGAACCTTCCGTATTATAAAAGAACCCCAAACACAACCCCAAGGCGCCCCCTAGGCTCAAGTGAACACCAAAGTATCCCCCACACCCAGGCAAAAACTCCCCCAAGTCCCAAAATACGCTTAAAGGCAAACAGAACCCCCAAATTTTGTAACTGTCTCCCCGGAACCCGCCAATCCCCACACGCGACCCTCGTAACCTAGACACGCCCCCAAAACGCCCTCACCCCCGAGCCCCGCCCCCTCGCAACGGGAGCGGGTGGAGGCACATACGCATGCGCAGAAGAGGCCCGCCCCCTTGCTACTTTCCTCGGGCCTTCGCGCAGGCGGGCGCGCGACTAGTTTCCCTCCGCCCCTTTGTTGACAGACGCGCGCGTGACGGCCCCAGCCAATGAGCGCCCGCCGTTCGGGGCCGTGCCCATATAAGGAAGGCCTTGGCGAAGGGGCCCAATTTCGAAAGAGGGCGGAGTAGGCGAGAGGTGACGGAGTGGGTGTGGAAACAGCCGAGGCTGAGAGAGCGTGGAGCAATTCCCAACTTCCTGCTAAACGGAGGAACAAGGCCAGGACGGAGGCCATGGCATTCAACGAGAGGTTTCTTATGCGACGTTCCCTCTAAACAGGAGCCCTGATTGACAGTTGAGATTTAAAGGGCCAAGCAGCTCCGGGACTGAGACTCCAGGGCGGAAGGAGGCGGGCAGAACGATCTGAGAGTGCCCACCTTTAGTTGGGAAACTTAGGGGCCGAGATTTACTGCGGGGGGAAACTGGGCAGCGGGATCACACAAATGGGCAGTGGGCTTGGCATTCAAGGCTCAGGCCGAGTGACCAAAAGGACTTCTGGGTTTAGCCTTTCCAACCAGGCACCTCAAATCTGACTTAGACTTGGTACAAGAAAATAGGAAATACCTCAATAATGGCTTTTTAATATTGATTACCTGTTAAAATAATATTTAGGATATAATTTAGCTAAATAAAAATATTTAAAATTAACTTCATCTCTTTTGACTCTTGTAATGTGGCTACTAGATTTTAAATTACACATACGGCTCACATTATATTGCTGTTGAGCCGCGCTGGTCTAGATCGTTTCAGTGCCAGGCCAACTCAAGAGACACCCAAGGGTGGCTCCACTGCAGGCCCCTGTCCAGGCATCACCTGTCCCCACAGCACCCTGCCCCCGTCCTGCCTGCCTGCAGCCATCCTGCACATCACAGAAACCCGACCCTGTCCCTATGCTGCTCACAACCTGCCATGACTCCCCAGTGCCCTTGGGAAAAAGCCCAGGTACTCCACTGGTCCAGCCTCACCCCTCCCAACTCGTCCACACCCTCCGTGGAGCCAGGTGGGCATCTGATCTGACACAGAGAGTAGTTAGAGTACTCGGGCCTTGTCTGGTCCTCAGTAGGAGCTATTATCATGTCCACTGTATGGATGAAGAAACTGAGGCAGGACAGGTGACCTAACCAGCCCAAGGTCACACAGAACTGGTGTGAGTTGGAGCAGGGATATGAGCCCAGGGAGTCTGATTCCAGATTGCTGCACTCTACTGTTTCACTATATACTCTCTGGGGTCTCAGCTCAGCCATCGCCTCCTCCAAGAAGCTAACCCCCCAGGCTGGGTCAGACTCCCACATTGGTGTCCTTGCTATCTAATCCTCAGAGTCACCAAGCTCTTTCCTTCCATGGTCTTTGCATTTGCTGTTCCCACTGGCTGGAATGCTTCCCCCCCAGATGCCCACCTGGCCCAATTCCTTATTTGAGCAAAGACTCAAACGTAACTTTAATAGAGAGGTCCCCCAAGCGCCCTTCCTGCAAACTGCCCACCTGCTCAGAGGGGGACCTCTGGGTTCCCTCGTCCCAGCCCTGCCCACTCTGGGTCATCACTGTCTAGGGATGGATCTGTCTCTTCCACTACTGGACTGTGAACCCCCTGATGTGGGGGGATGGGGTGGGGAAGAAGGGTCAGAGAGATCATGGTCATCATGGTGTCTCCAGCAGGACTGCCCAGCATGGGACTGAATGGATCAAAGCTCCCCCCCCTGAGGCTCCATGTCCTAAAGGCAGTGTAAACTCTGTTCCACACCCAGGCTGTCTGTGTCCTGGCCAGCAGGGTCACTAGAGCAGAATTTTCTAACTCCCCACACACTGGGCCCAGCACAAGCCCCTATACTAAGTCAGCTTTCAGAGAATGTGCCAGGAAGACCCATTTATTGTACATCGTGACCCAGAAAGACTGAAAATAAAAGATGGAAAAAGACAGACTAGGCAAATCCGAACCCAGAGACAAATAGACAGGTGACATTACCATGTAAAAAAATAACAATGACAAAAACAAAAGGTATTATTGAAGACAAAGATGGTGACAACACAAGCTGACCCATTATACACAAAAGTTCTCAACATATGTGAGGCTAATAACACGGCCTCAAAACATATAAAGCAAAAAACAAGACTGACAAAGAGTTTGGCAAATCCACAGCGTAATGGGAAACCTTAACATCTCTCTCCATGAGAGATGGGTTGAAAACATAAAATTACTAAGGACCTGAACCACACAACCAACACCCTTGATGGAATGCCCCCAACAATTAGAAAATCCACATTTTTACATCCCTAGCGTGACATTACACAGAGGTCCTCCTGGGTGCTGGCCCTCGGTTGGTCACTGGGGACACAGAGATGACACTGAGCTCACCAAGAAGAGCTCATGGGAAAGGGGGCAGATGTCCCATCGTGACCAACATGAATATATTAGAGAGAAAATGATGATCACCACAGCAGTTGGCACGGAGCCCTCACCAGGAACCTTTACTCGAAGCGTTTGACAAATATTACTTCATTTAATTCTCACATTGTCTAACTATTTTTAATCTCATTTCAAAGATTAGGAAATGGAGGCAGAGAATGGCTAAGTAATTGCCCCCGGTCACAGCTTGGCGGCAGAGCCCTGAATCTAACAGGCTTGGCTGACTGCAGAGCACACGGAGTTCATGCAGTGCAAGCAGCTTCATTTAATGAGTGTTCCGGGCCCTTTTCGTGGATCATCTCATTCAGTCCTCAAGGCCTTTGCACTCTCTGCTCCTCCTGCCTAGAATGCTCTTCCCCATGTATTCACAAGGCTCACTCCCTTACCTCCTTCAGGTTTTGTTCAGAAATCACCTCTGGAAGACCTTCCTTGATTTAAAACTGGAGCTTCCACCAACAGCCATATACACTCCCCTTCCCCGATTTTTCTCCCTAGCCTGTTACTATCTAATATACTATAAACTTTGTTTATAAAGTGTATTGTCGGTCTCACCTCACTAAAATGAAAGCTCCCCCAGGGCTGGTATTTTTGTCTTGTTTTTTCACTGCTGTATCCCCAGCTTTTAGAATAGCGCCAAGCACTTGGCTCCGCTCAGTGTGGTCCCTCATGCCAGCAGCAGCCCCTGGGATGTGTTAGAAATGCATCACCTCGGGCCCCAGCCGACCCCTGCTGAATCAGAATGTGCACTTCAACAAGATGGCTAGGGGATTCGGATGCACATTTCAGTTTGAGAAGCAATGCGCTAGCACATCGTGGGTGTGCAATGCGTATTTGAAAAAAAACGACGCCACTATGCTGTCTGCCTTCTACACATTTGCTACTGGGGACCTCTTGTGAAAAGCTGGCTGGTTCCAGCCAAGTCCACCCGTGGAAATCCTGCTCCCAGGACAGAGGCAGGAGCCCACTTCCTCTAGGAGCTGTCCCCATGCCCTCCCAAGCTACGTGGAATCTGTTCCTGTCACCTGCCGTTGCTGAAGGACAATGACCTGGGTGAAGGCCTCTCTCCCCTCCTCCCTGTGGCTTTCTGGAAGGCTGGGACCTCTCCTCAAAGGCGCAGCTGCTCCAGCCTCCGCACATGGCTCGCTGGCCTAAGTTAGCTCTTCTGGCTCCATCCTTTCCATGGGAGCCAGAGAGATCTTTCCAGACACACATCGGACCACATCACTCCCCTGTTGAACACCCTCCCATGAGAAGTGGAAGTATGCAAAAAATACATTTCCAGGTACCCTTTCTCAGGAAGCTACTGGAGGATTTGCTCCACCAAAATGAAGGAGTAAACCAAGAAAAAGGAAGCTATCAGATCAAGGAAATAAGATCCAACCCAGAAGAAAGGCAAAAGGAATTCCTTGATGGAAGTAAAGGAAGATCCTAGGAGGATGGCCAGGCAGCAGGCCTAGGGAGACCGTGTCTCCAGAAATACACAAAGAAAGGAGGAAGGCTGACAATTAACAAGCTAAGCAGGGGCCGGCCTGGTGGCGCAGCGGGTAAGTGTGTGTGCGCTCTGCTTCGGCAGCCCGGGGTCACAGGTTCGGATCCCGGGCACGCACCAATGCACCACTTGTCAGGCCATGCTGTGGCGGCGTCCCACATAAAGTAGAAGAAGATGGGCACGGGCCATCTTCTGGGCCCGTGGCCATTGCCCAGGGCCAATCTTCCTCAGCAAAAAAAAAAAAGGGGGGGGGATTGGCATCGGATGTTAGCTCAGGGCTGATCTTCCTCACACACACACAAAAAAAGCTAAGCGTGCAACTTAAGAAGTTGGAAACAACAACAGAATAAACCAAATGATAAAGAGCAGATGCCTAACCCCCCCCACACTGACTCAGGTGACTCCCATGGGGCGCCTCCATCCCAGGGTGGCAGCTGTCAGGGTCATGCCAGCACAGGGCTGGGCACAGAGCGGTGCCCACGGTCACACAGGAACCGGTGGCAGGACACCAGGGCTCTGTTCCTGGTCCTGCTCCTTCTATTCCCCACCCTCCGGAACCCGCCACCCCTGTCGCCATCACCGCCCCTTTGTCCACAATCCTGCTCCATCCATACTCTTTTTCTTGGCTTTTTGGCCTCAGGGTCTGCTGGCCTCTCTGTCTCTCTCAAGTTTTCCTTTCCAACTAACAGCTCTCCAAAGGTAGGAATCATCTGATCCTCGGGATCTAGGATCCAGGACGCAGACAGAACTCAGGCAGGGCCTACCAGCACCTCACCCAGCTCCCCCACTTCTGGGGCTGTGACCTCAAGCAAGGTGCTCAACCTTCCGTGCCTCAGTTTCCCCCACCATAAAATGCAGATAACACCAGAACCCATCCTTTGTTACTGTCGGGTACTGAGTCTCACCTATTAATTAAACAGATATTTACAGAAGAGCTGCCGTGTGCCAGGCACTGTTCTGGGCACTGGGGATATGCAGGGAAAAGGAGACAGAAATCCTTGTCCTCATGGGGTTGACATACTAATTGGAGAGAAGCTCTATAAACACACAGTTAAGTTTCAAAGTGGCAAGTGCTGTGGGGAACAAATATAGCAGGAAAGGGGGATCGGGACTATAAGATGGGGGAGGTTATGATCTTAACCAAAGGGTCAGGACAGCATCACGGAGCAGGTGACAAGCCAAGCCTTTCAGAAAACCTGTGCTTTGACGAATAATGCAGCTTTCCAGAGCTGCTAGAAATATACCATTACAAATGGTAAAAATATCATTTTGTATGAGTAAGCTTCAGACTAGCACAGGCTGAAAACGCATTTAGGATTTTAAGAAAAGGCAAAATAACTTGGAAAGCAGACACATTTTCTAAGACAAACAAATAATGGAAAGGAAAAAAGAGTGTCACATTACCCCAGGGCACCCAGATGTGACATAAAGGGACACGGATGAATGAGAGGTTGGTAACTTTTCCCTAAACCAACAGGTTTTCAGAGACAAAGTGTTAAAAATCCATGAAAGCAAAGGCAAGCAGGCCGAGCTAGCAGGAGGGGCTGAAAATGAATCAGTATTGAAAAATGCGGGCCAGCACCACCAGGGCTGCAAAACTGTCCCAGCCATGTGACAACTGCGAGCTCCCCAAGGGCAGTGTGTTGGGCTGCACCTGATACAGGCCCTGGCACATAGTAGGTCCTCTATCAACACTGTAGACTACTCATAGAATGAACCCCCACTTTCCAGAAGACGAAACTGAGTTCCAGAGAGGTTAAGCGACTTGTCCGAAGTCACACAGCTGGTGGGTGATGAAGCCAGGATTCAAACCTGGGTTCTGGCTCCAGAGCGTGTGCTCAATACATTTTTCTTGAAAGAATAAAAATCACAAAAACACCTCCCACTTATGGAGAGCTTCATAGGCACTAGGCATTTTATATACGTTACCTCATCAACTCCTTACAAGAGCCTCATGGTTGGAACATGGCTCCATTTTACATACGAGAAAACTGAGGCCCAGCATGGGAATGCAACTTGACCAAGGACACACAGCAGCAGATGTGAGGAACCTGGACCTATCTGAAGCCAAGACTTTTAATCATAAGCTTTCCTATCAAAGTCAGAGAACTTACGACTTAAAACTCCTGAAACCTTACAGCAAACGAACCAAACTGTTTCAAGATGAATTACCAAGTTGCCAGGCTGCCCAGCGAGGCCAAAATGACCCAAATGTTGACGGAGAAAAAAAAAACACACAGTTGTTAGAAATATTTCCTATTCACTGAAATACCTGGAGTTGGGCCAGGCTGGGCCAGGCAAGTGAATTATTTATATTTGGCTGGGAATAGGGATGGGGATGGGGACAGATTGAGTTTCTGAGCGCCCCCTCAGGGAGTCACCCTTAGACTTGGGAGCCTAGGAGTAGAGGGTAGGGAACCAGAAGAGTCAGAACACAGGGGCAACCTGGGAGAGAAAGGGAAGGAGGCAGCCTGCCTGATGCCTCCCTCACTGGTCCCTCTCAACCTGCCTTCTCTCTCAAGTCACAGTTTCCCATTCACATTCAAGAAAATGACAAGTCATGTAGATTCAGCACTTAGTCCAAACTCTTTACCTCCCTGAACCCTCTAACCTTCCCAGGATTACTCATCCCATTTTATAGTTGAACAGAGGCCAAAAGACTTGCCCAAGGTCACAAAGCAAGTAAATGGCAGATACTCACGACATTGTACTTCAGTACAAGGTCAGGGGACTAAATTACCGCAGTGAAACCACAGATTCTGAACCAGGATGCCTAGGTTGGAATCCTGAATCTGTCATTTAATGCTGGATGACCTTGGGAAAGTTGCTTAACTTCTCTGTGCCTACACCTTAGGACTGTTGTCTGAATTAAACGAGTTAATATGCACAAACAGCTAAGAACAGGGCCTTCCTGGCACTTCTAAACAATAAGTGGGAGCTGTAATCCACTGTGGGGAGCCCCCGCAGGCATCTGAGCTGGGGTGTGCCCAGATGGGAGCCAGGGTTTGAGAAAAAAATGCCCCTGGGCTGAAAAGAAGGGAATTCATTAGCACCTGTGACCGAGTTACATTCCTGGGGTGGGGAACTTCCCACCAACAGCTCTGAGACTGAGGATTTACTGCCAGCCAGGGTAACGATCTTTAGGAGCCTCCTCTTTTCTCAGTGGCATGTTGTTCCGACAAGACAGATAATGGCACAGAGTTTCACAGAGGGGAGACTTGCCCGGGTCACAAAGGAGCGGCAGAATAAGAGATCTGAATGCTAGACTGCCCATACAAATAAACTATACTTTTCTAAATTCCACTGCAGAAATGAGAGTGCCAAAGGTTGTCTCTATGACCCCTTCTGGCCATGTTATCCTAGAGTTCTGGGACTGTCCTGTTTATCGGGAGCCTCTGGCTGGACTAGGCAAACTATCGCTCCGTCCAAACCCCTAATCTCGCGCTCCCCATCCCACCCCCAGTCCTGGAGTCTAACCCACACACCACTCTACCACCGACTTCTCTCTCTCACCATCTCAACTTGCACTCCTGCCCCCAGTCCGATCCAGAGGCCCCAATTCACCGCAGCCACAGCTGGCCTCTCCCTCGGAGCCTCCAGACCCCCTCATCCATCTAGCCCTGACTCCCATGCCTTTCCACAACCCCTGAGCTAACCCCCTAGAAATTGCCCCGTTCAGGGCCTCTGCCTGGACGCCCAGCCCCTTCTCCAACTCGGGACTCCCTTCCCCAGCTCTGGGCTCCCTTACAACCAGTCCCAAAGCTCGACTCCTTCCCCACCTCCAAGACCCGTCCCCAGCCCCCATTCTTGTACTACTCCCTCGGGCTCCCACTCCTCCCAATCCCCTCCCCCAAGCGATCTCCCCTCGTCCAGCCCCTTCTTTAGCCCCTGCCTCTTCCCTCTCGCCACCTGGTTCCGAACCCCCGCCCCAGCTTTCAAGCGCCTCCAGCCCCGACTCGGGGTTCTCACCATCTCCTCGCGCCGCAGCTTCCTCGGCTACGCGGGTTTCCCCCACTCGCTCCTCTCCAGCCTCCCCTTCCGGGTTCCCGCCCCGAAGCCCGCTGGGAATTGGAGTCCGAACAGCCACGGACTACACCTCCCAGAAGGCAGCACGGTCGAGCTTGGAGGTGGGGAAGGAAGCAAAGTGGGCGGGCTGAGGAAAAGACCAACTCTAACTCCCAGGAGGCAGAGAGGGCACTTGGCAGCGCAGGCGCAGAGAGCGCCCCCGCCAGGCGCTCCTCCATTTTGGCCCGGGACCCCTGGAAAGAGAGTCGAGAATATTGCAAAGGGGCGTTTGTGAGGGGTGGAGAGTTGGGAAAGAGCAAGTTTATCGATTTACTTAAAAACTGATTAACATGATAATGAACAGTGCCTTTTAATTTCTCAAACATTTTCCCATCCATTTTTCCCCCCTGGTTTTCTTTCCACTACCCCCTAACTTACAAATGAGAAAATTAAGCTTTAGGAGGGAGGAAAGATAGCCCCATGCACTAGGAACTTGTCCACATCATGGTTAGAATAAAAGCTCCACGACGACAGACACTTTTGTGCATCTTTTTTTTTTTTGAGGAAGATTGGCCCTGAGCTAACATCTGTTGCTAATCTTCATCCTTTTTTCCTTCCCAAAGCCCCAGTAGATAGTGGTATGTCATAATTGCCCTTCTAGTTGCTCTGTGTGGGACACTGCCTCAGCATGGCTTGATGAGCTGGTGCGTAGGTCCTCGCCCAGGATCCGAACCCACAAACCCCAGGCCACCGGAGCAGAGCACCCGAACTTAACATCTGCACCACCAGGCCCGCCCCGTTTTTGTGCATCTTGTTCAAGCATCCAGAACAGTGTAAATAAGTGTCGAGTAAATATTTATTGCATGCTAATGATATACTGCAGACAACCCTAGTAAGAATGAGCCCAAATTTAAAATTTAAGCCAGAAAGAGATTAAGCCTCTTCTCCATGGCAACACAGCAAGAGAGTGATTTGAACTGAAATGTGTTAGACGCCAGGGCCTCTGCTGTCCACTACGTCGCGAGATCGCCTCCCCTTAAGCTATCTTTTCCAGTCCATCCTCCTCATGGGCCATTTCTAGAATGGAGAATTTGCACTATCAAGGAACATAAATCTTCATGAGGGAAACTGCTACTGAGGCCCAATTCCAATGGCCTTCCTTTTTGAGTCTTTTCTCAATTTATCGCTCTTGAACGTAGCCCCTGCCTCACTAGATTCTCTTGGTCTGTGAACCTTTCTGACTGCACTCGGAAGACCGCGGCTAAATTCGCAACTTTCGGCATGCTTCGCACACAGCAGGCCCTCATTAGACATGCGTCGAAAGGAAAGGGTGGACATGGGACACAAGAGGGCTGGAAGGGACACTCCAGATCTCTCTTTCTTCCCTAGAGTGGGCGGTTGGGCAGACCCCGCCTCTTCATTAGCATCCATCAGCCCTGGACCGCGGGAGTCGCCAGGGGGCGTGGCCAGGCGGGGCGGGGCCCGCCGAAAAGGCGGGCAGCTGGGTGAGCGCTGATTGGTCGGCACTTTGGCGCGCGCCTGCAAAGGCTGTGGCAGGAGGCGCGAGGCCAAGCTCGCGCTGTGCCAGAAGACAGGGCGCTTCTCCAGGCGCGCGTGCGCACGGCCACTCGCACCCTGCCGTTTCCCCTCTCGGGTCTCGCGCCAACCTCACCTTGGCGGGAACTGGAGGGGGCGTGGCCTGGCCTCAGGAGCGCACTCCTGCTCTGCTCCTCGGGCCTCGCGGGGGAGCCTCGCGCCCACCCCTCGCCCGGGCTAGGAACGTGCTGGCCGAGGCTGGCCTGTGGGGCTCGTGCGCGCGTGGCCAGCCTCCCGGACGGGCGCGAGACGCTGGCTGATCCGGCTCCCAAGGGTGGGCTGGCACGAAACCAGAAGGGGGTGCCTCACGCCATTTTGCACGTCCTGAGGCCGGTGCTGGAGGCCGAGGGGAATGGGGCTGGGGACTCCCCGGGCGCAGAGGAGCCGGGGGTCCGCTGGGGAGCTGCACGTTTTGGCCGTGGCCTCCCTCTGGAGGTTTCAGGGGGTCAGGAGGACAGGCGTGCCCCGGGTGCAGGGCCCGAGTTTGGGTGTGAGGCTGGGCCTAGGTTTTGGAATCCAGGCTCAAGTTTGAGACCCGGAAGGCCGAGTTTGGGCATCTGGGGACACAAGTCAGGATCTGGGGGTCTCAGGATTTGTGTCTGAATATAACGAGTTTTGGAATCTGAAGGCCTCCTGCAAGCTTTCCTCTTGGAATCTGGAGATCCCAATTTGGGGATCTGGCAGTCTTCGTTTTGAGTTCTGGGGTATCATTTGGGGGGTTTGGGTCTGATTTGAGAGGATTGAAGCCTCAGTCTAGACGTAGGGTTAAAATCTCAATGTAGAGTATGAGGTATGAGATTTAAGGTCTGGAGTCACAATTTGGGACTTTGAGAATTAAGTTTTAGGGCCCAGAGTCCCCACTTGGAGGATGGGGCTTCAATTTTAGAGTCTGGGTCTCTGAGTGAGGCTCACATGTGAGCTCTCAGTGTTAGGGTTGAGGGTCACAGCCTGAGGGTCTGAAGTGACAGTTTTGGGGTCTGGAGGTCTTTCTTTTAGGATGTGAGGTCAATTTGTGGGGCTGAGGTTTGCTTTGGGGGCGTTGGATTTCTTACTTTTGGATTTGAGTTCTCAGTGTTAAGGTCTGTGGTCTTTGATCTCAATATTAGGATTAGGGTCATATCTGGGGATCAGAGGTTGACACTTTGGGGGTCTGGAGTATCTCAATATTCGAGTTTAGGGTTTTTTAGGTTTGGAAGGGCTCCTTTTGGGGTTCTAGCTCCTCACTCTGGGAGTTGGAAGTCATAGTTTTAGTGAATTAATATTAGTTTAGAGATCTCAAGCCACAGTTTTCAGGCCTGGTGGTCTGACATCTCACTATTAAGACCAAAGTTCTGAGGTCGAAGTTTAGGAATATGCTACTTTTAGTTTTAGGTCCGGGTCATGACTTAGAGGCCCAAATTTACAACTTAGGATTCATGGGCTTTGGTTTAAAGTTTTCGGGTTTTAATTTAGTTTCTGGGCCTGTATTTGGGGGGGTTGGGGGCTGTATTTTGGGATCTCTCAGTGCTCCAAGGAGCACCATGGGGAAAACGAAGGCTGCCCCTTCCTCGTGGAACCCCAGAGGTCACTAATAATTCTTTCTTTGTCCATCTCTGCAGATGTGGGATTCCGGCAGACGCGTGTGTTCCCCTGAACGGCCCAAACCCAGCTCCCTGAGTCCCAGTGAGAGGTAAGGGCTCTCCCGGGCCTGTCTTCCTTACAGCTCCAGCCACTCTGGTTGAATAAGAATAAGATAATGTTTACCGAGCATTTGCTGCTTGCCAGACTCTTTGCTAAGCCCTTTGTTTGTATGTTATCCTTTAATCCTTACAACAACTCCAGGGGGAAGTAGGTGTGACTATTACAGCCATTTTCAAGATAAGAGAACTCGGAGGTGGTTGGCAAAAATCATCTCTGGGGCCCTTGCAGGTTGACATTCTGAGTTTCTTAAGTGCTCTTCTTCCCTTTCTTTGATTCACGTATTCGTTCTTCCATCAGGCACCCGCCAAGTGTCGGGAATCTCATAGAAGGGATTTTCACGGCAGATTGAGGGTTGGATCCGATTTCTCCCTCCCTCCAAAGCCTGGATACAGGAAAGAGAACTGGAGTTCATCTTTTTCCCCACTGACTCCCCCAGTGACTTTCTGTCCATCCATCTCTTCAGTTATTTATTAACTCCAAAATGAAGCGTCTGCTTTGTTTAGGTTCTCTACTTGGGTACTGTGCTCAGAAGGAGCACTGGGAAGGAAACGAAGAATGTCTGTCCCACGGCCCATTCCTCCTGGAATCCCAGAGGTCACCAACAAAGCATTCTCTTTTTCTCCTCTCTAGATGTGGGGTTGTTGTGTTAATCATACTCTTAGTCGCGGTTCACAGAAACCTAGCTGAAACGAGCTTAAGCATAAAAGGAGATTTATTGGATCTTGAAACAAAAAATTCAGGGGCATCAGGCTTGGCTGGTTCCAGGTGGTGGTGGGGGGGTGTTAAATGATGTTGCCAGGAATCTGCCTCTCTTGGCTCTGCTGTTGTCTGTGCTGGCTTCCTTCTCAAGCAGCCTCTCCCTTTGTGAGGGCGAGATGGCTCCCAGCAGCTCTAGGCCCATATCCTGCCATCCCGACAACCCTAGCAGAGCGAGTCTCTTTCCAGAATCTGTTGACTCTGATTGGCCAAACCCGGGTTATGACCCCAATCCTGAACCAATCACTGTGCCTCTTGGCTGGACCTTGGTCCTGTGCTCCCTGGTGGAAGGAGAGGTTGGATCAGCCTCTCTGAACCACATGGACTGAGAGTGGGGGAGGGGTGCTTCCCCAAAGGAAACTATCACCAGAAAAGGGGGGGTTGGACGTTGGCCAACCAAAAATAATAGTTTTATCAACCGTAGTCATCCAATACAATCCCTCTACCCGCCTCTGTAACATCCCTAATCCCTAAATCAATCTGACAAATGACTGTCCACCCTCTGTCTTGAACTACCATTTCATGAGCACTCCTTATGTGCCAGGTACTTCCGAGCCACCTCCATTCTATAAATGAGTTAAAAACAGGCTCAGAGAGATGAAAACACTTGCCCAAAGTCACACAGCCTGTGGCAGAGCTGGGATTTCAATCCAGGTCTGTCTGCTTCAAAAGCTGGAGCTCATTACCGACTAATTACCGTGTCTCTTGGGACTGCCCCCTGCTTTGTCCCGCTTTGGGGCAGCTCTTACTCTTAAGTTCCTGCACATGTTAAAGCAAATGGGAGTCTGGGCCTTGCTTTCCCATATGTAATATGAAAAATTTGGGGGGCCGGCCCAGTGGCACAGTGGTTAAGTTTGCGCGCTCCGCTTTGGCGGCCCAGAGTTCGTGGGTTCGGATCCTGGGTGCAGACATACACACCGCTTGTCAGGCCATGCTGTGGCAGCGTCCCACATACAGAATAGAGGAAGATGGGCACAGATGTTAGCTCAGGGCCAATCTTCCTCACCAAAAAAAAAAAAAAAATTGGACTAGCTCTTGGTTAAGGCTCCTTCCAGCTCTCATAAAATAAAAGAACCAGGGAATATTTTGGCTGATTAGCTCAGGGAAGAGGCAACCCAGGAATTAGAGTCATTTGCCATTTCAAAGGCCGAGAGACCATCACAAGACAGAGGGAAAATTCATTAATTCAACAATTTTTTATTGAGCACCGACTAAGTGCCGGGCAGTATTCCAGGAGCTAGGACTATAGCCGGGCCGCAGTATGGCTTTCGTGGGCCTTAGGCAACTTTGCCTTCTTGGGCCCCTTCCTCCATTAAGAAAATATTAAAAATTATACTTTGCGACAGCCTTGGTAGAAAGACGAATATAACCCAAGTTAGATTATACTCATTTTTTCTCTTCTGATTTTAAAAGAAATTAAAGCATTTTCATGAGCCCCTAAAAATGTCACTGGCCCTAGGCACTGTGCTTACTGTACCTAATGGATCGGTCAGCCTGGGATATAGCAATAAATAAAAAAAACGAAAACCCCTGCCCTTGTGGACTTTATATTTATAATAAATAAAGAAATAAGATTTCAGATGCTGCTAAATGATATGGGGATGTGACAAAGAATGTGCTTGTTTAGATCCAGTGGTTAACCTGAGGAGGTTACCTTTAAGCTAAGCGTTGAATGGCAAAGAGGAAACCAGCCATGCAAAAATCAGGGCGTAGGAACATTCCAGGTGGAGGGAATAGTAAAGGCCCTAAGGCAGAGATCAACTTGGCGGTTTAGAGAAACAGGAAAAGGACTTGTGTGATTGGAGTCGACCTGTTCCCTGCAGACGCAGAGGGCAGAGCTGGGATTAGTGGGTGAAAATTATAGAGACTATGAGGAAAGAATTTGGCTAAAACCGGAACCATCCAGCAAGGAAAGGAGCAGCCTCGGGAAGGGTGCCTGGTCCCTGTGGGCAGAGCCCAGGTTTTCCTGTTCGGAACTGCTGCCCAGGAGACGCCAAGATTTTGTGATTCCTAGTCACCCTCTTTCTCCTCCCAATTTTTTTTTCTGGAACTTTCTGTCTTTGCCCAGAAGGCTCTCTCGGTGCTTTCTAAAACCCAGAGTAAACACCCAGGGATTAGAGTTGATAGGAAACCCTTTTTCTCAGACATGGTCAAATAACACCTTGAACGTAATTCACCTGGACACTTTTTCTTCCTTGCTTTCTGGGTTGTTTCTCTCTGGGGCTTCCAAGGGCTCCTCTAGAACAGAAGGAAGGTGGTTTGCAAAAAATAAACATCAGAGCTAGACAGGACGGGGGGGTCAGCCTACCCAGTTTTTCTCCAGGGATAGAACCACATTACCCTCGCCCCTCAAAGTTAGGGTTTCTGCCAGGAGGTAGTTGGAGACCAATTGGTGGGGTTTTTTTTCTTTCATTCCTTCATTCAGTTGACTAATATGTATACTCTCCTGTATTCATAGCGGTTTTGAGGGGATAAACTAATGATGTCATTCCCTGCGGAAAGCCTTTTAATGGCTTCCTGTTGGTCTTCCGTACTGTGAGCCTACAAGACCCTGCCTCGCCTGGCCCCTATCTCCTTCTCCAGCCTCATCTTACCCCACAGGACTCCTTGCTTTCTGTGCTCTGGACACTTCAGCTTTATTTCCTTTGACTTCTCCATGCTCCCTCGTGCCACAGGGCCTTTGCACATGCTCCCTCTGTCTGAAATGTTCTCTTTCCCTCTTCACCTATACATTTCCACTTGTCCTTCAGAGCAGGTTCATGCCAGGTTTACTTCCTCGGGAAAGACCTCACAGATCAGATCAAAGCCACCTATTAAAAGCTTCCATAACATCAAGCAACACCTCTCCTTTGTCCCTGTCAGGGCCGACTTCATGGGCATGAGCCCCATGCAGTTACAGGCCCTGTGCTTAGAAGAGCCCAACACTTGTCTTAATGCTGTCTCTCACCATCTTGAAATTTTAATTTTTGAACAAGGGGCCCCACATTTTCATCTGTAATGCTCCCCTCCCCAGCAAATTAGGTAGCTGGTTCTGGTCCTAGTTACAGTTTTAGGTTTGTGTGAAAATTTGATTCATGACTTTATTCCTGACTATACTGTGGGCTCTGCCAGGGGCTGTGTTTGTTTTTTATACTTTTATCCCTGTTACCTGTCACAGTTCCTGCACACAGTAGGTCCTCAGTAAGTAACTGCAGAATGAATAAGAAAGATTCTTTTAGGACTTCAGAGTTTGGTTAGGGAGATAAGCGTGTCTCCCACACTGCTCCCCCGTCTCCTCGAGGGCAGTGACTGCGTGATGCCTCTGCCTTTCCGGGGTCTCCACCACGGGGCCTGGCAGAGAGGAGGTACCAGTGTGAGTAGGGACTAAACACACATCTGTAACCAAGGGAGTGTTTTTGGCTTGGCCATGCTGCAGGGGACACAAAGCATTGTGGACATTCAGAGTGGGGGAGGAAGGCAAGGGAGGATGGGGCAGGTGGCAATTGAACTGGGCCCTGAAGGAAGGAGGGATAAGGATTGGTGGAGAGGAGGTGTTTGGGCATTCTCGAAGGAGCAGCATGAACTCTCGAAGGAGTAGCAATGGTGTGTAATTTGGGAGAGAGACTCCGATGTCTTTGTGTCCCCGTCTGTCAGGAGACGGGGTGGAGGTGTGTGTGCATGAACATATTATGAATTATGAATTCAGGGATTAGATCCTGGAAGTTCTGCATCTGCCCGGGAGTTAACTTCTTTCACGCCCTTATTTATTCGTTCATTTAGCAAATTATGCAGTGGGTTCCCGCAACGGGCCGGACCCTGTTCTAGGTGCTAGAGGTATAGTGGGGGCCCCCACCCGGCTGACAGCCCAGTGCAGGGGTCAGAGAAATGCGTGAGCAGGGCAGCTGGGGTCCCCTAACAGAGGTCTCTCACCTGTGCTGTGGAGTCAGGGTCAGTTGATGGGAGAGAAGCAAAGGAAGTAAGAGATGAGACCAGAATGGTCAGCCAGACCAGGCTGTGATGGGCATTATAAGGTTTAAACTTGATCCTTAATAATCCTTGATATTGGGATGGCATTGAGAGGTTTGAAGCACTTACTAGGCAGCTAACGTATCAGGTTCTGTACTGGGTGATTTCACACACGCTAATTTATTTAGTCTTCTTGATTATCCTGAGCTTGAATGAATATCCTCGTTCCCATTGCACAGATGAGAAAACCGTGGTCAGGTTTTTTTTCTTTCTGTGTTGCAGAAAGATCACGCTGCCATTAGTAGAGAGTGTGGCTTGGAGGAGGCCAGATGGGAGGCTGGAGACCCACGAGGACATCAATATGTGGATTAGGGCAGGGCGATGGAGATGAGAGAAGGGATCGGAGGAGGAATGGGCAAGATCTGGTGACCGATTGGACAGGGATGAGGGATAGTGATGAGTCCAGATGCCCGAGATTCTGTCTTGGCTGCCTGGGGCGGGAGCTTCTCTGAGATGAGAAACACTGAGGCGGGAGGTTTGGGAGTCAGACGCCAAATTCCATATTGGATGTGCTAACCAAAACCAGCTCTTGTCTCAAAACAGGAGGCAGAGGAAAAATCACACCAGCAAACTGCGCGAGCTGGCATTGCTGCTCCCCGTGGCCCTGAACACTGCTACCAAGAAGCTCACCAAGGTATGGGGACCGGAGGAGAGGAGGCGGACTTGGGAGGCGGATCGGACGATATCACTCAGCGGTTAACCTCCCCTGTCCTGGGAAACGTAAACAGACCCTTTCAGTGACCGCACTGAGAAGGGAATGGGCCTGCTCGGAGTGGGAATTTCTGGGAGTTTGCGATCCCATGACTAGAAGCCTGGGGGATCCTTTCTTGTAAAGGAGGCAGGGGCACAGGGAGGGGGAGAAGAGGCAAGGCGCAGGGACAGGTCATCACTTTGAGCGTCCAACAGCCATGGGTTTGAGCCCCCGGCTCCACAGCCACAGAACTCTGGGCTGGTCACTCAGGTTACTCAGCCTCTCAAGGCTCACGTTTCTCGGCTGTAAAGTGAGGGAAGATAACTCCGATATTGTGAGGCCAAAATGACGTAATTGCCATGACAAGCCCTGAATAAATGTGGTTCCCTCTCGAGTCCCTTGTTTTGTGACCTGGATCATCTCCACAAGCTGGGATAGATAAAGCTTCTCTGCCTGCCCTCAGTGGCTGCTCAATAAATGCATATACAGTCGTGCGTCGCTTAACGACTGGGCTACTTTCTGAGAAATGCATTGTTAGGCGATTCCGTCGTTGTGCGAACATCACAGAGTGCACTTACACAAACCTAGATGGTGTAGCCCGCTACACACCCAGGCTCTACGGTGCTAATCTTATGGGACCACCGTCGTATATGCGGTCAGTCGTTGACCCAAACGTCATTGTGTGGCACGTGACTGTAGTGCTGACCGAACGTCTTGCTCCCAGTGGGAATAACTTAATGTGAGACTCAGAGATCTTAAAGGCTTGGTGTGATGTTTTCTTGCTATAGTTCTTCTCATTCGGTCGTTTATTCATTCATTCATCAGCCATTATGGAAAGATTGTTAGGTGTCAGAAGCTGTCTTGGTCGCAGCAACGGCGGGCAGAGAAATTTGAGACCCAGTCCTCATCCTCGGGGAACTCAGAATCTGGTCAGGAAGATAAAGATTTGAACACGAATAACGCATCCCAGCTAGACTGTGCTACTTGGCTTCAGAGAGGTTCAGAGGAGCAGGTGTTTTGCACAGATTGTCTGACCCTAACCCTAACTGTCCCCCTGCCTACCACATTCCATCAGTCACCAGTCATGTCAATTCTCCCTCCTAAATATCTCTCAACTGTAGGTGCCTGTATTAGTTTCCGGTGGCTGCTGTGACAAATTACCACAAACTTAGTGGCTTAAAACAACACACATGTATTCTCTTACAGTGCTGGAGGTCAGAAGGCCAAAATCCGTCTCACTGGCCTGAAGTCAGGGTGTCAGCAGGGTTGGTTCTTCTTGGAGGCTCCAGGGGAGATTGCACTTCCTCTCCCTTTGCCAACTTCTGGAGGCCGCCTGTGTTCCTTGGCTCGTGGCCCCTTCAAGGCCAGCAGTGTAGCATCTTCAAATCTCTCTCCTCTCCCTCTGCTTCCTTCATCGTTTCACCTTCTCTGCCTCTGACCCTCCTGCCTCCTGCTTATAAAGGCCCTTGTGGTTACACTGGGCCCGTGCAGACAATCCAGAATAATCTCCCCATCTCAAGATCCTTACTCAGTCACATCTGCAAAGTCCCTTTTGTCATATAAGGCAACGTAGTCACAGGTTCCGAGGACTAGGACACGGATGTCTGTGGGGAGAGGCATTATGCAGTCCACCACAAAAAAAAAACATTTGAGGAATTTTGTCCTCTGTCCTCAAGCATTCGAGGATTTGGTGTGCACAGGTGCTGTAAGAAACTCTTGGAGGGGAGGGCAGATATGACTGGGACACAGTCCCTGCCCTGGAGGAGTGACAGTCTAGTCAGGGGACAGGCATCATTTCGTCACTGACCAGATGACCACATCTGCTCGTGGAATTCTCCCCAGGCCTCAGCTACTTTCTTTACCCTTGATTCCCTGCTGTCTTAATGCTCCATCTTCCTCCCCATCGTCATCCTTCCTTAGATTCAGTCCTGGGCCCCTGCTCCACGTACAGCCTGCGTCCCTGTCAGTCCCCAGCCTCCCACTTGACCAGTCTGCCTGATGTACGTCATCACAGCTCGCCCCAGGGCTGTGTGACGGTTCAGTCTGGTGCTCAGTGAACTCATGGGAGCTGTTGTGTGTGGCGTCGCCCGTGTTTGAGATTAGGGATACGGCTGAGATCGGCTGAGATCGTGGCGTCCTTCCTCACTATCCTGACTGACTAAGTGCCCCTGCCCCATATAATCCCATAGCTTCTTCTCCATCTGACCATCCAAGCCCTCAGCATATTACTGCACTCTTTCCTGGTCTCTGACCCCTTTAGGTGAAGAGTTCTGTGAGGGCGGGGGCCATAATGGATCTGTCTCCATCCCCAGTGCCCACAGGGCCTAGCACAGCAGACACCATAACAACTGCTCCCAATTTACTGAGAGGTCTGGGGCTCAGACCCTGAGTGCCGAGTGTTTTATACACATTTTCTCTTTTAGCCCTCTCCCCAAGCCTTGTGAGATACATAAGGGGAGGCTCATTTTTCGGTTTGAGGAGTCATATTGTTCAGAGGGACACAGCTGGCTAACAGCAGAGTGGGAGTCGATGTGTCTCATTCCAAAGGCCCACACCCTCAACCTCTCTGTCACTTGATGCTCAGTAGATGTTTGTCGAATGAATGAATTCCCTCTGTTGAGACAGTTACGGGACCATACGATCGTCCCTTCAGAAGATGTCTGGGATTCAAACCTCTAGTGTAGCCCCCAAGCAAACCTTCCTGAAGTATCAATTGCTGGCCTTCTGTCCTGAAATCTGGGATGATGCCCAATTGCCTTCGGCATAAGACCTTTATACTAGTAATAACAAGTAATTTACATATTACCAGAGTTTTAAAAGACTTCAGCTTAGCGAGTGCCGACCCCGTGCGGCTCCAGATGTTGGAGATACGAAGCTAAAAAGACAATATCTGCTGTTGAAAAACCCGTAATCTAGTTAGAAAAAGTTAGAAAGCTTCTTATTTAATCCCTTGGGAAGCTGGTAACGGTGTTCTCATTTGATCACCGACTAAGCATTTATTAGGCCTCTAATATATCAGGCTCTGTGCAGGGTGACTTCACACGCACTAATTTATTAAGTCCTCGTGATAATCCTCTGAGTGTGAATGAACATCCTCATTCCCACGGCACAGATGAGAAAACCGGGGCTCAAAGGAGTAAAATGACCCGCTCCCAGGACACAGCCAGTGAGTGGCAGATTGGATCCAGGTCCTTCCAAACTAGTAGCCTCTTGGGCTGTGTCCCATGTGTTCGTAAGGTATCACTTCCTTCCGTGGATCAGGAACATTTCAGTGACCGTCAGTATTGTATTTTATGGCACAGTCTCACATAAGTCCCCCCACGAGACCGTGGTTCCTGATTTGGGGTTCGGAAGATTACCGCTAATGGTTTTGTTGTTATTCTAGGGATCCAGTTCAATCTAAAAAATGCTTACTGGTGTTCTTCTCAGCTCTTCACCAGGCTCACTCCTTTCTTCAGGTCTCAGTTTAAACGCTGCCACTTCAGAGAGGCCTTTCCCGACACCCAAGTCTAATTTCAGAATCCCTCGGTATACACTTTATTCATAATGATTATCACACAGTTGATAGTTTTGTATGACTTATGAGTTTTTTAAGGTCTGTTGCCCTCACTAGATTGTAAGCTCCACAAAAGCAAACAAAAGTCTGTCTCATTCACCCCTACGAGCCTGGCCCTTAGTGGCTGGTAGTCTTTTTTAGCTTAGTATCCCCTATACCAACTCAGTCAGTATTTGGTGTCTGGATGGGTGATGCCTGCTGGGCAGGAGACGTGGCGCTCGGTGCTCCGGGGAGATTCATTCCTTCAGCAATCACTGGCAAAGCCACCCCTCAATTCTGTGTGCTTGGGATGCAGAGATCAACTAGCTACAGTCTCTACCCTCGGTTAGTTCAAGGTCAATCAGAGAGAACGACACATAGACGGATAATTATAAAACAGTGTGGCAAGTGCCTTTGTGGAAACAGGCCCAGGGTGTTACAAGAGGGCTGAGGAGGGACTGACCCAGCCTGGGCCAGAGGGTCAGGGAGGCGGGAAAACGTCTGCCAAGGAGGAGAAGCTGGGTGAGGGAGTCTGTGGGGACAAGAGGAGGGCTTTGCAGATAGAGAATACAGCATGTGCAAAGGGCTGGGGGTGGGAAGCCGAACAGTGTGTCCTGAAAAACTGGACCTGGAGGCAGGCAGACCTGGGTTCAGGTCCTAGCTCAGTTTCCTTAGCTGTAACTGCAGTCTCACTGGGCCACTGTGAGGACTAAACAGCAGAATAGGAACATCTCTGTGACGGAGGAATTGTTAGGGAGGGGAACGGGTTCCTGGAGCTTTTCAGTCTCCTGTTCCCTGGATCCTCATGTTGTCTTGGGCTCACTCTTGTGCTCAACTCTGTCTTTGTTTTGGGGGCAGAAGGAGATTCTGCTGCACGTCCTGCACTATATTCAGTATCTCCAGAGAAGCATCGATGTGGCCAAGGCCTTGCTGGAAGTCCACACCTCTGATGGGGAAGGTGGACCTGGGGGTGAGTAAGTTCAGCCAGTGTTTCCCAGTGCCTGCTCCCTGCCAAGTATCGTCCTGGCTGTCAGAGACACCGAGTGAGCCAGGCCCTCGCTGACCTCACAGCCTGGAGTAAGGGACAAGGCCAGAGATGTTGCGAACTCAGAGGATGGTGTCTGGGAAGACTGTGCCGGGGAGGGGCCTTAGAGCTGGGCCTTCGAGGACGGTAGAGGGGGGAACCCTGCCAGGCAGAAGAAACTATGTGAACAAGAGTGTGCGGGCATGAGAAGACATGTGTGGAATGTTTGAGGACAGGCGAGCTGGGTGTGGTCCGAGGGACCACGTAGCATCAAGATAACGTGCGCAGGCTCTGGAGTCAGATCCTGACTCAGACACGTGTCTTGTGACCTTAACCTCTCTGTGCCTCGGTTTCCTCATCTGCAAAACAAAACCGATACTAGTACTTCCTTTCTGTTTTTCGTGAGGATTAAATGGGTTAATACACGTAGAGAGGGTTGTAACACAGGGCCTGGGCATGCCGGTCATCCAGTACTGTGTGTGCCAGGTGCCGTCATTGTTACTGGTGTGAAAAATACATGGGCAGGAATGGTAGGAGATGAGGCAGGGACGAGATCCTGAAGGGCTTCGAGCGCCCGGCTAAGGAGGGAGATGAAGAAGGTGAGAATTACTGAAGGACTTTCAGCCAGGGGAAAGCCATGGTCGGATTTTTTTTAGGGAGGTCCCTGACATCTAGTGTGGAGGGCTGGGTATTAAGTGAGAAACTGCAGTCAGGGAGATGAGTGAAGATTCTGTTAGGAGTGATCCAGACAGGAGACGATGAGGCTCAATCCAGCGCTGTAGCTGGGAGTGTAGACAGAAGTGGGTACATTTGGGAGATGTTAATGAGGAAGAATTGAGAGGCCTGAGGGGGAGGCCCCGGGCGACCCAGGGGGGCTGGTGGAGCCCTCAGTGTCTCAAGAAGGTAGGAAGAGAAATTGGTTTGGGATGGGGAAGATAGGAAGCGTTTGGGAAGCTTTGAGTCTGTCTTCCTTCTCAGCCGAGGCCCAGAATGGCCCTGGGGAAACCTGAGTTTCCGCGCTGTGCCTCTGCCGCCTGACTGTGCAACCTCCGACAAGTCCCATCTCCTGGGACCCCAGTCCACATTTGTAGAGTCGGCCTGGGGATCAGGGCTGCCCCGCACTCCTCTGCCCAGGGTTGGGAAGCACGGTCTGGAAGGCAGGAGATGGGACGGGATGGAGGTGAGGGCCTCTGACCTGTCTCTCTCTCCGTCCTGTGCAGGGCTGGGTCGGAACCCAGCCGCAGGCCCAGCACGGCGGAGACACTCCACCCCGTCGAGCTCCCCACACTCTCGTAAGTCCCGTCTCCGGGGAGCCTGCCGGAAGCCTCAGAAGAAGAAGCTGACCCGAGCGTCAGGTACCGGCTGTCGGCGGAGACAGAACAGGAAGCAGGGGTCACACGGGAGCGGGGGTCCTTCTCCAGGGCCGTCACTGCTCCCTGGAGGCCCCGGCAGCCATCCTGAGCCCCTGACGAGGCTTCAGAGTCGGGCAGGCCTGGGTTCAACTCCTGGCTCCTCCTCTTACTAGCTCTGAGGCCCGGGGGGTCACTCTCCTGCTCTGAGCCTCAGCTTTCCCGTCGGGAAATGGCAGTGCCTGCCGCAGGCTGGTCTCTAGGATTGGGAGCCTGTGTGTGTGCCACTCGGGCAGTGCTTACGTGGAGAGGCAGCTGCTCAGCGCCCAGTGGAGGGAAGCTGCTGTCAGCATCCCTGGGCTGGGGCATCAGGGAGCATGTGCTGGAGGAAAGACCCGAGTTGGGGGGCAACGGTGGGCCTCAGCCTTGTTACTAACTCACCATACATCCCGGCCCTTTTGAGGACCTCAGTTTCCATGTCTTTAAAATGAGAGTTTGACCTAATCAATGATTTCCAGCTCTGGCTTCTTTTCTTTTTTTTTTTTTTTTTTGGTGAGGAAGACTAGCCCTGAGCTAACATCCGATGCCAATCCTCCTTTTTTTTTGCTGAGGAAGATTAGCTCTGGCCTAACATCTGTGCCCATCTCCCTGTACTTTATATGGGACGCTGCCACAGCATGGCTTGACAAGTGGTGCATTGGTGCGTGCCCGGGATCCGAACCTGGGAACCCCGGGCCACCCAAGCAGAGCGCATGCATTTAACAGCTGTACCACCGGGCCGGCCCCACTGGCTTCATTTCTATCTGAATCATCCAGGGTGCTTAAAAAAAATCCCTATGCTTGTGCCCCACACTCGGAGGGTCGGCCTTCAGTGGTCTGGGGTGAACCTGGGCGTCACTATTTTTTCAGAGCTCGCAAGGCGATGCTAACATGTGGGAGGGGAGGGGAGCGTCCGACTCGGTGATCCCTAATTGAGGATCTGGGCTTACCAGGAAGTGCTCGTGAGTGACCATGCCAGGCCAACCTCTGAAACAGCTTGTTGGACCCAGAGCAAAGAGACCCCCACCTGAGCCACCTTCTGGTGACAGTCAGGCCCCCAGCCCCCTCTCACACCATCTCTCTGCTTTCCCAGAACGCCAGACCCAGGCCCAGAACCCTCGCCGCTGTCTGGCTCTGGACAAGCCTGAGAAGCAGCTGACCTCATCCCCCGACCAGAAAGGAGGACATGGCGGGGGGACCGCCACCCCTCCAAGATGCCCCGACTCCTGCAGTCACCCCAAACCTGAGTCACCTCCACCTCGAGGTGACAGGAAGGGAGGACGATCCCAGCTGACGCTGCTGGAAATGGCTGAGAACAGCGTCCACTGTGACATTTCAAGTTGGTCTCTTTCCTCGACATTAACTTAGCCCGTCGCTTATACACCACTTATCAGACATCCGCGATGCCCAGGCGCAGTCCTAGTAGCCGGGGCCTCAGCGGGGACAAGAGAGACGCTGTCTCCTGGTCTCTTTCCCAGTTTTCTTTTTCCCTCCGGGCTCTGTTGTGGGTGTGAGGGTGGAACAGGATTTGCGGGCGAGGGCTGCGGCCACAGGGCTGGGGACGAGAGCAGGGCCTCCTTGTGAGACTGCTCTGGAAGCAGCCAGACAGTTGCTCTCGTGACTCCTGTCCCTACGCCGGCTTGAAAAGGTGTGACGACACACCCAGCAGAGAGCCGGGCACACCCAGCAGAGAGCCGGGCGAGACGGGGGATTGGGAGGCGAGGCCTTGAGCCGTCCTATTCTCTGTCCGATTATTCAGCGCTTCCTCTGAGCGTCTCCTCTGGGCCAGGCCGTGTGCTGGGTGCTGGAGACACATCCAGTGGAGTCGCACGCTGTCACTGTTGGGCCACAGTGATCCAGACTTCCCAGGGCTGCCCAGGAGGCTGCGGGGGCTTGACTCCCCTGGGGAGGGAGCGCTTTCCAGATCTCCTGTTAGTTGTGTGACCTTGGGCAAATTGGATATCTCAGTGCCTCAGTTTACTTAACTGTAAATGGGTATAATCATGGTACCCTTTGGCAGAGGGTTACTGAACAGTATGTAAAATACTTAAAACCATGCTGGCTGGGAGCGCAATGTACTTGTTGGCTACCATCATCTTCATCATCGTTATTCCACGTAAGGATTTTATCTTCCTTACAGCTTCTGATAGGGACGTGGGGTTCCAGAAACCTGAGGGGGATTCAGGGCGCCCCCGAGCCTCACACAGAGGCCCTGAGGTTTTGGGGGGATGGGCGAGGGAAAGTGGGGCAGACCCTGTCACCTCTCCGTCCCTCCGTCTGCGAGTCTGGAATTTGGCCCGGTCACAGGAGTGATCATCCTGACTTGCCCCCTAGGCTGCTATTGCAAACACAGGGCCCAGGACGATGGGCCTTACTCAGCCTTTGAGGCCCAGCATGGGGCGGAGAGGATCCATTTTCTCAGTAGAACACAGCCCTGTCCCAGGTAGGGGAACCCCAAGGGCTTTGAATCGGGGAGGCTGAGGTGTTTGGTCTGGAACGGCTGAGGGTAGAGAAATGAGGTCGGTGAACATCCTCTGCTGGTGTCTGTGGAGCCAGCATCTCTGCGGGCCTCGCTGTGTGCAGGTGTCATGAGCTCAAAGCAGGGCCTTGCTTCCTGTCTCCTGGACCAGGCCCACAGCCCCTCAGCGTTCTCCCTTCCTCCACTCCACCCGTCTAGCCCATCCTCACTAGTCAGCCGAGCGGCTTTTCTAGCACACAGACCTTGACTTAAAGCCGTCCCTCAGTGCCCAGAGGGTGAAGCCCACATCTCTTGATTGGCACCGGAGACCTCTTGCCCCAGCTGTCCTTGCCAGCCCCCTCTCCTGGCCTCACCCATGAATCTTACCTTGATGCCACCGAATGTTCCCCACTTACCCCGGGAGCCATGCCCTTGCCCGCTCTGGGCTTTCCACCCTCTGATCCCTCTTCCCAGTACGCCTGTTTCCCTCGTCCACCTGGAAGACTCTGCCATCCTTCAGGCTGAGCTCCTGCTCTGCCCACCCTCTCTGTGCTCCCCGGACCCCCCATCACAGCGCTGCCCCCCGTGTCGTTAGCATCTGACTACAGCCTGCTTCTCCTCATGAGCCGGAAAGCTCCTTGAGGGTGGGCGCCTCCATGGACCGAGCTTTCTGTCCCCAGCATTCCCCAGCGGCCAGCACGAAGCGTCCCTGTCTTACTTCTCAGCGGGTGACAGTGGGAGATTCCCAAGGGGGAACCGGCTTGCCCCGTGTCACACAGTGGTTCCCAGCCCAGGGCTCCGGGTCTGCCTCTCGAATTCCCCCTCTTGCAGGCAGCAGCTGGTGTTCTACGATCCCAGCGAGGAGGCGGACTCGGAGTCCCTGGACGCGGACCCTTGGTTGCCTGCCTGGATCCCAGAGGGCAGCCCCCATGGTGACTGAAACTCTGTCTCCCCTCCTTGTGGGCTGGTGGGGAGCCTCTTTGGTACCTTCCTTCTGAGGATTTCTGTGGAAAGGGGGACAGCGGGAAAGGCACTGGGAAGGAAGGCACACAGTGTGCACTGTCACTGAACCAAGGGTGGCCATGGCAGACATTGCTAATCAATCATCACTCTTTCTGTTGAACCTGGTCACTGCCTCAGAATCTTTCTTAACACAGAGCTCCAGGTAGCTACAATCCATCTATTGGATCTGGCACATTATGATATTGAATTTTTTTGGCCATCCCTGACATGATGCCAGGTGTCGTGCCTCTTAATTTCCTCTACTGAGCACTCCAAATGAGCAGTTGACAGAGTCACCTTTCCTAAGTGTCTGGCACCATCTCCTCAGAGCCCGCTCCCGTGTTGGGGGAGAGGGCCAACTCTGACACACCCCCGAGCCCGATGTTTCCTTTTCAGGGAGCCCACTGGCCTTGGGGCCTCCCCAGATTGGCACCTGCAGTGCGACAGGCCACCCGAGCGAGATCCTGGGGCTCAGCCCTTCCCTCTTCAGCTCCCCGGGGAAACTGCTGCCAGAACAGATCTTAGAGGATGAGACCAAGTATCTGACCCAGGGTGAGCATCCGGGGCTGGGCCTGACAGCCTGGTTCATTCAGAAAACATGTGGTGGTGCCCACCAGGTGTGCAGCCTTGAATCCCAGGCCCTGCCCAGTGGGGAGCAGCCCCAGGCCAGCGCGGTGAGTGGAGGGCTCTGGGAGCCGCGGCGGGGACCTGCTCGCTCTGCCCACGTTGGGGGTGCCCTGGAGGAGCTGGCCCCTGAGCTGGATTTGGATGTGGGGCAGGAGACCCCAGAGCCGAGAGCCAGAAAAGGGTGCTCTGGCTGGCGGGGATGGCAGGACGCAGGCGTGGTGCCGGGAGAGAAGCGTTTCCGTCCCAGCCACGCCTCGGGTCTCCCTCCCTGACAGCTCTCTTGGAAGAAGTGTTCTTAGATCCTGCGTTGTCACCTTCTGCCTGCGCGCTCGAGGTACCAGAGAAGGTAGGCACCTGCCTGGCCATCCGTCCTCGGACATGTCCGTCCTTTCCGCTCACATCGCTCACCTGCTTGATTGACGCCTCCAGCCCCTCAGCCTTGCAGCTGCCTCCCGCCCGCCCGCCCATCTGTCCTTCCACTCCTGCTCCTCCTCATCTTTCCAGAGATTGGTCCACCGTCTAGGCCCTTCTCTGCCCATCCTTGACCACTCACTGCTGGCCACCAGGCCCCAGCTCTGCGCTGGGCACTTGGAATGAACTAGCCACACAGCAGAAAAGCTAAACGCTGCCAGATGCCCATAAAAGACCCCACGTGGTTTTCCAGCTGCTCTGGGAGGTGGGGTCTCTCGTGACCCATTTTACAGCTGAGGAAACAGAATAGCAGAGTGACCCCAGAATCCTCAGCTGGAAAGAGCCTCCCTCCCAGGCCCCTGGGCTGACCTCAGTAGTCACTGTCTGCCCCAGGAGCTCACCGTCTGTCTGACGGAGGGGCAGCCCCAGCTCTGGTCCCCAAACGATTCTCCCTCCAGCGTGTGTGGGGGGCCCCCTGCCTCCATGAGTAGCTGAATTGGCGGCAGAAACAAAAACAGACCCCCTTTGTGGAGCTCTGAGTGAGTGCCGGGCGCTGTGCTGGGTGGTTGTTAGGCCTGTGAGGCATGTGTAGGGACCACTCTTCTGCAGATGAAATTCATGCTCAGAGCAGTCAAGACTTGTGCAGGGCGTCACAGCTCCTTCGTGAGGTGGGAAACTGGTGGCATTGAGAGAGTTTGCCCCAGAATAGGAGGCAGGAGACCCGAGCCCAATCAGCCCTCTCTGACCTCCCGTGGGAACTTGGGAACGTCCGCCTGAATGTCCAGGAGGAATTTGGACGAGGTTGGCTTGAATTCCAGCTGTTTCTGATGCTCACGTTACATCCTAAGCAAGCAGTGAGTGGGGGCATGAAGGGACACCACGGTCTCCCCTCACGTCCCCTCCATCCTTCTCCTTCACCCCCAGGACACGCCCTCTGAGGACCCCGAAGACCCTCCCCATTCCCACAGCCTGTGCCAGTCCTCGGTCTCGCTGGACGGTGGCTACCCCTCCCCGGGTGAGAACAGCAGGGCGCCGTCCAGCCCCAGCTCCGCGGACACAGACACTGACTCTGAGTCAACGTGGCTGCAGCAGGAGGTGAGGGAGGCTGCCCTCCGCGAGGTGGGTCTCGCGTTTCCGCCGGCCTTCATCTCTCCGTCCCCCTCCCAGGACGCTCGGGCCGTGGGCCTGCAGTCCTCCAGCGATGAGGACGGAGACTACACGTGGACGCCCACCCGGCGGGCCTCCACCCTGCCCGCAGCCGGGAGAAAGGCCAGGAAGGGCCGGGCAGGCAGGGGCTCCGTGAAGCCCAAGGAGAACAAGAAAGCCCCCCGCCCCACCCAGACAAAGAAGAAGTGTGTCAACGGCTTCATCATGTTCTGCAGGATGAACCGGAAGCAGTACATCCGGTGGGCGGGCCCTCTGGCCCTGGGTAGGGCCCTGTTTTCTCTATCCACCTGCCCCCCAGAGCATGGGGCCCTGCTGCCAAGGACACACGTGCCCCTCCCGGGAATGACCCACCAACCCTTCCTCCACCGCCTTCTCCCCCAGCATCTCAGCTGGCCCCGTTGCATTGGTCAGGGCCTGTCAATTGTAAGCAGTGAAACCCAACTTAGACTTAAGAAAAAAAAGAAATTATCTGGTTTATATAACCTGAAAAAAGGGGAGGGAGTGGATTGCCTTCAGGTGTGGCTGGTTCTAGGGGCTCGAATGCTGCTGTGTGGAGTTTTTGTCCCTCTCTCTGCTCTGCTCTTCTCCACTGAGTTGGCTTCATTCTCAAGCACGCTGGGCCCAGTTGGGGGCAGGGTCCCCCCCAGGAGGTTCAGCCTCGTGTCCTATCTCCCACCCTAGCAACCCTGTGTGGGGAGAGCTCCTACTTGCTAAGGTTTCAAGGAAAGTTCTTGGGGCTGACTTTGATCAGGGGCTCGGCTCTGGACTGTCCTTGTCAGCCTGAAGCCCGGGGGTGGGGAGGCCCCCAAACCACAACAGAGGAGAGCTGGTGTCCTCACAGGAAGATCCAGGAGTTGGTACCTGGAGTGGTGGATCCAGGTCCCCTATACTTTTCCGGGACATGGGTGTCACCTTTCTGAGAACCATTGAGTCCAGCCCCCTTCTTTAACTCCTCAGCTGCAGAGGGTGTATCATGGAGGCCTTCCAGGCCAACGTGGATGGAAAGGATCTGAGTTCCCAGATGGGAAAGCTGAGGCCAAGAGGGCAGGGAGCCTGTAGGGTCATCCTGTCGACTAGGCTGCCCTGCAGCCTCTCCTCACCTCTCCCCCTCCCTCCTGTCCCAGAGCCTGCCCTGGGACGGCATCCACGGCTGCCACCAAGGAGCTGGCCCAGCTCTGGCGGGAGATGACCCAGCAGGAGCGGAGACCATATTGGTGAGAGGGCTGTGCCCAGACGGCGTGGACATGGGGTGAGGGCCTCCGAGCTCCTTAATCCAGCCCTGATCCTCAGAGCCTTGAGCTGCATGACGCTGGAACTGGGTTGGGAGTTTACTGGGTGGGAGACATGAGTGTCACAAACTTTTATGAGAGTTGGGGTGACAGAGGTGGAGAGGTGCTCTGCCTTGTAGCCTAGAAGTGCACATAGCTTAATTCGGGGTCTGGACCCTGCTGCCCTAAATTTCTTTTGCCCTCTCTGCCCCAGGGAGGGTCTCAGAACAGGAAAGGGCTCTTGTTTCCCAGTCGCTTGGCCTCCTCCCTCCCTCCTCCTCTTCCATCCCCTCCCTCCCTGCCGCCCTCTCCTTTCCAGCCTCAGAGCTGCCACCTGCCCATTTCTCAGTTGGCCCCTGAACCCCGGGTGTGTGTGCACACACAGATTTGCACAGATCTCACGGGACTGTGGGGCTCCAGCAAAGAGCCCTTGGCCAAGTCCCAGCGGATAGACCGGGACTCGGAGGCCCCAAGGTTCGCCCGGTGGGGCCAGATAAAGCCCTGGTGTCCCTTAGGCCCAGGCTCTGGTCACTGCCGGGGCCACAGCACAGGGGGGTGGGGGCAGACCCCGGTCACCGGCGGGGCCACAGCACAGGGGGGGTGGGGGCAGACCCCAGTCACCGCCGGGGCCACAGCACGGGGGTGGGGGGGGCAGAGCTCCGGGAGGTGAGTGAGGACCGCCCCACCGCCTCTCCCCCAGCACCAAAGCCCGCAGGTTCAGCCGCCAGCACAACCGCATCGTGAAGCGGGGCAGCTCCAGCAGTGAGGACGACGACTGGGAGCCCCCCAAGCCCTTCTACCAGCTGCTGGCTGAGAAGGCCCGTCGCTCCCCGGACCCGGCCCCTCGGCTGCCTCCTCGCCGCCAGTGAGGGGGGCCCCGCCCGCGCCGCCTCCCGCAGCTCTTCTTGAAACCTGGAGCCTGATGAAGAGGTTGTCCCCTTCTGGGCTTCACCCCGCCTCTGCGGGTCCCCTCGGCTGGCCCCTGTGGGCTGGGAGGGGGCGTATTTATTGACCCCGATGCCTCCGTGTTAGCCTTGTACCCGGCAGCCTGAACTCTGCCCGCCCGCCGCCACCCTCCCCACAGCCCTTTTCTCCGGGGGCAGCTCAGAGCTGCCATGGGAGGAGGAAGCCCTGAATGAAATGCAGGGAGGCGAAGTCTGAGAGCCGGGCCTCCCCTCTGCCCTTCCTCTGCCCGCCAGCCCAGAATCAAATGGTTTCAACCCTGTTTACTCTCACCCTCCCCTACTCCTCCCTCCCCTGTTCTATTTATAGATTATTTATTGTTTTCAACAAAATAAAGCAAGTGGAACCCTTGTTACCAGCAAGGGAGACAAGGGCAGGCTGTGCTGGTCCCCTGCCCCCTCGGCCCCTGGGGCGCTCCTTCTCCCCTGGGTCTGGAGACCCCAGGGCCTGCAGTCTGCAAGGCACTGAGCTGCCGGCACCTTCCCAAGCCCCATGGCAGATCTGACCTCTGACCCCATCCCCATCAGAGAGCAGTGAGCAAAAACCCAGCATCTCAGGTCAGGCTTTCTGTGGCTCAGTGTTTCCTGGGCAAGTTGTTGGGAAGGTAACCCACACCCCTAGAGGTTCTAGTTGTCTGTTAACTTTATTTTAATTGAAACGGAGGCATAACAAGTCCTAGAAAAATAAAGATTTAGGATACAAACTAGACACAGGGGTCAGGGTCGCCCCGGGGTGAGGGGATCTTTGGTCTGGGGCTGGACGTGATAACGGGGGACCCTCCCCAGGCCTCCCCACACCTGCATCCCTGTTCAGCAGGAAGGGCCCGGCCAGGGAGGGGCTGTGGGTCTCTGGGCGCGGGACCGCCCATCCTCCACCCTCGGATTCCAAGCGGTTCTGAGAACACGGGTGTCAGTGGAGCTATTAATAGTGTCTAGGGAGTGACGGAGACGGCTCAAGGGGTTGGCAAATCCAGCCACTTGGCAGGGCTTTCAGCTCACAGCTAGTACCAGGTCGAGGGGGGCAGAGCCCCTGAGTCAGGACCCCCAGATCTCCCCATATACGGGGGGCAGGGCAAGGAGGGCTGTAACAGAGGAGGCCTCCTGTTCAGAGGACGGGGCCCCCAGACGGGAGTGGACAGGGGTGAGACCCCGGCCCTCCAGGGCGTGGAGAGGTGAGGGCCGGGGCTGTAGTGGGGTCTTCAGGTGGCAGCTCTTGTGTTTCTGAGGTTCCCTCTTCCAGGGCCATCCTGGATCTCGAGCACCATTGTCAGAACGGGCGATGAGGCGTTGGGGTCACAGTTCCAGGGGCTCTTCCACAGGCACCGACTGCAGCTGGGTCAGGACCTTGGTCTCAGCTTCCAGCCCCTCATCAACCTCGCCCCCCGCCGTGGCCCCCAAGAGCAGGCCCTCGGGGTCGGGGTCCTGCAGCCTCAGCACGGTGTGGGGGGCCTGCGTGCCCAGCCCCTTCTCTGCTTCTAGCAGCCCCTCTGTACCCGCGCTCAGTTCCAGCCCCGCCGGCCAGATGGGCAGGGCTGCGGGGGACACCATGAGCCCCTCAGGCGGGGGCGCCGGGAAGCCGGGCAGGAGGCCGGAGGATTCTGGGGAGAAGGGCAGGCTGGCGGCGGCAGTGGCGGCAGGGGCGGGTGGCGGCTGTGGTGGTGGCTGTGCAGAAAGTGCGCCCAGGGCGTGGGCCTCCGGGAGAGCGGGGCTGGGGGCCACCGGGAGGGCCCCTTCGGGCACTGAGATGGCCGAGTCTGGCTTCAGGGGCAGGGCGAGGCTGGGGGCGGGTGGCAGGACCTGGGATACCAGCATGCTGGTGGGGAAGGTGGCCGTGAGGATGATCTTGCCCTGCTGCACGGCCACACCCGTCACGATGGGGCTGCCGGACACAGGGTTGGCCAGGAGGAAGTTTCCTGTGGGGAGAGGAGATGGGCTGGGGCGCAGGGTTAGAGGGGGCCGTGGGCCAGGCACAGAGGGGAGACGAAGCTGCCGGAGGGCAGGCGTATGATCAGCCCCTTCAGGGTGGGGCCCTGGGCCTGGCACAGGACAGGTCTGGGATGTGCCAGGGATCAGCTGCCCGCCCCCAGAAGCCCACTGACAGTCCCCTCCCTCCGAGACAACTGCACCCCCGCCCAGCCCTCACCCAGGCCAGAGGGAGGCAGAAGGGGTACCTGGGGCAGTGGCCGAAGGCAGCTGCAGGGCCGTGACGCCCACCCCGGAGTTGATCAGGTGCACGTTGGCGGGGCCTGCTGCAGCGGCCACCTTCACCGGGCTGCCGGGCCCAGCTGCCAGCAGCTGCAGTGGCCCCACCGCCTGGGGCAGGGTCACCACCTGCGAGGTGGGCACCACCTGGGGCAGGTTCAACAGTGGGGAGGCGGGGCTCAGGCCTGCAGGGTACCCAGGGGGTGGGGAGAGGGGCACCACTTGTGGAGCAGCCACGGAAGGCATTGGCCCTGGGGGCAAAGGAAAGGGGGCAGCCGGGGGAGGGCCGGGCACCACTTGGGACAGAGGCCCGGGGACCTCCTCTCCAGCCTGCCCTGAAGCAGCCACCTGGGTCCCCTTGGTCTCGGGGGCCTCAGGCTGAGCCTCCTCCAGTCGAACCTCCCCGGTCTGAGGGTCCAGGACCAGGGATGCCTTGCCTTCGCTGGCCCCCTGGGGACTGGGCTGCGGTGGAGGGGCGCCACCGCCCCCTGTGAGCAGCAGGGGCCCCAGGCTGGAGGCCTCGCCCAGGGCCAGGCTGTTGATGATGACGGGGCTGCCATTCAGGAGCACTGCTGGAGGGCTGCCGGCTGCCAGGAAGCTCCCGTTCACCAGAATGGAAGAGGAGGCAGGGCACTGCGCGGGAGGGGCGGCCCCAGCCAGGAATATGGAGCCCTGGGCCGGGGCCTCGGCGGCCACGGGAGCCACCCCCCTGTCCAAGTCCTCAGGACTGCGGCTGGACTCGTCCTCAGTCGTGGGGTTCCCATCAGACTCGCTGGCCGAAGAAAGGATTGTGAGTTGCGGTCCGAACGCCGTGTTCCCCCACAGCCCGCCAGATTCCCAGAGAGCCTGCCGTGAGCTGCTCTGCAGGCGCACAGGGTGACCACGGCCTCCCCACCTTTCCCCAGCCCAAACTTCTGTGGACATTTTCTTGGGGGTTAGGAGACCTCCTCTCTGAGACCATCCAGGGACCCCAGGGACAGAGCCTCTGCAAGCCCGGCACTGACAGCACTGCATAAAAGCTCAAGCTGGCCGCACCGGGAGGGAGGAGGCCCTGCCGCCAGCCCCTTGGCCGCGGGCCCCAGAGCCGAGCACCCGGGCTGCCCTAAGTCTCCTGGGTCAGGCTGGAAGCGCCGAGCGCCTTCGGAGACAGTGAGGAGGCAGAGGCCCGCTCAACTCCTGATGGGCCCCCCCGCCCCGGGCCCGGAGAGAAGGGAGAGGCCGGCGCGCAGGGTGGGAGGAGAAGGGCTTGGGTTACAGGGAAACCGGAGCTGGGGAAGGTTCACGTTTCACAACAAAGACAGACGACGGACCACGCTGTTTGGGCCCTGGGGGGGCGGGGGTGGGGTGAGGAAGAGTAACGGTCAGGGAAGGGCCTGGCAGCGAAGGCGCCTGAAAGAAGCCCCTCCGTGGGGTGCAGTGGTCAAAGGCCCCTCCCCCTCTCCCGCAGCCCCTCATTTTCTCCCTGCCTCCCCCTAGTCTAGCCACGAACACGGATGGCATCTGGGATGGAGCCCTGAGCGGAGCAGAGGGAAGGGGTCTCCTAGCCTCCGCGAGGAGCAGGGATGTCCGGGAGAGGGCCCGGGGCGTGTGCCCGTTCCATCCACACGCATCCCCTGCGCTCGGCGGGCGCCAGAGGGTGTGCGCGGGAGGCGCCCGAGGAGCTGGGCGCGCGGACTCCGGCAGTGGGCACGGGGGCGAGGGGGCCGGCGGATAGCAGGGCCCCGGGAAAGCGTGCCTTGCGCCGCCCGGGTCCCCTCACCTCTTGCAGGGCGCGCCGCCGCTGCCCCCGGTCCGGTCGCGCTGTCGCCGGTTCTTGAACCAGTTGCTGACCTGCGTGAGCGAGAGGCCGGTGAGCGTGGCCAGGCGGCGCTTCTCGTCCGGCGTGGGGTAGCGGTTGCCGCGGTAGCAGGCCTTGAGCGCGGCGCGGGAGCGCTCCTTGAAGCAGTAGACGGTCTCCTCGCCGTCCCAGATGGTCTTGGGCAGCGGGAACTTCTTGCGCAGACGGTACTTGTCCACTGCGCCCAGCGCGCGGCCGCGGGCCCGCTCGGCCTCGTGGTAGCGCGCGCGCAGGTAGAGGTCCTGCAGGAAGGCGTGGTGGGCGGCGGGGAAGGGGCGGCTCTCGAGCAGCCGGTAGAGCTCGGCGTACTCGCCCCGCTGGAAGGCCACCAGGGCCCGAGCGCGCAGCACCGGATCGCTGCCACGTAGGCGTTCGGCCGGGGGCAGTGCGCCCAGGAAGCGGCTCAAGCGGCCGGCGTGGCCCGCCTGTAGCAGCGCCTCGCATACGCACGCCACCTGCTCGGGCGAGAAGCGGAGGCCCGTGGACGGCTCGGCAGCGGCCTCGGGGGGCGATCCGGGGACGCCCGGGGACCCCGGGCCCTCCGCTCCCGCCGCCGCTTCGCCCGCCCCGGCCCCGGCCGCCGCCGCCGCCTCACCCTCGGCCGCCTGCAAAGTCTGCAGGAGCTGGCGCGCTTCCTCCTCCTCCTCTTCGGCCGCCGCCGCCGCCACTGCCTCCCCCCCAGCCGCCGGCCCCGCGCTCGGCTCCGCAGGCAAGGTAGCCATGTTTTGCAACTTTGGGAAGTTCCTGCCTCCTTCTCCTCCTCCCTCGGGCTTTCCCCAGCCCCCTCCCCCGCCCGTCCCCCCTCTCCGCCCCCCCCCTCGTGCTGCCCGATCTTCTCCCCCGGCCGACTCCGCGTCTCCCGCCCCCAGATGCCAAGGCCCAGCTCTCCACTAGGATCTCTGTCTCAGTGTCTGTGTGTGCCCGTCCCCCTCCCCGTCTGTCCGTGATTCTCCCTTTGTTTTCCCTCCGCCTCAGGCCGCGCTTTTTGCCAACCCCCGCGTGTGCCTCTGGCTCAGGGCCTCAGTTTCCCCATCGGGACAATGGAGAAGGTAACGGGCCGTCCGGGAGGGGTAAGGGCGCGAAGCCACCTCCGCCCAGAGAGTGAGCTTCTGCACGCCTCCGTCTCCAGGGTCTTCGAAAGGCCCCCCCACTCTCCATCTCGGCCTGCGCTCCGCCCCTCGGAATTCCCGGCTCCGCAGGGGGGCGGGCCTGGCAGGGAGAGGGGGCGGGGGAACGGGCTAGAAAGTTTACAGCAACTTTTCTTGAGCGTAAGTCCCCGGAACGGATGCGCGTGGCCCGCGCATGCGCAGTGGTAGGAGGATGGCCGCGAGCGCCGCCGGCCCAGCCCCCTTCTCTCCCGCGATCGAGTGGCACAGCTGGGCCACAGCTGGACGAGGGGCGGTGCCTTCGCGTAGCCCACTCGCCTTCTTCTATTGGCCGGATGCCGAGGCCACGCCTCCCAGTCCCCAGCCCCAGCCCTGATTCGTTCACTTCACGTCCCGCTAGCTCCCCGCCAGGCGATTGGCCGCCTCCACGCGCCTTCTGATTGGCCCACTGAGCAGCCGCAACGCAAACAGAGCGGACACAGCGGAGTTCCGAGCTTGGGACAGACGGGAGGGCCTTTTATTCGCGAGGATCGGGGGTGGGGTCCTAGGTGGGGAGAGACAATAAATACCGAGGAATGTCGGGGTCTCAGTGCATCCAAAACGTGGATCAGGGTGCTGGAGTCCTGGAGCCTGTCAGCGGGTCGGAGAACAGGTCAATAAATACCCAAACGCCGAGGCGGGCGGAGCCGGCTGTGGCTCCGAGAGCGGCGCACGTGAGGAGGAGGACGCGGGGGTCCCCGAAAAAGCGGGGCTGGCCAAAGCAAAAGGCTCCCGGGAGAGCGAGCGGAGCTGGCGCTAGAGCTTCGCCGCGGGAAGAGAACGTTTCGGGGGAGCAGGGCCTCATGCACGGAGGGGATTTGTGGTTTGCGAGCCGCCGTGGGTGGGCGTGCGTGGATGGCCGAGCCCTGGCCCTGCTGCCTTCTCGAGATCGCAGTTTGTCCGTCTGTGTCGAGGCCTCAGCCTGGCCGGAGGAAGGAAGTGGTCCGCGATTCCCCACCAGCAGCAGCAGCAGCCGCAGCCGCAGCAGCATCATTCCCGTTACCACCCTCCCCTGCGCCCCGTGCTCCGGCCGCGGGCCCGGCTCCTCCCTCCCCGGCCGCCAGGGGGCGGGCCCGGATCACAGGGCTGGAGCTGGGGCGGAGACCCACGCTGGGACTGCTGTCAACGGGGCGGTGGGAGTGGCTTCTGGGCCGTTCCCGGGTCACCCAACCCTCCAGCGGGGCCCGAGGAGGACAGGCTGGGGCTCTAGGGTTCAGGGGGCGAAGGCGTCTCCCGGGCGGCGCCAGACCGGGGTGAGATGGCCGGCGCAGGCCACCAACCCAGCGCAGCCCAGGGCGGCGGCACCAGCCAGAGCAGCGGCGAACAGCAGGGAACGCGCCTCCGATAGGCTAGGCCTAAGGACCTGCGGGCGAGAGGGCGGGATCAGCACCGCGACACCGGCCCCTGATTGGCTCCCGGGACTCGCCCCGCCTACGCCCATGGGTGGGTCCACAATCCTCCCAGAACTCCGCCCCGCCCCCGACTGCGCGGGCAGCTGCAGTTGGTGGGCTCGCAAGCCTCAAGTCTTATCCGAGCTCGTCATTGGCTGCTTCCTAGCGGCCTGTGTTGATTGGCTGCCCGAGCATCCTCCCTCCCCGCGGCAGGCCCGGCCCCGCAGAGGCGCAGCGAAGCAGAGGCTCGGCGTGCGTGGAGCGAGGCGGGGGCGCGGCGGCGGCGGCGGCGGGCGGGCGTGAGCAGCCGGACGTACCCTGGCAGGGAGCAGCAGGTGGCGGCGGCGCATGGGGTCTGGCCCCACCAGCGGGCACTGGCCCAGAGCCACGGCCGGGGGGCCATCTAGCTGGAGAGAGAAGGGACAGGTGACCCGATCGGAGCCCAGCCCGGCCCGGCCGCCGTCGGCGGGAGGCGAGAGAGAGCGAGGGGAGTGGAGGTCGGGGAGGGAATCTAGGGATCCCGGCCGGGATTTGGCGAGAGGCCTGAATCGGGGGAGATCTGGTAGATGCGGGGCTGAATGGAGGGTGTCTGCCGCCTGGAACCCGAAGAGGTAGGGTGAGCCCCAAGTCTGGACGGGGAGACGGGGACGGGGTTTGCAGAGGGGAGAGCAGGCTTGGCGCAGGGGACAAAGAGGGGTCTTACATGGGAAGGTGGATCCGTGGCCCGGGGACTGGGGACCCCCGTGACAGCTGGAAGGAGAAGAGAGAGGCGTAGGGCGCGTGGAGGGACGAGGAGGGCGGTGGCGCGGCGTGCCCCAGCCTGGGCCCCTCGCCCTCCCCCAGGTGTCCACACACGCCGCGGGCCCACCTCCCCCGGCGCCCTCGGCAAAGGGGGCGGCTGAGGGACTCGCCTGCGGCTCCCTCGGCCTGTAGCTGCTCCATCCGCTCCTGCAGCCGCCGGACTTGCGCCTCCAGGTCTCGGTTCCGGGCCTCGGCCTCGCGGAGCTGACTGCGGGGAGGGAAGGACCGTGAGCCCTTGGATCGCAGCGAGCGAGGCCGCTACAGGCAGCGACTGGGCCCCGAGCCCCGGTCCCGACCTGGCGAACTTCTGGTTGGCCGTGCGGATGGCCTCCAGCTCCCGACTCAGGCTCTGCCGGGTCAGCACCTCCTCCTCCAGGGCCTCCTGGAGCTCGCGCAGCGTCATTTCGGCCTCCGCCACCGCCGGAACGGCCTCCGCATCGGCCTCCAGGACTGCCGCTTCAGCCTGTGGATGGGGACCGGGTGTAGGGCTGGGTTTCCTGTGGCTCCTGGAGCCTTCGAGACTTGAGCATGGGTTCCAGGCCTGGGATCCTCCCTTGTCTTCTACTCCCCCATCCGCTAGATCTTTCTGGACTCCTCACAGCTCCTGCAATGATGCAAACCCCCTCCTTCCCTAACCCCAGCCCCTACCCTGGACTCCAGCCTTAGTCTGGTGCCTTCCCATCCACCTTCCACACAGGAACCAGAGAGCTGTTCCTAAGACACTAACTCAACTTGACCATGGCCCTTCTCTGCTCAGCATTCCTCCTGCCACCCAGTGCCCTCAGGAGAAGGCCTGCCACCAAAAGGCCCTGTTTGGTTTGTGTCCTGCTGGCCTCTCCCGCCTCCCCTCCCCTCCCCCTCCACCCCCTTCTCCTGGAACAGTTCAGCCTTACTACCCTCCCTTCTGCTCAGGAACAACCCAGCGGGTTCCCCCCTCAGGGCCTTTGCCCTTCAGGTTCCCTCTGCTGAACAATGGGCACTTTTCTTTCCCGGGGGGTTCCTCCTCCTTCTCCAGGGGCCCTCTCCTCAAAGTCTCCCTCCACACACACTCAGTGCCCTGTGATCATCTCTCACTGAAGTCACCTTGTCTCTACTGTTTTCTGTCTCTGTCGAGTGAGCTCCCAGAGGCCTTAGCACTCCAGGGCACACACCACCCAGGACGCCCTCGTCCCTCACTGACCCTCTCCTCCAACGACTCACTGTTTTCTCCAGTGCGGGCACTGTGGGCTCCGGGCTGGGCACGTGCACAGGTGGCTCAGGCAACAGCTCAGCCTCCAGTTCCATGGGTGTGGGGCCCAGGAACTCATCGTCCCTGGGGAGAGGAATGGGTGAGGGGAGGGAGAGCTGGCCCCATCCCAGAGGCTGCCGATCCCCTGCGTTTACAGCCAGGACTCCCTAGCCTGTGGGCGAGGGGCGGCCAGACCCAAGACCCTGTGGTTTGAGGAGGGGAAGGGGGCAGAGTGAAGAGAACAAATTGCCAGGCTGGTGTGACAGGTCCTCTTGCTAGGAAAAGGCCTGCCCCTCACAGGCCTCAGGCCCCTGGTAGCCGCCCTCGCTGCAGCTTCTGCGGGAATCCAGGGTCCAGACACGTGCTAGGGTCTGCTCGTCTCCTTCCTCTCTGTATGACTTTTGCAGACCCTTCTCCTTAGGGCCTCAGGACACTGAAGGGGACCCCACCTAACTCTGGTCACCCCCAAAGATGTAGTCTTAAGACTGGGTGTGGGATCCCAAGACTGTGATGCTAGACATCCACACACCGCCCCCTCAGACCCAGCTGCTGACGGGGACAAACCTTCCCTAGGAATATGGAATTGCAATAAAAGTGGATGTCCCTCCCTGCCAGCCCAGCAATCCCACTCATGGAAATACGTCTCAAGGGCCTTGTGATCTAGACATGCGCAGAGACCACCCTGCAGCTGTTCATCCATCAGGGGTTATGACAGAAAGCACGGGCTAATGGAGCCCTCACCTGCCCAGTAAGGAGGACACTGCACAGCAGGTCAGGATCATGTCGTGGTTCATTCATGAGAAGAAGTGGTGTTTGCAATATGTCATCCAGCAACAAATGAGATTAGAATACAGCATCTTCTCATGGTTGTTAAAAATGTGTGTGAGCCAGGGACCATTGCTGATGGTGGGATTCATTTTCCTTATCCATACTTTCTAACTTACTTGCGTCAAGCAATGTATTATTTGTATAATTAATGTTTTTAAAAAGCTTTACGGTTGTGTGAGTGATTCAATGAGTTTGTGTTCTTTTAAGATTGATTTAAAAATTCTAAAGTTCTTATTTTCTAAGATTTTGAGGTCCCATGACTCTGTGTACTAGAAATCTAAAAGTGAAAGTTTGGAAGATTCTGGAAGGCCGAGTCTGTTGCTCTGAGGTTTTACAATTGAATCTAAAATTTCAAAGTACTTGTGGTCTGAGATTCTAAGGTCCTACCACTCTGGGCTCCTAAGAGTCTTTGGTCCCACGATAATAATGTCCCAAGACTGATCCTGCAGTTCTATTGGGTGCCAGGATATGGTCACCCCGAGCAGCCTCCGGGGGCCAGCACCCCCAGCCCACTGCCCACGGGCTGCTCAGGGGCAGCGCTCACCTGAGGGCCATGCAGGAGTAGGAGTAACCCACGAAAGGCAGGTGGACCCCCAGCGGCACGCCTTCCTGTATGTCTGACAGTGTCTCCTATACAAGAGAAACACAGAGGGGAGATGACCAGCAGTTGTCAGGCTGGCCCCTCACCCCTCCCCAGTCTTGGTGCCCCCAAACCCACCCCCGCTCGCAGCCTATCTAAAGTGGCCTCTCCATCATTTTCTTGTATTGTATCCTGCTGCTTCCCTCAGGGCCCTCGCTGCTGTAGAATTATATACTTCTCCACACTGTAAGTGCATGAGGGACCAGGGCTGACTTGGTCCCTGTGTCCCCAGCAGTGCCCAGCACAAGGGCACCCAGGCTGAGCACGCCCTCGGGAGAGCTCGTCCGAGGATTGAGAGAGAGCTGGCCTGAGAAGAGAGATTCCTCTGCAGTGCTCTTCTGCCTCTTGCTTCTCACCCTCTCAGGTCTCAGCTCAGACAGCACCCCCCTCCAGGAAGCCCTCCAGGACCTTTGATGCTGGGTCAGGAGCCCCACCCCCCACACTCCCCCATCTCAACCCTGATCTCTCTGGGGACAAGTCTGTGTCCCCCACAGGACTGTGAGTCTAGGTCACCACTGGGTTCCCAGCACTGGGGGGCACAGAGCAGGTGCTCTGGGGAAGGAATGATTCCAGGACCCCAGGATGTGGGCACTCTCCCTACCCCAACTTGATGGAGGAGGCATGGGGGTGCCCTCTGCCGAGCCGCCGTCGCAGGTACCTACCCCGCCCCCGCTCACCATGGCAGTGAGCCCATCTTCCACCACATCGAAGTTGCACGTGTCTGTGGCACCCTCGAAATCAGGCGTAAAGGGGGGCATGCTGTCTCGGAGACCTTCCCAGTCGAGGTCAAAGAAGAAAGGATGCTTCTGGAAATCACCTGCTCCATCCCGGCCCAGCCGCATCTCCGGAGGGCACAGGAGCCGCTGGATGAGGTCGAGAGCCTCCTCTGGGACTCCTGCGTCCGCCACCGGTAGAGACAGGTGCTCCTGCTCAGAGGCAGAGGGACAGAGGGGATGTGAGCCTGGGAGCCTGTGCGGAGAGCTCAGGGGTCCCTCGGGCTCTGCTCACCTTGTAGTGCACGATCTTGGCGTAGGTCTCGGCCGTGGACTCCGCGTAGAAGGGCGTCTGCCCGTAGAACATTTCATAGGCGAACACGCCCAGCGCCCACCAGTCACACTCCGGCCCGTAGCTGCCCGGCCCGGGCCCGCCGCCCACGGCCTGCAGGATCTCGGGGGACAAGTAGTCCGGCGTGCCCACAGCCACCAGCGACCGCACCTGAGCAACAGGACCAGAGTTGACTTGGCCCCGCCCCCCGAGCTCCGGCTCCACCCCCTCCTTCTAACCACGCCCCCAGCGCTTAGTCCCTCCTTCTGCCTCTTCTAACCACGAGCCACGCGCACGCTTAGGTCTGGGTCCTCCTCCTCCTTCCCCCTCCAAATCTAGCCCTTCAACTAAGCAGAACCCTAGTTCTGCCTCTGCCGACCCCACCCCTCGTGGGTGACCCCACCTCTCATGGCTGACCCCACTCCTCATAGGCGGCCCGAGTTGCCCACCGCGGGCGCACCGCTCACCGTCCCGTCCGCCCTCAACTTGAGGCAGGAGCCGAAGTCCGCCAAGCGGATGTGGCCGCAGCGGTCCAACAGGATGTTGTCCGGCTTGATGTCCCTGCGCAGCCGGGAGGAGGAGAGAAAGAGGGATAGGTGAGCCCCCTCACAGTCTCACCAGGCCCCGTCCTTCCAGGCAGCACCGCCTCGGGCCCCACCCCTTAGGGACGTGCTCTCTAGTTCCCACCCTCCGGCCTCGCCTCCTAGGGTTCTGCCCCTTTGGGGACTGTACAATTCTGGACCCCACTCCTCAGGCCCTTCCCCCAGTGGGCTACAACCTTCTGGGGTACAACCTTTGCTCTCCCCCTCTAGGTCCCGCCCCTCGGCCCCTGCAGCGCTCACCTGTGCACGTAGCCCAGCCGGTGCACCGAGTCGATGGCCATGACAATCTCAGCCAGGTAGAAGCGCGCCATCTCGGCAGGGATCCGCTCCCCAAACTTGCTCAGCAGCGTTAGCAGGTCCCCGCCCACGTAGTACTCCATGACCAGGTACTAGGAGGGGACGTGTCCTGGGGGTCGGTAGCCCCCCTAGGCGCCGATCGCTGATAGCCCGAACAAAGACTCCCAGAGACGCCCCATCCCGGGCAGAAACCCCGCAGCCCCAGCCCCAGGAGAGCCCGAGAGATCCCCCCAAACCCCCTAATTCTCTCAGGATGTCACTGGACAGAGATTCGCTCCCCCAGAGAGAATCAGGGAAAAAGAGAACCCAGGGGCCTCCCAATGCCACAGCACAGGGCCCAGAGCCCAGATACACCGGCCCAGAGGCCCTCACGTCGGCTTTAGAGAGCAATCCCATTCCAGGTGAGAGACTCCTCCGATGGCGGCATCCTTCCAGAGTCCCCCAGAATCAGCGGAAAGGGACATCTCCCATCCCCAGAAAGGAGGGCCCGTTCCTACCACACACACACTCCCGCAGGCATTTCGAGGCAGCGCCGCAATCCTAGAACTTCCTCTCCCTGCCCCCGCCTCGTTAACTGACAGCCTCGGTCGGAGGTGGGGGTCCGTCCCTCTAGTCGCCCTGGCCTGGGGCTCACCAAGTAGTTCTCGTCCTGGAAGGCGAAGTGCAGCTCCGTGATCCAGCGCCGGTCCCCGTTCACCAACACGTCCCTCTCTTCGCGGAAACACGACACCTGCGGGGCAACGGGGCGACCTGAAGCTGGAGTTGGGGGACGGGAATCCCCAGCGCCCTGCACACTCAGCCCCGGCCCTCACCTCGCCTCTCTTCAGCATGTCCCACTTATTCATGATCTTCATGGCGAACACCTGGCCCGTCTGCTTCATCTTCACCACCGCTACCTGGAGGCCGACACAGGGTGACTGGGGCGGAGGTGGCGGGGAAGCACTCGGGCTCGCCGGGACTGGACTCCACCCCTTACCCCGCCCACGAGAGGCCACGCCCACGGGCGCCAAGCCCCACCCCCACCCCCGCCAGTCTTAGGCGTTCTAAACTCAGTCATTCATCAATTTCTAAGGCCCCGCCTGGAACTCCCATGTCCCGCCCACCGCACGGAGAGTCGCGTCTCCCGCCCCGCCGAGCTGCCGCCGCTGCTCAAGGCTCACCTCGCTGAACGCCCCGCGTCCGATCACCTTCAGAATCTCGAAGTCATCCCTCTGCAGTCGGGCCTCCTTAAGCCTCGCCGCGATGGGTTCCACTGGGGGGCGGGGACAGGTGACAACCGAGGGTCACAGGGATTGACACTGGAGACGAGGAGGAAGTCCCACCCTCTGTCCCTCAGTCTCCCTCTCCCTGCCCCTCCTTCTCTCCTCTCTCTGCCTCTTAGTCTCCCCATTCTCTGTTCCTCCGCCTCCCTCTGACCGTCTGCCTCCCAAGGGCTCCCCCACATAAACACTGTGTAATGTTTTGGGGACCCCAAACTGCCCCCTACAGAGAGGTGGGATGCCTGGGAACCCCTTTTTGGGACAGGGCATTAGGTCAAAGGGCTCTAGTGGGTGCAGGATGGAGAGGGTGGGGTAACAGTCTGCAGAACGTTAGCCCTGAAGAACAGAGGGAGAAGAAATAAGGCCCAGTTCTTAGGGCTCCCTGGGCCGCAGGCCCCCACCCCCACTCGGGGTGAGGGCGAGAGTGCGCAGACCGGCCCCCCCCCCCCCCCCGGGGGCTCTCCTTCAGTCTGTCCCGGTTTGTGGCCCGGACCTGCAGTGTAACCCAGTACTCTAGGTTCAGATGCACGTGGCCCCTGACCACACTTTGGGAAACACTGGATTTGGGGCGGGGGCTGGGAGAAGGGCGGGGAGAGGGAGACAAAGCCAGCATGGGCCGGAATCCAGGGCTCCAGTGCTGCAGGCTCAGTCCAGGTTCCAGTGCGTTATCTCGTCCTCTCAACTCCAGGGGGAGGGCTTTATTATTGCCCCTTCTTTACAGAGGGGAATCACGGCTCAGACAGATGAAGGCATTTGCCCAAGGTCCTCCAGCTAGGAATGTCAGAGAGGACAGTTTGGGGGGAGGAAGGCCGGGGATGGAGGCAGGAGACAGAGAGAGAGAGAGAGGCCTGGACTCCCAGGGGTGGAAGAAGCTGGGGACTTTGGAGGCAGGACGGAGAGAGGGATGGGTGTGAGCAGGAATGAGGGGAGATACAGTGGGCTATGGAGGGGCGAGAGGAGCCCCCATGGGGTTCGGGGAGACTGGGCTGGCAGGGAAGAACCAGCCAGGGCCCAGGACGGGGGAGGGAGGAGAGAGCCAAGACATTGAGCCCTTTTAAGGCAGCGGGAACCCAGGCCCCCTCCCCCGCCTGGGAGGCCTGGCAGGGGAGGGGCCAAAGGATGCTGCTCGGGCCACAAAAGGAGTGCTCCCTACAGGAGAGCCAGACCCCTGCCCCCACCTCAGGTCTCAGTTTACCCTGCTAGCCCACTTCATCCTCTGCAAAAGTGGGGCGGAGAGAGTTACTAAGGGCTGCAGGGAGGTAGGGAGAAGGTTCTTCCAGGGGCTGAGTGGCCTGGCCCTTGGCCTCCACCTTCCTATCTGCAAAACGGGAGAAGGGAGAGGAGCAGGGCCTGGGTCAGAAAGAGATGGAAGCAAGAAAAGAGGGAGTGGGAGAAAGCGGAGAGACCGGAAACAGGGACGGATAGAGCCAGGGACACACAGAGCCCAAGGACCAAGAGCAAGCCCCTGAGGGACAGACTGGTGGAGGGACAGAGTGGCGGGGTGTCAAAGAGACAGAAACCAGAGTGAGTCCTGGGCTAGGAGGGGGTGGGGGCAGACACGGCAGGAGGCTGAGGTTGAAGCATCTTCCCTCCAGACCTGCCTACAGGGAAAGACCTGGCAAGAAGGGACTTTGTGGGAGAGCTGAAGGTTGGAGGGTGTGAACTAGAATGAAGGGACCCGGGGAGCTGGAGGAGAATCAAGGATCCACAGAGAGGAGACCAAGGTGGGGGCATGGAACCTAGAGAGAGTGAGCACACCCAGAAGAGCCTTAGATTGTTCCTCCTCCATCCAAGGGGTGGAGGGGATGCTGGGTGGCGCCTGTCCACAGAGCTGGTTCTCCCCCACGGCCAGCCTGAGTCACCCGCCCTCCCAGTGCCTGGGCACCTGTTGGGGCAGCTGGAGAGGCTGGCGCCGAACACCTGCCCGTCAGCCGCGCCCCTGGCAGCTGCCCCATGCTGTCCCTCTCCGCATGCCCCTGTGCTCTGGGAAACCAGGGTGGAGGGCCATAAGGCCTATTTGGGGGGGGAGTCCAAGGAGACGGGGCTCCCAGCATGTCCCTAGGCCTTGACTCAGGGCCGGGGTGCAGAGGGACCATGGGAGGCCGTGCCCAGCCCAGCTTACCAGGACTCCCAAGCCACGGTTCTCAGTCATGGCTGCCCTGGCCTCTGCTGACCCCACTCTGCCCGGCCAGGGTGGCAAAGGAGTAGGGGCATGTTGCCCCAGGACCCAGGCCCAAGCTCCGGGCCCCTGAGTGGGAGGCTCTCCCTATGTCCATCCTGCCCACCCCCAACAGTAGCCCCTGAGCCCAGACCCATCTGTTGCCTCTGCCCTGCCCTCCCCAATCTGGAGGAGCCCATGCAGGCAGCACTCACCCCACTGCAAGAAGTCCGCCACATACTTGTCCTGGGCCAGGTCGGAGGCACCTAGCTCCTGGTGGACGCCCAGGAGAAGGTCGAGCAGGGGCTCCAGCCCCAGGAAGCCGGGGTCCAGCACCAGCTGCTCGAGCCGCCTCAGCCGCACCTCGGCTGACATGTTGGGCAGGCAGCACCATGGCCCCCTCCCCGGGCCGGGGGCTCGGGGTCCTCCCGTCACGGGGCCTGGCAGCCCCTGTCCAGGCCCCTGGGCCCAGGCCGCATGTCTGCTTGTCCCTGGCTGTCCCCTGGGCCTCTCTGGACACTTCTCTTTGCGGGCTGCTGAGGCCTCCTCCCCTTCTCCCCACCCCTCGGTCCGGCCCCCTCCCGCCTCCAGGCCTTAACCCCTCACAAGCCAGGCCCCCCAACTACCTCCTTCCAGGGCCCCCAGAATGCCTCGGTGTGAGAGGGGGGTGGGTGGAGAATCTCAACTCTCTCACTCCCCCCAAGAAAAAGGCGGAGCACAGAGGAAGCTACAAGTGTGACAGATGCCAAAGATGAGCCCTCCCATTCCCCCGAGGGGGCCAATTGAGGTTCAGATGATCCGGTAACACCCCTCCCCAGCCCTGGAGTTGGGGGGGAGGGAGAACGGGGTGAGGCCTGGAAAGGGGGGTGGGAGGACAGGGCAGCTTCGCGGGTGACTCAGCCACGGATTCAGACTTTGGGACAGTTTAAATTTAGCCCTCAGGCCCTCGGCTTCTCACTGACTTTTTTTTTTGGCAGGAGGGTGGGGAAGGGGCGGTGAGAGAAACGGGAAGGGAGGCCCTCAGGAGCCAGGACCAGGGGTGACTTGCTGGCCAAAGCCTGGGGGAGGCAGAGGAGCCCCCAAAATAGCTCCTTGGACCCTGGCCCTGCAGCCACATTCCTGCCCGGGCTAGGATTAGAAACAGAAACATTTCGGGGGGTGGAGGGTGGAGCGGGAAGACACCACTCCTCGCAGCTCCAGAGAGCCAGCCAGGAGGGATTCTCGTTGTTCTCTCCAGCGGTGGACAGCTCTCCTGGAAGAAACCATGCTCTCTGGCTGGCTCGGGACGCCTGGCCCCGGCTGAGCCAGGTCTGAGGCAGCAGGAGGCCAAGACTTATGCTCAAGGAGGTTCACTCACTCTGGGCACCTCGGGAGAAGCCTGGGGGACCCCATCTGGGCAGGCCCCTATGATATCTGATTTGGCAAGTTTGAGCACTTTCAAACAACTTTGAAAATCCTGCCCAGGACTTTGAAGAGGAGGCCCTGGTGGCTCTCTTCCCTGGAGAGCTTGGGGGGCAGAAGGATGCTCTTCTCTGTCCAAAGGGCCCTGCCCAGGGCCGGCCATGGCGGATCCACCTGCTGTGCACTGAGCACGTCCCTCCTCTGGCCTTGTTTTTTCTGCTAGTGAAAGGGGGCAGGGAGATGGGGGTCGGGCAAGGCAGGGCCTAGCTCTTCCCTAGGTGAAAGTGGACCGACTCTAGGACACATACGCTTCCTCCACACCTCCACGCAAGGGAACAGACACACTGTGAAAACAGGGACCTTTAGTATAAATAAGAGCTTCTGGGAGGCAGGGAGGGCCCCAAGGGGCTTCCATAATTTAACACTCTTCAAAAGCACAGACAACAGCACGGGGCGGGGCAGGGCAGAGGAGGGGTGGCCCCTGCCCTACCAGGGACCAGGAGTACACTGCAGAGCTGGGGCTCTTGTGGGAGGGAGTTTCTCCCCCAGGAGTGACCAGTCACATGCTGGGGTCAGGGATGAGGCTAACACTGATGTCTCAGAAGAGGGGGTCATTGAACTTGGCAGTGGGTAAAGAAAAGGCTGAGGCCACACAGGCCACTACAACCCCCCAGTGTCTGGGCCAGTCTGGGGGACCCTCTGCCCCCCAAATTTGTGCAGGGCGGGGGACCGGAGCAGTCCATCTGTCATGGTTAGTCTTGTTAATATGTTGATCCGTGAGGTCAGCAGGGAGGGTTATGGCTGGGAGGTGGGGGACATGGGGTGGGGGACCCCGACATCCATGGCTTCACACCACTGTGCCGCTCGGGGAGTTGCCTGGTTGGGAGGAGATGCCCTGGGGAAGACGAGGGGAGAGAGGAGGGTTAGAGACACCCGGGGGTCCTGCCAGCCCCACGGGGAGGGAGCCACCCTGGCCTGGCCCTTCAGTCCACCCCAGACCCCCAAAGGCCACTGCTCTAGGCTCAGGAATTCACATCTCGGCTAGCTTCCCTGTCCCAGTAGGTGGCACTTTATGCAATCATTAAAGTCCTTGGGTGATCCTGAGCAGAGAGGATGGGGGAAGAGTGGAGGTGGGGAGAGGGGAAACTGGGGTTCCCTTCTGACTGGGGGGTCCTGAGATTCTGGGGGGTGGGGAACTCAAGGACAGTCCTACCTCTACCACTGACTTGCTGGGTGACCTGGGCCAACTTCCTTCCCCTGTCTGGGCCTCGGCCTCCTCGTCTGTGAACTAGGGAGATAGAGGGGTCTCTTTCAGACTCACCAGACTCCCCAAATCCCAACCCCCCTGCCTCTGAGGCTCTGAGACTGTGCTCTAAGTTCTAGGGATTCAGGACCCTATGATTCCAAAACTGCTCTTCTGAGGAACCAAGCCGTGGCCCTCAGATCTGGCATCCTGGGCACCTGAGCCCAAACCCTGAGGAGCCAAGACATCTGAGACCACAGCTCCGAAGTTCCACCTACTGGGAACTTCCTGAACCCCACGGCCACCTCAGGAGGTGGGCACACCCACCTGCCACTCATCTTCAAGCCTCCCTGTCCTAAGAGGCGACAGAGGTCAGAGAGGGCTGGTGACTTGCCCAAGGTCACACAGCGAGCCCAAGTGCAGGACCGGACCCTGAGCCTGGGGTCTTACAGCCCGAGCCTCCAGCAGTGGGCTCAGATCCCAAGAGTCCGAGACCCAGGTTGGAAGCTGGGCCTAGAGGCTCAATCTTGCCCATAGAGCTTGACCTGCAGTATTCAAATAGTTTCACCATTTAAAAATCATATATTCCATAGAAATACAGATTCAGTTTTGAGTGACAAGCATAAGACCTGGCCATGCTGGGCCCACTGGCTGCCCTTCTGATAGCTGGCCATGGTCCCCACCACTCCCAGCTGTCTCTCATACCTGATGCTCTCTCTGCTGCTGTCACCAAGGTTCTAGAAGCCTGTCACTCTAAGATCTGAGAGGTCTTGTTCTGAGACACTATGATTTCCACGGCTTCCCCTCATCCCACGGGGCTGGAAGCTGTGAGAGTGACAAACCCTCTGCTAACACCCGCTCGTCCTGGGTCCGTGACTCACCGCCTTGCCCGGCCGGGCCCAGGTGCAGATGAGGCCCTCCTGGCAGGCGGTGATGATGCAGTCCTCCAGGAAGAGGAGGACGGTGAGCCGCTCCTGGGCGATCTTCTTGCACACCAGGGGCTCGAGCAGCGGTACCTCGTGGATGCGCGGGCACAGCGCGGTGCCCAGCACCTTGGCTGGGTCCAGCCGGCTGTGGGGGGCGGGGCCGCTGGGCTTGTCCCCACCACCCCCGCCCCCACTGCCGCCTCGGCTGATGTTGCCCAGGCTGTGGTAGCGCTTGTGCTCCTTCTCGGCCCCCCGGTCCCGCCGCTCCTGCAGCGTGAGCGTGGCAAAGCGGCCGATGCTGAATGGCGTGCCTGGCTCCGTGGCCGCGCCCGGGCCGCCCGCCTTGCCGCTGCCCGCTGGGTGCGGGAGGCTGTTGGAGCGGGACAGCGAGCGGGGCAGGGGCCCGGGGCCTGGCTCAGCACCCCGCGAGCTGCTGGCAGCGGGCGGCGTGGTGCCAGGCGTGCCGGGCAGGGTGCGGGTGCGGGCCAGGGGCGGGTGGGGGTAGAGCACGTCTTCCGTGAGGTCCCACAGGCAGAACTGCGTGTCCTGGCCGGCCGAGCCAAAGCGGTAGGTGATGGAGCCGGCCTTGGGCAGTGGGGAGAGCGGGGCTCCGCCGCCTGAGCCTGTGCCCGCAACCTCCGGCTCCTCCTCCTCCTCGCCACTCCGCTCCCCATCACCACTGGCTGTGGCCGCCTCCTCGGCCCTTGTGGTGTAGGGGTCGAAGGCCACCGCGTTGACCCAGGACTTGTGGCCGTGGCCTCGGGCCACCACACGGCCCTCGGTGAAGGACCACACGGTGACGAGGTCGTCTTCGCCCCCTGTAACAACGTAGCGCCCGTCGGGGCTCCAGCACACGCAGAGCAGGCCCCCAAAGTAGCTCTTCATGAGCCCCCGCAGGAGCATGGAGTCGAAGTGGAAGACGCGCAGACAGCCGTCCTGGCTGACGCAGGCCAGGTGCCGGCCATCGGGCGAGAAGGCAAACTCGTTGAGGGGCCCCTCGCCCACCGCCCACTTGGTCAGCGGGTTGCGGGGCGCCTTGCTCTTGGCGGCGTAGACGGCGAAGCCCTCGCCCTGCTTCAACAGGCTGTACTGGGGCGGGGCCAAGGCGCACGGGTGGCTGACGTTGTACAGGTACAGGTGGCCGCTGGCGTGCGACGCCAGGAACAAGCTCTCCGACTCAGGCAGCCACTTCAGATATGTCACCTTGGTCTTGTCGATCAGCCGCTGCCAGGGGAGATGGTGGGGGGTTGGGAGAAGGCAAGTGGCCCTTGGCAGACCTCCTCCCCAACCTGGTACCCCCTCGATGGCCGTCAGACATGGCCCGGGCCTCCTCAGAGAGGAGATCCCACACGGGGGAAAGGGATGGCCACCAGGTCATGGAATGCAGGGGAAGAAGGGCTGCCTCTGAGGCGGCCATGGGGAGCTCCACGGAGCCTCAATATCCCATGTGTGGCACGGGGCAGTTCTGCCTTCCAGAAAACCGTCCTCTGTCTAACCCTCTCCACCGTCTTTACCACGTCAGGCTTCAGGAAAGAAACTGATTCACAGAATATCAGCTCCCCCAAGGAAGGGACCTTTCTCTATGTGGTTCACTATTCCAGCCCCAGAGCACAGAGCTGTGCACACAGGAGGCCCCTGGGAAGTATTTCCTGGACACAGGAGTGACAACCCCATCCTGCCAGCTGCTCATCTTTGCTCCTTTTTCCTTCACAACTCACATCCAGTCCTTCAGTAATACCCAGAACCTGACTTCTCACCCCCCACCCGACTCCAGCCACCCTGGTCCCAGCCACCAGCAACCATGCAATGGCCTAACTGGCCAGCAGGCTGCCACTGCCCATGTCTCTTCTCTACACGGTTGCCAGAGAGACACTGTTAAAACGGAATTCAGCACCTGGCGCTCTCTCCCTCTGAACAGCACGGCCGCCTTTCTCAACCAGGGGTCCAGAGAGAACTACGCCCTGAAGCCCTTAGGCAGCCGCTGTACGTATTGAGTTAACTTTCTTCCCAGGTGTCTACGGTGCTTCTCATTCTAGGGAGAATTCCGAAAATAGTCAAGTCATGTCTGGGTTCTATGGCTGGAGAGAGGCTCTAAAAGCCAAAGTCTTTTCTATGGCCCTCCAGACCTTCCCTGACCCGGCCCCTCCCAGTTATTTCTCAGAGCTCATCCACCACCCTCCCCTTCAGTAATGGCTCTGGCCACATGGCCTGTTTGCTGTCCTGCTTCTGGGCTTCTGTCCGGGCTGCTCCCTCTATACTCAGAATGTCCTTCCCCTGATAACTTTCTTTGCCTCTGTCAGGTCTTTCTTTCCATGTCACCTCCCAGTCAGGCCTTGCCTGCCCACCCTATGTAAACCTCACCAAGCGCTCCCCAGCCCCCTCTGCTGCTGGAGTTCCCTCCATAGCACTCAGCACCCGCTGACATCCAGCGTCCTTGACTGAGCTGATAACTGTCTGCCTCCCCAGCCAGACGCAGCTCCACAGCGGCAGGGCCCTCTCTCTGGCTGTTCTGTCCGCTGAGATGACAGCCCCAGTGCTCAGGACACGCCCGGGCACAGAACAAACGCTCAATAAATATTCTGTGAAAGGACGAGCCGGTGCATTTTCAACCCATTCACGTTCCACTCCCTCCCTCCCGCCATTCACGCATTCTGCATGTGTGGAACACCTCCTCTGAACACAGAAAGACAGGTCAGGAGCAGTCCCCATCACGGAGAAGGCTGTTTGCTGCCATTTCCTCTTGTGCCAAGTCCGCCCAGGACTGAGCAATCTCCACACGTGATTTTGTGACAACAGTCCTGTGAGGGAGGGATGAGAATCCCATTTGGCAGAGGAGGAAAACTGAGGCTCAGGGAGGAGCCATCACCTTCCCAAAGCCACATGGTGAGTAAATGGTGCAGCAAGGATTTGAACCCAATGCCCACAGGGCCCAGAATGTGAAGAGCAAGGGCTCTGGCTTCAAACAAGTCCTAACCAGTGACTAGCCTCAGTTCCCTAATCTGCAAAATGGGTATCACAATCTCTAACCCACTGGGTGATGAAAACTCCAGGAGTACTGTGTTCAGCAGAGGGCTAACACAGCACAGGGCTGGGACACAGGAAGCACAGCTGTCATCATTAGCTCTTATCACTCTAGCTGCTGCCTGTCACCCATCCCACATGTCTGTCAGTCTATCCCTCTTCTCTCCCTCATGCTGGCCCTCTCAGGCCTACTGCTCCCCAGGCAGCTGCAAACAGTCTTATGGCAAACAGTGTGTGTGTGTAGAGGTGAGGGGGAGCAGTTCTGGGCGCTGGGGGCCCACAATCACCTCTTCGTTGAATAGCTTGCTGGTGTCCTTCTTAATGAGATCCAGGTACTGCACCTGGCCGGCTGAGAACCCCACCAGCAGGGAGATGGTCTCCGTGGCAGCAGTGAACTGGTTGAAGTCGTGGCAGGTGGGCTGGGTGCCCTTATAGATCCGCTTGTCAATTGGCTTGTTGAGGTCGATGGACTTGAGTGGTGGGAGAAAAGGAGTTAATGGCTTCTACCACGTAGAGGAAGGAAGAGGGTGTTGAGGTTGGGGGAAACCACCAAGAGGAAGCAGGGTGAAGTCCCTGAGGGAAGTGGGTAGGAGGATGGGTGAGCGGGTGGGCAGTGGGGTGGGGTGGGTGGTGAACCACAGACAGGAAGGGAGACCTAAATCTCAGACAGATAGAGGGAAAAAAAAGACAGGAAGGATTTCCCCCCTCCACATGAGACCACAGTGCCTCCCCAAAGTTCAGGGACACCCTTGCCCACAGCATCACGGTTCAGGGTCCCCATAGTCCCTGAGCTCCGATTCCTTTCCAGTCCTGCCCCGTAACCTCAGCAACTCGCCTGGGTCTTAGCAACACAATATTCCAAGCCCCCCAAAACTCAGGGTCACCCAAATTGCCACCCTCTAAAGCCCAACGTCCCAGGCTTCCCTTCACTTTGGAGTCCCTAAATCTCAGGACCCCCATCACAGTTCAGGAATCCATAAACCTCACGGTCCCCCACATTTCCGGTACCTTCCTCACCCCTGGGCTCTCAGGATCCCCATCACTTCCGGGGACCACCATAAACTCCAGGGGGCTCAACTCCTCTGGCACCTACGTCACTCTGGAGACACCCATCACAACTGAGGATGTCCCGGCTGGGCTTTCATCACCTCCAGCTCCCATCAGCTCAGAGATTCTCATTTCCTCCAAAACCCCAATTTTCTCTAGGATCCCGTTCACCTTCAGGATCCCTATCACCTCTAAGCGTCGCATCACTTCCAGAATGCTCCTCAGCTTCGGGCTCCCCAAGTCTCAAGACCCTCCCCCCAACACCTTCTGGACTGCAATACCCCTGGGTTCTGCATCACCTCAGGACTCTTCATCACCTGCAGAATGCCTGCCACCCAGAAAGCCGGAGGATCCCACACCGTCTCAGACCCCCCATCACCTCCAGAGTACTCACCATCCCAGAACCCCCACGCATAACCCGGGGATCCCACATGACCTCAAGGTTTACCATCACCTCCACAATGCCCAGCAACCCGGGAGCCTCCCATCACCTTTCAGCATCCTGCATTACCTCCAAGAACCCTTTCCTCCTGGGATGTCCATCACATCTCGGAAGCCCCTCTCATGGCTTCGTATCGATTAGGGGGTCCCACCCCCATGCTCTCAGCACCCCGGGCCCACGACGCAGGCCGCTCACCCGCTGGCTCCCGCGGCGGCAGCAGCCGGGATAGAAATAGAGCTCGCGACCCAGGTTGAAGCAGACGCGGTCTCCTCCGGCGCCCAGCCCCGCGGGCGTGGCGGGCGGCTCCCCGGCCCCGGCGCCGTCGGGCTCCCCGAGGCGCACGAGGCTGAGGCGCACGGCGGGCAGCGCGGGCCCGGGCCCGGGGCCTGCGGGCGGCGGAGACGGCGCGGGGCCCGCGGCGCCGGGGCCGGAGGCGGCGGCAGGGCCGGGCGGGGGCTGCGGCGGCTGGGGCGGCGCCGGGGTCTGGGCGGAAGCCGGCCCCGACCTGCGGGCGGCGCCGTCGCCGGGGAGCAGCTTGTAGAAGCCCTCGCGGGTGCGGAACTGCGACTTGATCTCCGCGCAGTCCCCCATGGCGGCGCCGGGGCCCGAGCCGCCCTCCGCGCCGCCCGCCGCCATCTTGGGCGCCCCCCGGGCCCCGCCGCTGCCCGACCGCCGCCCGCCGCCGGGCCCCCTGCCGGAAGCCGCGGGCCCGCGCCGGAAGAGGTGGGGTCGTTGCCCGGGCGACGCCGCTCGGATTGGCAACGCGGTCCGGAGGTGGGCCCGGGCCGTCGCTCAGGTAACGGTTCTGGGGCTGTGGGCGGGGCGAAAAGGTGGGCGCGGCCTTCGCGCCTGAGACCGACGTGTGGTTGGCTGCGGGGGCGAGGCCCGCAGGGGAAAGGGGCGGGGCCACTTAGACAGCACAAGTCCATAGCAACGGCGCTCTGGGAACCGTTTGCCTAGCAACGGAGAGACCCTCAAAAGAAGGCCTCGTCCAAATGCTGGACGTCAACAGATGACCCCAGGTGACCCTAGTGTCTCCATAGACCCAACATACATCCTCCTGACCTCCAGTATTTCCCACTGACATCTTAAAGTCCCCAACTGGCCACAGCATCTCTAGCCATTCCTTCCCACCCGTGATGACCAAGCCCCCCCAAATCTCGCTGATCCCCAGTGTCTCCATAAAACTCCAAGGACTTCATCTGACCCACTACTGATTAATGCTAACCCCAACATCTCCACATTTTCCACCAACCTCCGATATATATCTCCGCGACTTCACTACCCTCAAGGATCTCACTCGGTCCTCCAACACCCACCTCTGATTCCAAAATCTCATCGATTCTCGAAACACTTCCAGGGCCCCAATGATCCACTAGTAACCCCAAATCTCATCCAGATCCCAACAGCCCCCACAGATAGCCAGTGCCCCTCACTTCTGCTGAAGCCACCCCACCCCCATCACAGATGTTCCTACATCCACTTATTCAGTGGCCTCCCAGATTTCTCACCGGCATGTCCCAGAGGCATCTCACACTCAAGTCCTACAGGGAACTTGACATCTTACTCCAAATCCTACTCCTCCCCCTATCTTAGGTCCGGCACTGCCACACACACCCCCACCCCTAGTGATCCAGGCTGCAGACTCAGTGTCTCTCTAGTTTTGTACCACTTCCCTTCAACCCCTGCTTCCAGTCTCCAAGTCTTTTGCATTCCGTCACCTGAATTCTTCTTTTCCAGTCCCTTCCTCTGCACAGCCCTGGTCCAAACTTCTCCTCTCCTGCTCGAAACCCCCTGCATCAGCCTTGTCTCTGCTCTCCCAGACTCCTGATCCCTCTATCTACCCTCCACTTGGCATCTAGAGAGGTATTTTTTATGATCAGCGCCCTCCGCTGCTCAAAGCCCATCTGTGGCTCCCTAGTGCTCTGAGGGCAAAGTTACACCCTGATGGATCTGTTCCTGCCAACCTCTCTTTCCAACCTCATCTCTTTCCAACCTCACCGCTAACTCCCCATACCATGTCCCAAAAAATGAGATTTGAGAAATTATCCCAACACGTCACCCTCTCTCTTGTCCTCGGGTCTTTGTACATGCCCCTCCCCACTCTGCTTTTGAGCCTTTAAGAGTCAGCTCAGGGGCCCTGTCAGTCCTCTGGGCTCCCCCATCTGGGTTGTCATTGCCTGGGGATGTGTCTGTCTCTTCTGTAGAGTGTGAGCCCTACACTGAGAACAGAGCTGGGGCTGCTTGGTCACCTCTGTGTCCCCAGCACAGGGCTGGGCTGACAGGAGGCCCTTCAATAGTTGTTTGATGGCCAGATGAATAAATAAATGACACAGATGGGAGAGACTGTGCCGGGCAATGTCTGTTTCCAGCAGAGCCCCACAGCCCTGACTTGGAGGCCATGTCAACAAATGTGAACAAATGACTGAGTGACTCGGCCCTAATGTCATGGGGACATTTTATTTAGAGTAGCTACCTTCCTTTTCTACCCCTGCCTTCCGGGCACAGAAAGGAAACCAACAGTGAAAAAAACAACCCATAACAACTATGTATAAGGGAAAACCTGCTATGCACCTGCTTGGGGAAGGAGGCTATGGGGTCTCAGTCGTCCTGGTCCTCATCCTCATCTTCCTCCTCATCCTCCTCCTCTTCCCCTGTGGCCGCCAGGGCCTGCTCCTGGGCAGCCTTGAGGGCCTGCTCCTCCTCCACCGTGGGGTCGCTCATCTCCATGATCTCCGGGTCACTGGGGTACTCTTGCTGGACGGTGCCTGGCAGGGGTGGGTTGAAGTTCTTGGGACTGTACTTGTGGCCCCAGCCGATGTAGATGTTCTCAAACTTCCTGGAGGGGCAGTGAGATACACACTGAAAGACCCTCCCTCAAAGGGCCCAGCCTGGACTGTCATTAAGGGTGGGACCCAGCATTGACATGGCACGACTACAAAGTTGTACTTGGTAGGGTGAAGAGTGCCCACCAGGTTTCTCTGTTCATTCATTCATTCCATATTTACTGAGCATCTACTAACAAATTTCATTCTGTTATTGATCTCTAATTTCATTCCAGTGTGGTCAGAGACCGTATTTTGTGTGATCAAGCCTTTTAAATGTATTGAGACTTGTTTTATGGTCTATCCTGGAGAATGTTCCATGTGCACTCGAGAAGAACGCATATTCTGCTGTTGTTGGGTGGAGTGGATTTTATTTCATTTTAATTAATTTAAACTTAAACAATAAAACTGATATTCAATTCAGTTATTGGAAAATGTCTAAGTCAGTCTGGGACAAGGGTACATGAATCTACTGTTGCAACTGTAAAAGTTGTGAAATCTGAATACAGGTCAAGTGTTTCTGATGAAAAGTTAGCATCTAAATTGAGATGTGCTGTAACTGTAAACTTCACACCAGCTTAAGAAAAAAAGAATATAAAATAGCTCGTAAATAATTTTTACATTATTGATTTCATGTTGTAATGATAATATTTTGGATATTTGGGGTTAAATAAAATATATTCTTGAAGTGAATTTTGCCTGTTTATTTTTAGTTTTGGAACGTGGCTGCTAGAAAATTTTTTTTTAAATAATTTTATTTATTTATTTATTTTCCCCCCAAAGCCCCAGTGGATAGTTGTATGTCATAGCTGCACATCCTTCTAATTGCTCTACGTGGGACGCGGCCTCAGCATGGCCGGAGAAGCGGTGCGTCGGTGCGCGCCCGGGATCCGAACCCGGGCCACCAGCAGCGGAGCACGCGCACTTAACCGCTAAGCCACGGGGCTGGCCCTGCTAGAAAATTTAAAATGACATAGGTGGCTCGTATTTATTTATGTTGGACAGCGCCGGTGTAGATGTGTAGACCCGGCAGGGATCAGATTAGACAAGAATCTCTGCCGTGGTGCCCACGTTCTAAACGGAGGAGACTGATCATAAACAAGGACATAACTGGTCTGGTCCCAGCCAATTCACCTCTCCCCAGAATTTTAACTAGGGAAGGAAAGAGGAGTCGATGGGAGCAATGGGAGGGGACTGAGAGACAGGGAGAGAGGCAGAGGGAAGTAGAGGGAGAAAGACAGAGAGCAGGAGAGACGGGGGTGGAGAGTGTGCCATGGGGAGCAGCTTGGCTTTGACCTTAGTTTCACAGCCTTGCTATTCCTGAGAGAACTGTTTTCCTCGGAGCCACCAAACACACTCCTCCTTGGCAGTCCCCAACCCCAGCCCGCCCTGGTTCCCGTGGTCCAGGACCCAGCAGGCTCACTTGGACGTTGAGCTTGCTAGGAAGGCAGAATCTCCGGCTCCACCCCAGACCCTCACAACCAGAACCTGAGCTTCAACCAGATTCCCCCAACCGCCCCGCCGGCAAGTCCTAGGCACTCACAGTTTGGAAAGCTCTGGTCTAGAATGTTCTGCCCGCTTTTCCCCTCACTTACTTCTTTCTTTCCCCAAAGATTTCAGATCAAGGCTGCTTTCCCCAGGAATCCTTCCTTGACCCCCTCTAGACATGACAGTTATGAGCTGTCGTTGGTCCCTCCTCTCTCCCTAGTGGTATTTCTCTTAGCTGGGGCAGGGGTGGTGGTGAGGAAGGGGGAAGGGGAAGGTTGTGATATGATTAACACCTTTGCTTCCTCTGCCTGCTCCCAGAGCAGGATCCATATCTGCCTTTTCAACAAAGGGCCAGGAGCCCAGCATACAGCTGGCAAACAGTGACATTCAAGAGTCTTTTATAAAGAAAAAAATGGATAGATGAATGATGTGTGGTGGATGGGTGGGTGGATGGGTGGTGGGTGGATGAGTGGTAGATAGATGGTGGATGGGTGGTGGGTGGATGCGTGGTGGGTGGATGGGTGGGTGGATGGGTGATGAGTAGATGGGTGGGTGGATGGGTGGGTGGATGTGGGTGGATGGGGGGTGGATGGGTGGGTGGATGGGTGGGTAGATGGGTGGGTGGATGGGTGGGTGGGTGGGTGGGTGGATGGGTGGTGGGTGGGTGGGTGGTAGATGGGTGGTGAGTGGGTGGGTGGATGAGTGGTGGATGGGTGGTGGGTGGATGAGTGGTGGATGGGTGGTGGGTGGATGGGTGATGGGTAGATGGGTGGGTGGATGGGTGGGTGGATGGGTGGGTGGATGAGTAGGTGGATGGGTGGTGGGTGGATGGGTGGTAGATAGATGGTGGATGGGTGGTGGGTGGATGGGTGGGTGGATGGGGGGTGGATGGGTGGGTGGATGGGTGATGGGTAGACGGGTGGGTGCATGGGTGGGTGGACAAGTGGTGGATGGGTGGTGGGTGGATGGGTGGGTGGATGTGGGTGGATGGGGGGGTGGGTGGGGAGGTGGATGGGTGGTGGATGGGTGGGTGGATGAGTGGTGGTTGGATGGGCAGGTGTGGAGTGGGGAATGGATGGGTGAGTGGACTTCCAAGTTTGGATCTTTTCTTTTCAGAGCGGTGTTGGCAAATGAGGAGGTGGCCAGAAGAAGGGCTTTGGCAAAAGCAAGCGAGCCTCTCCCCTGCTTCTGGAGGAGAAAACAAATAATTGCCAAGAAAGTGGTTAAATTATCAAGATGACATGAAATCACACCTCAACTGTGAATCACAGTAGCCAATTCAGTGCAGGTTCATCTTGGAGATGGGAAAGGAGAGTCTCTGAGCAATCGTCATGACCTCTGGTGGACACACCTGGTAAGTGCGGGCTCTCTAGTGGCCTCGTGGAAAGGCGGGGATGTGCGGGGGGGGGGGGGGGGGGGGGGGGGGAGGCTGAGGGACTGGTGGGGCGCGTGGAGCTGCGTGTGGGAGGATGCAGGAGTGGCTTCGGCCTGCCAATCTTTTGGGAGCACCTGGTGGAAGATCCTGGTGGGGAAGATTTCTGCCCGTAGAGAGGAGACCCTTCAAATGGTAAGAACTATCCGGAGGGTCCAGGGAAGGAGTCAGCGGACACAAGACTCTATCCCTGTGAGGGTCGGCCCAAAGGGGACTCCTGATTCCTGCCTGGCTCCATAACCCATGCAGCAGGAAAGCCTGGGCCAGGGGGCTGGAGATCCAGGTTTGAATCTTGCACATGCCGTGTGACCCTTGATCAGTTCCTTCCCTCGCCCATCCTACATTCCCTCATCCAAGAGGCTCACACTCTTGGGCTGAGATTTCTCATTTTAGCCCTAGTGGGAGCCCTGGGAGCTGAGTGAGGGGATCAGCCCTGGGGGTTTCCTGAAGGGGGTCCTCCCAATCTCTGCCCACTCTGGCGAGCTGCCCCACCCGGCCTGGCTCTGAAGAAGTTGTAGGGGAGGGGCTAGGAGAAGACCTACTTGCCAACAGCATAGGCATAGGCCCCCGGCCAGAGATTGGAGCGCACGACGGCCAAGGAGTACTGTGGGCAGAGGCTGCAGGACAGCTGGGCGGTCCAGGGTGGCATGTGCATGATTTCTGCAGGGGAGTAGAGAGCACCAGGGAGGTCAGAGGCTCAGCTCGCTGGAGGGGAGGCAGACAGAAAGAAGGCAGGGAGCTAAGAGGGAGAACACGGAGGGGCATGAAGGGAACTGTGGTGTTCGAGCCTTGGCTCTGGACCACTCTCTCGCTGGGTGGCCCCAGGAAGCCACCTCACCTCTCTGAGCCTCAGTGACTGCACCCAAGAAATGGGGATACACATCTCGCGCCCCTTGCAGGGTGGCGGTGAGCCCTGGGGCCCCCTGATAGGGGAGCTGCTGCAATTCCCCTTCCAGGTTGAGCATCAGTTTGGACCCGGGGGCAGAGGGCAGCACACCGGCTCTAGGTTCACAGAAATCTGGGCTCAAATCCGGGCTCTGTCTGCTTGCCCACTCTCAGCCTCTCCTTCCTCCTTCCTCCTGGTGCCTGAGACCCCCAAGCTCAGGAAATTCCTGTCCAGTCTTCCAAAATCCAGCTCAAGTCCCACCTCCTTTGGGGAGGCCTCCCTAACCATCTCTCTCTCCCCCCAACCCCATGTGGGATTCGAAAGACCATATCCCACCATCCAGGCCATTGCCACGTGCCAGACATGGTTCACGAGATGGCTGCATTCCCATAACCCTGTGAGGGAGGCGCTGTCACGATGCCCATTTTATAGATGACAGAACAACAGAGGCTCAGAGAGATGACCTCCCGCAGTCTTCTGCCCCACCTCCTTTCCCAGTCTCCCCCGGGGGCTGGCGGTGTGCGATTCGAGGAGGACCCTTACCTGCATCCTCTGAGAGCGGCGTCAGCAGCGGGGGCCCGACCTCCTGCTCCACCTCCTCTACCCCCTCATCTGCCTTCTCTTCCTCCTCCCCCAGCTCCTCCTCCTCCTCCGTCTTCTGCAAAGGGTTCACCCACGTGCAGCGGCCCTGGAGGTGGGGGGAAGGTCAGGCGGCACCCCTGTGGGGCAGAACCCAGCCCGCACCCTGGGAGGAGGTGAAGGGCCAGGCAGGACACTGGGGACTGGCCTGTCCTCAGGGACCCAGGTGTGGGCAGGAGGACAGGGTTAGTCACAGAGGTGTGGGGGATGGGCTGAGAGAGTTGCAGTGGTGAGACGGAGATTCCTGCCCCATCTGTGCAATCATTCATTCATTTATCGTACATTTAATGAGCACCTACTATGTACAGGCACTATTCTAGGTGTGGGGGATACATCCTTGGGAAAAGAGACCCCCACATCTCTGCCTTGTGAAGCTCATATTCAGCAGCCCATACGATCCTCAGCTTGCTCACCCTTGAAATGGGGGTGTCATGGGTGCGTCCTTCATTGGATTGCTGTTGGGTTACATGAGGTACCAAAGAGCCGATAAATGTTTGTTGAATGAATGAACGGACCTAAGTGCACAGCATATGGCAGACTTCAGTTCCATCAACTATGAAATGGGAATGATAGCTGTACTGACCTCAAAAGGAGTTATTTGGATCCAGCAAAACACTGTGGGGTCAATAAATGTTTATTGAATGAGTGAATAAATAAAAAGTTCCTAGCCCCCAGCAGGTGTTTCCTTGAATGAATATGTGGATAAATATAAAGTTCAGACACATTAGGCATTCGATTGATACAGGTCCACATCTCTTACCCACAATTCCAAGTCTGAAACACTTTGAAAACTAAGTTTTTTCATCAGTCATTTGGCAGCAACCTCGACCTGAACTAATGAGAGGCTATTCGGTTTTGCTGCAGGAATAATGAAGCCTTTGAATGCGAGCTGCAGCCCCAGCCTCTGCTTAAGGTGCCGTGTAATATATATGGTATGTGCCCCGTGTCACCTCTATAAAATCGGAAACATTCAGAATTCCAAGATGCATCTGGCCCCACAGGTTTCTGGCAGGGGGTTGTCAACCAATAGCTGTTGAATGAACGAATGGATGGATATTGTTTAGCACGATGTCTAGCACTGTTGGGGAGTCACAGCTGAGCCACCTGGTTCCGCGACAGGTGGGGAGGCAGGGGTCCCCCGGGCCTCACCTGCGGCAGGATGTGCTGCCTGTGGTGCACCCAGTTGGCCATGGAGTCCACCAGCTCGAGCACCGGGACGCCCTCAAACTCGGGGTTCTGCTCGTAGGAGTCGCGCCCCGCGCCGCCCTCCTCCTCCTCGTCGCCCTCCTCCTCGCCAAACTGGTAGAAGCCGAGCGGGCTGATGTGCGTGGCGGCGGAGATGCGGGCGATCTGGGCCCGCAGGTAGTTGGCCTCGTTGCCCGGGAAGGGCGGGTAGCTGGTGACCGGCGCGTCCAGGCGGCCGGTGAGGAACTTCTTGATCTTGCGGGCGTGCACGATCTGGGTCGGCGTGACGTGCGGCAGCCGCGTCCACGGCTGGCCGGGCTCGTTGCACACGAAATACAGGAACTTGTTGGTGCCCGAACGGCTCTCCTCCCTGGGGATGGCCGGCGGCGGCTTCCACGTGGGCTTGGGAATGATGTCGGGGACCTTCTCTTCGTCCTCCTCGCCCTCCTCCTCGCCGTGCGCCTCCATGGCCTCGCCGCTCTCCGTCATCTCCTCCGCCTCCTCCTCCTCCGCCTCCTCCTCGCCCTCCCGGAACTCCACCTCGGCCACCAGGTAGCTGCTGCTGAGCCCCAGGATCTTGCCCCAGAAGCGGCACGTGTGGACGGGCTGCTGCTCCACCAGCTGCTTCAGGGCCAGGAAGATGCGGAAACTCTCGTCTGAGCTCAGGCCCACACCAGCCTGTTCGAAGTAGAAGGCGGTCTCCATGACGTTGGGCACTGGTGTCTCACTCTGCAGAGGGTGGGGTGGAGGCAGAGGGAAGAAGGCTGAAGCCCTGCTCCCCAGCCTGACTCTTCTAGAGTCCAGAGAGCTGAACTACTCTGTAACCCAGCTGCTCATGCCACCACTTCTGCCCAGTGAGCTGTAGGGCTAAGTCCTTGCGGAGGTCGTCCCTTGTTGGAAAGGAAAAGGCAAAACCACACTGGGAGAAAAATCCTTTGCTCCTTCATCCTTCTCCCTTCTTTCTGCCTAGAATGGGACGTGGGATCTGGAGTTACAGATCTCCAGCTATCTTGTTGGCAGCTATCTTGGGACCATGAGGTAACACGTCTTACACCCTAATGGTGGTGGAGCTGAAATGTGGAAACTGCTCGGTCCCCAATGGCATCGCTGAGCTGCCTTACCTCTCCTGGGCTTCCTGTTCTATGGGACAAAGAAGCCAATTCTGGTCATATTTTCTTTTTTCAATTTTTAATTATTTTTTCATTGTGGTAACATTGGTTTATAACGTTGTATAAATTTTAGGTGTACATCATTATACTTCTATTTCTGCATAGACGGTCATGTTTTCTGATACCTGCAGCCAAATGCACTCCTAACAGATACCCAAATCACACAGCAAATTAAGAGAAGAGGCAGGTCTTGACTCCTAGAAGAAAATATAGGCAGTTCACTCTTTGGCATAGGTATTAGCAGCATCTTTTCGAATACCATATCTACTCAGGCAAGGGAAACAAAAGAAAAGATAAACAAATGGGACTACATCAGACTAAAAAGTTTCTGCAAGGCAAAGGAAACCACGAACAAAATGAAAAGACAACACACCAACTGCGAAAAAATGTTTGCAAATCATATATCTGACAAGGGGTTAATTTCCAAAATACATAAAGAACTCATACAACTCAAAAGCAAAAAGACAAACAACCCAATTAAAAAATGGGCAGAGGATATGAACAGACATTTTCCAAAGAAGATAGACAGATGGGCAACAGGCACATGAAAAGATGCTCAACGTCACTGATTATTAGGGAATGCAAATCAAAACCACAACAAGATATCACCTCACGCCTGTCAGAATGGCTGTAACCACCAAGATGAGAAATAAGAAGCATTGGGGCAGGCCTGGTGGCACAGGGGTTAAGTGCGTGCACCCTGTTTCGGCGGCCCGGGGTTCGCAGGTTCGGATCCCGGGCGCACACCGACTCACCACTTGTCAAGCCGTGCTGTGGCGGTGTCCCATGTAAAGTGGAGGAAGATGGGCACAGATGTTAGCCCAGGGCCAGTCTTCCTCAGCAAGAAGAGGAGGATTGGCAATGGATGTTAGCTTAGGACTAATCTTCCTCAAAAAAAGAAAAATAAATTTAAAAAAAATAGCAAGTGTTGGAGAGGATGTGGAGCAAAGGGAACCATCATACACTGCTGGTGGGAACACAAACTGGTGCAAACACTATGGAAAACAATATGGAGATTCCTCAAAAAATTAAAAATAGAAATAACATATGACCCAGCTATGCTACTACTGGGTATTTATCCAAAGAACTTGAAATCAACGATACAAAGAGATCTATGCCTCCCTATGTGCATTGCGGCATTATTTACAATAGCCAAGACTTAGAAGTAACCTAAGTGCCCATCAACTGATGAACGGATAAAGAAGATGTGGTATATATATATATATACAATGGAATACTACTCAGCCATAAAAAAGACAAAATCGTCCCATTTGCAACAACATGGATGGACCTTGAGGGTATTATGTTAAGGAAAATAAGCCAGACAGAGAAAGACAAACACTGCATGCTTTCACTCATATGTTGAAGATAAACAAACACATGGATAAGGAGAACAGATTGGTAGATACCAGAGGGGAAGGGGGTGGGGAGAGTGGGCAAAAGGAGTAAAGAGGCACATATGTATGGTGACGGATGAAAACTAGAATATTGGTGAGTACAATGCAGTCTATACAGAAACTGATATATAATAATGTACGCCTGAAATTACACAGTTATAAACCATTATGACCTCAATGAAATAAAAAAATAAATTAAAAAAAAAGAGAGAGAAGAGGCAGATCTTGAATCCTGGAATCAGTGATGTTGGAGGATGGTGGTGATAAGTCCTGCCCTCACTGCCTCCCCCTTCACCATCTGCTTTGTTCAGGAAGTTGGGGGGGCAGTGGGGGAGAGAAGAGGAGGCCCCCAAAGGGAGTAAGAACAAGGAGAACAAGAAAGTTGAGGGCTGGGACTAGAAAACAGTGAAGTTTGGATCTATCTGCTGCCACATCCATGTAGCCACAAGGCAGCCCCCAAAATTTTTTCATTCAGTCAGTCCAGAAATCTTTATTAAAGACCCTGGGTGCCAGCCCTGCTAGGCATTGAGATATATCAGAGATCAAAAGAGACAAGGTCCAGGGCCGGCCCAGTGGCGAAAGCGGTTAAGTGCGCGCGCTCCGCTGCAGCGGCCCGGGGTTCGCTGGTTCAGATCCCGGGCGCACACCGACGCACCACTTGGCAAGCCATGCTGTGGCGGCGTCCCATATAAAATAGAGGAAGATGGGCATGGATGTTAGTCCAGGGCCAGTCTTCCTCAGCAAAAAAAGAGGAGGATTGGCAGATGTTAGCTTAGGGCCTATCTTCCTCACAAAAAAAAAAAGAGAGAGAGAGACGAGGTCCTTCCTCATAAGATCAGTACAACCTGCCCTTGGCCAGCCTGACTGGGCCAGGGAAACACAGGGCCCAGACCAGGGAGACCACATGCTCTCTTGCCAGAATCTGAAATCAGGATGGAGAGAGAGGGGGTATGGTTGGCAGAATAATGACCCCCTCAAAAGATGCCCATGTCCTAATCCCTGGACCTATGAATATGTTATCTTCCAGGGCAAAAGGGACTTGCAGGTGTGACTAAATTGAGGGTCTTGAGATGAGTCAATGATCTTGGTCTATTGGAGTGGGTCCAAAGTAATTACAAGCGTCTTGATAAGTGAAAGAGGGAGGCAGGAGAGTCTGAGAAGATGTGCTGACAGAAGTGGAGATCAGAGTCAGAGAGAGATCGGAAGATGCTACACTGCTAACTTTGAAAATGGAGGAAGGAATGTGGGAAACTGGAAAAGACAAGGAAACAGATTCTCCCCAAGAGCCTCCACTAGGAAGGCAGCCCTGCCAACACCTTGATCGTAGCCCAGGGAGACCCAGTTTGGACTTCTGGCCCCCAGAACTGTGAGATAATACATCATGCTGTCTTCAGTCACTAAGGTGTGGTAATTTGTTACAGCAGCCATAGGAAATGAATACAGAGGCCAACTTCTGCGTGTGGCTGGAATGAAGCATGTAAATGTGTAGTGGTCGATTAATCGGGCATGGAGAGGCCAGTGGGCAGAGAGAAAGAAAAAACTGAGGGTCAGAGCTGGTCAGCTTGGTTCCAGCTTTTCCTGCGGCCCACGCAAGTCCCCTAATTCTGGGAAAGGCCTTATATCTTTATGATAAATGTTACCCCTCCCCTGTATTTTAGCAAATTCCAGCAAGTGTCTGTTATTGGAAACCAAATAGTCAACTCATATGCCTGTTCATCCCTCTTAACTTGGCTCAGGGGAAAATGCTTGTGGTCCAAAAAACACATCACAAAGAAAAGCATACAAGCCCACTTAAGTCAGGGGTGAAAATCAGATCAAAGAGATGAGTTTCTCATTTAAGGACTGTGGACAGCTTCTGGAAAGTACAATGATCGCCACCAAGCAATTGGAAACTCAAGATAATAAAAAGTGTCAAGGTGAACATATTTTCTCCATTGGAGTCATTGGCCATTTTTCGTGAAGAAGATGAGAATTCTAGACCAATACATGTAATTGCTAACTTTTTGTGTGTGTGTGTGTGAGGAAGATCGGCCCTGTGCTAACATCTGCCAATCCTCCTCTTTTTGCTGAGGAAGACTGCCCCTGGGCTAACATCCGTGCCCATCTTCCTCCACTTTATATGGGACGCTGCCATAGGATGGCTCGACAAGCGATGCGTCAGTGCGCACCTGGGATCCGAACCGGTGAACCCCGGGCCACCGCAGCAGAGCGCGCACTTAACCGCTTGCCCCACCGGGCCAGCCTCATAATTGCCAACTTTTATTAGGCACACTAAAGACTATTTGTCTCTCGTTTCAAATGTCTGAAATATCATTCGAAAGGTTACATAAATTACAAAACGATAGTATAGTACTTTGTTAGGGCTGCTGTTACAAGTACCACAAAGTAGGAGGCTTAAACCACAGAAATGTATTGTCTCACGGTTCTGGAGGCCAGGGGTCGAGATCAAGGTGTCGGCAGGGTTGGTTCCTTCTGAGGGTTGTGAGACTCGGTCCCATGCCTCTCTCCCAGCTTCTGGTGGTTTGCTGACAATTTTCAGCATTTCTTGGTTTGTAGCAGCATCACCCCGATCTCTGCCTTCATGTTCACATGTTTTCTCTGTGTGTGTGTCTGTGTCCAAAGTTAACCTTTTGTACGGCCACCAATCATATTGAATTAGGGGCCCACCCTACTCCAGTATAATCTCATCTTAGCTTATTACATCTGCAACGACTCTTGTTCCAAATGAGATCACATTCTGAAGTACTGGGGGTCAGGACTTCAACATATGAATTTTGAGGGGGACACAATTCAACCCATAACTGATGGTTAATGTGAAAATGAATGAAGATGCTTGAACTATACGAGTTGATATAAAAGATTTGGCGACAAGCATACTGAAGTTTTTTCTAAAGGTATATACTGCATTCCCATTTTTTTAAAGCTCTATTTGTGAACACAGTTAAAATGAAAAATTTATTGCATCTTCTTCCTATGCCTGCTAGATATACTACTGTTCACAAATGTTTGAAGTCCCTCCCCACAGCAGGATTATATATCCCCACCCTCACTGAATTCGGGACTGGCCATGTCACTTGCTCTGACCATTTGAAATGGCAGTGGAAGGGACACGCGTCACACCCAGGCAGAAGCTGTAAGAACCCACGTGGGGTTTGTTATGCCCTCTTTCTCCTTCTCTGCATCTGTGGAAGCCTGTGTTGCAATGGAACCTCCAGTGCCCCGGGTTCTCAATGGCTGATGAGCAGAGCCCTCTTGCCAACCCTGGATGGCAGGTAGCATGAGTGAGAAAGAAACTGTGTGGTTTCAAGCCGCTGAGATTGTTGGGCTGTTTGTTATCTCAGCTTAACATGACACACCCTGACTAAAACTTTGTAGTAGGAGAATTGTTATTTTGAAAGGGATTCTGGCAGTTTCAATCTTAAACACAATGCAAAACTTGTTTGCTTAATTGATGTAGACATCATCAACTCAAGGGGGCAGAGTCAGAACTTAATCCCAAGACTCACTGTCTCACAGCCAGGTGGGAAGATAAAGGAATGAGTGTAGGAAACTCTCTTTGGGGTGTATGCCTGGCCTATGAGCCAGTGGCCATCACCCTCTTTCTGGGAATCCCCTCATCTACATGGCAATGGGGTGTGTCCTCACCAACCATGTTTAAATGACATCATCCTGCCCTTCTGGCCACTGTTGATTGGAGCAAGATTGGCCAGCTACCCCAAAATGACAGCTCAGACTCTGCTGCCCTCCCCCTGCAATCTGTGACCAGGCAGAGAGAAAGTGCAGCTGGCAGCTCCCTGCCTCGAAATCATTTCCTTGGTATGGCTGGGTTTGAATCCAAGTTGGTCCTGCTCCACAGGCCACATTCTTAGCACCTACTCTATGACCCCTCTACTTCCTGTGGCCAGAATCTTTCTTCCTCTTTCTTTCTCCCAGTTTCTAGGAAGATCATATCTATGATCTGAGAGAAAAGATTTCCTAGTGGCAACTGGATGAAATTTTTAAAAGTAAATTCAGGAGCTTTGGGGTGGCCACATACTGCCAGGTGGAGGAGGCGGGAGAGGAGAGAGGAGCAGAGGTGAAATAAGAGTACTGGAATCCCTGACTGCCGGCTCAGCCTGGGGCCCAGCCACACCCCTGGCCTTGGGTTCCATGGGGTCAGTCACTGTCAGCCCACTGAGCCAGCACCCTCCTCAACCCCCTTCTCCATTGCTAGCCTTCTGCAGGCTGGAGAAGCTCCATGGTCACTTTCCCAGCCTCCCTTGCAGCTAGAAATGGCCATGTGACCCAGTTCAGGCCAATAAGATGCAAGCAGGGGTTGTCTAAGGGGCTTCTGGGAAACTTTTTCTCCTTTGATTCAAAGAAAAGGGGAGGGGGGGGACTCACAAGGAAAAGCTCTCTTCCTCCCTCTCTCCCTCCCTGTCTGGAGCACTGGTGTAGGGATATGATGTCTGGAGCTGCAGCAGCCGTTTTTCGAACAGAAAGTGACAAGGTCCTCAAGGACCGAATGTAGACATGATGAAGAAGGCAGGGCAGAAGGGAGGAAAGAGCCGGATTCTTCACGACCTCACAGAGATGCTGCCTCGACTCTGCCCACTCTTGGGGAGGTGAAGTAATTCAATGTTTTGCTGAACTGCTTGGTCCATTTTATTTATTTATTTATTTTACTTTATTATTATTATTTTTTCTTTTGTGAGGAAGACCAGCCCTGTGCTAACATCTGCCAATCTTCCTCTTTCTTTTTTTTTTTGCTGAGGAAGACTGGAAGACTGGCCCTGGGTTAACATCCGCGCCCATCTTCCTCCACTTTATATGGGACTTGCCAAGAGGTGCGTCTGTGCGAGCCCAGGATCCGAACACGCGAACTCCGGGCCACCAAAGCGGAGCGCGCGCGCACTTAACCACTTGCGTCACGGGGCCGGCCCCCTGCTTGGTCCATTTTAATCAAGCACTTGCAGCCCAAAGCGAGCCTTACTGACTGCATTTATATGGGATTTATAGCTAGGCTTCGACGACGCTAAAAACTGCTCTCTTGGTTTGGGGGGAGGGGGATCAGAGGTGAGGGGATTAGACAGCCCTCAGTGTCCCTTTGCTGGGGAGCCGCCCTGTCAGCCCTAGGCTGCTTGCAGCTGACTTTTAGGTGTGAGAAAAACTTCTATCTTGTCTAAGCCACTTGTCTCCATTCCTTTGACATCATCTATTCCCTGCCTTCAAGTGACCTGTGTTGTCAAACAAGTACACTAAGGTGTTAGTATCACATTTTGGAATGTGACACAATAATACTAAAGTTAGCCTAAAATTATAAATGTGAAAATAGGAACTTTTCAAAACAGAGGCACAGTGAGGGGGAGCCTTAAGCTATGAAACAGCCAAACCCGCTGTGCCGCGGCTGTACCCAACGAGCAGGAGAGTCGGAAAGCCATCCGCAGAGCAAAGGCACAGAACGGAGAATCCGGAAACAGGCCCGCGTCCACACGGGTGGAAATAAATGGCAGAGGTGGCATTTCAAAGCAGAGGGAAAAGAATGGATTTTTCCACAAATGCTGTTGGGGATCATGGCTAGCCATTTGGAAGAAATAGAATATGAGAGAGATGAGAGCCCTGCCTCCCGTCAGACAGAAGAATAAATACAAAATGCTAAATTACGGATTTTTTTGCGTCTTTTCCTGGAAATACGCACAGGCGACAAACGCCCACACTTTTGCCCTTCTACAGACCTCACAGTAAGAACTCCAGCTCCGAGCTCTTAGGGGGTGGGGCTTCCAAGGATAAGGAGTTCGAAGGGGGCGGAGCCTCCCAAGGATTGGCTTTCAACCGGGCGAAGCCTCAAGAGCCGTGGAGTTCTAAGGGGGCGGAGCCTCAAGAGCCATGGGGTACTAGGGGGGCGGAGTCTCCAGGGCACAGCGTCCTGAGGGGGCGGGACCTCAAGAGCCATGGGGTACTAAGGGGGCGGAGCCTCCAGGGCACAGAGTTCTGAGCAGGCGGGGTCTTCAGGGACTTGTGTTGAACCGGGGTGCGACCTGGAGGTGCTGGAGAGGCAGGGTGGAGTTCTAAGCGGGTGGGGCCTCCCAAGGAGAGGCCGTTGATCTGAAATTTAAAACCATATTCTCTGGTAAAACTCCTTCGTGCCTAAGACTTGGATTTCCACCTGCGGGCTCATTTCTTTGTCAGACTGTCGTTCCCGCCGTTCTCGTACCATCCCAACCCACTGTCATCCGAATCCTAGAACCTCAGAAGCATAGAAGCGAGCACAGGCCAGCAGCATCTGCAGACGGGGCAGAGGTTACAGCACCGGCTCTGGAGGTCACGGGCCTGCCTTCTAGTCCTGTCTCGGCACTTCCTAGCTGCCTGCCCCTCTGAGTCTGAGCCCTTCCTCTACAGATAAGAATAATAAACAGCACTTGTCTTGCAGCGTTGTTTGAGGGAGGAAAGCAGACAGTGTTCCTAAAACTCTTAGCAGGGGGCCTAGGAGGTGTCAGAATGATCTTAAACAGAGATTTCTCCACAAATGTTCCTTGAACCAGTGAACATCACCCGAATTTTAAGCAGTCGTCCAATTCTGGAAACAGAACCGTGGAATTAAATATTCTGAGCATCGTAGAATATTAATAAGTCATGAGTGGAAGAGTTCTTAGCCGGTCTCAACTTACAAAAGGGGAAACTGAGTCTGGGAGCTAGGAGGCAATTCAGTATTGAGAGACTTCAGGAGGCAGTGAGTTGCACAGGAAACGTTTGCATAGCAGTTATTTTCAGGAGGGAGGAGTAAGGGCTGGTAGGAGAGACCAGCCTCCACCTCCACGTGGCAGCTGGAATCAGCTTTCTAAAAAGCAGAGCTGGCTAGCTTTCCTCTGCTTCAAATCCTTCCATGGCGGCCCACTGGCCTCAGGAGAAAGCCCTAGCCCCTTAGCCTGGCGTTCAAGGCCCTCTGTGACCTGGTCCCGGCCCCCTCCGCAGGGCACACACATTAGACTGAAATCATTTGTTTCTGTGTTGCGCTGTGCGCTTCCTCTCCTTCAGCCTCAGCCCAGGCTGTGCCTAAGCCTGGGCCACCGCTCACCCCATGCACCCCTCCCCACCGGCTCACTCACCACCTCCTCCTCCATGTCCTGTTCGCCCTCACCGCCGCCGAGGCCACTCCGGGTGAACAGCGCCTTCTGCCTCTCGGCCATCTCGTAGGTGGGCTGCATCTCCGGCTCGTGCCGCAGTGTGTCCAGCTTGGGGTGGAACCACTCCCACTGGGTGGTGCGGTTCAGCGACTCCAGGATGGACAAGGGGTCCTCGGGCCGCTGGTTCAGGATCTTGGTCAGCAAGTTCACAAGGTGTTCATACCTGCCTTCCCGGAAGGGAGTAGGGGGTGGGGGATATCAGTCACTGAGCTCGCTGCTGTGTGCCTGGCCCCGTGCCTGGTGCTGAGGACACAGTAGAGAAGAGAAAAGGTCCCTGCCCTAGTGGAGCTGAAATTCTGGTGATAGAGACAGACTTTAACTAAATACGCAAAATATATAGTGTCAGGAAGTGGTAATTTCTTTCCTTTTTTTTTTTCTCTTTGTGAGGAAGATCAGCCCTGCACTAACATCTGATGCCAATCCTCCTCTTTTTGCTGAGGAAGACTGGCCCTGGGCTAACATCTGTGCCCATCTTCCTCTACTTTATGTGGGACACCGCCACAGCATGGCTTGACAAGCAGTGCGTTGGTGCGCGCCTGGGATCCCAACCTGCGAACCCTCGGGCCACTGAAGCAGAGCGAGTGCACTTAACCTCTGCGCCAACAGGCCGGCCCCCAGGAACTGGTAATTTCTATGGAGACAAATAAAGCAGAGAATGGGGACTGGGAATGCCAGGCATTGGAGATGGTTTGCAATTTTAAAGGGGGGGGGCAGGGAAAGGCCTCACCAAGGTGACATTTAAGCTGAGATCTGAATGAAATGAGCAGGCAAACCATGTAGATATTGGGGGGAACAGTGTTTTAGTCAGAGGGAACAGGAGGTGCACAGGCCCTGAGACATTTTGTGAGTCTAATATAATCTAGATACCAAAACTCAAGGAAATTAAGAGAAAGGAAAATTCCATGCCGATCTCATTTAGAAATATAGATGTTGAAATCCTGAGCAAAATATTAGCAGAGGGCATCCAGCAGTCTCTCAAAAGGGTGACACATTGTGATTAAATGGGCTAATAAGAGGAATGCAAGACTGGACTGATATTAGGAAAATAGAAAAAATATAATTCATTATGTTAATATGTTAAAAGAGATATATAGGATCACCTAAATAGGTGCAGGGAAATAGTTTGATAACATTCAACGCCCATTCATGATTTTTAAAAACCTAGCCAACTAGGAATAGAAGGTAATTTTTTATAATCTTATAAAGGGTAGCCACAAGCAACCTACAGCGCACGCCAAACATAATGGAGAAAGACTGAATATTTTCCTCGATGAGATTGGGAACGAGGTTACCCGCTTTCTTAATTTCTATTTAATACTGCACTGGCGGTCCCAGCCAATGCAATATGACATGAAAAAGAAATGAAAGGTCAAAAGATTGGGAAGGAAGATGAAAACTGCCATGGTTTGCAGATGATATGATTGGGAGTGGATGTGCAAAGGCCTTTAGCTGAGTGTGTGCCTGGCAGGCAGGAGGAACATTGAGGAGGTCAGTGTGGCTGGTGGAGTGAGGGAGAGGGGTTGTGGGAGGGGAGGAGGCCGGAGTGATAACAGTATGGTAATGGCTTCCATTCACCCATGTCAGGCACTGTGCTGGGCACTTGAGAGCAATGTTGAATCCTCACCACAATCACACATATGAGGAACAATTATGATCCCCACTCTCCAGATGAGGAAACTGAGGCTTAGAAAAGTTGAGTCATGAGGTCACACAGTGGTAGCACAGCCAGGATTTGAAACCAAGTTGGTCTCATTTCAAAGCATGTATGTCTAACTCTCTGTGGGGTGGAGACCCTTTGATGGCAGTCTTGGGTGTGGTGGAGGGTCGTCACTGAATTGGGAAGGGTAAAGAGAGGTCAGACTTTAGCCAGGGCTTTTCAATAAGGGACTTTGAAGTTCCTGAGGGCTGGGAACTGTTGGTAAGAGCTAGAGGTTAATTTGGACTAGACTCTAGGATCTGAGGTAGGAGCTGACTAGAGATGAAGTTTGGAGAGCGGGCAGGGGCTGAATTATATAGGGCCTTGAAGGCTGTGGTGAGGAGCATGAACCTTCTCCTGAGGGCACTGGGGAGCCATGGCAGGCTCTCAGCATGAGAGGGATGTGGTCAGCTTTGTGCTTTGGCAAGACCTGTTACTTCTCCAACCTCATCTCCTCCCCCTCTTCCTCCCTTAGTTCCAGTCAAAGCAGCCTCTTTGCTATTCCTCAAACACAGCTAGCCTTAAAGCCTTTAAACTTGCTGTGTCCTCTACGTGGACCACTTCCTCCAGGGCATCCTCATCTCCTTCAGTTCCCTGATCAAACGTCACCTCCTCCGAGAGGCCTTCCCTGACCTCATGCTATTTAACATGCCCTCCCTATCCCCCTTACCTTGCCTTATTTTTTTACCTTAGCTCTTACCATCACTTTATCACTTATATTTATTGTCCATTCTCCCACTAGCATGTGAGCTTCACGAGGACGTAATGGGGGCCAAGAGGTGTATTATGACTGCAGCTAAGTGGCCTTGGCAAGTGCCTTCCTCAGGCACAAAATTTCAGCGGATAACAGGGTCTCAGACGCCAAACCACTTGTGCCAGATCCTAGCTGTGTTATCTTGGATACCGGACCTAATTTTTCTGTCTCGGTTTCCTCCTCTGTAAACCAGGGGCAGTAGACCTGCTAATCTCAGCTGTGAGAACTAGATGTTAACTGTGAAGTGCTGGAACAATGTCTGGTACATAAATGCTATTGTTAGTATTTATGCCCTGATTCTCAGTCTGAGTTAGACGCCCCCAGAGCGGTCACTCGTTCTCCATGAGGGGCGACCCCCCGCGTGACTGACGAGACCCCAGAGCCCGAGACAGGGCCTTGGTGGAGGCCTCTCCCTGCCTGGGTCCCACCCCCTCCCCACTCCCGGGCCCCTCTCACAGGCTGAGGTCGCAGTTGACGCTGGTCTGCAGCAGGTAGGCCTTGGCATTCTGCACGGCCAGCTCCCGAGGCTCGGGCTCCGGCAACTCCATATTGAAGGGCATGAAGCCCAGCTCAGAGGGCAAGAACTGGAGGGCAGGGTCGTCCCTTATGTAGGGACCATGCTGGGCACCCGTGCCGAACTGCAGGTCTTCTCTCTGGTACATGTTGAACTGGCCCAAGAGGCCGAGCCGGGGCTCCTGGTAGGCAGACTCCAGTTGCTGGAAGAGGTTGCCTTGGCCCTGCTGTATCTGTTGCAGCATTAGGCTGGCGTTGCGGGTAGCTTGGATCCCACCTTCATCCAGATAAGGTTGGGGCTGGAACTCCGAGGGAAAGCCCATATTCAGAGACGGGTACTCCACGCCACCCAAACGAGCTTCCTCATCCTGGGACATGCCCGAGTTCTCATATTGGGTCAGGCTGACCCGTTGTGACCTGCCCCGGAGGCTGGTCTGGCTCCCCAAAATCTCCTGATTGCTCCCCAGGATCTGGGAGTCCCGCGGTGTCTCCCGCACCTCGTGGCGGTCAGCGGGCAGGGGCTGAACGTGTTCCCGACTGCGCCGCTCGGAGACCTGGGAACTCCTCCTGCTCGAAGGCTGCTGGGCAGGGGGCTCTGAGGGGGGCGGGAGGTCCCCCATAGCTCAAAAAGGGTCGCAGACTTTTAGGAGGAAGGCTTGCAGACAGGCAGGCCAGACGAGTCGCCCGCCTGCACTCGCCGGGCAGCGGCTACGCCAGCCCCGCCCGTTTCTAAGGAGGGAGCGGGCAGGCCGTTACGGGGGGCGGGGGCGTCAGGGCCGAGGGGCTGGTTTCCGCGCAGGCGCAGCCCCACGCCCCACGGCGAGCGGCTTCCAGTCGTCCCGCGGGCCCCTGGGCGCGCGCACTGGGTCGCGCGCAGTCCCGCGGCCGACGCGGAGCCGAGACGAGAGACTGCACCCACGCCCAGACCCGCGATCTTTAATTTTTTTTAAAGGCAAAGCACCGCTGGTCAAGCCCCGCCCCGCCCTTCTCCTGCTCCCGGCCCCACGCCCCTTCCCCACCAAGCCCCGTCAGCTGTTCCCCTTGGTCTCGGCTTCCCCGGCTTCCTCCGCGGCAGCGGGGCTGGGGGTCTTCACGGTGTCTTCTCCCGCAGGAGTGAGGTTCTGGGGGCTCCGCTCCTCCTTTGAGGTCAACCCGCTCGCTGCCGCCTCCTGGTGACAGGAGAAGGGGGAGCCGGTCAAAGAGAGCGCGGTCCCATCTCCAAGCTTTCCTTCGGGCGTACCTTCCCCGCCCCCCAACGCCTTGGGCACTCGGCGTACACACTTCACCCCGGGGCCCTGAATATTTTCTTCCTTTGCTGCTCGGAGGTAGTCATCCCTACCTTAGGTAGGGGCCCCTCGAGACTAGAGTCCAGCAGTGCGGCCTCGGTCAGCCCCGAGTCGTCATCCATGCTGATGAAGATGGCCGGGGTCTCACACTCAGGCCCCTCCTCCCGGAAATCTATGGCTTCCTCTGGCGGGGGGGGGCCTGGCCGGGCTGAGGAAGAGGAGGACGAGGAGGGGGCTCCCCCAGGCTTCAGCTTCTGTTCCTCCTCCAGCTGCCGCTTCAAGGCCTTCTCCTGGGCCAGCCGCAGGCCGATGAGGTCCTGAGGGGGCCGGGGGGCCGGGGCTGGGGCCAGGGCCAGGGGCTCCAGGTCGTCCTGGGGGTGGGGAGGGGTACACGGAAGCTCAGAGGTGGGTGGGGGCTAGAACCCAGGCTGCTCTCAGAGCACGGTGGGAAAGAAGAGAGAGAAACCACCCTGAGGCAGACAGCAGGGTGGGCACAGGGAGTAAGGGGCAACTGTCTCTCCCTCGCCCAGCCTTCAGGCAGACAGAGGGGCTCGGGTGGGGAGGCCCAGCAATCTTGCTGGCTTGTGGGGGTTGGGGTGCTGCAGGCCCTCACCTCTTCTAGGGGCCCGGCAGGTGCTTCCTTGGCCTCCGGCTCCTGCTTGCCGCTGGCCTCGAGGATGGTCATGATGGAGTTGGGGATGTGTGCTTGCTAGGGGAAGAGCAGGATGGGGCTGCTAGGGAGAGCTCTGGCCCAGAGAGCCCTGGTGGATACCTCAGACCCCTCGTCCCTGACCCTCCAGAGCCCCTGACCTTCTGTGGCAGTGCAGGGCTCCCCTCTGCCCACCCCCACCCAGTCCCCTGGGGCTGGAGCCATGGGGCCACCCACCCCACACTCGGGGGGTACCTGGTGGGGGGTGAAGGAGCGGACGTGAGCCAGCAGGGGCTCCCGGAGCTCTGGGCACTTGTCAAAGACAGCGCCCAGCTGCTGGGGCGGCAGCTGCAGGATGACCTGGAAGCTCTGGGGCTTGGTGCGCTGGCAGCACTTGATGAAGCCCTCCCACACCTTGGGGTACTTCCACACCTGGACGGGGCAGGGAGGGAGCAGTCGTGAGGGGGCACGCGGGCAGCACCCCAGAAACTGGGAGAAAGACTCTGCCAACATGGGGCCCTAATCCCTATCATCCAACAGATTCCTCTGGGCTCTTCCCTCCAGAGGACTTGCTGACTTGCTCTTCCTCATCCCAAGCAGGTGGGACCTGAGGGCAACTTGGGAAAAGGGGAGAAGAGAACTGAGAGTGGCCCTTTCTCGCGGGGCTCCCGAGGCTAAGGGCTTTGCAAGCACCGGCTCATGTCATTCTCACAGCAGCCTCGAGAGGGCGACGTTAGCCCTGCTAAACAGACATGGCCCAAGGAGGCACAGGGACTCGTCCCGCGTCACATGGGTACCAAGGGGCAGAAGGGAGACTTGAACCCAGGTCTGTCTGAATCTGCATTTAACCTCTAAGCCAGATATTGCCCAGTGGCAACCTGCGGGCTGAATCCAGTCTGAGGGCTTGTGGATGGGGTTTTTGTTTCATCACGGTGTTTCTAAAAACTCATTTCTAGCTTCTCTTGAAAAACAGAACAATCTTTCAGCTCTAAGATGCACTCTGGCTGATTGCACGTGGTGGGGGCAAGGGTCAGCCACGCCTTTCCTGGAATGCACAGCCCCTGAAGTCTACCGCCCGCTCCTACCACCCAACCGCCCTCATAGTGACCCCTGGAGCGTATTGTCTCGGCGGAGGGCTGGGCAAAGAGGCTGGCTGGTCTCGGTACAGCCTGCTCTCCTCATCCGGGGGATGGGTGGCAAGCAGGCTAGAAAGGCCTGGGGTTCTGCCTCAAATCTGTCTTCAGTGTGTCCCGCTGCAGTCCACTGCCTGGGGGTGTGGGGTGGTCGGGGCGGGTTACCTGCTTCATGATGAGACGGGACAGGATGTTCATGACGAAGCCCCCCAGGCGGGGGTACATGGTCAGGGACTGGATGACGGTCCTCATGAGCAGCATGGGCAGGGGACTCTGCTCCATCAGCTGCTGCATCACCACGGCCAGCACCTCCGACGTGTACACGTTCCGCTCCGCAAAGCACAGGTTGGTGGCTGCGAGGAGGCGGAGAGTGGGCCTGTCCTCTTTGCCCAGCTGCCTCCCAGGAGGTGTGAGCCCCACCCCCCTTAGAGCCTCAGTCCCATTATCTGCCTGTGTGAGGGGAGACCCAGCCCTGACTTCCTGAAGCTCCAGGCAGGACAGGAGACTTCCCTCACCCAGCAGAAGGTCTCTTTCTGTGGGGACACTGGGGCCTGGTCCTTGGAAAGCCTGGGGACTTGGTCCAAGGAAAAAGACATGTCCAACTTCTGGAAGTCCCATGCTGGGCAGGGTGGGCAGACCTTGGCCCTTTCTCTTTGGGGACTTGGAAAGGCAGAGGTGGGAAAGATATGCTGCCAACCCCTGGGACCCATTCTGGCCACACGAGGGCAGCACGGCCCCTCCACCCCTACTAGAGAGAGAAGGCAGCTTTGACTTCTGTAGGGGACAGGAGAGATGGCCCTCCACCAGCAGGCTGGCCAAGGAACTGCCCAATCCCAACACCAACCAGGGCATAAGGGCTTGTGCTGGTGCTGGGGGGATACCAGGCCTTGGGTCATGTGGGGGACGCAGTCCACAGAGTAATAAGGGGGGGGGGGCAAGAGGGGGAGGCCTGGGCGTGAGCTCCCCGGCTCAGCACCCGGCGCCAGGAGGGCCCAGGACCGCCGGCACAACACAAGCACCCACGAAGGCGGGCAGACCGGGGCAGGCCTGGGGGTCTGTTCCCTCAGGAGTGGGTTGTGGTACCCCCAAATTAGTGAGATCGGCAGTGCTCTGATCCACTGTGCTAATGGGGAGACCCCAGGAACTGCCTCTGAACCCCTTCTTCCCCAAACACCACTTGCCATGTGAGTCTGTCAACCAGGAAGTCTTTATTGAGCCAGAAGAGAGGCCCCCAATCCTTGAGAGGCTAATGGAGAACAGGGGTAGGTGCCTATGAGGAATGGGGAGGTCTTATAAGGAAAAGAGGAGGATGGAGGTATCACAGGTGGGCAGGCAAGGAGGCAGCTAGAGGGGAGGCAGGGCGGGTATTCAGGCTGAAGGGGCAGAGGAGAGTGCAGAAGGGGTGGAAAGTGCCAGAGAGGACCTGCCAGAAACCGAGGAAGCACGTCCTCCTCCTGCTCCTCATTCCAGGTAGTTGCTGGCACCTGCCTGCTCTGCCTAAAAGTCCCTAAAATCAACCCCCTTCCTTTGCCTCCCCTCAGCTCTGCCCAGCCTCCTCCTGGGCCTCCCATCCAGCCCTCTAATCCACCCTCCATACAGCAGCCTGAGGGGTCTCTTGAAAGGCCTTCCCAGGGGCCCTGAAGAGATCAAGTCCAAACTCCCACTGTGGTCTGAGACTCTGTGTGGACAGAGCCCAGGCATGGTTTTCTCAATGGTGACAGCCTGACCTCACCTCTCAACCAGGACCCATCCCCCAAACCACAGGCTCTGGCCAGGTTCAGCTCTGCATTTCCAGAACCAGGCCATGCTAGCCCATCTGTTGGCCTCTGCAAAGGGTCTTCCTTTCTCCGGGATCATCTTCTCCCCTGCTACCTTCACCCCTACTCTTCCTTCCATGGTCTCAGCTCAGGTTTCCCCTCCTCCAGGAAGCCCTCCCAGATATCCCACACAAGGGAGGGTCAGAGGGCACCTCTGGGCTCCCCTGTCCCAGCTCTGGTCACTCTAGGTTGCTACTGTCCGGGGATGAACTGTGAGTCCTGGGAGGGCAGGGCCAGGGCTGTCTCCATCCCTGCTGTATCCCCAGCACCACCCAGCACAGGGCTGAGCAGAGGTGCTCCGTGACTGTGCGTAACTGCTGGACCAGACCATCGCGGGCAGGTCTAGTGACAGAAAACTCACCAGAGAATGGGGGTGGTTTGAGAGGGAGTCCCAGGAATGGCTGCTTACACTCTCCAGTACTGGGATTCCCATGGTGCACAGAGCAGGGCTGGGCTTTGGATCTGGAGCTTAGAGTCGAGTGGGGTCACTAGTGTCACCAGGAAAAGCACTGGCGCCTGAGCAGAGAAACGTGCTCTGGAAACTGGCCGGATTGGGTGCTGGGGATGCACAGCTGGTAGAGAGCCCGGTGGGAGGGTTGCTCAGAGCTCAGCAGTATAGAGGCTTGTGTGTGAGCCTGGGCTTGAAGGAAGAAACAGGAGGGGTTCTAAAGGCCGGGCCCTGCCAGTCCTGGTGGCCCAGTGATTAAGTTCGGCGTGCTTCACTTTGGTGGCCCAGGATCAGTTCCCGGGTGTGGACCTACACCATGGCTCAGTGGCCGTGTGGTGGCGGCCCACATACGAAATAGAGGAAGACTGGCCACAGATGTTAGCTCTGGGCCAATCTTTCTCAGCAAATAAATAAATAAATAAATAAATAAATAAATAAATAAATAAAAAAAAAAAAAAAAAAAAAAAGATAAAGGCCAGGTCTCACCAGCATCTCCAGGGGCCTGGCTACTGGCCCTGAGTGACCTGCGCAGGGCCCTCTTCCTCCCCGGGCCTTGGTCCCCCGTGTAAGATCAGGGAATAAATCTGGGCACATGAGTGGCTCAACGGGGCCGTGGGGTCTGTGAATCCCCTCAGAGGGTATACAACGCTGTGTGAGCGTATCCTCCTTGGGAATGGGCCCGTGACTTTCCTGAGGTCGTCAAAGGGGCCGCGAGTGTCAACAGCCCACTCCTGCCTCTGCGCTTGGAGAGCCTTTTCACTTGACTGCTGTTCCACTGGCGGCCTTAGTGCCTCCGCAGCTATAGTGCGGGCTTTAGAGTTTCCTAAGTTCCTCTCTTGACCTAAAAGTTTCTGGGAGAACTTGCCGAGGAAGGCTAGAAAATAAGTCACTGGAGAAGCTATTTCAGGCTAGACAGGAAACTGAGTGGCAAGGAAGGAACCTCTGCCCCCTTAAAGGCGAGGAGGAACCAAAGGACAGCTGTCTTCTGAGTAGGGCAGGCAACAGAAAGGGCTTCCACCTCCGAGGGAAAGCATGGCTCCTGGACCAGAAAGCCCCTTCAGGGGGAGTGGAGGGAGCACTGAGGAGAGCTGAGGGAGAGGTCTTCCCACAGGAGGCGGCCCTGACACCCAGGGCGCCACTGTGCGGGGGACTGGCAGAGCCAGGATTCCAACTTGGGTCCACCCGGCTTCAGATTCTGTTTTTCACACTGCGCCACTTAGCTTCTGTGTGGCCCTGAGCAAGCTACTTAACCTCTCTGAAACCTCCATTTTCCATCTACAGAATGGAAGTCAGCACACTCACCAGGCAACGGGCAGTGCAGATTGGCAGGCTGGCCTGAAAGGCACTTAGGAAAGCCTGGCTCAGAGGAAGTCTCGGTAAAGTGACAGCGGCTATTGCGAAACCGCTGATTGTGGTGAGCTGGCTAGTTTGTCACCAAACCCCCCACCCTGGGGATATGCTCTCCGGCCTCAACTTGGGCCCAGACTGGACCCAGCATCTACTCCTGGTCCAGCAACTGCCTGGCGCACTCCCTCTGCTCTGCCGGCTGTGCCTCTGGCCCCTGCTCAGCTGTGGGCTCTGCTTCCTTTTTGTCCCTCGGGCTGGGGCTGGGGAGGGAGGGGCTCCCCACCTTTCTTGAGGACTACTCTGCATCGGTGCACAGCAGCACATCAGTCCCTTAGACAGAAGGAGGAAGGAAGCAGAGGAGGAGGGAGGGAAAGGAATGAGGGTGGGTATCTGGAACTTTGAGGTGGGGCTGCAGGTGGCACAATCTCCGACTTGGCAGATTCCAGCGGGGGCATGTGGGTGACAGAGGTTCTTCCCCGGGTCCACAGCAGCCAGGCCACGTAAGGGGGGTGGGGGGAGCGCCTCACCTTTGATGATGGACTTCATGTCACACTTCACTGAGTCGATGTTGTGTAATGCGATCAGAAGCTCTCCAGGGTTCAGGGGAGACAAGGCCGAGTTCCCTTCACCTGCAGCGGGTGGAATGGGGATCGGGGAGGAGATAGCAGGGAAGCCTAAGTGAAGAGATGGGTCCCTCCTAGACTGAGGGAGCTGGGAGTGAAGACAAAGTGCCCTGTGCTTCCATGGGATTGGGGGACAAGGGGCTGGAGTAAGGGAAGGAGGGGACTTAGAACACAAAGAGAGGGGACTGAATGAGGCAGCAGCTGGAAAGCCACCCGCTCTGGGAAGCTTTCGCTCACCACTGGAGGCCTTCATCTCGCTCTCCTCCCCTACACTGGGTTCCTACCCTCCTTAGGGCAACACCTGAGTGTGGTTCAGCCAGTTCTCTCCCCCACTGGGCTGTGCACCCATGAGGGCAGGGCAGGACGAGCTCATCGCCAGGTCCCCAGCACTGACCCCAGCACGGGTCACGGGCATTTGCTGGACAGGACAGGCTGGGCACCTGCAAACAGTGCTCAGACTGAAGGCTGCAGCGGAGGCGGCACGGGAAGACAGCTCAGCCAGTGCTGTTGTGAGGGTCCTAGACGTGTGTGTGTGTGTGTGTGTGTGTGTGTGTGTGCGTGCGTGTGTGTTTAAATCACCAGTTCTGTGTGGAACAGACAGCCTCCACTCCCACCCTAGCTGCACCCCTGCGGTGAGGGGCCTGTGTGTGTGTGTGTGTGTGTGTGTGTGTTTAAATCACCAGTTCTGTGTGGAACAGACAGCCTCCACTCCCACCCTAGCTGCACCCCTGCGGTGAGGGGCCAGGAATCCATCCTACCTCCCCTGGTAGTTTTTCTAAGTTGAAAGTTTTACTTTGTTTCTTTTTGACCATGTCAAAACAAATGTCCCTCCCCACAGCTGGAGGGGTTCAGGAAGAGCTGAGGAAGGGCAGGAGTGGAGCCCATGCCTGAGGGAGATGGGAGTAGTTGGCTCCTAGAAGGGAAGACACTTAGAGAGGGTCAGAGCCCAACTCCGCATTTTGCCCCTGCAGTGGTGAAACCATCATCCAAATGTCACAGGTGGGTGGCCTGGGAGCTTTGGGGCAGATGTTCAGATATCGCCAAGTCTGGATGGTGGCCCCAGGGAGCAGGGTGAGCCCCTTTCTCCCTAAAGGTGGCATCGCACAGCCTCCCCCAGCATTCCACACCTCACGTCCGGGACTCCTTCCTCCTGTCCAGCCACCTGAGGCGGGGCCTCCTGGGGGAGCTGGGACACAGGGAGCCAAGGGAAGGGAAACTGCGGGCCAGGGCGGAGCTGGCCCCTGGTGGGGAGGGGAGCACATCACCTACCATGCTGGGTGCCCAGCAGACGGTTGAAGACCTCTTTCACCACGATGGGGTTGAGTTTGATGAGCTTTGGCAGGGCCTGGATCACTTCCTTCTACAGGGGGAGGGCAGGGGAGGAGGTCAGATACTCCCCTCCCCTCCCCTCCAGACAAGCCGCCCTGCAGAGGTGAGGGGCAGCTCCGGCCTTACCAGCACCTGCGATGCTTCCCCCCCCCCCCCCCCCCCCCCCCCCCCCCCCCGTCCCTCAGAGCCGAGCTTCCTCCCTCACCCGCCGGGCCTCGCCCAGCCCCAGCCGCATCACTCCCCATCTGAGCCCCTCCATGTCACATACCCCCTGGGCCAGCTCGCCCACGCCCCCTGCAAGTGGAGAGCGTTACCATCGTCCCCTCTTTACCCATGAGGAGATGGGGCTCACCCAAGGGCCCCCAGGTCATTAGGAACAAGACCCGGGCAGGGGAAGCGCAAGCTCAAGGGGAGGTGCTTCCTATGCACTGGAACAGTGCTGCCTCTGTGGTTTCATTTAGGCCTCAGGGCAGTCTTGGGCAGGTGTGTGTCACTGTGATCCTCAATTGATGGAGGAGGAAACCAAGGCTCTGAGAGGGGAAGTGGCTTGCTTGAGGGCACGTAGGAGGACGAGGCAGAGCTGAGACTGATTTCTGATCTAAGTCCTGGAATGTGCTCCTAAGCCCCCGCCCTGCCCCGTCCTCGTCAGTGGGGGCAGCGGGCATACCTTCTCCAGCCCATTGAGCACAGGGATGAGGAAGCGGACGTCTGGTAGTCGCTTGTGGTAGAGATCCCGGACCCGCTTCACCAGCTCTGGGGAGGGTGGGACTGCAGGTAGAAGAACAAGCAGGAGTGTTGGGGCAGTGGGCTGAGCTCCGAGAGCGGGGAGAAATGGTGGTGGGTGTGGAGCAGGAAAGGGACAACTCCATCTCAGGGCGGGAATCCTTGGCCCTTGGTTTCTCAAATGCAGTTAGCAACACACTGTTCCAGACGGAGAAACTGACGCCCAAGGATGGAGAGAGACCCACAAGAGGTCCAACCATCTGGGGACCCAGTAGCTCTGATCCCCAGGTCTGGGAAGGGGGAGTGGGGAAGGCCTGGGTGATGGAGGAAAAGGATGAAAGGTGGGGGTCTCTGGGGAGGGCACCTTTGTCTGTGAGGCTGTGCAGACACCGTGTGACCAGTGTCTCTGCCCCCTTGGGGCAATTTTCCACCAGCAGGAGCAGCTCTGGCGAGTTCATGCCCATTCCTCGGATCTAGAAATAGAGAAAAGGATGACAGGGAAGGCCTGGGCGATGAGGGGAGGACAAGGGGGCCCAGAGTGAGAGCTCCGGGAGGCCCAGGTGTTGGGGGCAGGGTGGCTGGGGGGATGCTGGGGTAAGAACTGATGACAGAGAGAGTAAATCTTAAAAGTTTTCATCACTAGAAAAACAATGGTAACTATGTAAGGTGATGGATGTTAACTAAACTTATGGTAATCATTTCACAATATACATCATTATATTGTACACCTCAAACTAATACCATGTTATATGTTAATTATACCTCAATAAAACTGGGGGTAAAAAAAGAACTGGTGACAGGGTTCAGAGAGCTGGGGGAAACCTGGGGAAGGTGGGAGAGGGGTGGGGCAGAAGCACGTTGGTCTCTTCCATCCAACCTCACGCAGACACAGACTCACGGCAGCTCCTGAGCCTTCACCAGTACTGCTTCCTACTTGCAGGCCCTGCCTTTTCTCTCTGCTGCCTCTGACCTAAGCTGACCCTAATGCCCAACCTGTCCTTCAATTCCTCGGAGGACTTTGCTGGCTTCAGGCATCAGTGACGCCTGCCCACCCCCTTCTGTGACTGCCAGCGCCCCAGCTTGGCTGCCTGGTAGATCAGGGCTCGACCCACCGCTGCTTCTGCACCTGCCCCCATGAGCCCCAAATGCAGGAAGCAGAGGGCCAAGCTTCAGGGCTTCATACCTTCCTTTGCCCGATAAACATTTACAGTTATGAGTGGAACTCACAGTCTCTGCCCTCGGGAAGCTCACAGCCCAGTGGGCTCACCTTGAAAACGGGGAGAAGAATCTGCTTCCTCCTCACAATGAGCCTATTATACCCACGTCACAGGTAAGGACACCATTGAATCTGAGTGGCAGGTATGTGGGAATGAACATACCATACTCTCTCCTTTTATCTTGGGAATTTTCCATAATAAAAATATATCAGGGACAGAGATATAAAAAAGCAGTTTCAAATCCAGCTGCAAATCGCAAGGGCAGACATTCTGAATTTTAGGTGCCAGTCTGCAACTGAGTTGCTTCTCATGTGGGTGACCTGTAGCTCCAGAGAGAGGAGTAGGAGGGACTTATGACAACCAGAGATTCCCGTCAGGAGGGCAGGGGAAAGCCAGCTCATAGATGATCACAGGGACACAGATGTTCACGTGCTCGAGTTCACGGAATCCCTGCAACAAGTTTAGGGGACCGAATGATTTTCCCCATTTTTACGGCAGGGGTGCAAGTTCGCACAGTGAGAAAGTGACAGGCAGAAAGAATGTGAAACCAGGTGTGTCTACCTCTAGGCTCTTAACTGTGGGCCCTCTCCCCTGTTGTCTTCTCATGAGCAGATGGACGTGCGGGCCACCTGCAAGCTACAGAGCCTCTCAGCCCGGGATGACAACCGTTAGTGCTCAGCACATGCCAAGGTGGAGGTACTGGGGGAAGGGCTAGAGTTGGGGACTCAGCCCTGCCCATGGCTGGGCAGAGCCTGGTGGGCTCAGGGGCCTCACCGGCTGTTCGATGACCCTCAGCACTGTCCGCTTGATGTCAGCGATGGCCTCAGTGTACACGGCTGCCAGCTCGTGGATCAGCTTGTGGTTCTGAGGCAGGAGGGCCAGGTAGAGGTACAGACACTGCTTTACTGTCTCCTCGGTCCAGGGCGCCGCCACCTCTGGGAGGGCAGGGGGGCGGATCAGGCTGGCCCACTCCCCTTCAATTCCCTCCCCAACAACACCTGTCCCTTCTTTCGGGGTGGGCACAGAAGGGAGCTGGGCCTGGGAAGCAAATTGTTCTGGGGCAGGAAGCCAACCATCAGGGAAACACGGTGGGACCAAGACTGCTCTCCTTTTAGAAGCCTCGGCACTGAATGCCTGTCTCATCTCTTCTGACCACCGATCCACGGGGCAGCCAGAGGGGTCTTTCCAAAGTGCAGTTCTGACTCTGCCCCTCTCCTGCTCAGTGCTCCCACAACTGCCCCGTGCCCTAGGGACAAATCCCCAGCTCCTCGCCTTGTTCTACACGCGAGGCCAGGCTCAGGGCAGCCCCTGTCCCTGGGGCTCTGTGCTCTGGTCACACCCCACTTGTGACAGTCCCTCCAGGGCCCCCACTTCAAGGCCTTTGCACGTGCTGCTCCTCTGCCTGGAATGCCACTGCCCAACTCCTCTTTTTGTACCTCCTCATCCTCTGGGTCTCACACAGCCAGTGCCTCTCTTGGGAAGCTTTCCCAGGACCCAGGCTGAGCCAGTGCTCTTGTGCTCCCAGAAGGCCCTGTGCTTCCTGCCACAGCCTGACCCTTCCAATTTAATGGACCATTCCCTTGGGGCTCAGGTCTCCCCATCTGTAATTCCGGGGGACGCAGGGCTCTGCTGAGGGAACAGGCCTGCGATGATCCTGCCTGGCCCTTCCTAGGCCCCATCAATGGCTAGCTCTCCTTGTCCCCTCCTCCAGGACACTCTCCCTGACCCCTCAGGCTAGGTCAGGTGCCCCTCTGGGCCCCTGTTTTCGCCGTCCCAGGCCTGCTGGTTCTGGTTATTACTGTCTGGTTTGCTCTTCCCCAGTAGGCTGGGCAGGGCTCGGCTTCGATCCAGCTCTGTTCCCAGGGCCTGGCCCAAAGCCCGGGACACAGCAGGTGCTCAATACGCATCTGAGGAACCTGCACCGAACCTGTGTCCTTGTCGGCTCCAAACAGCACAGACGGCGGGTTGGGGTGGACCAAGAGCTGCAGGTAGTTGAGGGCAAATTTCTCCACGTACTCTCGCAGCTGCTCCTTCTCGTACATGCGCTTGATGAACAGCAGGGCCTGGGAACGTACCTGAGGAGAGAGTGGGGGCAAGATGGTGGAGGGGGGGACAGCCGTCCTGAGCTTGGCAGCACCAGTGTGAAAACAAGCCCAAGCCTGAGAAAGGCCCAGCCCAGCTGAGTTACCTGTGCCCAAGGCTGGCCACCAGCTCAGGAGAGGTTTCCCGCCCAATTCAGGGCCCTGCATCACCTCCCCGTCCACTGCTCTGCCCCACCTCTTATCCTTTCTTGCCTTGCCTGCTACACTCCACCCAGATGAGCTTTCCTCAGCTCCTCAAAAGTGACAGCGTTCTCCCTGGCTTTGAGACTTGACACCAAAGGTTCCAATGCCTGGAATGCCTGTCACAGGCTATATCCTGTTTCACTGAGACATCCCCTACTGGGAACCATAAGGACAGGGGCTGGTCTTGGGCACTGCTTTGTCCCCAAGAGCACCACAGAGCCAAGCGAGTGTGTGTAGTGAGGGTCTGCTGAACGAACAGACACACAACACCAGGAAAGGAGCTGGTGAAAGGCTGGAGCAGGGGTGGGTCAAGGGCCTGTCCACCACACATGCACACATGCTCCTCTATCCAGAGCACACCCATTTACTCAGATCTCAGGTCTCGGCTCACACGTCCCCTCCTCCAGAAGCCTTCCTTAAAGCCCCTCCCTGCCCATCCTCCCATCAGAGAGGGCAGGCCCCTTCCCAGGGCTCCCATAGCCGCAGGCATGGCTCTCCTCCCGGCACTGAGCACACTGTGTCCTCACTGCCTGCTGACAGGTCACATTGGCTCCTCCCCTGGTCAGCACCCCTCAGGTCCCAGCATAGCGCCAGGCCTTAAGAGGGGCTCACCAACCCACAGGAATAAGAGCGAGAATGGGACTGCCCTTCCTGGGAGGGTGAGGGTATACATGTGTGTATATTCTAAGCAGCTTCGTGCCATCAAACATGGAAAAACAACCACCAAAAAACTGTTGCAAGAAAGGCATTAGGCCCAGAGAGGAATACGTAGGGCCATGTGGAAGAGGCTGAGCTGGTTACTCAGGACAGAGCAAGGACTGAGCGGAGCCCAGTGGAGGGTGGTGGGGGATCACCTTGTCCTTCTCATGGGAGCTGAGGTCGAGCAGGACATGCAGGTACTGGAACTGGCGGGACGGGCGCTTGAAGATCAGGTCTCGAAGAGTGGACATGCCCAGGTAGGTGCGACTCTGCGGCAGGAGGAGGGACCAGAGCTCAATCCACCTGCAGGGTGCCTTTGGGACGTCTCCCTGCCTGCTCAGATCTGGTACTGCACAGAGGGCCTAGTCCCTCACAGACCCCACCGCCACAAGGTCTAGGCTGTGTGCCCTCAGACCCCGCAAGGCAGGGCCCTGTCCCCCTGCCACAGGCTGCAGCAAGCAGGGCTCCTGCCTGCACCGTGAGGCTGGGGACAGAGCCCATCCTCACCTCATCCTCGCAGTACTTGCGAATCACCTCCAGGGCACTCTCGGTGATCAGCGGCGCCTCCAGCACAACCTTGGTGAAGATTCTGCCAGAGAGGGAGGGACGGGGAAAGGCTGCAGAGGAGAGGCCGCCTGGCTTCCCAGTCCCGCTGAATGGTGGGAGCCGACAGCTGCCAGGGCCTCCCTCACAGGTGGCTCCCTCACCCCCTGGTTCCAGAGCTGCAGAGGTGAACAGAGCAGGGTGCAAACACTGCAGCTGGGCGACCTGGGCAGAGACCTTACGTCTTGGAAACTCAGTTTCTCCTTTGTCAAACAGGGATTCCTAACTTCACTCACTTAATACAGCAATGGGAGGGAATAATCGGTGGTGGGAAGGGGCTTGCTGTTTTAGATGTGTTGGCCACAAAAGGCCACTTTGAGGTAACAACTGAATCTATGCTGGTGGATGAGAACGAGTCAGCCATGCAAAGAGTGGGCAGGAGAGCATTCCAGGCAGAGAGAACAGTAGGTGCCAAACCTTAAACTCTGCATGTTCGAGAAACAGACAGAAAGCCAGTGTGGGTAAAGTTTGGGGGCGGTGAGGAGCAGAGGGGCAGAAAAAGAGGCTAAAGAGGTGGGTAAGGATTGGATTACACAAGGTCTCATAGGGTATAGTAAGGAGGCTACATTTTATCCCAAGAGCAATGGAGACCCAAGGAAAGTTTCTAGTGGGGAAGTAACGAGACAGGATTTACATTATAAAATGTCACCCGGCTGCTGTGTGGAGAATGGATAGATAAGCTGGAGGATGAGAACAAGGCGGAAGCTACAGATTCAGGCAAGAGATGGGGATGGAGAGAAGTCAACCTCCAGAACAAGCCTATGAGGCAGGTACTGTTATTTACAGATGAGAAGATGGAGGCCCAGAGGCGAGTGCCCCAGGTCAGTCAGAGAGCAAGCAGCAGAGCTGGGAACAAGCCCAGGGCGCGGGACCCAGAGCCCACACCAAAGCTATTTGTTGGTAACTCCAGAGTGGGAGAGAAGGGATGGGCATGTGGAGAACTGACTCAGGTGGTGATGAAGAGGAAGGTGGTCAGAAACCAGAAAGGAAAGGCAGACGCGGGAGGGAGACCGCTGGGGACAGGAGGGTGCAGGGCTGCCCCTCACCCATCCTTCTGGTCCGGCTTCTCCTGCAGGCCGGAGAGCAGGCGGATGAGGCAGTCCTCGTACTTGTCCAGGGTACCCGAGGCACCAGCTGCCAGGTAGGCGTTGTACTCCTGGTAGAGCCAGGCGAAGGCCAGGTCCAGGCGGGCCCGCACGTCCTCCAGGATGAAGGACAGGACCTCGGCCTTCAGGCCCGAGTCAAACTGTGTCACCAGGCTGGCCAGGATCTTTATGCGCACCTGACAGGAGAGTGAGCACGTGTCGGTGTGAAGAGGGGTGATCCCCGACACCCCACAATCGTGCCTTACAACTCCTCCTGCCCGGGCTCAGGGACCCCCAGCGCAGACCCGGTGTTACGTGAGGAAGGCAGCTGAAGAAACTTATGATCTGTAGGTCCCGTTTGTGTGAAAAAAATTGAAAAGGGAGAAAAAAGATCATCACAGAATAAAACTATGAGTTTCTAGGAGTATTATCTACACACTTCAGTGCACATGAAAAGATCTTGAAGGATTTTGCTAATTTGTACATTGGTCACCTCTGGGGAGGGGTGGGATGCAGGTGGGGGCCAAAGAAGACTTATGGTACCACTATGGCCTGGAAATATATATACGTTTTTTTGTGAGGAAGACCAGCCCTGAGCTAACATCTGTTGCCAATCCTCCTCTTTTTGCTGAAGAAGATTGGCCCTGGGCTAACATCTATGCCCATCTTCCTCTACTTTATATGGGATGCCACCACAGCATGGCTTGACAAGCGGTGCATTGGTGCGCGCCCAGGATCTGAACCCGCAAACCCTAGGTCCGCCAAAGCGGAGTGCGCGCACTTAACCGCTATGCCACCAGGCCGGCCCCTGGACACTTTTTTTTTTTTTTGTGAGGAAGATCAGCCCTGAGCTGACATCTGATGCCAATCTTCCTCTTTTTTTACTGAGGAAGATTGGCCCTGGGCTAACATCCGTGCCCATCTTCCTCTACTTTATATGGGACGCCGCCACAGCATGGCTTCACAAGCAGTGAGTTGGTGCGTGCCCGGGATCCGAACCTGCGAACTCTAGGCTGCCGCAGCGGAGCGCATGCACTTAACCGCTTGTGCCACCAGGCCAGACCCCGCCCCCCTGGAAATATTTTTTAACATAGTATGTTCATACACTACTTGCTATGCTAATTAAAAATCTACTTCAAAAAATAGGAAAAAAAAGTTACTTGACTGAGGTTACAACGCCAGCAAGTGGCAGAATTAGGATTTAAACCAGGTATGTCTGAATCTAAATAATAAGAATAATGTTAACCACAAAGAAGAAAGAGCCCAACAGCAGCCCTCACGTGTGGGGCTCTTCCTTGCAGTCAGCCCTGTGCTGAGTAAGAGAACATGCATGTCCATGCATTCTCCCTCCTCATCAGCTGTGTGGAGCTGCTGCTACTGTCTCTGCTTTATGGAGGACAGATGTGAGGCTTGGAGAAGTGGCTGGCCCTAGGCCCTGTGGCTGGTGTGCAGCAGAGCTGGGATCTGGAGCCAGGGAGGACAGGCTAGGGGGTAGGGGCACACCTGGGCCGCCCCGCTGCAGGCCACGGCCTTCTCAGCCCGCAAGATCCGCTTCACAGCGCCCAGCTTCATGGCCTCAACCTGGGCGTCGGTCAGGGGCTTCAGCACATCGCTCAGACGGAAGATTTTCTTGCGCCCACCGGCGCCCGCCAGCCTACATGGGGGAGTAGGGACAGGGACACAGTGAATCAGAACATCTTTTCTGGAGCCCAGGCCCACTGGTGACTCTCCCCACCCCAGGCCATACAGAGACACCCCCCATGTGCATCTCTAACTCCCCTGCGACTCTGAGGCACGGCAGGGCACAGGGTGTTGAGAAGGAAGAGGACGCTATTCTGTTTTTGTAAAGGGTGTCTCAAGGAAGGCTTCTATGAGGAGGCAACGTGTGAGTGGAGATCTGAAGGAAACGAGGGGACAAGATGCACAAATATCTGGGCGATGAACTTTCCAGGCAGAGAACAGGAAGTACAAAGGCCTTCAAATGGGGACCCGCTTGGTTGTTCAAAGAATACCAAGAGGCCAGTGTGACTGGAGGAGGGAGCGAGGGGAACAGAGAGCTTGGAGGAGCAGCAGATCAGGCATAGCCCTGTTAGCAAGCCTTGGTTGGGGCTGGGGCTGGGACTGGCTGGATTCTGTGGTCTGTGAGGGAGGTAATAATGAGGATGATGATGGTAACAGCCAGTAGCACTTACTACATGTTAGGAATCAGGCTAAATGCTTTACATCATGATCACTCTCACTCCCAAGAGTTACCTAGTTTAATTATCTAACCATCACCACGAACTCACTTAATTCTCCCTTGATCCTTAAAGAGAAAGATACTATCATCCCAATCTTAGGCATAATAAGTAAAGGGGCCTTTTTGTTGTTATGTAAAAGAACACAACTAAGGCTTAGTGGTTGTGGCATTGACTCTGGAGTCAGACAGACCCTCGTCTAGACCTACTTCTGTTTATGTCTTTGTCTGTCTCTCTCTCTCACACATGCACCAAGAACCAGGTCCCCAGTCCTGTGCCAGCACCTGCAAGGGGACTCACCGGGGCTGCGTGACGGGGATGATGGGCTCTGGCCTCCTCTTGGCCTGGGGCGCCTCCTCCTCCAGAGTGGACATGGAGCTCAGGGAGCCCACCACCGAAATGGCCTGGCCCTGGGCTGACAGGCGTCGCTTGATCAGGACACTCTCTGGCTTCACCACCTTCTCCTCCTTGGGCTCCTCCTTGCACTGTTTGGTCTGCTCCACGCCTGAGAGGGAGGCAGCAAACGGCTCCATGCATGCTAGACCCACCTGCTCCCATCCAAGGACCTCCTGTGTACCTGGCTCTATTCTAAGCTGTGTACACACAAAACTCATTTAAATCTGCAAATCACCTTTCTGGAGCAGGTATGCTTTTTACCCCGTTTTGCACTACAACAACTGAGGCTCAAATTAGAAATGCCATTCACTGCTGATGGGAATACCAAATGGTACAGCCACTCTGGCAAGCTAATGAGCAGTTTGTAATAGCACTGGACATACCCCAACCCGTGACCCAGCAATTCCACTCCTTGGTACGCACACGAGATAAGGAGGGCATCAAAACACTTGTATATAAACGTTCGCAGCAGCTTTATTCACAATGGCCAAAAACTGGAAACCCACAGGTCCAAAGCGTGGATAAACAAATGGCCTATTCACATAAGGGAATACTACAGAGCAATAAAAAATAAACGATTGGTTCACATGACAACATGGATGAATCTCAAAAACTTATGCTGAGCAAAAGGAGCCAGACTCGCTATGATCCCATTTATATGAAGTTCAAGACTAGGAAAAACTAATCTATGGAGACAGAAATCAGAACAGCGGTTGTCTCTGGAGGTGGGCTGCCATTGAGTGTTGACCGGAAAGGAGCAAGGAGGAACTTTCTAGAGTGGTGGAAATGGTCTGCATCTCCACCTGGGTGGTGGTTACACTGGTGTGTTCACTTTGTGAAAATACACTAAGTGTACACTTAAGAGTTGTGTGTTTCACTGTACGTAATTTATACCTCAATAGTACTGTTAAAATGGGAAACCACCTGAGGCTCAGAGAGAGTAAGTAATTTGACCAAAGTCACAGAGCTATTAAGTGGCTGAGGCAGTCTGGCTCAACTCAGACCTCAAACCTAGGTCTGTTGGATTTCAAACCCAGGGGCTGAAAATATTGAGCACTCAATATATCTATGAGACCTGTAATTATTTACACCTAAGATCTCACATGATTTTCATTTGCACCACCACGAGGAGGTGCTCTTCCAGTAAGGAGAACCCAGCAGCCACACCGCCAACCCCTGGTCCGGGTCATCTCCACGTGACACTCACCTGGCCCCAGTCCTGCGGCCGTCATCTGTGTGGCCATGAGCCGAGCCAGGTGCTTGATCTGGGCTTCGGTGCCTGCTGACTCCACCGGGGTGTAGATGGCTTGGAAGGAGGCGGGCATGGCCTCAGGCAGGTACACCATGCTGATGAGGACCTGTGGTCGCCCAGGAAGAGGAGGCTTTCCTTACTCACTGATTCAACAAGCGTTTGTTCCACGCCCAGGCCAACACTGGGGAAATGGCTGTGACTAAGACAGACCCAGGCCCGCTCCTGTGGAGCTCAGACTCCAGGGGAAGTCAGAGAGAAAACGAGTAACGACGCAGTGTGGTACACAGAGAGGAAAGTAAAGAGTGCCCTGAGACACGTCGGGAGGGCCAGGGACGGCTCTGGCTCCTGGGGCAGTGCACCGGGGTTGAGAACGGAGAGGAGGGCAGGAATCAGCCTGGCACAGGGTGAAATCTTGCAGTGGGAGGGGGTACGTATTTCAGGTACAGGAACAGCATGGGGGAAGGCTAAGAGGCAGCAGAGCAGGTGCCCTGCCCAGAGAGTGGAAGGAGGTTCAATGAAGGGTGTAATATGGACTTAATATTGACTTAAAAAATCAGTATCCTGGGGCCGGCCCATGGCTTAGTGGTTAAGTGCGCGCGCTCCGCTACTGGCGGCCCGGGTTTGGATCCCGGGCGCGCACCAACGCACTGCTTCTCCGGCCATGCTGAGGCCGCGTCCCACATACAGCAACTAGAAGGATGTGCAACTATGACATACAACTATCTACTGGGGCTTTGGGGTCGGGGGGGAAAAAGGAGGAAGATGGGCAATAGATGTTAGCTCAGAGCCGGTCTTCCTCAGCAAAAAAGAGGAGGACTGGCATGGATGTTAGCTCAGGGCTGATCTTCCTCACAATAAAAAAAAAAAAAAAAAAAATCAGTATCCTAACAGAGCACATCCATATCTGTCAGGAATTGGTAACAAAAGATGATTTCAAACTCCCTACATCCTTGGAAGTTTAAATGCATACTGTAAATAAGAAGATAATTAGAACAGAAAGACAATGAAATAACTACAAATCAACATGTGTAGGATGCAGCAAAAATGGTACTGAAATGGAAAATCAGATCTTTAAATGTTTACGTTGGGAAAGAAGACTGAAAACTAATAAGCCAAGCATTTGACTTAAAACTTTGGGGAAAAACAGTCACAGAAAGTAGCAGGAAAGAAATAAAGACAACAGAAATAAAACAAAAGGTTACAAAAGAATATCAATAAAACTTAAGTACCAGTTCTTTGAAATGACTGAAAACTAGCAAATCTATGGGAAGACAGAACCAAAGAAAAGAGTAAGGAGACAGTTTTGGGACAGAAAGCGGCACATCGCTACAGAGACAGGTGTTATAAAAGTAGACGAGCCCAATGAACAACTTCACACCAATCATCTGAAAAGGACAATGTCCCAGAGTGTGATGAGGACAGACAAGGTGCAAAGAGCTAATGGAAGCCAAATCAGACAGGGCCTGAGGCAAGCTGGATTTAAATGTTATCCCGAAGGAAACAGCTATGGCAGGGATTTGAGCAGGCGAGCGTCATGACTGTACTTGAGAAAGATCCCTCCGGCTGCCGCAGGGAGAGTGGAAGCCAGAGTCAGGGAGCAAGTGGCGAAAAGGGCGGGCTGGACAGGGCTGTGGGGAGGCAAAGAGCTTAACTCCCGGGTTTGTGGCTTGGGAACTGGGGGGCTGGTGTGCCAAAAACATACGTGGGGCCCATAGAGGAGTGCAGGGAGAAATTTCACAAGTTTAGTGTTGACATGCTGAGTCAGAGGTGCCTGTGGAATGCCCAAGGGGAGAAAGATGCAGGAGGCAGCCACATGTCCAGGCCTGGAGCTCACCAAAGAGATCTGAGTTGGAGAGAAAACTCCTTGCCACCCTCATGATAAAAATTCCGCTCCATTCACCCAACAACTAAGCCCTTTGGAGCCTCTAGGCAGAGAGAAGGAAGGCTGAGGGGGACTGCTGTGGAGCATGGGGAAAAGCACTCTCCATGAGCACCCAGGGGAAAGGTCTGGGTGCTGCTACAGCCAGAGGACTGATGTGAGGACCCCACCCCCAACCCACTCAAACCAGTGGTTCTTCCACCTTGGAGCAGAATGTCTCTGAGAATCTGAGAAAAACGCTGGCCATCCCACCCCACCAATGCCAGTCTCACACTTCTTAGCCAACAATTCGTGGGGTTCACTCTCCAGTTAACAGACCTCACTTCAAGGGAAAGGAGAGAGCGAGAGTGAGCGGGTTTGGACAGGGCCTCAGACCGCCCAAAGAGAGACTGTTGAGTGGTGACAGGTGATCTCCTGAAGGAGTAAAGATCAGAGAAGAGGTTCATCAGAGGTTAGGAGGGCCCACTGGACCACATCCCTCCAACACTGCGAATAGAGAGGTGTGGCAGGACTGCTGCCATCCATAAGAGGCGGACAGAGTGGAATGAGGGGCAGGGCAAGGACTAGAGAGCCTTCCTCCCTGCCTGTGGGAAACAGCCCCCACCCGTCCTCACCAGATTGGCCACGTTGTCTGGCGTCAGCAAAGGCTGGAGGAACTCAGCAGTGATGTCTGTGTCCGACTGGCCTGAGATCTGGGCTGAGGCCTTCGAGGTCCCCGACGGGCCTGGTTCCAAGTCCTTGTCCTCATCATCTTCCCCCAGGTTGGGCTCTGGGAGAGAGACGGAGATAAGATGCTGGCTCTAGAGAGAGCAGCAGGCCCTCCCTCCTCCCAGGGAGCTTAGGTGGTCCCTGCCTCCAGGCAGCCTCAGCAAACAGGAGCAGTGCAGTGGACGAAGACCTGGGCTGCAGCCTTGGCTCTGCTGTCAAAGTGTCACATGACCCTAGGATACTACCTGCCTCGCTCTAGGCCTCAGTTATCCTCATCTGGGAAATGGGAATAAGCCATACCAGCCCAGCTCATCACACTAGCTCCAAGAAGACAAAAAGGTTAACTAATAATCCCACAGAGTTTTATTGTTTAAAAATCTATCTTTGGAAATAGTGCGCAACCTCATCAGGAATCAGGAAAATGTAAAAACAACCTAATAGGATAGCATTTTTGCCTATACGATTGACAAAAAATAATAAGGTTGGCAGTGACAGTTGTCAGTAGAGGTGTGGATGGGGGAAATGTAAACTGCTACGGCCTCTCGGAAGGGCAATTTGACAGTAGAACAAAATTTTAAATGTGCCCTCCCTTTTTGACACAGCAATTCTACTTCTAGATATCCACCCTAAAAACTTCCTCAGAGACATATCTAAGGTAAAACGTACAGAGAAGTCACTGTGGCACTGACCATACAGAGAAATGGTACATGATCTCCATCAGTAACAGGCTGGTTGAATACAAGCACAGCGGTTCTAGCTCAAGGAAACAAACTAACAACTTGAACCTTAGAGAAAAAGCTTTATATACAAAGACATTCCTCAAAGCTGTATTTACAAAAGTGGAAAAGCATTTGGAATGTTCAAGAGTGTGATGACTTAAGTAGATTATGGCAAAAATATGATGAAATGTCATGCAGTCTTTTAAAAAAGTCTACAACACATGTAACAAGAGCAGAAACCCTGCATTAACCAAGGGTGGATACAATTCAATCACAAAAGGTCGAACAACCCAACAGAAGGGGTACTTCACAGAAATGCAAATGGCTAATAAATTTAAACAATGCACAGCCTGACTCCAACACATACAAGAAGGCAAATCTAAACCCAGGCTACTGTTTATGCCCAGAGGGGTTACAGGATGTCAGGGCTGGCAGGAAGGTGGTAACTGGCACTCACACACTGCTAGGGCTGTGTACATTGTGCAGGTTTTTGGAAAGCAGTTTGGCAATGGCTGTCAGAAATTTAAATGCACCCACTAGCAATGGGCACATCCAGTGGCCATTGATTTCTGAAACTATCCTCTACTTAAAAGAAACCAGCGCTTCTCAGAGAAATGGCTGATTCTAGGGCTGGGGCAAGGAAAGTACAAGATGAACCTAGAGCATCTTGTTATGCCAGAAAAGTAAGAAATGCTCAAAAAGCTTATGGGACACGTTAAAGGGACACAGAAGCCAGCTCGAAGGCTCCCACTGCTAAATATGAGGAAATTGGAGTGACAAAATGAACAACAACAGTAATGGATTACAACCCAGAGAATAAAGAGGAATCCACAAGTCCATACTGATAATAAAGTAGGGAGAAGAAAAGCAAGCGCTCCCTTACAGTAGAATGCCAACTAATAAATGTAGAAGGAAAGCTTTTCATAACCATTATAGCAATAATAGATGCAGGGAACAATCAGCAATGGATGCTAAAACCACTGGGGGAAAGTCTGAAGAGAAACAGGTGTTTTACATAGCTTCAAGTATCTCCCTCAGCTTACTCATTATTTACAAAGGGAAAAAGGGTACTTTACACTTGAGAAACCTAGTGGACACCACCTCAACCAAGTGATTCAGGTTCCCGTCACCAATAATGGGACAAACTGACATCATGTGCCTCCTGATACCACACAGAGGAGGTCAGGGCATCACTTCTGCAGGGTTCCTGCCAAAAGTGCAGAGCCTGAATGCAACCAGGAGAAAAGACCAGACAAACCCAAAAGGAGGGCCATTCTACCCAACAGCTGTCCTAGACTCTTCACTATGTCAAGGTCATGAAACAGAGAAGGCTGAGGAACTGATTTGGGAGACTAAAGCTCATGACAAGTAAATGCAATGTATGATCCCTGCCTTGTGAAGGGTACACAGGAGTTTTCCATACTATTCTTGTAAGTTGGCTGCAAGTTCAAAATTATTTCAAAATAAAAAGTTTAAAGAAACAGAAAAATAAAATTGGTGGGCAAAACAGAACCTTAAATGCACAAAACCTTTGCCTCACCAATTCCACTACTTGGAATTTGTCCTATAACTGGACATGTGCGCAAGACTGTTATACTAGAGCAATCTTTATATTTAAGAAAAATGGACACAAATGAAATGTCCACCAACGGGGGACTGGTTATAGGGGTCCCCGGGCACTAGACTATTGTGCCACCATTAAAAGGATGCAGTCAATTTCTATGTGCAGATACAGAAAGAGCTCCCAGATGATTACTAAATAAATTAAGGTACAGAACACTCTGCTTTGTATGCTTAATTAAGGAGGAAAAAATAGATCTCTACCTTACTCCTTACAGCAAAATAAATTCTTTATTTCTTTTAAATGAAAAACAAAAAAAAAGACTCTTTGATAAATGTCCTCATCACAAACATGAGTGATTTAAAAAACTTCTTTTGGAGTAAGGAAGGCTGCCATGGTTGACACTATTGATAAATAATACAACCCATTAAGAAATTACTTCAGGGGCCAGCCCCATGGCTTAGCGGTTAAGTGCACGCGCTCCGCTGCTGGCAGCCTGGGTTCGGATCCCGGGCGCGCACCGACGCACTGCTTCTCTGGCCATGCTGAGGCCGCGTCCCACATACAGCAACTAGAAGGATGTACAACTATGACATACAGCTATCCACTGGGGCTTTGAGAAGAAAAAGGAGGAGGATTGGCAATAGATGTTAGCTGAGAGCCGGTCTTCCTCAGCAAAAAGAGGAGGATTAGCATGGATGTTAGCTCAGGGGTGATCTTCCTCACAAAAAAAAAAAAAAAAAAGAAATTACTTCAAAAAGAAAATCCACTTATAAATGAAACAAAGGAAGAGAGAATTATTTCCAAAAGAAAACATAAGTGTTAACATTGGGGAGTGGTGACTTTTGGGGAGAAGGATAAGAGAGAGATGAGGGAGACTATCTTCATTTTATTCCTTTCTGCATAATTTAAATAACTCATAAACATTTTTAAGTATATTATATACTTTAATAATTCTATTTTAGGGCCGGCCCCGTGGCTTAGCGGTTGAGTGCGCCACGCTCTGCTACTGGCGGCCCGGGTTCGGATCCCAGGTGGGCATCGACGCACCGCTTCTCCGGCCATGCTGAGGCTGCGTCCCACATACAGCAACTAGAAAGATGTGCAACTATGACATGCAACTATCTACTGGGGCTTTGGGGAAGAAAAAAAGGAGGAGGATTGGCAATAGATGTTAGCTCAGAGCCGGTCTTCCTCAGCAAAAAGAGGGGGATTAGCACGGATGTTAGCTCAGGGCTGATCTCCCTCACCAAAAAAAAAAAAAAAAAAATTCTATTTTATCATTTGTTATAGGTCATCGTATTTATATAATGTAATTTATGATATTAATTAATATCAGTTAAGCTTATAGTGTAATGCAAATAATAAAACATTTGAAATGTGGTCAGTTCTTGCCACCACCTCCTGCCAGGCCTGCCTCCGCTCCTCAGCTCACCTAGCTTCATCTTCTTGAGCGTGGAATCTGAGTCGTCTCGGGGCCGCTTGCGGGCGTCCTTGCCGCTGGGCATGTTGCGGGCGATCTCGGCCTGAGGTGTGCCCAGGTCCACTAGCAGGGTGGTGATCTGGGCCTGGAACTCCAGGGAGGCCGGGTGCTTCAGCACACTCAACAGGTGCAACTTGAGATTCTTGCGCACACTGCTCACCTGAGACTTGGCCAGCGTCGGGGGCAGGTTGGCTGTGAGGAAAGACCCAAGAGCTTCATGCTGTGGACAGAGCTCATGGGGCCCTGCTAGTCTCACTTCCCAAGCGCAGAATGGGCAGTGGTCTTGCAGGCATCTCCTGGAAAAGTTCCTTCAGATATAATGTGTGGCCGTCCCCCTGTACAAGCAGATGCTTAAAACCCTTGAGAGGTCTCTGTGAGTATTAGTCATCCTTAACACAAAGAGAAAACTCACCCTCCCTCTTAATAACATCAAGTCTCATCTCCCTCTATCTCTGGGCTGGAAATTCCAATATGCCTCCCCTGGGAAGGCTATAATCACAACCTTCACTTCCAGAATGTTCCGAGTGAACTGCTGCAACAGTTCATCATTGGTCCCTGCCACCACAATGACCTTCGAATGTCTAACAGTCACCTTGGTGAGCGAGCCTCCCCTGTCCCACAGCAAAAGAGGATGCCTGTAATTTTGCCGGCTCAGCATCCCTCCCCGCTTCCTCGGCCAAAACTCCCATTCTCCTTTGAGGGAACCTCCCAGGTTCCATTCTCAGTCCAAGTGGGCAAGAGACTCAGGGCCAGTAAGAACAATGCAATCCTTTAGCCACTGTGATTGGGCCACTGTGATTGGGCCACTGTGATTGGGCCACTGTGATTGTGTCAGAGATAGGCTCGTAATCTCTTCTTGGCCAATCAGAAACAAAGAGCATCAGCCTTGGGACTTCTGCTGGAATGACTAGGAAGGAGACACTCTTTTTCCCCTGGGCTTGCCCAGTGGACAGAAGGGAAGCCTGGGGCTATTGGGGCCCATCTTTGCTACCCCAAGGAAGGAGACACAGAACAAAGCCAATGTGGAGAAAATCAGAGCCAAGAGATGGAGAGAGATCCATGATCTGTACACACTCACGCCTCAGCCCCAGACTTCTCAGTTTTCACACATGCACAAAAGTAGAGAAAACAGTATAATGAATCACCATGTACCCATCAACATTTTGCTTATCTTGGCACATCTATCCTCCCTGCTTTTCTTTTTCTGCCAGTGGGGGGGAGGCTGGAATATTTTAAAGTATTTCACAAATATCATGTCATTTCACCCACACATACCTCAATATTAAAGCCAGTTTTGAACCGGGTTTCTGTCACACACAACTGAGAGACTCCTGTCTGATCTAGAGGATCCTTCCCTGTGTCCACCACATACTAGACTGATGATGGATCCCTCAGGGGCCCACTCCCTAGCTCCTATGTCCTCAGGAAAGAGCAGACTGGCCAGTGGAGAGGGGAAGGGGAGGCGACCAACCTACCGTGCAGCGTTTCGTAGGCCTGGATCACCTCAGACATGAACATGGGCCTCTGGCGGGCAATGTTGGCAAGGGAGCCCAGCGCCGTGGTCAGGTTGATGGAGGAGATGGCGGGGTGCACCATGAACTTGAGCAGCTGCTCCAAGGCCGCCTTGCCCTCCTCCCACAGCACATCTAATGAGGGAAAGAAGAGAACCAGTTAGTAGGAGCCTTTCTCCCATGCCTCCAGAGAGAGCAGTCTTTGGGGTCAAAAGGAGCGAGACCTTTGTTCATTATGTTTTTGTATAGAAAAAATGTCAAGAAGGATATCCACCAGAGTCATTAAGGGTTAACTTTTGGGGACTGGATCGAAGAGAGTGTTGGTACAAGGGACTTTGAGTTCTTTGTCGATGTATACATGAATGGCTGTGAATGGCTGAAAAAACACAAAAATTGAGTGGTAGATGAGTCCTGAGATGGACTATTAATGAGTATAAAAATTTAGTGATGAGGATGCTCAAAGCATGGACTTGCAATAGTGAAAAACTAGAAATAACTTTAAATATAGGTTGCTTGCCCAATGGTAGGGCAGAGATTCAAACACAAGCCCACTAGACTCTAATGCCCCCCTGCTGAAAAGACAAAGCATGGTCCTGTTTTTTATAAACCAAAAAGCCAACAAATGCAGAAACTATGAATATAAACATACAAATAACTTTCTTTGCATAGAAAGGTCTGGAAGGAAACAACATACTGCGTGGAATCTATCTCTGGGAAGCAGGACTGGGGGAGGGGGTGTTTTCCCATTATACCCCTCTGTATTACTGCTTGACGCTTTAGTAGTGTGCATGTACTACTTCTATAATTTGCAATTAAGAAAGCCATAAGGGCCGGCCCTGTGGCTTAGCAGTTAAGTGCTCATGCTCCGCTACTGGCAGCCCAGGTTCGGATCCCGGGCGCGCACCGATGCACCGCTTCTCCGGCCATGCTGAGGCCACGTCCCACATACAGCAACTAGAAGGATGTGCAACTATGACATACAACTACCTAGTGGGGCTTTGGGGAAAAAAAAGGAGGAGGATTGGCAATAGATGTTAGCTCAGAGCCGGTCTTCCTCAGCACAAAGAGGAGGATTAGCACGGATGTTAGCTCAGGGCTGATCCTCCTCACAAAAAAAAAAAAAAAAAAAAGAAAGCCATAAAACTAGCTAGCATTTACTAAGTGCTCACATCCTCAGGGGACCTCACTACAAGGCCGTGAAAGGGGTACTACCATCACATCCATTTTACAAAAAGAAAATGAAGTTTGGAGAGAAGGAACTTGCCCAAGTTCACATAAGGAGTAAGTGGTGACGCTGGGATTTGAACCTTGCAGCAGGGCTCTTAACCACGGTATTACACTGTCTCCAGAAATGAAAAACCAAGAAAAAAAGCAGCAGGGAGGAGGAGGAGGTGGAAAAAGGGGGCTGGTGCAGTGACTGACAAACGGCACTCACTGTACTGGATGTAGGGGTGGTCACGAGGGATGCGGTCCAGGCTGATGTCATGCTCCTGGCGTCGGGGCACCTCCGAGTCAGCCATGCGGGGCGACAGGGTGACGATGAGGCCCTCCACAAACTTGATGGCATGGGTGCGGATGCCGTCATTGTCAGAGTCCAAGAGCAGGATGATGTCCCCAGCCATGGCAGACACCATGTCCCAGCAGGCCTCCTGGAGCTCGCTGATGACACGTGACTTCACCATCCACTGCGAGCGGGCCAGGGAGGGATGGACAGACAGAGAGATGGGGACAAGACTCCACCACTACCCAGAGATGCATAAGGATGACGAATACATTCAGTGGGGAAACATTTACTGAGTTACAACTCTGTCCCTGGCCCTGTGTTAGGTGATGCTGGGGACAGGACCCAGTGGTGACCGAGACAGGTCTGGTCCTGTCCTCATGAGATTCACAGTGACAACCCAGAGTGATGAAGGCTCAAATCTTAAGGAAGACAAAGGAATAACAAAGCTAACTTCACAAGGTGGTGGCAGAGTAAATGGATTCATTCACTTAATTAATGCTAAAGAACATCACACCACAGTGTTCTTTTCCTCAGAGCACTTACTACAGCCCATAACTAATATTTCTGCGATTCTCTGATTAGCGTCTGTCTCCCTCACGGGGCCCTGAGCACCAGGACGGCAGGACCCGCATCACAGAGGAGGTATTCAGGAATGTTTGTTGAATGCATACATGGATGGATGGAAGGATGGGTTAATGACGATTCCCTGAACATTAGACAACATTAGATCCCCTTGCTGTCTGTTCCCAAAGATCAACAGCACATCTTGCCTATAAAGAATCTCATCTGACTCTGGTTTTGAAATCTACCAAATGAGTCTGTAAATGAGACAGACCTGTCAGGTCCCAGGTGGGGAAGGAGCGCTTACCTGCAAGGCCACCTTGTACAGCTGGGTCATGGTGAGGATGGCCTTCTTCACCACATTCACATTCTCGTCCCTCAAGAGCATGTTGAGGTTCGCGATCAGTTTCAGCAATAACTCAATGTCCCGCTTGCTGGGGATGGAGGAAGAAGGGCAAGGTCAAAGTGGTCTTCGGGCAGGTGATGGGAGCATGGGGTCCATGAGGAAAGGGAAATCAGGGTGTGTCCGGAGATGGGAACGGAGGTGGGCAAAGTCAGGGAGGCACCTGTCTTGTTTGCCAGGACATCGAAAGCTGAGAACAACACTTGACACCTTAGGAGAGAGCCACCCCTGAACCCTCTGTTTAGGCTGGTCCTGCAACCCCCACTCTTTTGCTCTCTTAGGGCCCTGCTGTTCACATAGGGTGCAGCACAGCCAGACAAGTGTGTGAATCTGGGCAGGTAACTTTGTCTCCTTTAGAATAGTAACTTCCTCTCATTTAGACTAGTACATACCTCACAACTTATGAAAATTGCAACAAAACTTGTAAAGTGCTTAGAACCGTGTAGAAAGCATTCAATAACCATTAGCCCTTACTACTTTGAAGCATTCTGCTTTATGTAATCACTACTTTTGTTTACCTAAGTCTGAGGGCTCTGAAAGGGGGGGACCCTTTCCAGTCTGAATACTAGCAGAGTCTCATTTTTGGTGAAGGAAAGAATTAAAGGGCTTCAATAAATATTTGTTCAATGAATAAAGAAATTCAAGGACAAACCTAGAGCTCAGAACACGAATACAATTTTCACAGCAGTCACAATCTGAAATTAAATATTAAGCTAATCAGTCAAAAAATATGAAACTCAGGGGCCAGCCCAGTGGTATAGTGGTTAAGTTCATGCACTCCGCTTCGGTGGCCTGGGGTTCGCAGGTTCGGATCCCAGGCACAGACATATGCACTGCTTATAAAGCCATGCTGTGGTGGCGTCCCATATAAAGTAGAGGAAGATGGGCACGGATGTTAGCCCAGGGCCAACCTTCCTCAGCAAAAAAAAAATAAAGAAGAGGATTGGCAACAGATGTTAGCTAAGGATTAATCTTCCTCACAAGGAAAAAAAATAAAACTCAACCGTTAGCTACATGAAGGCCGGAACACTATCTGTTTTCACGCAGTTATATTCCTACAGCCTGACACAAATGCTTGGCACACGGCAGGCATGGGGTACGTATCTGTTGAAAAATAGTTTTCTTTGCAAACTCAGAAAACTTACCACAAATTCTCACAGTAAAAGGAGGAGATTGAGAATTTGGACAATGGTGTTATGGACTTGGGTTAAAAATCCCAGCCCTGTCACACACTCACTCTGTGACCTTAAGAAACTCACTTCACCTCCCTGAGTCACAGTTTTGTTTTCAGTTAAGTGGGCTGAACAACTAACCCATAGTGTTATTTTGAGGATCGAATAACAAAGTAGGTCAAGCATTTGGCACAGTGCCTGACAAACAGAAAATATTCACTAACTAGGGGCTATTCCATTTCTTCCCAGTCACAAAGCACCCAGTAAACGTTTAATGAACAAATGACTCAGCTCGAGCTAGTCACTTGATCATTCTGAGCCTCAGTTTCCCTTTCTGTACACAAACGAAGGGAAATAAAGTCTCCATCCCCAAGGCTGCTGTGAAGATGATAGGCGATAACAGAGGAGAGGACTTAACAGTGTGTGGCAGAATAAACGTTCCACGTGGTTACTATTATGATTCACTCCTTGCTCAACAAATACATATTCAGCCCCTCCTACGTGCCAACACTGTTCTAGGCACTGAGATATAGGGGTCCCAAGACAGAAAAGCCCGGCCCCCATGGAGCTGACACTTTTGTGGGGAAGAGAAGCATCAAGGTACTTCCAGTTAGTGAGAACACTATCAAGAAGGCGCAGGGGACGGCCCGGTGGCACAGCAGTTAAGCGCACGTGCTCCGCTGTGGCGGCCTGGGGTTCACAGGTTCAGATCCCGGGCTCGCACTGATGCACTGCTTGTCAGGCCATGCTGTGGCGGTGTCCCATATAAAGCAGAGGAAGATGAGCACAGATGTTAGCTCAGGGTCAATCTTCCTCGGCAAAAAGAGGAGGACTGGCATCGGATGTTAGCTCAGGGATGATCTTCCTCACCAAAAAAAAAAAAGGGGGGGGCTGGCCCGGTGGCGCAAGCAGTTAAGTGCACGCGCTCTGCTGCGGCGGCCCGGGGTTCACCAGTTCGGATCCTGGGTGCGCACCAACACACTGCTTGGCAAGCCATGCTGTGGTGGTGTCCCATATAAAGTGGAGGAAGATGGGCACGGATGTTAGCCCAGGGCCAGTCTTCCTCAGCAAAAAAAAGAGGAGGATTGGCAGATGTTAGGACAGGGCCGATCTCCTCACAAAAAAAAAAAAAAAAAAAAAGAAAAGAAAAAGAAAAAAGAAGGAAGGTGCAGATGGGGTGCCAGAGGTGTGCGGCTGTACTGGCATGGCCAGGAAGGGCTCGCTGAGGAAGACCAGAGGGAAGTGAGGGAGTGAGCCAGGTGGCTTCCTGAGGGTGAGTATCCCTTGCAGGCACAGGAAGCAGAGAGGCTGTGAAGAACAGTTTTTTGAGGGAGAACAGTTTTTTGAGGAACAACAGGGAGGCCAGATGACATGAGTGAAGATCAGACAGGCTGCCAAGAGAAGAGGCAAGGGTGAGGAGTCTGGATTTCAATCTAAGTAAGACAGTGGGCCAGTGGAGGTCTGAGAGTGGGGAGTGCCCACACCTGATTTACATTTTAGCAGGCTCACTCTCTGGCTGCCGTGTCCGAGAGAGGAAGGAGAAAATGGATACGGCATTACCTTTTGTGGGGATGAAAATGATTTGGAACTATATTGTGAATGTGCTAAATGCCACTGAATTGTTCACTGAAAAATAGTTAATTTTATGTCATGTGAATTTCACTTCAATTAAACAAAAAAGAGTAGAAGTAGGGGAGCCATGCAGAAGGCCACTGAAGTCATCTAGGCAGGAGGTAACGATGGTTTGGACCAGCAAAATAGCAAGGGAAGTGGCTAAAAAATGGTCAGGTGCCGTTCACATTCTGAAGGTAGAGCCGACAGTCCTTACTGATGATGCAGATGTGAAGTGTGGAAGTAGAGGAATCATGGATGAGCCCAAGCTTTTGACCTTATTAAGTATTTGCTGGGCAGTCAGCGTGCATGGCAGGGAGAAGGGGCCTGGGAAGTGGAGGGCAGGGCCAGGCCAGGAGCTGAAGACGCCACCGACTCCACCAGGGGTGTGCCCAGGGGCTCCTTGCGCTGCCCCATACCATGCCTCCTCGATGAAGCCGATGACAAACTTGCGCACTTCAATCGACTTGTCTGCTTGGAAAGCGATGATTTCCTGCCAACATCAGGAGAAAGGTGGGTCAGGGCTGTACCAGGATCCATCCCCTTACCGTACACCCACACTCCTACTCTCCCGTCGGTCACTCACATCCAGGAAGTTGTCCAGTAGTGTGGGATCTTTGTTGATGATCAGCTCCTGAACCTGGAAGGAGATTGGGGATGGGGAGGAGGAATACACTCATAAAACCAGGGTCTAACCAGTGCCGACAGGAGTGTGTAGGGGAAAATAGCATGGAGGTCAGCAGCAGATAAACTCAGTTCAAATCTTGGCTCTGCCACTCCCTGCCCCATGGCCTGGGCAAGCAGCTCCCCTGAGCCTCAGTTTGCTGTTCTATAAAATGGGGATCTTAAAGACGAACTCATAGGGCCGCTGAGAGGCTTCAATAAGAAAATTCTACAAGGCGCAGGTCCTGGTGGATAATGGGTCCCTGATACAGAAGTGGGCTAAAGGAAAGAGGGAAGGGCTGCAGGCCTCCCACCTGCCTGAGGAGGGTCTCCTTTCACCTGCCCATCAATTCTCCCCACTCTCCTCCTGCTTCTATGCCCCATTCACACTGCCACAATTCAGAAAGCATTTTATGACAGTAAGAAGCTGCTTCCTGAGCCCCTCCAGGCTCTCTGGAATAAGCCCTTCCCACAGACATTCTCCGATAAGCCCAGTGCCAGCACAGGCCTGGCTCCTATGACCCACAGTGCTGGTGTTGAATGGCCCTCACAGCCACCCCACGAGGGAGGCCCTATCAGTACCCCGCTCTACTGCTGAGGTGGAGTCGGCTAACCCAAGGCCACGTGCTGAGCAAGTAGCAGAACCGAGGTTCTCACCCAGGCAACCTGACCCTGCAACCTCTGAACTCCACCTGCCTCCTGTTCTGAACCACACCCAGGGCCCCCAATTCCCCTTGTCTTCTTTTGTCTTTGCACAGGCTAGTGTGCCCTCTGCTCAAGATGCTCTCCCTCTCTTACTTGGCCTGCTTCTCTCCTCATCCTCCAGGTCTCAGCTCAGATGTCCCCTCTTCCAGAAAGCCCTCCCTGACTCCCCACCCCCTAGGCTGGGTCAGGAGCCCTCTATGGGCTCCTCCATGCCAGCCCTGCCTACTCTGGGCCCTCACTGTCCAGTGACCTGTCTTCCCCATCAGACAGGACCCTGGCAGAGAGGAAATACAAGGATGAAGAGCATAGGATTTCCACCTGGAACCCAGCATTCAAGTCCTGGTTCAGCCAGCCCCTAGCTGAGTGACCCTGGACTAAGTTTTTAAGCTCTGAGACTCGGCTTCTTTCTGTATAAAATGGGAATGCAATTACCCTGCCTCACAGAGATTCTGTGAAAATTAAATGAGAGCATGCCTGTGCTGCACTGCACTACGCTGGCATATCCTAAGTGCTTAAATGTGGACACTAGTGTTGTTACCATGTCTTCTTTCTCAGATTTCCATCCCCCCTCCCCTTGCCCTGCTGAGCCCAGCATCACCCTGTCTCCTCACCTGTTTGAGCACTGTGATCTTTGAATCATTGGTGATCAGCGCTGCCTGGTTCAGGAGATCCACCACCTGGAAGGAGGAAGAGGCAGATGATGGTGCAAGCCTTGCCAGCCCAGCCCCTTCATACTTCCTGTGCTCTGACACCGGGGGTGGGGGTGGGGGGGGCATTGCCCAAAGACAGGGGCTGTGCCTCCCCACTCCAAGCCCTTCTCTTCACGCTCACTCTCTCTGAGGTGGTCATGCCATCGATGCCAGGCCCCTCCTCTTGTGTGAAAAACTGTGATGCCACACTCCGGCGAGTGACGCTGTCCCCACTGCTGCCCGCCATGGCTGCCGTTGGGTAGTCCCTGGAGAAGAGGAGAGATCAAGCTTTGGGCCCCTGTGATGGGCTGGACCTTCACCCCACCATTGCAAAGGGCTCAACCCTCCTTTCCAGCCTGTCCTGTCCCTGCTGGTCTTCTGAAGCACACCCTCGCATGGTGTGTCTCAGACTGTATGTGTACATGAGGGTTGTAAATCTGGGGGAGACTAATGTCTCCCGGGTCAAAGGCAGTACCTCGTGGAGCACCAAGCCGCACTTCCAGAACTTTACACATAACGGGCTGACCACACACATCTGCTGAATGACTGAACAAATGAACACACAGCAGCCAACTCCCTGGTCTCAGAGCTTCCTGTCTCTCCATCTGGGCTGCACTCTGGACTGACACCAGAGCAAGCTTTTATAAAGCAAAGCTCTGAGCAACACCAGTCAAAGTCCTGCACACAGTAACTACTCAATATGTCAGAAAAGGCCTAGTTAAGTAAGTTATGTTTCAGCCATTTTCTGGAATATTATGGAGTTGTTTTTTTTTTTTTTTAAAGATTTTATTTATTTATTTTTTCCCCCCAAAGCCGCAGTAGATAGTTGTATGTCACAGCTGCATATCCTTCCAGTTGCTGTATGTGGGACGCAGCCCCAGCATGGCCGGAGAAGCGGTGCGCGCCCGGGATCCGAACCCGGGCTGCCAGCAGCGGAGCGCGTGCACTTGGAGCGCGTGCACTTAACCGCTAAGCCACGGGGCCGGCCCACGGAGTTGTTTTTAAAAAGGAGGGGGGAGACTTCTGGGCATCTGTCCCAAAGCCACACTGGCAAAATTATGAAATAAGAAGGCTATCAACTACAGCACTATTCCTAATAGCAAAAGACTATCAGAACCCAAATGTTCTTAAATAGGGAGATTGGTTGGAAAACCATGATATATCCACATAATAAAATACCATGCGACTGTAAAAAGGAATGAGGGAGGGGGGAAAAAAGAATGAGGAAGATCTCTCCACACTGATAAACAGTGGGCTCCAGCAAATATTAAGTGAAAACAAGCAAAGTGGAAGACGTTTTCTGTATTCTCCTTTTTTGCAAAAGAAACGGAAATATGTATACATGTTAAAAAAAGAAAAGAACTGAAAGGATAAACCAAAAGGCAGAAATGGGAGGAAAGGGTAAAAAAAAGTTTGGTGGATCTCAATGTATTATCATCATAAAAAGATGTCCCGACAGCCTGCTGCACCACAGAAAAATATATGCAATTTTGTCAAGTTTGTGTAGTATACGCAGAATGACCTAAGGCAAGAAACAGTGGGGTCTCAGTTTCCTCTTCTGTAAAAGAGATAGGAACAGTCTTTCCATCCCAGGACTCTTCTGAGGGGTAGATGAGTTAGGAACGTGAGGTAAGTATAGCTACTATTTTTATGTACACAGAAAAGATCTGAAGGATACTGCACAAACTGTTAACAATAATTTGAGGAGGGTAAGAAGATGCATCTTTCAAAAGGACCATGATGTAATGTATACAAGAGTTACTCACCAGATGTCTGCTGAATGAATGACTATCCAACAGCCTCCTTCCTAGTCTCCCTGCTGCCACTCACCCCCACATCTTGCTTAGGGTCAAAACCAATGTCCCCACTATAAGCCTACAAGACCTTATATGATCTGGCCCCTTTTACCTCTGCCCTCATTTCCTTCCCAGCTTTCTCTGCTCCAGCCACTCTGGCCTCCTTCTTGTCCCCTGAACATGCCAAGCATGCCCACTCCTCAAAGCCTTTGTCCTTCTCTTCCTTCTGCCTGGAATACTCCTCGCCCCAGATACTGGCACAGCTCCCTCCTTCCGCATTTCCTTCAGGTCTCAACTCAAATATCCCAGCAGAGAGGTATTCCCTGATGACCCTACTTCAAATTTCAATTTCCTCTCCCTCCCCAACACCGACTCTTTGAGGCAGGTACTATTTTTTGTTGTTGTTGTTGAGGAAGATTCGCCCTGAGCTAACATCTGTGCCAATCTTCCTCTATTTTTCAGCATGTGGGCCACCAGCACAGCATAGCTGCTGACAGAGCAGTGTAGGTCCACGCCCGGAACTGAACCTGGGCTGCCAACACAGAGGGCACCAAACTTAACCACTAGGCCATTGGGGCTGGCTGGAGGCAGGTACTATTTTTAACCTCCATTTAACAGACAAAGAAATTTGAAGGCCAGGGAGGTAAAGTCACTTGACCGAAGGCTCATAGATTGTAAGATGCAGACCAGCACTATGGGCGCAGAATCTATCCTCTTCAACACTCTGCTGTACGCCTCTCTGAAAGGAAGTGCTTCTCCACCCCAGGTCTGTTCATGGAAGCCAAGGGGCACATCCACCCGACACCAGCATACTGCTGTCCCCCATCAGAACAGAATGAAGCTTTCACGACGAAACTTTCCACTCTTTTCATGATGATAATACTTTGAGATCCACCAAAATGTTTTACTCTCTGTCCTTCCTCTTCCACTTTTTGGCTTATCCTTTTATTCTTTTTAAACATACACATACTTTCCTTTTTTTTTTTGTAAAAAGGCAGCACAGAATAAACACTGTCTTCCATTTCATTTGTTTTCACTTAATATATGCTGGAGCCCACTCTCTATATCAGTGTATAGAGATTTTCCTCATTCCTTTTTCCCTCCTCTCTCATTTTATTTATATTTTACTTTATTATGTGCATGTCATCAGTTTCTTCCTGCCAGTGTCTCTATTAAAGAACATTCGAGGAGTCTGCAGTCGTTTGCTATCAGCAACATGATTGTTTCCTTTCTCTCCCGTGCACTCCTTATGGAGTACCACTCCCCCACTCCCACCTGGGAGTATGACGACTCCCTCTTTTACACAGAGCGGCCCCAGGAGGATCTTTCATTCATTCAACGAACACTAACTGGGTGTCTTCGGTGTGACCAGCACCCACCCAGTCCCTGCCCCCGTGGAGCTCACGGTCACAGACACGATCAAACAGCCGCACCAATACAGGTCCAATAACAAACCAGACCACACGTGACATGAAGGAGAGGAACAGGGACCTATGAGAGCGTTCAGCCTGCGGATTTCGGGACGGAGGGCGGGAAAGGAGGGCCTCGCAGAGGAAGTGACGTCGGTGCCAAGACCCGAGAGATGAATGGGAGTCAGCCAGGCGGAATGGGTAAAAGGGAGACAGCGTGTGCAAAAGGCTGAGGCGGGAAGGCGCAAGGCGAGTTTGAGGAACCGGAAGGCCAGTGCAGCTGTGCGAAGTGGGGAAGGAGCAAAGAGGCAGAGTCGAGGCCGGCGGGGCGGACGCGCCTCGGGGGCCACGTTGGAACTTTGCCTGAGGCCACTGGGCAGCCACGGGAGGGTCCTGAGCAGGGGAAGACAGTGAGGTCCCGAACGTCACTGCTCCCCTCTTCACAGCGCCCCCAACCCCCGACCGGCGCCCCTGCCGCTTCAGGGTCCCTCTTCCTTTCGTCGCCGGGCCCCCACGCCGCCCCCCCGCTCACCGCAGCTCCGGCCTCCGTACCCCTCGCGCCCCCTCAGCAGCGCCTCTTCACAGACGCCGCCGCCGCCATCTTCCGTTCGCCGCCGTGACACTGCGCACGCGCCGCACACACAAGGGTCGCCGGGAAATGCAGTCCACACCGCGGCCCGACCCCGCCCCTCCCTCACGCCTCTCGAGTGGCTTTCCGCCCTCCCCCAGACTACTCCCGGGCGGCTCTTCATTTCCGGCCTCCTGACGCCATCCCTTCTGGGAAATGTAGTCCCTTGGCGGAGGCGCGGGACGGAAAGGGAGCTAGAGGCTTCTGGGAAATGGAGTTCACAGAGGTTCTCAGTCCCTGGACGGCTGGCGTTAGAGGGAGTGGCGAGTTCGGGCGGCGAAGCTCCTAGGTCTTGGAGGTGGTCTGTTGCCCCACTGGGATCTGAGCAGAGGCCCCGATCCCATCCACCTTTGGTCCTGACCATTTACACAGTCTGGAGCATTTCTAGCTGTCGGAAGCTTCAGTCTTCCAGTGCGATCAATGAGAATATGGTTTCGAGGGTCTCTTACTGGTCCTTATACTGGCATATCCGGATCCCTGGAGTGCACTGCGCTCTGAGCCCCCTTTCCTCCGCGGCGGTCATGCCGCGCTCTGGCTATTCGCTTCTCCTGTCGAGATGATGAAACCCCCTGGGGTAGAAGGGCCCCAGAGTTCTGCCCTCGGGGCCCTTAGCATCAGTAGTGTCTCCCACCAGTAGCTCCCTCACTCTTCTGCCATCTCCGGCTCTCGCGTCCCTGGGCTGCGGCTCCCGACGCCTGAGGTCTATCTCTTCGCAATCCCGCAGGGGGCGCCCCAGTCCGAGCGCGCCGCCCTCGGGGAGGCGGGAGGGGAGCCCGGGGCGGGTGAGGGCGGGGGGGTGTCCCGGCTATAAAGCGTGGCCGCCTCCCGCGGAGCCCGGGACGGCTGGGACCCCGGGCGGTCAGACGGGCGTGCCCCGGTCAGAACTCGGGCCGTGCCGGCTGAGAGATCCGAAGCGTTCGGTCCCCCCGGGCCGGAGCGGGGGCGGGGGGGGGCGCAGGCCCGGGGGATGCTGGGCTCGGTGAAGATGGAGGCCCATGACCTGGCCGAATGGAGCTACTACCCGGAGGCGGGCGAGGTGTGTCCTCGGGGATGGCTGAGCGGGAAATGGGGGGCAGGAATCGGGGTGCGGGCTTATGTGGGGGCAAGGACCGCGGTGTGGGCTCAAATGGGGGCCCCAACTAGAGTTTAGGAGCGGAGGAACTAGAGACACGAAGACCAGGTGTAGGAGTCAGGGACGGGGGACAAGGCACGCGAGCGCGGTTTAGGTAGGCTAGTCCGCGTGAGGGCTTAAATGGGAGTCAGGAAAATTTAGGCAACGGTCATGTCAGAGCTTAAACGTCAGGGTTGGGTGTTAGGGACCTAAAATCCAAGGAATTAAAATGAACAAATCAAAGATAGGAATCAGAGCTCCAGGACAGGGGACAGAGCTGGAGGATTAGGAAATGGGATTCAAAATTGGGGGGAAAGACGGGAACTAAGAGATAGGAGAGAGAGGTCACCATTAAGGGAAGTCTGACTTGGGAGCTCAGGGTTAGAATATAGTGTTAAAGGTGGGGGTTCTGAGGTAGAAATCAGAATTAGGGTTCAGGGCTAAGGATCCGGGTAGCAATCTAAGATAAGTTCAGAAATTGAGGTTGGTGCTCGGGGATAAGAGATGGGGATGCTCAGAGAAGAAGCTTGCCTTGGGGAGTCTGAAATAACAGGTGGGTTGGTTTGGGGTTCACATAGGTAGGGGCCCAAGTGGGGTCAGAATTGCGAACCTGAGAGCAGGAGATGTGAGCAATAGCACTGGCCAGAGAGGGATCAATCTCCATTTCCCCCCATGGCTACTTAGGACCCTCACCCCTCCCAACTGAACTTCAGTGGTTTAATGGTTATTAGAGACCCTCAGCAGGAATTCTACTTGTTGGAGGCTGGAGGGTTTCAGATTTCGCACCTACCCCCCTCCTTCCAGCAATCTCCAGTAATTGCTAATGTCCTCAGCAGTCTCATCTCAGACAAGGCCACCCTGGAGTAAGGGGGCGGGAGTATATCTTAGTCCCCTCACTTCAGCAAACAGCAAGTCCTTCTCTAAGTCTAACTCCCATTCCTCTTACTGCAAGGACTCCTTCTCCTTAGCTCACTGTCTCCATAGTCAACATTGCGAAGTGGAGAGAGGGGCAGAGTCCTAGTCAGAGGCTTATGGGGGTCTGGACACTTGGGTTCCTAACCTGGAAGGAGACTGCGGGCTTCAGTGGGGGTGTGGGGCTGGAATGGTTGAGTTCTCCAAGGAGACTGAGATCTGGAAGTTACAGGGGCCCCAGTGTGCCTGAGTCCTGGGTCTGGGGTTTGAAGCTGTAGGGTGGGACTCCTGGATCCCCAGGCCTTCAGAACTTGGCAAGGTGCCCAGGAGGGGCCAGTCCTGGGGCTGCAGAGGTGTGAGGTGCACGTGGGGTGGGGCAGGCTGGCCAGGGAAGGGATTGGGACTGTTGAGAGGTGGAGGTGGGGCGGCTGGAGGTGTCAGTTGTTTGGTGGGGAAGGCAGAGACCAGCTTGGACGTGGAGGCTCTTAGGTAGTGGGGGATCCCACTGGGTTTACCCCCAGAGAGTTCAGACTCTGGGGACATGATTTAAGGGAACCAACCACAAATCTGTTTTGGAGGCACATCTTCAGAAGTAGATTGTGGGGGTCTAGGATGGAGAAGTCATTATTTGGGGCACAGTCTGAAGTTTAGGGGACAATTGGTGTGGAAATTGTGTCAGAAATGGAGGGACAGTCTAGAGATGATCAGCATTTGGGGGCATATTTTGGAAGAGTCAGCATATGGGGGGCTGGAAATGGAAATACCGTCTGAGGGTCTCCCCAGCTTTCTCATCAGCCGAGCCATCTCCTCCCCTTGGGTCAGACCAATGGGAAGAGAAACATCTGGGCTCACTCAGCAACAGAAAACTGAGAGGGCCCCTAAACTGCTTCTTGCCCACCACACCCTCCTGCTAGGATGATGTTGACCCCCGCAGGCTGGCTCTCTGTCTGGAAGGAAATTGGGAAGTTATCACCCTGGGGTGACCCCATTGGCCTCTGGATCTCACAGATCAGCTGGTTCAACTGCTCCCACATTTTAGAGATGGAAAGTCTGAAGCCTCTTAGAGTGTTGGGGGCTGCTTGAGGTCCTGGGCTGGGACTGGGACTAGAAACTAGGCTTCTGGCTTCACACTGCCTCCCTCTGCTCCCTGTCACACCCTCCTCCAGAGACAATAAGGAAATGAAAGGGGAGAAATTCCAGCCTCCTGGGGTGGGGGTGCAGGTCCCCTGAGGGCTTCCCCCATCTCACCCCACCCTGGCGGGGGAGATCCGGCTCACACCCGGACACTGGGGGTTCATCCCAGCCCCGGGGCGTGGGAAAGCCTAGGGTGGATTAGGGCAGCTGGAGTGCTTGAGGTCAGACCTCAAGGAGGACTTCCGGGTGGGTGGGGAGCCAGAAAAGGAGGGCCCTGGGGTCCCAGTCTGTCCTCCTCTGTGATACAAGAGAGTCTGACTGAGCTGGAGAAGTGGGGTCCATCACCATCTGAGTCCATCACCTTCTCCTCTCATCTCTGAAGGACCCTCTTTCCATATTCTGGGGAGGGGGCAGAACCAGCCAACCCCGGGGGAGACCGGTGCATGCGGGCAGGGGAGTAGCTGGGGCTCCAATTTCCATGTGAGACTTCTGGTGAGATGGTGGTGCTGAGGGAAGGAGACAGCTAGATACAAGGATGAGCTGAAGGAGAAAGAGAGATGGGAGGTGGGAGAGGAGTGGGGTAGAGAGAGACAGAGGGAAAGATAGTGCCAAGGGAGGGAGACAGAGATGGGAGAGACAGGTTGGGAGGGGAGAGGACAGGGGAGAGAGATGGGGTTGGGGAGAGTCACAAAGAGAGAAAGGCAGAAGGGGGAGAGATGAGGGAGAGACAGGGGGAGACAGCAGGGAGGAGAGGGAGATATAAAGGGAGGGAGCATGGAGAGGAGAAAGAGAGTGGGAAAGGCAAAGACAGTGGGGCAGCGGGGGGTTGGGGAAATGGACATGGGGAGTGGGAGAGGGAGGGGTGTAGACGTACTGAGGCAGGGAGAAAGATGGACAGAGACACACAGAGCCAACAGGGAGATTCAAAGAGACATGGGAGAAAAGAGCTACCTGGAGACACGTAAAGAAAGAGGGGAGAGTTTCTGATTGGAACTCAGACCTAGGTTGGTTGCCACCTGTCCCTGACTTCGTGAGTGACCCTGGTAATTCCCTTTTCTCTCTGGACCTTGGGACCTGCAGACACTTACGTGACAGGGGACAAGACAGGGACCCATGGACTCATAGCAAAGGTGGCTCCCGCCGGAGCTACAGCAGCAACCCCAGTGCTGGGAGACCCCGGGGCGGGGGGGGGGGGGGGGGGGCAGGGGGAGGGAGGGAGCAGGGCAGCCAGGCAGATGGAGCATTGAGGGAGAGAGGATGGAAGACGGTGGATGAAAGGGGTAGATACACACAGAAAGAGAGAAATCACCGTCCACCACGCATCATATTTTCCCTTGCTTATCTTGTTCATTTCCCACTGGACTATCATCTCCATGGGGACAGATGTTGCAGTCCGTCTTGGTTCCTGCTTGTATAGCATAATCCAGAACACGGATCTGGAGCCAGACTGCCTGGATTCAGAATCCCGGTTCTGCCCCTTCCTTGCTGTGTGACCCCAGACAACCTCTCTGGGCCTCAGCTTGCTCATCTGTAAAATGGGCGTCATAATCCCGTCTCCCCCCAGCGCCGTTGTAAGGCTGAAAGGAGACTTCCTGTGAAGTGCTTGGAGCAGTGCCTGGCACAGAGTAGGTGGCCAATAAATATTTGTTGAATGGGTGCAAGAGTATATAGAGGGTTATTTAGAGAGCCATAGCAATGTCTATCATATTTCATTGAGCTAAGACGCAAGTTTTTTCCCCATTTGAACTTTCTGAAAATGGAATGGGTTTTAGAGTCAATGGTGTCTAGCGATTATAATTGACAGTTTTTTTTCCATTCTCATTGATACTTAAAATAATACTGCAGCTTAAGTGATATCTTAGATTGGATGATATATACCAAATAGATGATATATATTAGGTTGAAACGTGATTTCTGATATTCAAACATTTTCGACCTATAAAAACTATAATTTTATAACCTAAAAGATTCATAGAAAGCTACACATATAGATTAGATTATTAGGTAAATCAGGTCGTCTCAATTTTTTTTTTTTTTTTTTTGGTCTCAGGATCTCTTTACACTCAAAAAATTATTGAGGACCCCACATGGTTTTCGTTGATGTGGGTTATGTCTATCAATAGTTACATTAGAAATTAAAGCTGAGAAATTTAAAAAATATGTATTAATTCATTTTAAAATAGCAACAATTTGTTAGTATAAATCATGTATTTTTATTAAAATAATTATATTTCAAAACATTTAGTGAGAGGAGTGGCACTGTTACATTTTTGCAAATCTCCTTAGTGTCTGGTTCAGTGGAAGACAGCTGGCTTCTTGTAGCTCCTGCTACATTCTGTCTGTTGCACTGTCACATGTCCCTGGGGCCTCTGGAAAACTCCACTGTACACTCAGAAAGAGAGTGAAAAAGGCCAATAATATCTTAGCATGATTATGAAAATAATTTTCGCCTCATGATACCCTAAAAGGGCCTTGGAGACTCCCCAGAGTGTCCTGGACCACACTTTGAGAACCGCTGAAAGTGTGAGCTCCAGTATATGGGAGCGTCGGGGGGTGGGGATGGGGTCAGGGAGGGGGTACATGAGGAGGGGGAAGAGAGAGACTTAAAGAGACAGCTATCTACAGAGAGAGGTAAGGATAGCACCGTCTCATAGACAAGGGAGGACAGACAGACAGACAGAAGGACATGCCGTGGGTCCAGCAACCCTTTGTTGACCAGCAGAATGGAGACTCACTGACCGCCCCCATCTCTCTTTCTCTCCCTGCAGGTCTTCTCTCCGGTGACCCCAGTGCCCACCATGGCCCCCCTCAACTCCTACATGACCTTGAACCCTCTGAGCTCTCCCTACCCTCCTGGGGGGCTCCCTGCCTCCCCACTGCCCTCAGGACCCCTAGCGCCCCCAGCCCCTGCCACACCCCTGGGGCCCACCTTCCCGGGCCTGGGTGCCAGCAGTGGTGGAGGAAGCAGCTCAGGGTACGGGGGCCCGGGACCGGGGCTGGCGCATGGGAAGGAGATGCCGAAAGGGTACCGGCGGCCCCTGGCACATGCCAAGCCGCCATATTCCTACATCTCGCTCATCACCATGGCCATCCAGCAGGCGCCGGGCAAGATGCTGACCCTGAGCGAGATCTACCAGTGGATCATGGACCTCTTCCCCTACTACCGGGAGAACCAGCAGCGCTGGCAGAATTCCATCCGCCACTCGCTGTCTTTCAACGACTGCTTCGTCAAGGTGGCGCGCTCCCCAGACAAGCCGGGCAAGGGCTCCTACTGGGCCTTGCACCCCAGCTCAGGTAACATGTTTGAGAATGGCTGCTACCTGCGCCGCCAGAAGCGATTCAAGCTGGAGGAGAAGGTGAAGAAAGGGGGTGGCGGGACCTCCACCTCCAGGAATGGTGCGGCGGGGTCTGCCGCCTCAACCACCACGCCTGCTGCCACGGTCACCTCTCCCCCCCAGCCTCCAGCCCCCGAGCCTGAGGCCCAGGGTGGGGAAGATGTGGGGGCTCTGGACTGTGGCTCGCCCCCTTCCTCCGCCCCCTATTTCACTGGCCTGGAGCTCCCAGGGGAGCTGAAGCTGGATGCGCCTTACAACTTCAACCACCCTTTCTCCATCAACAACCTGATGTCGGAACAGACACCGGCGCCTCCCAAACTGGACGTGGGGTTTGGGGGCTACGGGGCAGAGGGTGGGGAGCCTGGAGTCTACTACCAGGGCCTCTATTCCCGCTCTCTGCTTAATGCGTCCTAGCAGGGGGGTGGGAGCATGGTGGGTGGGGTATGGCTGCAGCTCACACCATCAGGCTCTTGGGGCCTGATCCTTCTGGTGACACTTTGCTTGTCCCATCAGTTAACATCTAGGTTGGTCTATTACCTACTGTGGTGACTGCCGTCTCTGTGGGCGTCGTGTCGATCCATTGGGTACTGTGATAACTGCCATTGACATCTTGGTGGGCCCACTGGGTACTGCGAAGACTGCCATGTTGATCGATGTTATTGGTTGATCCATTGGGTGCTCTGATGGCCACCATCTGGGATGACATCTTGGTTGGCCCTTTGGGCACTGTGATGGACATTCTCTTGGCTGACCCTTTGAGTGTGATGGTGATACCATTTCAATTACATCTTCTTTGGCCCATTGGGTGCTGTGATCATTTCTTTTTTGGTGGACTTCTTGGCATAGAAGGTGTCAAGTTGGCCACCACCTTGCATAACCTCTTTTTTGGCCCACTGAGTGCTACGATGGCCACCATCTTGGCTGGCTGACATAACCAGTGTACCATTGTGCACTGTGACGGCCACTACAGCCCCTGTGTTGGCCATATCGTTACTGTCTCTTTGGTGTGATTTGAGTGAGGGATGGAGATGAGAATCCTCCTTGGTTTTGTCTGGAGCCCATTACCCCGTTTGGTCCAGGAGAAGCCAGAAAGGACTGGTTAGGGTGTGGGGAATTTCTACTGAAGTCTGGTTCTTGCCTGGGAAGTGGGATACTGGCTGTGTTTGACCATTAAAGGCACCAATTCTGCCTCTTACTGAATGTCTCTTTTCCTTGGCCGGTGGGCCCTGTGGGGCTTGAACACCTGAATTGCTGTTCCCTGTCCCCTCTCCTTCCTGCCCCCAAGAGCTGGCTGCCCTAGGGGAGGGCTTAGGGGAGGCATCGACCTAACCTTTGGCTCTTTGCTGTCCGTGATCCCAAGGACAGTTTGCTCACAGATAGCAGCCCCCGCAGCGGTGGGGCCAGGGCAGCAGGGGGAGGTGGCTCTGCAGTGACCAAGGCCATCTCCCCACCCCCACTCCCTAGACACACACCTCTAGCTCTGAGGCTCAGGGAGCCCAGAGGCTGCTCAAGTTTTGGTTAAGCTAGGGAGGAGGAGAAGGGACAAACTAGGTGTTAATTGAAGGAGACTGTGTGTTGGTCTTATCTGTGAGTGTGCGCGTGCGCCTCTGTGGGTCACAGGATATCACCCTGCCTATTGAGGTCCCTGTGGTCTGCCTCAGGGTGTTATTATCTATTGTTTGTATCCCTCAATTGTGTGGGTTTGTGCATCTGTTCATCTCTGGGTGTGTGCTCACTGTGGGTGTCTAGGGGTATCAGATTCGTGCATGTGTATTTATTGTTGTGAGTGTGTGGTTCTCTTTGTCCACCTATCCCTGGGGCCCTCTGGGTCTCACACTCTTAGATGTGTGTCTCTGTAACAGTTTGTCTGCACACCCCCTGCCTCAAAGGGTCTGCATGTGACTACATCAGTGTTGCGGGTCTGCCTGTTACTGTGTGTTTCATGTGTATCTCTGTGAGTCAGCGTCTAAGAGAAAGTATGTCCGTGTTTGCGCATTACGCCTGTCTTTGCTGTGTGCCTGTCACTGTTGTGCGGGGAGTCTGCTGGCCCTGGTGTGTGTCCGTCATTTTTGCAGGTGGGTGTGTGGGGAAGGAGCTGGGTCCCCCTTCGGCCACTGGGTTTGGGTGTCTCTGTGCCTAGTCTCTGGATCTGATGTCTGTCGCTCAGATGTTCTGAGGACATGGCTCTCTCAGAAACACAACTGGGTACTTCACGCCGCTCATTTCACAGAGTAGAAACTGAGGCCCAGAATGGGAAGGGACTGGGCCAAGGCATTCAGCCAGGCTGGAGCAGGCGGGCAGGGTTGTCTGATCTTTTCCTTATTTTCCATTTGTGTTTCTTGGTCGTTGGCTCTCTAGCCACTCATTCATTCCTTCATTCCTTCATTCAAAGACTGAAGGCTGTTTATCCACCTGTGTGTGTGTGTGTCTCTCCCAGTTTCTGTGTGTGTCCGTCTTTCTGTCTCGTAGTGTCATCTCTCTCTTTGTCACTCTGTCCCTAACCCTCTCTTTGTGCCTTTGTTTCCTGGCTTTTTTGAATGTGTTTGCTCATCCTCTGTACGTCTGTCTCTCATAGGGTCTGCCTGGTGCTTTCTGTCTCATTCTCTCCATTGCTCTGACTCCGCGTCCCTCCCTCTCTCTGGGCCTCTCCTCTTGGGGACTCTGACTCTTCCTCTCCTGGGGTCTGCCTTCCCCCACTCCTTCCTTGGATCTCTGGCCCTTCTCCTCTCTCTCTGGTAGCCCTCTCCCAGCTCCCCGAGTTTCCGTCTCTACCTGCCACCTCGCAGGCCGGCCCTCTATTTCTGTCGCTGTGCCCGCCCTGCCGGCTGCGTGTCACCCCCCGCCCCCTGCCGTGCTGGCTCCCCGTCAGCCGTCCCACCAGCCTCGCTGTCCTGGGCAGGCCGGGGAATTCCTTCTGGTTCCTGGAAAAAACAACTGGGGCCGAGAGAAAGGCCCTCAGTCTCCCCGGGCACCCGCCCCCCTCCCTCGGGCCTGGGGGTCTCTCCCGGAGTCGGCCGGCCCGAGGCAGGAAGCCCTGCGGTTTCTGGCTTCTCCCAGGCGGCCTCCGGATCTGGCCCCCGCCCCCCGGCCAACAGCCCAAATATTATTCCGCAGGAGGAGTCGGCGGTGGCGGGAGGAGGCCCAGGCTGAAAGAGGCTTTCAGGGCGGCCAGGCCTGGGGCTTCCTGTCCCCAGGCTCGGGCCTCAGGCCGCCCCAGTGGGGACCTCAGGTGGCCGGAGGGGTGGGGTGTTGTTGTAGGGTCCTGGGGGAGGGTGGGGCCATCCATCAGGGTGTCTGGTGGCCACCAGCTCGGCTGGCGTGGGCAGGTGTGACCCCCACCCCAGGGACAGCAGGCTGATGTCCAGCGTGGAAAAGTACCACGGTCAGACGTGGGACGCATGGACAGACAAGAGGACGCCAGGGATCAGGGATGGAGGGGTAGCCATGGGGACACAGAAAGGCCTGGGCTGAGACTGATGGACCTGGACACAGCCTGTGGGCCCGAGGTGACATGGTGCAAGGGACGGACCGACGGGTGGGGAAACTGAGGGCCGGGTCAGGGTCCCAGCTGCACGGGAAGGCGTGAGATGCTGCTGCTGCTGAACAGGATAATAATCATGGCTCCCAGGGCTTACCATGTGGCCCCATGGCGTGAGCACCTCACAGAATTCATTGACCCAATCCTTCCCACCCCCCATTTTATTGTTGGTGAAACTGAGGCACGAGGAGGTGAAGCGGCTTGCCCAAGGTCACACAGATAGCGAGTGGGGAGCTAGGACTTGAACCCAGGCAGTCTGGCCCAGAGTCAGCGCCCTTACCCACGGGGCTGTTCTAGAGCATGAGGGGGTGACAGCAACACAGTCACCCCCACGGCCCATCACAGCTGCTGCAGGAGGAGGAAGATGCACCCCAGAAGACAGCAGCCCGGGCGGTTTACGGTGTGTATGTGCATATCCGTGTCAATGTGTGTCACTGGTGTCACACAAGCATTTTGGTGTCAATGTGTCAGTGTCATTGTGTCTGCAGGCTTTTGTGTTACTCCATGAGGTGTCTCTGGTCAGTGTGTTAGTGTGTGCTGTGTGTGCTCGTCTCTGTGTCAGTGGGTTTATGTAGGTGTCGCTGTGTTTGTGTTGCTGTGTTTGCATGTATGTCACCGTTCTGTCATTGTCTTCTGTGTGTCTGTCGTTGTCATCTCTGTCCTCTGTCTGTCACTGTTTGTGTTTTCTCGCTGTCTGTTTGCCCATCATTGTGTCCTAGCATCTATCACTGTGTGTGTCTGTCACTGCGTCTGTTACAGTGTGTCTCTGTCAGTGGGTTCTCTGGGTCTGTTTATGTCTCTGTCATTCTGGGTCTGCCTATATCTGTCCCTGTGTGTCACCGTGTCTATCCCCCGATGTGTCACCATCTACCCAGGTGTCTCCGTGTGTGTTACTCACCAACCAGGCCACAGGTGGGCGTGTCGGGCCCCCTGGTGCCAGGGCTGGGGCCAGCCCATCTCACCCCGCCTGCCATGGGCCAGGCTGGGTGCCTGTTTGCAATGCCTGCCCCAGGTAAACACCAAGATCCGGAACCCAAGGGCCACCTCCCTCACCTCCGCGCCCTGTGCTTCAGCCTGCCCTCAGCTGGCCTGGACCAGAGCCCCACAGGCGGTGCCCCCAAATGGAGACATGCCTGCCCCTCCTCCCACCCATGGTCACCAGCATCCAGCCTTGGCCCCGGCCCTGACTGTCTGTCTGTCTGCTTCTCTCTCTCCATCCCTCTCTGGGTGTCTCTCTGTTTCTTTCTGTCCCTACTTCCCCTCACCTGGGTTTCTCTGTGGCTCTGCCTTTCTCTGGAATGAGCCGTGTCTTCATTCTGTCACTGCCCCTCTACCTCTGACTTCTTCTGTCTTTTCTCCGCGAAGTGTGATTTGTCTCTTTTCCTAATCTGTCTTCACTTGAACCAGCCCACTCTCTCTGCCACTTGTTACTGACTCGGGCTCTCTCTCTGCCAGGTTCTTTCTGTCTCTGTTTCGCACTTTGTGAGTCTCTCTCTCCTTCTGTCACTGTGTCCCTCTTGGCCTGAGTCTCTCAGTCTTGGCCACTATCTCTGCTTGTCTTTGAGCCCCCAGCGCCCCCAGGAGCAGACCTCTGCCCTGCCCAGGCCCCTAGGGAAGTGTGTGGCCCCCAGCCTGCTGGTATATATATAAAGGTATATGTACATATTATTTATATCTGTACCCACGGGCAGGAGGGGCAGACACTGGGGCCTTTGTGTAGCTGCTGCCCGCTGCCTGCCCGCCCGCCACTCCTCTCAATTCGTCCCTGCCGCCTGCCCTCCTCCACTCCCCCCACACAGAAAGGTTCCTGTGGGGCCTGCCAGCTTCCTCTGCCTGAGGTGTGAGTGGGCACACCACGGGCGAGGCGGGCAGGGGGGCCGGGGGGATTTTTCCAGCTCCAGGGAAGCTTTCCGGGTGGGGAGGGCTCTGGAAGGAATGGGACTTCTCAGCTGGGCTGCTGTCTGTCTGCGTCTGCTGTCCCTGGGTGTCCTCAGGTCCTTACCTGGCTTCTCCTTGGGAGTCTGTCCATCCATCTAAAGTCATTCTGACTTTTTCTCTGTCGGTGTGGGTCTTCTTCAGTCGTGCACACACTGTTGTTAAGCATACGTGCTAGGCCCTCTGTTGAGCCCTGGGCACATAGATAAACGAGATGCTGTCCATCCCGGCTGATTCTTGGCCATTTCTGTCTCATTTGCTCCATCTCTTTACTCGGTGCTTGAAACCCGCTATCTGTTGCCATTAACACAAAATTCAAGGTCCTTACCATGGCCTGCAGGGCCTCAGTGCTGCCCTACTATCCCTCTGACCTCATCCTTATGACTCTCCCCCTTGCCGTAGCTACACTGGCCACCTGGCTGCTCCTGGAACAAACCAAGCAGGCTTCCACCTCAGGGCCTTTGCATGTGCTATTTCCCCAGATTTCCCTGGCTTGCTCCCTTCTTAGTGTCATCTCCTCAGTGAGCCCTTCCCTATCTCCCTCTTTAAAATAGGGACGTCCATCATTCTCGATCCCCTTTCCCTGGTTTAATTTTTCTTCTTAGGACTGTGGCTGTCATATTTTAGGGGTCTCTCTGTATCTCCCACCCGGATGTCAGCTCCGTAAGAGTAGAGGCTGAATGCTGTTCCCCGCTGTATCCACAGCACCTACCCCAGTGCTTGTCACACAGTGGATGCTGAGTAAACACTTGTTGAAGGAAAGGAGCCCATTAATCTGTCCATCCTTTAAACCAGTCGTGTGATGCGTGATGCTGGGGACACAGTGGTGACTGAGACAGCCCTGGCATTGCCCTTATGGGGCTCACAGTCCAGTCCCCAGACAATGATGATCCAGAATGTGCAGGGCTGGGATAGGGGAGTGCAGGGTCTGTGAGACCCCGGAAATGGCACCCGATGCAGCCTGGGAGTCAAGGAGGGCTTCCCAGAGGAGGTGTCGGCAGAGCTGAGACCTGAAGGTTGAGTAGGAGTGAGCCAGGCCTTGTCGTGGGGACCAAGTGACCAAGATAGACCCAACCTTCCCTTCTTCTGAGCTCTGTTCTCTCTCTCATAGAACTTTCAAGTTTGAAGATGTCTTTAACTTTCTAGTCCAAACCTGCACCTTCTGATTTCAGTCTCTCTTTCTCTCTGAATCTGTCTCTTCTCTCTCCCTTCTTCTATGTCTCTATTGTTGGCATCTCATCTGTGTATCTCAGTCTCTTCACCCATCTGGATATTTCTCTTATTAGTTTTCTTTTCTGAACACCTGTCTGTTTCTATCTCATCTCCCTCATCTCAGAGGGTCTCTCGATCTCTCCTTGTCTCTCTGTGGGTCTCTGTCTTCTTTCAGTGAGCTGGTCTCTCTTTACATCTCCCTCCCCACCTCTGTTGTCTCCTATCTTTCCCTGTGTCTCTCTCTGCATCTCTGTTTCTCCTTTCTGGAAGCCACTTCATCTACCCACTGATCCCCAAATAGATCCAGAAGCCCTCCACTCTGACCCCACCCTGGCCCTGGGGGAAGAGGGACTGATCCAGTCCCCCACACCCACACAGGTCAGGCTGACTGCAGTGTTAATGGTTAACTCGGCCTCTATCTAGAATACACACCGGCCAGGCTGGGGGTGACTCCCCTGCCCCCCACCCACCGACCAGCTGTTCTTAAAGGACCAGGTGTCCTCCACAGCTCTCTAGCCCCCATAGGGACATAGGACCCTGGTAGCTGGAGGCCTCTAGCCCTGAGGATGGGGGAGGGGGAGCCACCCAGCGCTTGGGTCTGCAGAGCTGGGTCAGTGGAGGCCACAAGATTGCCTGGGAGGGGTGCCCAGGCACGGAGCTCCATCCAGCATCTCCCTTGCCCGGGGCTTATCGCCTGGTGTATTTAATCAGGGGTGGTTTTCCCAGCCCTGCCCAGAGCCCAGGTTGGCAGTGCCAGGGGTGACAGAACACCCGAGACCTGATGGCTGGGGGAGGGGATGGGACCCCTCAATCCAAAAACTGGGGGTTTAAGAACTAAGGGTCCTCCAGATGTGGAGGACAAAGCAGCAGGGTCCCTAATATTTGGGGGTTGGAACACGTGGGTCTGCACAATGTGTTGCGGGACAGCTGGGTGACCAAAAGGATGGGCCAGGGTGTTAGTATCTTACAGATTTAGCTGAGCCTGGGGGCAAGCTGGGGTCGCAGGGCTGTATGACAGTGCCGTGCGGTGGCACGACACACTATCATGCCCCATGTCTCTGTCCATCAGCCGGCCTTTGCGCCCAGCGTTCTCTCTTCCCGGAATCGCCACTTCAGGGTCGCGGGGGGCAGGCCGCAGGGATGGGGGCTGGGCTCTGGGGACCGCCCCCTCCCCTTAACCCTTGCTATGCCGCAGCCCGCTCTGGCCCCGCCCCGTGACGCCAGCAAGCAGGAAGTCCTGGTTAATGATCAGCCCACCGGGACAGGTGCGGGACAAGGCCGCGCACATCAGAGGCGGCCGCGGGGGGTGTGCCTTTTACTCTGCCAGTCACGGTCTTCCAGGGTGGCCGCCGTTGAGGCTGGGCTCCCGCGGTGGGCGCGAGCAGTTCAGGGCACCCTCAAAGGCGACAAGCGGTCACCTTGTTTCCAGGCCACCGTTAATGTACCCCATGCAAGTAAATTTCCTCTTTCCTCGGGCAGTCCCTCTAGCAATGTAGCCTAATTCTCCCCCTGTCCAGCAAGAACTCACTCCTATCCCTTCGGAAGGCCTCGCACAAAAGCCTCTTGATGCCTTCCCCTCCCCTCGTGGGCCCTGAGTCCTCCACATTCTGTGCAGATACAGGGGATGCACCAGAAGGGAAACCTAATTCTCGAGCTTGGCCGTGGCTCCCATGCAAGAGCCACCCCCTCTCTGAGCCTCAGTTCTGTCATCTGGAAAACGGGCCGACGGCTAGAACAGTTGCCCAGCGGCCAGCATTTGTAAAAACAGCCAGCGGGCCCGCCTGAGTGAAGGGCGCCACCTGGAGGCCACAACGCAACGTCCTCTCCCCTGCAGGATCAGTTCGGTCCCAAAGGGGGCGCAGCGTCTCACACAACTAAGGGACCAAGAAGGAAAAAAAACCCATCTTTCGGTTTATTGAAGGAGGAAAGGGGGGCGGGAGAGGGGGGCAATAAAATGCTTTTGCTTCGTTTATAAAGAGCGAGATTTCAGGAGGCCCCTTCTCAAGGAGGAGGGGGGTACCTCTCCCCCAACTACAAGCAGCAGCAAAGCCAAGCCAAGGAGGGGAGAGGGAAACTGGAGGGGCCAAGGGACCCCCAACACTCCCTCGTACAAAAGCCACAAGCTTTCTCCCCCCACCCTCAATGCATCTACCCCAGGGAACCCAACCGGGATGAGGAAGGGGTTATGTACACAGGTGGGAGCGGCACTGGACTGGGCGGGGGAGGGAATAATTTATCCGCAGCAGCGGTGAGGGGCAAGGGGGTGGGGGCAGTAGACTGATAACAGTGGTGGCCTAGGGGTCCCGTTCTTTCTTAACCTTGATGTCTCCAGCAAGGATGGTGGCAATCTCACCCTGCATGAAGGCCCAGGGGACGGAGGAGCCCACCAGCGGGCACTTGTCTCCACTGGGGCAGTATACCTCCCCAGCGGGGCCCTGCGCCTTGATGAACTCCCGTGAGCAGGGGAAGCAAAACTTGTGTCCGGGCACTGAGGGGCACTGGACGAAGTGGGTGTCTTCCAGGCGCTCCCGGCATAGGGTACAGCACAGGGGGACCCCAGGGGTCGCCCCCGTGCCGCCACCACCCCCGCTAACAGCTTCCGCCCCCGCTGTGGGGCTGACTTCTGCCTCACCGTTGCGGGCCACTAGACGATGCTGGACTGGAGGCTGAGCTGTGGAGGAGGCTGCGGGGCTGGCGCCCCCTGCACGCACAGGGCCCCCACCCCCGCCAGGGTCCTTGGGGGAGTGGCCCAGGGCCTCCGCCACATTCTTCAGGGCAGCGATGGGTGAGGGCACACCCGGGGTATCAGCGGAGTACGGGCCACCGGGTGCCACCCAGTGCCGTTGCTGCTGCTCCTCGGTGGTCATCTTCCCAGCTGCCTCGCCCTCAGGCTCAGGGGATGCTTTGCGACGCCGTGGTGTGGGTGCCAGGTTCCGGGATGGGGCTCTTGGGGGTGGGCCACAGAGAGCTGCAGGGGCCGGCTCTGGGTACTGCTGGGGGAGGGCCTCCGCGGGAGCTGGCTCGCGGAAGCTGCGGACACCGTCGGTGAGCAGCTCCCCCAGCTGGCGCCATTCCCCTGAGCCGTGCCGGCGTTCATATTCGAGGTACTTGAAGCCTGATGAGGCCAGTGCCTTGCCCGGCTCCCGCAGAGCATCATGAAACATCTGGCGAGCCACGGCCAGGACTCCTGCATACACGTTGCCAGAACCACAGGGATATTCGGTGAAGAGCTTCAGCTCGAACTCGTAGCCTGGCGGGCGGGCAGTAGCATCGAAGGCGAACACCCGCCCCACCAGCCCGTGATCCTTCTTGAAGCGTACATTGAAGGGGGCGCAGGCGGACAGCGCCAGCAGCTGTTCCCGGACAGCTTTGGGGCGCCCATGCCACTCCTCTGCCCGGCCCCGCATGGCCTCGTTCAGTTCTGCCAAACAGTCCGCATTCCTCTGCTGCTTCTCCTTCTCGAAATCGGAGCCGAAGGCTGGACGCGCAGGACTCAAGCCGGGTGCCAGCGTCAGGCCTCGGCTTCCCAGGCCAGACACTGCAGCTGCCAGCAGCCCGGGGGGCACCAAGCCGGGCATGGAGCCAAGCAGGGCCCTTCGCGCCCCCTCGGCCACCTCCTCGCGGCCCAGCCCATTGGCCAGGCGGGACCCCAGAGTGTACTCCAGAGCGGGAGAGGGCAGGGGCAGGCGGCCCGACGATGTGGCCCTGTCATAGCGGTCCTGGCCTGAGACGCCGGCGCCTGTCCCCGACGGCTGGGGCTGGGCCTGCGGAGGCGGCAGCTGGGGCCCCTGCGCTGCGGCCGCAGCCAGGTCCTTGGTGGCCGGGTGCTTAAGGGCCGGGGGGCCCGGAGAGCGACCCTCGGGGAGCACGTGGCTGCGCTTGAGCTGGCGGGCGGCGTCGATGAGCAGCTCGATGCGATCCGCGCCCTCGAAGTTCACGCAGCCGCGGCACACGGCCTCGCTGAAGTCCCATACCATGGCCCACGGCATCTTGGGCAGGTCGCACAGGTAGCACCACTGGCGGCGGGACGCCTGCACCGACGCCATGGCCCCCGCGCGCGCGAAGCCGGGCCCCCGCGTTCTACCCGCCGCCGACGTTCGATCCGCGCCGCCGACGTTCGTTTCGTGTCGCCGGGACCGCGCGGGCCGCAGTCGGGCCTCCGGCTCGGCCTCCCCGCCGATCCAGGCCCGGCCCCCCTTCCCCGCCCCCTGGGCCCTGAGCTTTTTTCCTCACTCCCGCCTCCTGGGAAAGGCAGGCAGAGGCCCGTCTGCGCCCCCGCCCGGTCGGGCTCCGGGCCGAGGCGCACAGCTCGGGCCCCGCGATGGGCCGCGGGCGCCGCCGCCTCGGGCTCCCGCCGCTCCCGCCGCCGCGGCTGCAACGGCCGCCGCCGCCTCCACCTCCTTCTGCCCCAGAGGCCGCTTCGCAGGGAAAGTTACATAACGTGCCGGCAAAGCCTTCTGGGAAACGTAGTCCCGCCGGGGTCGACTCTTAAAGGGGCCGGCAGGCGGCGGCGTGGGAGCGGGAGCTCGCCTCCTCTCCGCCGCGCAACCCTTTCCACTCCTCGCCGCCGGGAGCTCGGCGCGCTCCGAGGAGCTCGGGCACGAGGGTTGGGGGCAGGGATGTGATACGAATGGTCAGAGCTACCACGGACTCAGAAATCGGAGGGGGTGGACAGGCTTCTGGGTCCAGTTTCTGCTCCGACTTGCCGTGCAGATTTAGGCAAGTCTTGCCCTCTCTGAGGCTTAGTTCCCTGCCCATCAAAGGTGAGCCAATGACCGGTTAGGAAGGCAGCAGCTCCTGGGGCGGGGCGGAGGGGCCCTGATTGGATGGTTTCAGGGTTGGGGGACGGGAAACTGGCAACTTGGCGGGGGGGAGGGGGAGGTTGTCCACTTGGCACTTAGTCTTCCCCAGAATCTTGGATATCAGCCTCCGACTGGGGCCGGCAACAGCCGGAGAAAGGAGAGGACTGAAGGGCTCCAGGCCAGGCCTCTGCCTCAGTTGCCTCATCTGCTGAAGGGAGTGAGTGGTCGAGCGCCCTCCAATTGTTCCAGCTCTGCCTGCGCGCTCTGGTCTCCGAAGGGTTACACTGGCAGCTTCTCCGCGCCCCCCCAACTTCACTACAATTCCCAAAATGCTCTGCGGGGCGGACAAGCTGACGCACTTCCGCTGTCCGGGAGGTTGGGGGGGAGGCCTTCCCGATTCCCCCCGTCCCCCCCGTCAATTTCTGGGGACTGTTTTTGGAGGACGGCGTTGAGGGGATCCTCCCCTTCTACTGCTCCCTAATTTAGGGGAAGGGAAAGAAGCCAGAGATGGCGAGCAAGAGTTGGGGGAGTAGTTTCTGGGGAGGGCAAGCTCCAGACCACCCTTCTCCAACCTTGAGTGCTTACTTACCTGATAGGCCCAACCAGGCTTTGGGGACCCCCCCGTTTTTTCTTCCCGGCGTCGGGAACAGTGCAAGGCAGGCTTGGGGTGAGGGGGAAGGAGACAGGTCTCCAGGTTCTAACCCACATCAGCCTCTTTCTCTCTCCAGGCCCGGTCCGCGTTAAGGGCTCAAAAATATATGAATGACTTGCCAGCGTTGCATTCATTAATGGCTTCCCAACTAATCAGGGGCTGCCTGCCCCCCTCTCCCTCATGCCACTGTAACCACAGCACCCCTGATTTTATGTTACCCAAACTTCAGTCTCAGCCTCACAATTTTACTTACCACTTGTATTATTATTTTCTTAACATTTTTCTTGAAATTGACTCCGGTGAAAAAGACTATCTACTTTTGCCTCATCTGAAGCAATATTATGTGCACAATCACGGATTTTAGGTACTAGCTATAATTTTACAAAATAAGTTAAAACTACCTATAGAACCATTAACAAGTCCATCAGTGTATCACCTAAAATTGCCTTTGTACCATTCTCTGGTAAATGTTAGTGGCAGTCGAGTTCTGGCCAGACGTGGGCTTCAGATGGACTAGACTGGCCCCTGACAAGTTGAGGGCAAGTCCCTAAACTTCTCAGGAAAAAATGGAGGCCACTAGAATCTGCTTTTCATTGGGCCGCTCAGGTTAACATGCAACCATGCATATAACTGCTTAGCATTGTGCCTGGCCCAGAAAAGGAGAGCCATAAATGGAAGCTGTTGTTTTCAAGCTGCCCATTAATTCAAAGATGCAACCCCTCTTCCGTGTTGGGAAATGCTGAGGACACACCAGTGACCGAGAGAGGCACAGGCTCAGCCTAGTGTCAGAGGCTGACGTTCAATTTAAATTGACTCAAGTGATTATTCAACTGCATTTTTTAATAACTGCGGGGGGAGAGGAGATGTCAAGAAAGGCTTTCTTGAGGAGGTGATATTTGAGCTGAGACCTGAAGGATGAAGAGAACGTAGTTGTAGAAGTCAAGACTCCTAATCTTGATGCCCATTTTACAGATGAGGAAAATGGGGGCCCATGGTTACCCAGCCGGCCAGGGCAGCACCAGGGTTGAGCCAGGTCTGACGTTCTATGTGTCCAGGGTGGTGGTGATTACATACTTTTGCTACAGGCTCTGCAGCCGGTTTCGGAGTCAAAAAGCGAACCAGCTCCTGCCTTCATGAAACTATGGGGGAAACATGCCTAAAACCCATAAAGGCACTTGTTCATTTAGGGACACTATGAAAAAGAACCACAGGACACTGAGAGGGACTCTAAGAAGCAGACCCATCCTAGCCTGGGAGAGGGAATCCAGAATGTCCTCCTGGAGGAGGTGACATTTAGGCTGGTACCTGAAGGATGACAACATAGGAATAAGATCTGAAAAATGGCTGGAAACCACCAACCTCCAACTTCAAGGGGGTGTCACCTGCCCATGGAGGGGGTGGGGCAGGTCTTGATGCTGGAACCCCAGCCTGTCTCAGACAGCGCCCCAAGTAATTGTATTAAAAATAAGTTTATTGATATCTCGTCATCACTGGGGAGACAGGAGGGAGTTGAGCTCTGGAAGTCAGAGACAGCAATGGGAGGCAGAGGGCCCAACCCATACATCCCCAGTGAGAACTCCGCCCCCCTCTCCCTAGAGTAGGACTGCTGTACCCTCTTTGTCATCCATATTCTGATTTGTCTGGCAACCCCCTCCCCCTCCAAAGTCTGGGTTGGGGAGGTGGGGAGGCCCCCACAGGTCACTTCTCTTCAAGTCAAGGCCAGGAGTTGTTAGGGAGGGGGTGTGTGCAGCCCCCAGAGGTTCCCTCTGCAACCCACAAAGGGCAATAATAAATAACGTAAAATTGATGGCTTAGAAGTCAGGGTTCAGGGAAGCAGCCAGGCAGACAGCGCTGTACTGGAGAAAGGGCTGGGGGGCCCAGCAACGAGGCCCCCCGAGAATCAGGCACTAACTAGTACGGGGAGTGGGGTGCTGGCGCCCCGCAGCAGGGAGCCGAGTGCAGCCGGGCTGGGGAAGGGGCGTGGCCCTCCTCCGCTGGGCTAAGCTGGGGCGAGGAGGCGCAGGCGGCAGCGCAGACAAGCTGGAACCCCACAGCAGGTTTCACGGCGATTTCCATCGCCCCCGCCTCTTCCGTGTAGGGAAACCTTTCCTCCTCTTGTGTGGCGGGGAGTCGTGGGGAGGCAGTGGGGCTGGGGGAGGTCGGGGGGCCCCATCCTCGCTCCTAGGGGCGATGATCACCCCCCTGGCAGCCACCACGTTCCCGTCCACGACAGCAGCCACCACAGACACGGGCTCGGGGGTGATCTCCAGCTTGGGGGTGGGTGGGGGCAGGACGGGCCGGGGGGGTGGAGGTGGGGGCGGTGGCAGGGGCACAGGTAGGGGTAGCGGGTCGACTGGCGTTCCAGGCAGAAGGGGCAGCAGGGCGCTGAGGGCCTCGCTCAGTTTGGCCAGTCCCTGCCGAAGGGTGCCAGCCAGCTCCCGGATGGCGTTGGCAGTCTCCTGCTGGGCCCGCAGGAAGTCCAGGGAAGGGTCTGGGGCCGAGGGGTTGGGCGGGGGCGGGGGCAGCGGAGGGGGCGGGGGGCTGGGGGAGGAGGGTGCCGCCTGCACCTGCTGCGGTGGCTGGGGCGCTGGAGGGGCTGGGGGCGGTGGAGACAAGGCCAGGCGGGGCAGTTGGACGGCCTGCAGGGCTGGAGGGGGCGAGGACTCACGCTCCTTGGGCGGCGGGCAGCCCCCTTCCTGGGGAGTACAGGAGGGCCGGGCCCAGGGCTCCGGGCTGCTGGATCCCCCCTTGCTGTGGGCTGGTGTATCTGTGGGGAGAGAGGTGCAGGTAAGGTGTGCGTGACCCCCAACGCTGTCTTGATTTCCCCTTTCCGCCTCCCACCCACCTTGGCCCCAGAGCCATCTTTTTAAAACCTAAGTCAGATGGTGCCTGGGAGCAGAAGCCCCATGAGCGGTCAGTCTTTGCATCCAGGGGAAAGAGTCCACATATTTAATAACCTGGTGGCCATTGCCAGCCTTACTGCAAACAGGGTCCTGCAGGTCCATTACTGAGCTAGGCAGAGACAATGTTCTAGAAGGCTCTGAACTATTTGGACACTGCCCCCCACACACCTCTGAGGCCGCATTGCTGGATCCTGGGAAGGTCTGGGAGGCCTGAGAGAGGGGTGGGGTGCCTGGGGCAGCAGGGGGGACTTCTGAAGGCTGGGAGCAGGGGCTCTCTCCAACCAGATGGCAGGATTTCAGTGTCAGCTCTGGTCTGCTGGGCTTCTCCGTCTGCTCTCAGCTAGGATCTCATTCATGCTCATGAACTTGAACACAGTCAGCATGCAGAGGCTCCCAGATTTCCCAGCCCGGCCTGAACCTCTCCCTCCAGCTGTGTACTCGGCATACGCCCTCAATCGTCTACAAATACCCCAAACTCACGTGCCGAGAGCTGAGTTCCTGGTGCTCCCCCAACCCCCTCCTCCCTCAGCCAACCTCATCCTTCCAGCTGCATCAGCCAAAAACTTGCACTCTTGCACTACGCATGTACAAATACTGTTGGCTTTGCTCAAACGAACCCAACATCCAGCCTCTCCTGTCCACCTCCACGGCCCCCACCCTGGTCCAACCACCATCATCTTCCCCCTGGACTGTTGCCTCCACCCTGGGCTCCCAGTCTCCACCCCTGCCCCCTACAGTCTGTTCTCCACCAGAGCCTCGAGGGTCTAACTCAAATACATGTCAGTTATGCTACAGGAAAGAAGCTACTCACAAGGGACCACATAGCATATAATCCATTTTTATGAAATGTCCAAAAGAGGTGAATCTACAGAGATGGAAAGTAGATTAGTGGTTGTCTAGGGCTGAGTGGGGATGGGGGATAAGAAGGGGGTGATGGCTCAGAAGTGCAGGGTTTTTCTTTTGGAGTGATGAAAAAGTTCTAGGATTGATTGTGGTGATGGCTGCACGACTCTGTGAATATACAGTACTAAAAGCCACTGAACTGTACACTTTCAGTGGGTGGGTTGTAACGGGAATTCTGTCTCAATAAAGGTGTTAAAAAAAATGTCGGATGTTGTTTTTCTCTGCTCAAAGCCTTCCTGTGGCTCTCGTCTCAGAGTAAAAGCAAAGTCTTCGAGGGCACCCAGGCTCTGCAGGATCTCCCCCCACTGCCTCCCTGATCTCATCTCCCACCCCTCCCTTGCCCTCTCTCTCTCGCTCATTCACTTGGCTCCAGCCACAATGGCCTTCTTGTTGGTCCTCGAACACATCAGGCCTGCTCCTGCCTCCGGGCCTTTGCACTTGCTGTTTCTTCGGCCTGGAAAGGTCTTTCCCTGGACACCTCCCTGGCTCCCTCCCTTACCTCCTCAGGCCTTTGCTTCAACCCATCCTCCTTGGGAAGACCTTCCTCACCCCTGTGTCTAAAGGAGCTCCCAGCCCTGTTCTCTCCTCCCTTCTAACCCTCCCTGATTTCTCTGATAGCACTATCTCCACCTGGCATGGGCTCACTCTGTGTCTGCTGTCTGTCTCCTCCTCCTGATGGCAGCCCCCTTTGTTTTGTTCACTGCTGTCTACCCAGCACCTAGAACCATGTCCATCCACCACAACATATTTTTTTTTCTTTTTTTCTTTTTGCTGAGGAAGATTGGCCCTAGGCTAACATCCGTGCCCATCTTTCTCTACTTTATACGTGGGACGCCTGCCACAGCATGGCCTAATAAGCGGTGTGTAGGTCCACTCCTGGGATCTGAACCTGTGAACCCCAGGCCGCCAGAGTGGAGTGTGAAAACTTAACCACTATGCCATTGTGCCGGCCCCACAACATCTTTTCTTTAATGAGAAAACAACTGTGGCTTCCAGGGAGGCAGCATTGATGGGGCCCCAGCTCCTTGCAGCAACCCTCCCACAGTGCCCACAGGGGCCAGTCCAGCCTCTCCTTAGGGCCACCGGGCTTCAGCTCTTGCTTCTCTCTGTCCCGCTTTCTTGCCTCGGGGCCAGTGCACATGCTGTTCCCTCTTCTGTCTCCAAAACATCCAGCCACCTCCAGCCTAGTGGGGGGGGGGGGGCCCGGGGCCAGCCGGGCGGGGGAGGTGGGGGAGGCTGGGAGAGACGATAACCAGAGCTAAGAGCTGTTGGACACTTTCCTGGCCAGGCCCTGGGCGAAGCGGCTAAGCTCTCCTCCTACCTCATTTCACGGAGTCCTCCCAGCCATTCTCATTATTACCCCATTTCACAGACTAGGTGATTCCAGGCCTAGAGAGGAGTCACAGAGCTGGTAAATGGCAGAAGAACTTGAACCCAGGCAGGCTCACAGCCCATGCTTTTAACCCTTCCTCAGGCAGGCACTGGGGGCCCGAGGGTTGGCGAGTCTCCCTCCTAAGGGGCATGAGAATTGCAGCCACTCGGAAATATGGCTTTTCTAGTCTACTGAGTAAAAGGAACAGAGACTAGCCCAGGCTTCACACTCACAGGGCTCACAGGGCTCAGGGAGGGGCCATTACTAGAGTTAAAATCATTTATTTGCAACCTTTGGGCCTCAGTTTCCCCACCTGTAAACAGGTGTGTGTGTGTGCATATGACTAAGTGACCCAACCACAGAACATCTCCCTGAGGACCATTGTACAGATTCATTCAGTCACCACGGCCACAGGGCTTAAAGTGCCAGGCTTACAGTGCCTGGCACACAGTAAATTCTCAATGTTGTTATTGTTATTGTTCTTTCAAATATCAAGTCAGAGATAAATGGGCCTTAGCATTCCCTCCAGTGTCAACGAAGACACTTCAGGCTGCCTCAGGCCCTGTTCCAACCCTTCAATCCAGGCAGTTTCTCTTTTATGAGTTCTACACAGTGGGTAATCTCTGTGTGAGACTCTAATAAAGAATGCTTTAAGCACATTCCTACCTCAGTGCCTTTGCACGTGCTGTTTCCTCTTGCTAGAGTGCTCCTCCCCCAGACATCCACTTGGCTCAATCTCTCTATTCAGGTTTCTGCTCAAATCTCACCTCCTCACAGAAGCCCTCCTGACTACGCCGTCTTTTTCTCCACAGTGTTCCCAGCATCTACAACAGTGCCTGCCTCAGATTAGGTGCTCAATAAATATCTGCTGAATGAATGAATGAATAAAAGAGCTGCAAGCTTTTGAAAAAATAAGTTTGCCATCTCTGCTTTGGTTCAATGGAGCCATTTCACAGATAGAAACACTGAGGATTGACTCACATGGACAATAAGGGTCTCAAGTGATTGTGTCTCTCTCCTGCTTAAGACACTTTCACACTTCCCAAATGCCCTTGAGATAAAGTTGCAAATCTTGACCTTCACGTACAAACCACGTGTGAGCTAACTCTGACATACCCATGAACTCTCAGTCAACGTTAATTGTTGTTGTTATTGCCAGGCAGCCTAGCCCAGTGGTTAACTTACGGGCACGTACTGGGAGTTGGACAACATCTGTATTCCAGTCCCAACTTTACTATTTACTTGCTGTGTGACCTCAGCTGGGTGAATGAACCTCTCTGAATCACACGATCCTGAACTGCCTTGTTTGATCATGTCCATCTCCCTCCCTTTCTCAAAACCCTTCAGCGGCTCCCCATAGCACTTAGGATAAAATTCAAACTCCTCACCTCAGCCTAAAAGCCCTGCATGGTCTGGCTTTTGCAGCCTCTCTAACTTCATCTCAAAATATTTCCTTTCTTCAAACTTGCCACTCTCCCTTTGCCTCCTCCCCCAACTAGGAAACTTCTCTGTTTCCTAAACTGGCCAAGCTTCTTGCCTCCAAGCAACTGCACATGTTGTTCCTTCCACCAGGAACACTATCCCGGTTCTTCTTCATCCTCACTCTGCATCTCGGCGCTGATGTCTCCTCTTCCAGGAAGCCCTCCCTGACCTTCCAACCTGGGTCAGGTGCCCCCTCTGGACTCGCACAGCCCAGCCCTGCACACTCTGAGTCCTCTCTGTCTACACATGGGTCTATCACCCCACTGGACTGTGAGTCCCAGGAGGACAGGGCTGAGGATGTCTCAGTCACCGCTGTGTCCCCAACACTGCCCTGCACAGGGCAAGTGCCTGGGGAATAGCTGTAGAAAAAATAATAATCCAGAGTCAAGGCTAAGTGGGCAGTCTTTGGCCTCAGCTCTGGATACCTCCTCTACTCAGGACATGACCTTGGCAAAGTAACCAAACCTCTCTGAGTCTTTGACTTACAAAATGGCAAAATAGTTCGCACCTCACAACAGAGATAATTACACCAACTGCTAACAACCAGCAGTACTAAGCAACTTACGCATATTAACTCATTTAGTCTTCGCAGCAACCCTTTGAAGTGGGGACTATTGTTTATCCCCATTTCACAGATGCAGAAACTGACCTGCAGTTACTTACCCAACACAGCACAGCCGGGTGACAAAGTTGTGACGGGAGCAGAGACAGTGTGCCTCCGGAATCACTATCCTACACTGTGTTTAATGAAATCCTGCCTGTGCTGACGATCCCAGGTGTGGACCCTGGAGCAGGGCCTCCTAGGTCTAGGTTCCCCTCCTGACTCTGGCAGTGACTAGCTGTGGACCGAACACAAGTCATTTCGCTTTCCGAGCCTCAGTTTCCCCAGGTTTAAAATGGGAATAACAGCACCCACCTCACAGAGTGGTAGTGGGGCTGTGAGGATGTGATGAGTCCCGTAAACGGCTTGAACAGTGCGGGGCACACAGCAGACTCTGTGCCCGTCTGCTCTTGCCAAGGGGATGGTGGAGGAACTCACCTGCCCGTCGGTCTTCCCTGCGGTCCTCGGATAACACACAGCGCGGGGCGCAGGCGCTCGGGGCCGGCGGCTGCGAGGAGGCGGCCGCGGGGGGCTGCTCGGCCCCTGCAGCAGCTCCCGGCCCCGCCACGCCGGGCCCCAGGATGGCAAAAATGGTCTCCTCCTCGGCGGAGAAGGCGTCCTCGGCGGTGGGCCCGGCGCCCTGCGTGGAGTGCGGCACGCGGGCGAGCTTCTCCTTGGTGCGGCGCTTGAAGTCGTTCCAGCGCTTCTGCACCTCCTGGCCGGTGCGCTTCCAGCTGGTGATGCCGTTGATCTTGGCGGCGATGCCGTCCCACACACGCCGCCGCTCGGCCACGCTCACCCGACGGCTCTGCGCGCCGTAGAGCTGCGGGTAGTGGGCGCGCACCTCGCGGATCAGGATCTGGTTCTCTTCGAACGAGAAGCGCGGCTTGCGCAGCCGGGTGGTCTCTTCCGTCTCGCCCGCCGCCGCCGAGGCCATGGCGCCCCCCGACGCCGCCGGCCGGCCGCCTGGCGCATGGGGGGCGCCGGCGCTGCGGGCACAGGGCGCACGGCGCTGGCGGGGGCTCGGCGTCCCCGCGCCGCCCGCCCCACCCGGCCGCCCCGACACCGACTCCCGTGTCCCCGGGGCCAGGGGTGGGGGCGGAGGGCGGACGGGGGCGGCGGGCCGCGGGGGGCAGTCCGAGTGCCTAAGAATAGCTGACGCCGGCCGAGCGCTCGTCCTGCGCCTCGCGCGGCGCAAAGTGCCACGCCGAGGAGTTGATGGCAATCGGGGGAGGGTCTGGAGGGGTGGAGGGAAAAGCGGAAGAAGAGGGGGTGTCTGCAGGAGTTAGAGGAGAACGGGGGCATGGGAGAATGGGAAATGGAAGGAGAACGGGGGTGTCTCGGGGGTCGAAGCAGCATGGGGTAACGGGGGTAAGGAGATGCTGAAGACGAGATGCAGCAAGAAGGGGGGGATCGGGAGCAGAGGAGCGCTCTGGGGGATCCCGGGCAATGGGACGTCTGTAGGACCGCTACGAGAAGGGGTCCTCAGAGGGAACGTGCAAGAACAACCGTGAGATGTGGGCTTCTAGGACAGCGGAGAACCTGGGACGATCAAATACTAGGGATCAGGGTCTGCGGGGATTGTGGGGGGCTCCGGGGATTGCCAGGAATGAAGGGCAGCTCTGGGGGTAGTGGGGGTCCCGGATTAGGAGGGGACAACGGAGGCTGTGGGGGACTCCAGGAAGAGTGAGGGTCGCGGAGGGTGGGGACTGGGTCGGGCCGCGGGTCACTCACCGGCGCCGCCGCAACCCCCGCCTTCCCGTTGGTCAAGGATCGGGCTTCTGCGGCCTCTTCCCTCCCACCCCCCTGCTTCTTTGCCTCCCCCCTCTGGGCCCCGCCCCCAGCCGCCCCGCGAGCCATGGCGCAGGCGCACCTAGCGCCAGTCGGCCCCACAACGCCCTTACCGCCTGGGTTTCACGCCCCTCGCAAGGCGCAAGCGCAGAATTGCCCTCCACCGGCCTCCTCGAGCGGGCTGCAGCTGCGCAGGCGCAAGGTTAGCGTTGCGCCTGTTCCCCTCGACTCCTGAACCCATAACAGCGCACGCGCAAAACTCTATCGAACGCATGCGCACCGCTCGCTCCCCGCTAGCCGTGGTACCCAGGGCTCGGTGCCTGCGCAGGCGTAGCAATCCTTGAAGGAGGAGGGAAAGATGGAGAGAACGCCGGGGCCGTGCGGCGTCCCCGCCTTTCGAACAGTCTTTCAGTCCACCCAGCCCTCTGTGCTGTGTCTTTTTCTCTTGGAGAAAGAGGAGGGAGGCGGCGCTGGAGAGAAGCACTTCGTTTCCATGACAACTGCGTGGGTGGGATGGGGAGGCATAAGAAAACTAGCTGCCGCCCCTGCGCTGGGTTGCTCCGGATCTGCTAACCACCTATTACCCGTAGGGGCGGGGCACCCTGGGGATATTCCGCTTCCTGCTGGTGCAGTAACCATGGCAACCCATCAGCCTTTCAGCCATGCCTGGGGGGCCCCCTGTCCACACTTTTACGTCATAGCGCGGGGAGGGAGATCTTGAGTAGGGAGGGTGATCCTGGCACAGGCACGACTGCAAGCAAATGCGTGGAGGCAGGACTGAATCTAGAACACGGGTTGGGTGAACTGGAAGGCAGGATGATGGAGTGAAGTAGGGCCAAGAAATTTGTAGTTTAGCATCCTGCAGAAGTCCTCAAGGTCATTCAGCAAACGATGCTTCATTCATCTTTTCAACAAATAGTTATTGAGCGCCTACACAGTTCCAGATATGTGATTACAAAAGACGAAAATCTATGGAGCTCACTTTTTAGTTGGGAGAATCAGACAATTAGCAAAATAAAGAAGTTATATAAATGAGAAGGTGATAAATATCATGAAGAAAATGGAAGTAGGAAAAGGGATCGGGGAGTATGGTGTTTGTGTGTGTGTGTCTGTAATTTTATTTTCTTTATTTTGCGTGTTTCTGTAATTTTAAAATAAGGTGGCTAGGGGAGGCCTTCCTGAGAAGGTGACATTTGAGTAGAGATGTGAAGGAGATGAGGGAGCAAGTGCAGCCGGAGGTACTAGTGTGCCTGCCATGTTCCAGGAACATGGAGGAGGCCAGTGGGGCTGGAGAGGAGGGAGCCAGAAGGAAGGCAGGGTGGAGAGCCAGATCTGAAGGGCCTTGTGGCTCACTGCAGGGACCTTGACGTGAGAGCCATGGCAGGGCCCTGAGCAGAGGAAGGGCACGATCTGCCTCTGGCATTAATAGGATTCCTCTGGGTAACTGACTTGAGGGAGCAAAGGGGAAGCTGGGTGCCCACTGAGGAGGCCACTACAGTGGTTCAGATGGTGGTGGCTCCAACCAGGGTGGTAGCTGCGAAGATGAGGTGAAGTGGAATTGGTTACGGGAAGTGAGAGAAAGAGAGGAGTCGAGGATGACTCCAATGTCTTTGGCCAGAGTAATGGGCAGGATGGAGCTTCCAGAAGGAAAGATGGGCAGGGCTGCAAGAGGATCCCAAGTTCAAATTTCCCCAAACTTGAGATGCCTGTTAGTCAACCAAGTACAAATGTCAAGTAGGCAGCTGGATCTTTGAATCTGGACTTCAAGGGAGAGGTTCAGTCTTGAGATATAAATTTAGAAGTTGTCGGTGAATAAATGACCTTTAAGTCCCTAAGACTGGGAGAGGTTAGCAAGGGAGCAAGTGTAGATAGAAGTGAAGTCCATGGTCTGAAGCTGGGGGCACTCCAATGTAGGGGGCTGGGATCAGCAAAGGGGACTGAGGAGGGGCAGTCAGTGAGGTGAGGAGAACCGGGCTGTCTGCTGTCCTGGAGGCCAAGTGAAGGGTGCAGATGAAGGAGGAGGGAAGGATCAATGATGCTACTTGCCCGGAGGCCAAGTCCAATGAAGACTGAGAACTGGCCCCTAGGGCTAGCAAGATGAAAGTCACCAGTAATCCCGAAAAGAGCAGTTTTGTTGTTGTGCTGGGGGCAGTAGCTTGAATGGGAGGCTTCAAGAGAAACTTTGGAGAGAGCCAGTGTTGATGATCCTTTCTAGCATAGAAATGAAGTGGTATCTGGAAGGGGGCATGGAATCTCGCGAGATTTAAGATGAGAGCTGTAACAGCATGTTGTGTGCCAGTAGGGATGATCCAGAAGCGGGGAGACTGATGCTGCAGAGGAGAGAGGGAAGAATTCCTGGAGCAACGTCCTTGAGTAGGCAACGTCCTTGAGTGGCTGGGATCCAGAGCACAAATGGGGGGTGCTCTAAGGAGCATGGGTTGTTTGGTCCCAGTGAACAGGGAGAGAGGGTCTATGGGCACAGAGGCAGGCAGATGGCGAGATGCGGTGTCAGGAACATGTGAACGTTCTCTTCTGGTTCCTTCTGTTGTCTCAGTAGAGTAGGAAGCAAGGTCGGGGTGAGAGGGAAGTGCTGAGGTTAGGGGAGAGTGGGAAGAAAGCATGAAATATGCATGAGTGGCCAAATCACTTGAGGTTATTGGATATGAAATTGAAATGAGCTGAGTTCCCGTGGCTGTGTGTTTTTCTCTGGCCATATTTTTTGGAGTGGGTACAGGGGCAGAGTGGATGGCAAGCTGACTTCACCAGGGCTGGGTTTAGATGAGGTCCCGCCATGTGCCCCATGAAGGGTCAGGGTCCAGGAGTCAGGGGCAGCCTGTGCAGGGCCTTATGGGCAACATTAAGGAGCTCGAATGTGATCCTACAGACAATGGGTTCTGAGCAAAGAAGAGCAGGGTCTGATGTGTGCTTTAGAAAGATCTCCCCGGTGTTTGTATGGAGGGTAGATGGGAGGGGGCAAGGCTATTTGCCAGAGTCAAGGGAGAAATCTGGGGCAGGGGCAAGGAGGGATTGGGGAGACTGGACCACAGCAGGGATGGTGGGAACGGTGGAAATGAATTGGAAGACATTCGAGAGGCCGAATGTACAGAGCATGGTGACTGTCAGGTGACACCCAGTCCTCTGGCCCGGGTCCCACTTGGGGATATGGGGTCAGTTAGGATATGATGAGTGTAAGGTGCTCAGTGGATATTATGGGTTGAATGGCGTCCCACCCAAAATTAATATGTTGAAGTCCTAACCCCCACTACTTCGGAATGTGACCTTAGTTGGAAATAGGGTCATTGCAGATGTAACTAGTTAAGATGAGGTCATGCAGGAGTAGTGTGGACCCTTGATCCAGCATGACTGGTGTCCTTATAAGAAGAGGAGAGAGACACACAGGGGGAAGACAGCTGTGTGAAGACGGAGGCAGGGACTGGTGCTACAAGCTAAGGAAGGCCTGGGGCTGCCAGAAGCTGGAAGAGGCCAGGAAGGATCCTCCCCTAGAGCCTTCAGAGGGAGTGTAGCTCTGCCAACAGCCTGATTTCAGATTTCTACCTTCCAGAACTGTGAGAAAATGCATTTCTGTTGTTTTAAGCCACCCAGTTTATGGTACTTTGCTATGGCAGCCCATGGAAATTAATACACTGGGCATCGAGAGGAGGCATCCAGAAGGCTGTTGGTGTCAGAGGAGTCTGGGCTGAGAGGGGAGTTGGGTCTAACTCAGATCTGGAGCTCATGAGAAGGCTGGAGACAGGAAGCCATCACAGAAGTGAGGAGTATGGAACTCTGCAAGTTGGGATGGGTTAATGCAGGAGGATGCAGGAGGTCAGAGGGCAAGGCCCCTGGGATGGGGATGAATTAGGGAAGCCTTTCTTTTTTTTTCGTGAGGAAGCTCAGCCCTGAGCTGACATCCGTGCTAATCCTCCTCTTTTTGCTGAGGAAGACCGGCTCTGATAACATCTATTGCCAATCCTCCTCCTTTTTTTCCCCAAAGCCCCAGTAGATAGTTGTATGTCATAGTTGCACATCCTTCTAGTTGCTGTATGTAGGACGCGGCCTCAGCATGGCCGGAGAAACGGTGCGTCAGTGCGCACCCGGGATCCGAACCTGGGCCGCCAGCAGCAGAGCACGTGCACTTAACTGCTAAGCCATGGGGCCGGACCTAGGATAGGCTTTCTAAGGGATGCTTTCCAAACTGTGGGTCCTGACCCATTAGTGGGTCCAGAAAAATATTTAGTGGGTTGCAACCAGCATAAAACAAACAAACAAACCAACAAAATAAAACAGAAGAGGAAAATATCAGAATGCATTGTATGTAGTAAGGTAAGTATTGCATTGAGAAACTTTTGTTTCAGTTATATATTTTCTGAAGTTGTTGAGACAGACCACAGGATAATGGAAATTGCTCAATTCTGGAGCCAGCCTGTCTGGGTTCAAATTCTTCCATTTACTTGTTGTGTAACCTTGGACAGGTTACTTAACCTCTCTGGGCCTTAGTTTTCCTCTCTGTAAAATGGGGATTAACCCTAGTATCTATCTCATTGGAGTGTTATGAGTATTAACGGGGTCAATGTGTATAAAGTTTATGAGCAGTTCCTGGCATGTAATAATTGCCCTATTAGTATTACTAAAATTATTATTTTGTGAAATTTTTGTTTAAAGTGTGTGTGTGTGTGTGTGTGTTGAATCCTGATGTAAAATGAATTTCTCATTGTGGATTGCAGCAAAAAGTGAAAGGAACCAGATCTGGGAGAGGAAGTCTCAGCTCTGTTCTTTCAACCTGTCAACTGATTGGAGCAGGCCCACCAGATTATCTAGGATAATCTTCCTTACTTAAAGTCAACTAATTATAGACTTTAATGGAATCTACAAAATATCTTGATAACAATACTGAGATTAGTGTTTGAATAACTGGGGACTGTAGCCTCACCAGGTTAACACATCAAACTGACCATCACAACCATAGACACAGTCAATAAATGAGTTGTAAAGCATGTTCGATGGCAGTGTTAAGGAGGAAAAAAAAGTAGAGCAGGATAAGGGAGGTCAGGAGTGTAGGCATGGGAAGGCCTCACAGAGAAGGTGACATTTAAGCAAAGAACTATAGGAGGCGAGGGAGTGAGCCATGTGAGTATCTGGGCCAAGATCAATCTGAGTAGGGGGAAGGGTAAGTGCAAAGGCCCTGAGGCAGGGATGCTCCTGGAGGTTCAAGGAATGGGAACAGTGAGGAGAGGCTGGGAGAAGAGTTCAGAGAGAGGCCACAGAGACAACTTTGGCTTTTACTCTGAGTGAGACGGGGCCACGGGAGGGCTCTGAGCCAAGGAGGAACCAGAGCTGACTTGTGTTTTAATAGGATCACTTTTGTTGGAGTTTGAAAACATACGCTAGCAGTTCAAGAGCAGAAGCAGGGTGACCAGTGAGGAGGTGCCTGCAACAGTCCTCATGAGAGGTGGTGGTGGGATCAGGTAGTGGTGAGCCGGGGAGGGATGGTCAGATTCTGGATGTATTTTGAGGGTAGAGCTGGCAGGATTTCTGATGGGTGTGCGACTTCCATTTTGGACATGGTGAGACATCCAGTGGCTATCTTGTTGGCAGTTGTACACACAATGACAGTGGAGCCTTGGAGAAAGGTTTGCATTTGTCAGAATGACTGAAAGAGGAGGACGGAGGGAGGGAAGGAGGAAAGAAAGAGGGAAGAAAGAAAGAAGGAAACAAAAGGGACAGACTGAAAGTTGCATAAAAAGAGAAAAAGAAAAATAAACCTAAAAGTGATCTCTCAACATGCTCAGTACGGATTAAAAATAAAAAGACTTTATGGAGCTACCTTTTCCCCTGCTCTGTATACAATTCTCCAGAATGGCCCAGATTCTAGTCAACATTGGAAATCAGCTTTAACTTACGGTCACAACTCCCCAGGACCTGGACCCCACCCAGTGCACAAATTCAATTTCTGAGATCCGCGAATCGTGGGCACCCATGACCGTGGTGGGAACGTGAGAGTCAGGAGTCAGCCTCAGGCTTGTACATTTCAGGGCACAATGGGAACTCTGGCGGCTTCTAGGTCTATCTTTAATGGACCTAATTTTCCTTCCCAAGTAGGTGTGGAACTGCCCCTCCCCCTCCTAAGCCCAAAGTGGTGCTGGGGGGCTGAGGTCATTCCTCAGCGTTTGCTTCTCTGCGTGGAGTGCAGCTGGTGTCTCCTCTGCTCTGTTCTAGAATGCACAGAGTGGGCACACAAGGCCCTGAGCAGAAGTCTCTGGTTGCCCTCCAGGCCCACCCTGCCCCCCGTCTGCCTGCCTGTGTGCTCTCCATCCGCCCGGCTCCCTTGTCTCTGTGTTCATGGGAGGTACCCACAGGGGAGATCACATTCCAGTGTGACCAGCCCTCCTGCGTCCTGCCTTGGTGCACCCACACCTGCACAGCTCCCCACACCTCACCTCTGCCAATGGCTCCCTGTCTCCAGCCTTCTCATGAGCTCCAGATCTGATTTAGACCCAACTCCCCTCTCAGCCCAGGCTCCCCTGGCGCCAGCAGCCTTCTGGATGCCTCCCCTCGACGCCCAGTGTATTAATTTCCAAGGGCTGCCATAACAAAGGACCATAAACTGGGTGGCTTAAAACAACAGAAATGCATTTTCTCACAGTTCTGGAGGCTAGAAATCTGAAGTCAAGCTGTTGGCAGAGCCACACTCCCTCTGAAGCCTCTAGGGGAGGATCCTTCCTTGCCTCTTCCAGCTTCTGGAGCCCCAGGCCTTCCTTAGCTTGTCGCAGCAGTATTCCAGTCTCTGCCTCTGTCTTCACACAGCTGTCTTCCCCCTGTGTGTCTCTCTCCTCTTCTTATAAGGACACGGTCATGGATTAAGGGCTCACCTTACTCCAGTATGACCTCATCTTAGCTAATTACATCTGCAATGACCCTATTTCCAACTAAGGTCACATTCTGAAGTAGTGGGGGTTAGGACTTCAACATATTAATTTTGGATGGGACAGCATTCAACCCATAACATCCACTGAGCACCTTACACTTGCCATATCCCAACTGACCTCATATCCCCCACTGGGACCTGGGCCAGAGAACTGGGTGTCACCTAGACAGCTCCCTTCCCTTGGGTATCCAGGGGAGGCAGCCAGGATGCTGTGGCTCCATGAAGAGTGTGGGCTGAGTGGGGAGTTGGGTCTAAATCTGGTCTGGATTCATGAGAAGGCTTCAGGTAGGGGGCCCTTGGCAGAGGTGTATGGAGCTCTGCAGGTGTGAGGTGCTGGGGGAGGGATCGAGGTCAAGGTACATTGTTCCTTTGGCTCCTTTAGTGTCCGCAGCTCCTGTCAGCTACCCTGCCCCTTAATCATCTGTTGAATAAATGACTTAATTCATTAAAAAAGAAAAACAAAACTTGACGACCACTAATTGTCCGTCTCCAGCTCTCTCCTCTGAGCCCCAGACCCAGGTGTCCAGCAGCCTCCTGGATGCTCCACTTGGATGTCCCCAGGCACTTCATGTCCTCCACACTCCAGACTGACCTCAGCATCTTCCCCGCTCTCCCTTATCCAGGTCTAAAGGGCGCCCCCTCCACCCACTGTAATTCCCCTAAGTACTGAGTAGACCAGCCCTTGTTGGTTTCCATAACTGCTGCTCCCACTTTGCCAGAGTTGGTCCCTTCAGTAAACTATGAAAGTCTCCCCCCATCACCCCACTTGAGAGGCCATCAGCTTCCTGCCTGATGCAGCCCCACCTTTCTGTGCATGTGCAAGGCTTTCTGAGCCCTGTGCAAGGCTCAACGCCACAGCGGCACACCACAGCTCTGGGGCTGGAGCATCCTTTTTTTCTACTATTTGGTTTAACTTGGGGGGGGGTCCCCATTATGGGCAAAGCTGTGTTTTTGGAAAAAGACCTGTGAGCACAGGAAGAGTTAAGGAACTGGGGTCTTTTGTTCTCTGTGTGACTGGCACATGGGTGAGGGGAGTCCATGGTGGATTTCAGAGTCTGAGAATGCACAATAAAGCTCAAATTCCCACTGGGGTCTGTAAGATTCTGGATTCTCTGCCCACCCCTTAGCCTCTCTGATCTTACGTCTTACTCAGCATGCCTCCTGCTTAATGGATTGAATCCACAAGATTCAGTCCCACCCCAGGGCCTTTGTACTGGCTGTGTCCTCTGCCTGGAACGCCCTTCCCCCAGATATTCTCTGCTTTCCTGATTTCAATTGGATTCTGCTCCAATGTTGCCTCCACAGAAGGGCCTTCCCTGACCATCCATCCCTTACCCTGCCTTCCTTTCCTTCATAGCACTTATGGCCCAGTTGACATTATACTATACTGCATATAGTCAATGCATCCTCTTCCCCAAGAGCATGTCAGCTCCCCGAGGGCAGGGGTCTTGTCTGCTTTGCTCACTGCTGTACCTTCCAGTACCTAGAACAGTGCCTGGCTCAATAAATATTTCTGGAACAATGCAATAAAAGAAGCCCTCATACTATATGCAACTGTAGGGGAGGAAGACAATTCCTCCACCCTCTAGGTCCTTCTGGCTGGCCTACAAATTAAATTGACATGAGACAGAGTAACAGGAGAAAATCAAACAAAGCTTTATAACATGTCTACATGGGAGAAACCCAGGAAAAGTGAGCAACTCGCCAGAATGACCAAAGCTGCCACTTTAAATACCATTTTTAGCTAAAGACAAAGGAGGATGTTGGGGGTAGTGGTTGGGGACTTCAAGGAGGAGGAAGGCAATTTACATGGAGATGGAAATGCAAATAGACCAACCATAGACGATGTGACCTCAGAGACGCATTTTACATTATATTACGGTCATCTTATGGTATTAGCTCCCTCCTGGAAGAGGCCCTTCTATTTTAAATTCTTTTAGGCAATTAGAGGGGAGGTCAAAGTTTCTTTGAGAGTCTTCTGTTTTTAAAAATAATCAAGCCAAAGAGACACATTGGGGTGGCAAATTCTGATCCCCCACACAATGTTTTGTGCATATGTGCATTTCCCTGCGGCAGGGACCATAGTTTTCATCAGCTCCCAGTGGAGTCTGGGTGCCCAAAGTTTAAGAACTACTATAAGTTGTTCCTGGAAGACCTGTGGTCTAGCAAGGCGGGAGGGGGACCCTTGGACAGAGTCTGAGGAAAGATGTGGAAAGGGAATCCAGGGTCAAGGTGGAGGCGGTGCCTTGGGGACTAGTCCACAGGTGACCTGTGTCGGAGGATGTATGGGGGGCAGGTCATGAGAGGAGCCCAGGACTCCTTCCTGCCCTGCCTCCTTCTTCCCATGTTTTGGGGCAAATGCAGGTACTGGCTCCCTCCCCCAGCCTCCGATGGGGGGCGGGGTCAGGTAGAAGACAGAAACAGACATAGCGATTTCAAAGACAACCAGAAACGCTCTTTATTCACCAGAGATCAACACCCGGGCCCCCAGCCCTGAGCCAAAAACCAAACAACTTAAAATCTCGCCGGGGCTCTTCTTTGCCCCTAAAATAAAATCCAGGCAGTTGCCATTCCCATCCGGGCACTAAAACCTCTTTCCTGTAAAAAAAAAAAACCTCTTTCCTATTGGAGCTTTGTTGACTTAACTGTTGGAGGATGAAAAAAACGGGAGAAATAAAACGACCTTTAGCAAACCATGGTGATTTGGGGGGTGGGGGGGATGTGGCGAGAGACGCTCAGCCCTCTCGCTGGGGGGAGTGATTTGCGGTTGGGGGCAGGAGCGCAGTGAAACGGAATGAACAACGGGCAGCACAACCAGGGGGAGTTGAAGGGTGTCAGTCACCCCAAGGCTCCCAACCCCCAGATAAGCCTGCGTAGACATGGTGCCCCTGCAGTGTGTCTCCCCCAGCTCCTGACGGCTGGGCTGCTGAGAGCAGGGAAGCAATGATCTAGCCGGGTCCATGATGAAACGGTGAGTCTGCAGGCGGCTGAAGAAGGTGAACAGGCTGGTCTCAAGTCAGAATCCCATCTTGAAGTTCTTGGGCTTGAGGGTCCAAGCCAGCCTTGTTCACTCTCTCCAAATTCTGAGGACTGGTCTGGGAGAGCACAGTGGAGTCCCCTAGGTCCAAGGATCCGTGAACTCCACAGGGAATGGATTCCGGGGGCTGACGCGTCCAAGGGGCAGGGCTAGTGTCACCAGCAGGCCCCAGAAGGACTGAAGATCCATGATCTGTGGCCCAGAAGGAGCCACAGGGCTGTGTGATCCAAGGGGCAGGGTCCTGCTGCACCAAGAATCCACAGACAGCCCCGGGACAGACCCCCAAGGGCTGAGAGAACCCCGGGGCGGGGCTGGCCTGGCTCCCCAACAGCCTCCATGGTTTCAGAATCCAGCAGGGATGGAGTTCTGGGGGCCAGAGGTTCCAAAGGGCCAGGTGAGTCAGGGGAGGGGCCAGGGGCTCGGTAGGGACTGAACCAGGAGGGCTGGAGGTGTGGGGGGTGGGCACCTCCCTGTGCTCAGCGCTTAACCTTGCGGCCGGCCGAATTGCGCCCACTGCGGCGGTAGAGAGATTGCTGGCCGCCGTTGAGCGGGCAGTACTTGAGCGTGTGGGCCTGGCCGCCGGTGGCCCCGCACAGGGGACACACGTAGTGCCGCAGGATGGGGCACACCACCACGCCCTGCGGAGTCTTCAGCTGGTGCGACGAGTAGACGTGGCGCGACTCCCCGTTGTGTTTGCAGAAGTTGCACAGGGTGGCCAGGCCCCTGCCGGCCCCCGGCCCTCCCAGCCCCTGGTCCTGCCCCAGCGGGGGCTCAGGCCTGGACTCCCCAGTCCCTTGGGCCTCTGGCCTTTGCCCCCGACTCTGGATCAGTGCCAACACCACCTGGCTCAGGTTGAAGTAGTCCTTCCACATGTCGAAGGGTGGCAGCTGCATGGCCCCCAGGTGGGGGTGGTGGGCAGCTGGAGAGAGGCCGAGGCCGGGGTCAGCAGGCAGGAGCAGCAGATGGTTTTCTGGAGCAGAGAGGAACTGCACCCCCTTTTATACTCCCCAAAGACCCTTCTAAGCAAAGGTGGAGCTTATGATTTAAAGGGCCCACTCCCTACCCGTGACCCCCAACTGACTTGAATCTCCCACGGAGGTCTGGAAGGAGGTCACTGCCCTTGTCTCTGGGCCCTGCTCTGCCTCTAAGGTGCTCTGTGACCTCTGGAAAGGCCCCTCCCTTCCCTGGGCCTCAGTTTCTCTATCCATTCAGTAAAGCTCCATGTCTGTGAATGCCCCCGCCCCATCCTCCCTTACTGCAAGGCTGGCGACCATGCTCCCTCCATATACCCCAGAGCCATTCCTAATAATAATAACAGCCCCTCCCTATGAACCAGATGCTGTGCTCCACAGTTACCTTCATGGTCTGATTTAATCCTCCCAACAACAGTTATGACCCCCATTTTATAGATGAGTCCTTGAAGCTCAGAGAGGGAAACTCATTGGCCCAGAGTGACATAGCATGCGAGTGGCAGAGCTGGGGCTCTAACTCAGGTCTGTGGGACTCCAAAGCAAGTGCTCCTCCTACCGCTTTTGGATTAAAACCTAATTTTTCACCGCATCCTGAACTAGGAGACACTTATTCAACAAATGTTTATTGAGTGCATATTACCATGTTCAATGTTTTATAAACACAATCTCTTTGGATCTCATAACCACTCAAGGAGGTGGGCACTATCGTTTCCATTTTACGGAGAAGGATATGGGGCTCAGAGAGGTTAAGGAAGGTACTCAAGGTCACACAGTAGGGAAATGGCAGAGTTGGGATTTGCACCCGGATCTGGCTCCGGAGACACTGGGAATTGATCTTAGAAGCAACAAAGGACCTTGGCATGGCAGAGTCTCACTTAGAATGCCCTGCCTTGGCCCCACACGTTGTCCCAAATCCTTCCCCACCTTTGGGACCAAGCAAAAGCCTTGCCTCCTGCCCACGCCTCCTCCAAGAATTCTTCCTCCACCAACGGTCTCCATTGGTCACCTTGACTACTCAACACATAGTCATTGAGGCTATGTGTTGGGCAGTGGAGGCTCAGCAGTGACCACGGCTACCTTGTGTCTGTTTCACGAACGACCAGTCCAGCAGGGGAACAGCCAGCAAATGAGTAAACAATAGACCGAAAAGACCCAATTACATATAGACAGAGTGCTCTGAGAGAGGCTGGGCTGGGGGAGGTGACCCTGAAGCTGAGACCACAAGGAAGAATCTTCCAGGAAGAGGAACACAAGATACAGCGGCCTGAAGTTTTTGGAGACAGCAAAGGGGCTGGGGTGGTCAGAACGGAGTGCGAGTCCCAAGATGAAGCCATCCTGGTATACAAGGGCTGGATGCCATCAGACTGTGGATCACTCTCAGGGGATGTTTTGGAAATGGTGGGGACGTTTTGGGTTTGTCACAATGATCGGAGGTGTGACTGAATTTGGCGGACAGGGACCAGAGACGCCAGCTGTCTCAACAATCCACATGACCAAGATATGGTCTTGTTAACTTTCCAATGTCCCACTGGACACCCACGTGGGTAGAAAAACCCACTTACGATAATTTGAGTCTGGAACCTAGCTGTGTTTTATATATAAACACTAGGTGCTTTTGCCATATTTTAGGATACACTGACTTTTCCTGGAATGCAACTGCTGTGTGTACATCGTGGCCTGCCTATTCTTGGTTTTGTTGGGAACTTTATCTGGAGTTGTTCGATATTTCTAGAAGGCACATCACCCCAGGCAATGCTGAATGTGATAATTGTCCAAACGACACGGAGTTTGTTCTTATCTCCTTCATGGTGCGTCAACAAGGAGAGGCTAGGATCTGCCCGACGAGATGTTTTTTAGAGTGGCCATGCCTGAGCATTTACATATGAAAATAGATTATTATTTTATTATAAATTGCTGTCTTTTTATTTCTCCTTTGTAGTTCAGTTAGGACACGATATTAATTTTTTTCTTTATTTTTGCTGAGTAAATTTCACCCTGAGCTAACATCTGCTGCCAATGTTCCTCTTTTTTTTTTTTTTTAGCTTGAGGAAGATTAGCCCTGAGCTAACATCTGTGCCAGTCTTCCTCTATTTTGTATGTGGGATGCCACCACAGCATGGCTAACAAGTGGTGTAGGTCTACGCCCAGGATCCAAACCTGCGAACTCAGGCTGCCGAAGTGGAGCATACTGAACTTAACCACTATGCCACAGGGCCAGCCCCACAATATTAATTTTTGAAAATAAAACTTTGTGTGTTGGTGAGCTATATTACCTATGAGTTTAATTTCAGGATACTAAAGGTGCATTTCAAAATGGTATATAAAGTGGGTGTTGGTTCTCACCGGGTTGAGAACCAGTGATGTAGGCCAAGGTAAACCCATTGGTCTTTGCCTTCTGAGCAACAGCGAGGCACTGAAGGAGGTAAGCATGGGAGGGGCACATGAGAAATATGTTTTAGGATGCTCTTCTTGGGGCTGTTGAATGAATAGGGCAGTGGGACTGTCCTCGCCAACTCACATTGTCTCTATATGGTCAGGGAGCAAAGTCTGAAAAAAGCCTGTTGAGAACTCCCTGATGGCAGGCAGATACGATGCCATGCCTTCAGAAAGAGCTTAATAAATGCTTGTTGAATGAATGTGTTGTCTCTGTGGATGGGCTCATGGTTGGGAGGTGACAAAGGGAGGAATTTGTGAATGTCAGAGGCAAGGTCTTCTTACGTTGTGATTTCCCAACTTCTAATTTCCTTTTGCACTAATGATCCGGATAATGACTTGTTTGATGTCGGTCGTTACTGGGAATCTGTGAGCCCCAGGAGGTCAGGGCCAGGGCTGTGTTGGTCACCTGTGTGAGAGCAGAGCGGGGGATGTTAGCAGGATGAATGAAAGGATGGAGGTAACCTGACTCCCCAGACCATGTGTTATTTCTTTACTCTAAATGTCCACAGACTAATAATATATCTTTCACACGGATGATCCCTGTGTCTTAAGTGCTTACAATATCCATCACTGCCCAGCTCTAATGCCTCCTCTTCCAGCAAGCCCTCTCGACCCCCAGCCTGGGTCAGCCAACTGCTCTGGATGACCCCATTCCAGCCGTGCCCACTCTGAGTCACCACTGACTGGGGATGGGTCTGTCTTCCTCTCTCGACTGTGAGCCCATGAGGGCAGGGCTGGGGCTGTTCCCACAAGGCCCCTTATGTGCACCTCATGTCACTTAACACTCATTGCTTCCTTGAGTTAAGTACTATTACTATTCCTGATTTGCAAAGGCAGCAATTGATGTTCAGAGAGGTTACGTGACTTATCTGTGGTCACACAGCCAGCAGGCAGCAGAGCTGGGATTCCAACCTGGGTCTGCCTGAGTCCAAAGTCTCTGCCTTCGACAACTGCCCCATAATGCCTCAATAAACTCTTGTCAACGGAATGAACAAATAAATGAATGCATCTAAGAGCGACACAGGGTCTCCTGGATAACCTGGTCCAGCTCACCTCACTTTCTTACTTTATAGATGTGGAAACAAAGCCCCAAGAAGGGAAGGATCTGAGTTTCAGTCTCTTAAAGCCATGATTCCTGGCCACATTCCCTGGATTCACGCGCACACCAAGCACCTTCCAGAAACCTATAAATAAAGGCACATCCATGGTTATGTGGTGGGCTGTGAGGTTTTCTGCCGGTTTATCTCCCTGAAGAGGTCAGTCAGACCTCTCTGTTATGATGTTGGGGTCACTGACTCGGGTGGGGGGTGACTTCAGCGCAACCCCCCCCCGTGGTTTAGGGAGTGGGAAGCACTGTGGTCAGTGCTCAGAAATCAGCCACAGGTTCAAGCCTGGCTCCACCAGCTGCTTGCTGAGGGGCTGTGGGCTTATTACTTAACCTCTCTTAGCCTCTTTTATTTTATTTTATTGAAGTCATCATAGTTTATAACATTGTGAAATTTCAGTTGTACATTATTATTTGCCAGTCACCATATACATGTGCCCCTTTACCCATTATGCCCACCCCCCAACCCCCTCTCCCCTCTGGTAACCACTAATCTGTTCTCCTTATCCATGTCTTTGTTTATCTTCCACATATGAGTGAAATCATACGGTGTTTGTCTTTCTCTGTCTAGCTTATCTCACTTAACATAATACCCTCAAGGACCATCCATGTTGTTGCAAATGGGATGATTTTGTCTTTTTTATGGCTGAGTAGTATTCCATTATAGGTATATACCACATCTTCTTTATCCACTCATCGGTTGAAGGGCACTTGGGTTGCTTCCAAGTCTTGGCTTTTATGAATAATGCTGCAATGAACATAGGGGTGCATAAGCCTCTTTGAATTGTTGATTTCAAGTTCTTTGGATAAATACCCAGGAGCAGAATAGCTGGGTCATATGGTATTTCTATTTTTAATTTTTTGAGACACCTCCATACTGTTTTCCATAGTGGCTGCACCAGTTTGCATTCCCACCCCAGTGTATGAGGGTTCCCTTTTCTCCACGTCCTGTCCAGCATTTGGTATTTTTTTTCTTGGTAATTATAGCCATTCTAATGGGTGTAAGGTGCTATCTCATTGTAGTTTTTTTTTTTTTTAAAGATTTTATTTATTTATTTTCCCCCCAAAGCCCCAGTAGATAATTGTATGTCATAGCTGCACATCCTTCTAGTTGCTGTATGTGGGACGCGGCCTCAGCATGGCCAGCGAAGCGGTGTGTCGGTGCGCGCCCGGGATCCGGACCCAGGCCGCCAGCAGCGGAGCGCTCACACTTAACCGCTAAGCCATGGGGCCGGCCTTCTCATTGTAGTTTTGACTTGCATTTCCCTGTTGCTTAGTGACGTTGAACATCTTTTCATGTGCCTGTTGTTAGCTCAGTTTCTTCATCTGTCAAGAGGGGATGACGTCAGAACCTGCCTTAGAGCATGAACTATGATTGTGGCTGTAAATAGCAGAGCCTGGCCCGAGGGATGTGCTTATTAAATGCCAGCTATGATAATTAAGACAAAATGAGGGCAATAATCTTAAGGGCACTTATTTACTGAGTATCTCCTTTGTGCCAGTGCCATGCACAGGGCTCTGCCTGTGTTATCTCCTTGAATCCTCTCCAGACCCTGTGAAGTTGGGTCTATTAACAGTCCCATTTTACAGATGAGCAACAGGAGGCTCAGAGAAGCCAATGGTCTTGTCCATGGTTATATGGACAGTGAGTGGTAGTCTGGAGCAGAACCCAGGGCTGTCTGACTCGGACCCAGGACATCTTCCAGCCCCTGTAAAAGCCTGAAAAAGTGGTTAACAGAAAGCAGGGGAGCGTGGAGGGACGTGCCAGGTATAGGGACAGAATGAGGTGGGATGAGGGTATCTGAGCCACATCGAATTTCACGGAGAGAACAGATGAGATCTGTCGGCCATCGATGGACATTCTCGAAGGCAGAAGAGACAGGGGTCTGCTGTGTGGAGAACAAGGCTCCTGGAGGGAGGAACCAGGGCCAGTATGGGGGTCTCTGTGCTAAATGCTTTCCACAGAGTCATAGCCGAGACCTTTAGCTCTGGAGGTCTGAGTGCCCTGTGCACAGCAGGACGGGGACTCAGTGACGGTCGCTGCAGCTGTGGCATCTGCGGGATGTGTGGGAATAACTAAGGAGAGGTGGGGATTTCGGGGTGCCATGACTCCCCTTAACAATCACACTCATTGTTTGAAGACTCTCAGATTCTGTTGCTCGAGAGTCTGTTTTATTATTATTGTTATTGTTTATTTTTTCCCCAATTGTTTTCTTCTAGGACTCTGTTACTGGGGCTTTGGCTACCCTTCCTCCCCTCCATGGTGTTTTATTGGACCAGTAATTGCAGGACATCCCTCTTTGGATAAGCCTTCTTCCCTGGTGTGGTTGAGGCTGTGGACTGAGGGAATGTCAAGGATGATACTGATGAGAAATTCATCAGCGGTCGTGTTTACTGGATCATGACTTCTACCCCCAACCCAGGGCCAGAGGACTCTCTGCTGACCAGGCTTCATAACAGCCCTGTTGACTTGTGAATTTCCCTCTCAGCCTGGTGCCTGGCAGAAAACAGCTTGGGGGGGGGGGTGTTCCTTGAGAGAGCAGAGGAAGGGCAAGAGTGAGGCAGAAGGAGAGAAACCCCAAGAAAGACAGGGAGAGACGCAGAGAGAGGCGGCAAGGATTCCTAGAGGGACCGAAGGGCACACTTGTGCAGAGACCAAGGCAGGGGAGACGAAGAACAGGAGAAGGAGAGACCCCCTCAAGGATCAAGGAGGTCACGGTCATTGGCCTTGTGGTCTCTGTTTATTGGGTACTGGACTGTGCGATTTCATGAAACTCTCATGACAACCTTGTCTGGTAGTCTTCTAATGTCCCCATTTTGCAGAGCAGGAAACTGAGGCCCAGAGAAGTGACATCTCTCATCAATGTCATCCAGGTAGCGTTGATGACACAGAGAGGAGTGGGACACACTCACAGCAATCGAAGCAGACAGAGGCTCCAGGAAAGAGAGACGGAAACAAGAAACAAAACAAGAATAAGACAATACTTAGCATGGTGGTTGGGAGTGTGGCCGCCGCAGCCAGAAAGCCTGGGTGAAATCCTGGCACTGCCGCTTCCAGCTGTGTGGCTCTGAGCAAGTGATGTCACCTCTCTGGGCTTCTATTTCTTCCTTTTCACAAAAAAGGAGATTATTGCAGACCCTCCACTATGGGGCTGTTTTGAGGATGACAGCTGACAACACAGGTTAGGGTCATGGTCATTAGAATAGTTACGTAGTGAGCTTTAGCTAGTAGTTTTAATTTTATTCCCTCACTAAAGATTCACAGGAGGGTGCTAGGCAGAGGGATGGAGGCTGCGGGGCACAGAGAGATGGAAGAATGTTTGCTCGTTCAGTCAATAAATATTTACTGAAGACCTGACGTGTGTCTGGCGCTGTTCCAGGTGCCAAAGATACAGTGATAAACGAAATATACAAAAATCTCTGCCATCACGGAGCTGAAATTTTAGACAGATAGAAAATAAGATAGACAAATGAAATATAATGTGTCAGGTAGGGCTATGCACTATAGAGAAAAAATAAAGGGGGTAGGATGATAGACAGTGGTCAGGGAAGGCCTTTTGGAGGAGGTGACACTTGAGAAGAATCTTAAAGGAGGTGAGAAAGGGAGCCTTGTAGATAGGTGGGGGAAGTGTCCCAGACAGAGGGAAGAGCCAGTGCAAAGGCCCTGAGGTTGGAGCGTGGCTGGTGTGGTCAAAGAACATCGTGGCTTGAGTAGATAGGGAGAGTGGGAGGAGGTGAGAGATAATGGAGGTGAGAGTTGATGCAGGACCCCCTGGGCCACTGTAAGGACTTGGGCTTGTGCTCTGAATGAGGTGGGAGATATGGGAGGGTTCTGAGTGAGGAGGGACGTGATTTGACTCGAGATCTAACAGTGTCCCTCTGGCTGCTGGCTGGGGGAAAAGGCTGGGGTGGTGATGGTGGCTGGGCCAAGGGTAGGCAGAGAGGAAGTGGTGAGAACTAGTTGGATGTTGAATATTACATAGCAGCAGAATGAAATTTCTAAAATGTAAATCAGATCATGTCACTCTTCCTGCTTAAAACCTTCTCTGATTCTCTGTGAACCTCAGAAAAAGTCCCCAAATTTAGCCATGGCCTACAGGTCCCTAAGTGCTGTGTCCACACTCCCCCTCACTCCCGCTGTGAGCTTTCCGACATCATCTCCTATCACTCTCCCCCAAGTCGCTCACTCCTCTGTAGCCATCCAGGCCTCCTTTCTGACCCTTGAATGTGCCCCGGGGCCTTTGCACTTGCTATTTCCCCTTCCCTGAACTTCCCTTCTTTCCCTGTTTTTTTTTGTAACACTGTCTCCTTAGGATGATCTTGGCCCAAGCCCAAATCAGCCTTCCGTGGCCATGCTTTCTACCGAGCTCACTCCCCCACCCCCAGGTCTTCTCTGTCTCACTCTTGTTTATTTCCTTGTTCTGTAATTACTCTATTTATGCGTTAGCTTATTGACCATGAGTCTCTCGGGGCAGTGTCTGGCTAACATTCCCTGTTGTATTCCCAGGGTTGGCCTATCATGAACGGTAAAGATGTATCAATGAAGGCAATAGCTCCTGACAATTTCTCACAGTCGGTGTCTTCACCGAGAGTCAACACAATGGGAGCAGAAGCTCTGGGGTCACAGGTTTGAATCCCAGCTCTTCTCCATACTGTGATTGCTGTCACAAGTTCTTCAGCCTGGCTGTGCCTCAAACAGGAAAAAGAAAGGCACTGACCTCCTAGGGATGTTGTGAGGATTGACGGAGTTAATAGGTGCTTAGAACAGTGTCTGACATCTAACAGGTACTCAACAAATATTAGCCACTATTTTGATCTTTACATTTTTTTCTCAAGGAGTAAGGAGGAATGACAGCAAATATAAGGAATTCAGAAACTCAAGGAAGCTCGGGCTCTAGGATTACATGTGTGTTTGAATAAACCCCTGTGCAGTGGTAGTATTATTCAACCCATTTTCCAGGGGAAGAGACTGAGGCTCAGTGAGAGAGGTCAGTGTGCCCAGGGTGGCAGAGTCAGGGAGAGCCCAGGTCTGTTGGTCTGAACCCATCATCGCTGCTCTGGAATGGTCCCGCCAGGCTCCCTCATGGAACAGACACACACACATACATGCTCATGGTTCTGATGTACCAAGGGCATGGCTGGGCTTTCTCAGTCACTGCTATGTCCCCTGCACGGCCTAGTACAGGGCCTGGTAACTCCCACTCAACCATCAGAGAGCACAGAGTAGGTAAATGTTTGTTGAACGAATGTATGAATGCCAAGCTAAGGACTTTGGACTGTGTGCTAAGAAGGGCACTGGGGAGCCAAGGAAGGTTTGTAAGCAGGAGAGGGCCATGGTCATATCTGAGCTTTAGAAAACACTCTAGGCTTCCTCTCCATTCTGGGCCGCTGCATATACTGCTCCCTCTGCTTGAAACATTCCTACTCACTAACTCCTACTGCTCCTTCAAATCTCAGCTCAGTCGCCCCCTCCTCCAGGAAGCTCTCCCAGACTGCCTCTGAGCTCCTGCAGCCCAGCTCTGCCCACTCTGGGTCATCTTTGTGTGAGAATGGGTCTGTCTCCCCCACAGGCTGGAAGCCCCATGAGGGCAGGGTCAAGAGTGTCTTGATCACAGCTGTGTCCCCAGCACTGCCTCATACCAGGCAGGGTGCTCAGGGAATTTTTTTGCGGGTGAATGAATGAGATAAAAACTAGAGCAGAATTGGGGAGGGTTGGGGTGGGGGTATGCCCCAGCCAAGGGCTCTGTCTCCTGTACAATGCTGACCCTTTTACTCTGAGAAATTGTTACTCAGTTTTTCTCCAGCCTCATCTTGAACCACTTTCTCGCTCACTACAACCACTCAGAACTTCTAGACAGAGCGAAAATTAAGTAGACCAGGGTGGAAATGGGGAAACTAGAGGAGAAGAGGTGTATGGGGACTCTAGTGGTAATTGCAGCACAGCTTTTCAGCATTCTGGTATTTTAGGACACCTGTATATTTTAAAGTACCAAAACCCCAATATTTTTGTTAGAGTCATACTATTATTTCTGTATTAAAAAGGCTTACTTCTAAGAATAGAGTGTGGACAGGGGAAAAATAGTAACTTTAGAGTGGAGTGACCTGGCAGACACCACCTTAACCAAGTGATCAATCTTAACATGTCCTGTGATGGCATGTTGATATCGTGTACCCCTGATATGACAGATGAGAATGGTACCTTGCCTCTGTGATATTTTCCCCCTAGATCCATAACTACAATCTAATTATGAGACAACATCAGACAAACCCAAATTGGGGGGGCATCCTACAAAACATCTGACCAGTACTCTTAAAAAGTATCAAGGTCATGAAAAACAAGGAAAGACCAAGAAACGGTCACCGGTTGAAGAGTCAAAAGAGAGATGAAGATGAAATACTATGTGGTATCCTGGATTGGACTGTGCAACAGAAAAAGGGCATTAGTGGCAAAACTGGTGAAATCTGAATAAAGTTTATAGTTTCGTTAGTATTATGCCAATGTTAGTTTCTGAGTTTTGATAAACATAGCATGGTTATTTAACAAAATTTGGGGAAGCTGAGTGAGTATACATGGGAACTCTGCACTAACTTTTCAACTTTTCTGTAAATCTAAAATGATTTCACAATAAAAAATTTTTAAAAAAGAAAATCTCAATCATTTATACATTGAGATGTATCCAGTGAGCTATCTCATATAAAATTTCCAATCTGACAGTCCTTGTCTTTTACCTAAAGTATTTATCCACTTACATTTAATGTAATTACTAATGTGTATATTTGAGGTTAAATCTACCATTTTATTTTGTACTTTTTATTTGTCTCATCTGGCCCATGTTTCTTGCCTTCTCAAATCTGCATGTCTTTATTTCAACACGGTAAGCATAACTTTTTTTTTCACTGAGGAAGATTAGCCCTCAGCTAACATCTGTTGCCAATCCTCCTCTTTTTGCTGAGGAAGATTGGCCCTAGGGCTAACATCTATGCCCATCTTCCTCTACTTTATATGTGGGACAGCATGGCTTGGTAAGCGGTGTGTAGGTCCACGCCGAGGATCCGAACCCGAGAAACCTGGGGTCGCCAAAGTGGAGTGCACGAACTTAACCACTGTGTCACCGGGCCGGCCCCAAGCATAACTGTTTTAAGATCAGTGTCTGATCATTCCGTCACCTGAAGTCTGAGCACGCCTGGTCTGTTCTCTTGGCTCTTGTTGGTGTCGTCTTGATTATCTCTGATTGATGATCGCTGACCTTTACATTTGGCTGTGAGATTCCCCCTTGCCCTGACGTGGATGTGCCACCACCAGAGGCTGTGCGTGCTTTGGCCAGGCTCCCTGGTGACACTTCCAATCAGAGCCATCTCAGACCCAGTTCTGCCTGATGTGCCTCGACTCACTCAGTTATCTGTCCCAGGGTGTCAATCTGTTCCTGGGTCCTTCTGAGGCCACAGCTTCTCAAGGACTTTAAACATTTTCCTTCTGTTCTGCTCAGTGTCAAGGCTGCTGCTCCAGAGTTAGGGTGGGGGTAGGTTTAGATCTGGCTCACCCCCACTCAGAGGGGAAACACTATGGGGTCCCAGCTTAGTGTGGGGAAGGTCTTCTTTTCCACTTCTGGGCCTTGGCCTCGGAGCCCACAATATGAAACCCAGTCATACTCGCAGCAAACACTGTCAGGGTACAAGCACGTTCTGTAGAGCCTTCTTACCTCTGTTTATACTGTAAACTCTGCAGGTTTTTATCTCCTCTGTGTTTTCATTTCAACAGTGTTTTTCTGAAAAGTAAACTTTATTTTGAGATAACTGCAGAGTCACATCCAGTCATAAGAAATAATAGATCCTGTGTACTCTTGACTCAGTTTCCCTAAATGATATCTTACAAAACTACAATATAATACCACAACCAGGATGTAGACGTTGACACAATCCGCTGATCTTGTTCAGATCTTGCATTTACTTGAACTCATTTGTGTGTGTGTGCGTTTAGTTCTGTGCAATTTTGTAACATGTAAGTTTGTATATCCACCACCACAGTCAAGGTACAGGACATTTCCTTCACCCCAAGGATCACTCCGGTTGCCTTTTATAAATACACTCACTTCCCTCCTGGATCCTACCCCCTCCTTAATCTCTAGCAACATATTCTATTCTCCATTTCTATGATTTTTGTCATTTCAAGAATGTTACAGAAATAGAATAATAGAGCACGTAACCTGTGGGGATTGGCTTTTTTCACACAGCATAATTCTCAGAAATTCATCCAAGTTGTTGTATGTGCCAACACTTCATTCCTTTTTATTGCTGAGTTGTGTTACATGGCATGGGTGTACCACAGTCTGTTGAATCATTCACCTATTGAAAGACATCTGGCTTGTTGTCAGTTTTTGGCTATTTGAATAAAGCTGCTGTGAACACTCATGTACCAGTTTAATGTGTGAACATATATTTTTGTTTCTCTGGGAAAATGTCCAGAGTGCAATTTCTGGGTCATATAGTAATTGCCTGTTTAGTGTTACAAGAAACTGTCAAAGTGTTTTCTCGTCAATGCTTTTGAGATTTTAAAAAAAATTATCCAGCATTTCCACTGTGTTCAGAGGGAGGGTTGATGTGAACAATTCAGCTTGCCATTATGCAAAGCAGAAAAAGCTACATTAAACTTTCCAATTGCCCAAGCATATTCGCTTTAAGAAAATGGCCACGTCAAACTAAGCAGCTTCTGCACAGCAAAGGAAACCATCAACAAAGTGAAAAGGCAACCTACTGAATGGGAGAAAATATTTGCAAATCATACATCTGATAAGGGGTTAATATCCAAAATATATAAAGAACTCATACAACAATAGCAAAAAAACAAACAATCTGATTAAAAAATAGGCAGAGGATCTGAATAAACATTTTTCCAAAGAAAACATACAGATGGCCAACAGGTACAAGAAAAGATGCTCAGCGTCACTCATCATTAGGGAGATGCAAATCAAAACCACAATGAGATATCACCTCACACCTGTTAGAATGGCTATTATCAAAAAGACAAGAAATAACAAGTGTTGGAGAGGATGTGGAGAAAAGGGAACCCTTGTCCACTGTTGATGGGAATGTGAATTGGTGCAGCCACTACAGAGAACAGTATGGAGGTTCCTCAAAAAATTAAAAATAGAACTACCATATGATCCAGCAATTCCACTTCTGGGTATTCATCGGATGAAAATACCACTAATTCAAAAAGATATCTGCACTCCCATGTTCATCGCAGCATTATTTACCATAGCCAAGATATGGAAGCAACCTAAGTGCCCATCGATGGATGAATGGATAAAGAAAATGTGGTAGGTGTATGCAATGAAATATTATTTAGCCATAAAGAAGAAGGAAATCTTGCCATTTGCAACAACATGGATGAATCTTGTGGGCATTACGCTAAGTGAAATAAGTCAGACGGAGAGAGAGACAAATACCGTATGATTTCATTTATTTGCAGAATCAGCAAAGCAAAAAATAGATTGGTGGTTGCCTGAGGCTGGGGTGGGGTAAGGTGGGCAAAATGAATGAAGGTCAAAAGGTACAAAAAAAAAAAAAAAAAAAAAAAAAAGATGGCCAGATCCTAACTTCCCCAGGTTACAAGCTTTCCTGAGAACCTGAGGGTGTTTTCATTCCCATTTCCCAGGTTTTCTGAGGTGAGCATCTTTTCTGATGCTGCTTAGTCATTTGTATTCTCCTGTCCAGTGTGACCCTTTGCTATTTCCAGGAATCCCCAAGGGAAGCATTTTAGAAGGTGGAGTAAAGGTGGTGTGGAGAAAAACCCGAGGAGGGGTGGGGAGGGGATAAGGGGTCAGCAGGGGAGTGGTTCCCGGGAGCCGAGAGCCAGCTATCACCATTCTCCCTTTTCAATGACATTCAGAAATTTGACATCCTGAGAGCGCCCTGTCCCTCTGCTGTGGGTGGCTTCCGTTTACCTCCCCAGATCCGTTTTTGCCCTTCTCTTCCCAGCTCTCTCTGTCTGGGATGCTGACCTGTACAGACTGCATCAACAGGATGTGGCTTCCTGTTGGGTTCAGCCAATGCTTGCCCCCATCCCATCCCAAGAGATAGGAAGAATTGAGGGGAGAGAGAGGTCAAGCCATCAGTGCATTTATTCCACCACACCGCAGAGCTCACAGCTCCTGCCCGGGCCCCTTCTGTATGTCCTCCTTCTGCCCAGAGCCTTCTGTATGTCCAGGTCCTTGTCCCATTCCCTCTCCTCACAGCTCCCAGCCTGGGGTGGCAGCAGCTCCCCTCGGTGACCTGCCCTGGGTACTGCACCATCCTTTGAGGTTTCTTTACACCTTGCCCATACCTTTGTAAGTAGCCCCTTTATTAAACTCCTCAAATGACTCCATTTGAATGTGTCCTCTGTTTCCTGCCAGGATCCCAGTCTCTGGCCTCCCCTGGGTGTGTGTGAGGCGGTCCTGAGCTTCCTTGTGGAGGTGAAAGCCCCCTGAACACGTCCCCAGGCACTTCACAAATCCTAATGGCCCCGCCCACCCCTCGCCCCCCATTCCTTCATCTCAGAGGGTCCTTCACTTTCCAGAGTCCAGCTCCCCACTTCCTTGAACAAAACGTATACAAACACACAACCCTGTGGCTCAAGGACCCCCACCCTTCTTAGAGGCCCTATGGACACTCCCCCCTAAGCACCCTGGATGCATTCTGTGTCAATTATTATTTTTTTAATTTAATTTTTATTTTTATCAAAGCACTTTGAATTCTTGTAGCTGTTTCTTTGGGTACTTTACCCCCAGGATTCTAGATAGAATGTTGAAATTGCTACTTCTTATTTTCCTATTTCCACATTATCCGTTGACTTCCATTGCGGAAGGTGAAGGTTGAGTTTCTTTCACATCCCACTCACAAACACATTTCCCCTTCCCTTCCTCACCATAGAATCACCTCCCAATTTACCATTAGATCAATATTCATGTCTGTATTACTGTGACTAAGTAAAATCCTGTCCCCAGCTCAGCCTTATAGTATGCTATGATTATATTTCTTTTCTTGGATAACTTTTTGTTTTTATGAGATTGAATAATTATCATTTGTTGTTGGCCGAATTTTCCATCATGGATTCAACTCCAAACTCTTCACCATTAGAGTAAAAACTCCTCTCATACATTCAAACGTACCAGGCATCACATCAGTTTTATCAAGGAACTAGTCCTCTTTTTTTTGTGTGTGTGTGTGAGGGACATCAGCCCTGAGCTAACATCCATGCCAATCCTCCTCTTTTTGCTGAGGAAGACCAGCTCTGAGCTAACATCTATTGCCAATCCTCCTCCTTTTTTCCTTCTCCGAAGCCCCAGTAGATAGTTGTATGTCATAGTTGCATATCCTTCTAGTTGCTGTATGTGGGACGCGGCCTCAGCATGGCTGGAGAAGCGGTGTGGCGGTGTGCGCCCAGGATCCGAACCCGGGCCGCCAGTAGCGGAGGGTGCGCACTTAACCGCTAAGCCACGGGCCAGCCCAAGGAACTATTCCTTGATATTAGGAATTATTCAAAAAAATTTTTAGGTGTGGTAATTGTATTACAGTGATGTTTTAAAAAGCCCTGTATTTTAAAGATACATCCTGGGGGTATTTATGGATGAAAAGATAGGGTGGCTGGGATGTGCTTGAAATAACAGAGTGGGGGTTTACATGAAGCACCGTTGGGACCCCCCAGAGTCTGCCAACCTCCTGCTCTCAGCGGGACTGCGTTGCATTCTAATTCCTGGATCTCATTCCTTGGCACTGTTTCTCCAAGGTTGGGAGTAGAATGGGGTGATGGTGGTCCAAGGGCCGTCAGAAGGCGCTTGTTAAAAATGCAGGCTTCTGGGTCCCCCACCCGAGAATCAGATGTTTCCGAGGATGAGTCTTAAAATATCTGCATTCGTAACCAGCACACTGGGTAATTATGATGTACACCAACATTTGAGAATCCTCCTTAAGAACTTTTTATTACGGCAGATTTTAAACATATCCTGATTGTTGTGGGCTGAACTGTGTCCCCCGCCTTCCCAATTCATATGTTGAAGCACTAACCTCTAATGTAATGGTATTTGGAGATGGGGCCTTTGGGGGATGATTAGAGTTAAGATCATAAGAGTGGGGCCCTAATGCAATGGAATTGGTGTTCTTATAGGAGGAAGAGAGACCAGAGATAGCCTCCCACCCCGCCCCTGTGCCAACACAGAGGAAAGGCCATGTGAGGACACAGTGAGAGGGTGGCTGTTTGCAAGCCAGGAAGAGAGCCCTCTCTTGAACAGAATTGCTAGATTCTTGATCCTGGACTTCTAGCCTCCAGAACTGTGAAAAAATGTATTTCTGTTGTTTAAGCCACTCGGTCTATGGTATTTTGTTATGGCAGCCCAAGCAGATTAACACATACACAAAAGTAGGGAAAATAGTTTAGTGAATCCTCACATACCTCATCACTCATTGTCCACCATTATTGACACGTGGCCAATCTTTCATCTTTTTTCCTACCACTCCTTCCACATCTGCTAGATTACTTAAAATAAATCCCTGCCATAATATCATTTCAATCATAAATACTTCAGTATGCAACTCTAAAAAAATAAGATTATTTTAAAAGCATAACAATACCATATTATACTTAAAAATTAATCATAATTCCTTAATATTATCAAATATTCCAAGGTCAAATGTTTAAATTTCCTGAATTGTCTCATAATCCCTATGGCATCAATAAAAATTTTTCATGCATGCACCACCAGGTATGTTTATTTATTAAGTTATATTTAAATGTATATTTTTTCCTCTACTGATATTTTACATACATTATAAATTTACACCCCCTGAAAAATCCAGCAAATAAAAAGACTAGATGAAAATCAATAAGCAAAACCAGGTTGATACATTTTTTCTGGCCTCCCTCTGGGCCATCTCGAACACCCCACTTTGAACATTACTTGTATGGATCAAGAATCGGTATGTCTGAATGTGGATGTCCCCCATTCAGAATTTTCTTGCAAGCTGTGAATCCACTCCCCTGAAGTATTCATGGACATCCAAGATTTTTGTGGACAACATCAGGGGACCCTAGACAGCTTTGTCAAAAGTCTACGATCACCAAGGGAGATGCCCTCAGAAGAGAGAGTCTCCTGTCTGTCTCTCTATCGAACCTTCTGGGTCTTAGGCTCAATGGAGAATCTGACAAAAGCTGTGGCCACTCCCCAGGAAAACCCACCCCCCAAATACAATTTTGCACATGGATGCCCTGAAGCACAACCATAGCCCACCTTTATAGAGTCGGCATCCTTGATTCATTGCCCCTCCCTCAACATTTTATTTTGAAAATTTTCAAACCTACAGAAAAGTTGCAACATAGTACAATGAAACCCCAGACAGCACAACTGGAGGCACCAATTTTTATTATTTGCCACATTTGCTTTCTCTCTCATAGGTTTGCTTGTGTGCGTGTGTGTGTATGTGTGTGTGTATACACATATATAATTTGGGGTGAACCATTTGAGAGTTAGTTCCAGACATCATGACACTCCAGAAAAGATTTCAGCATGCTTCACACCCCAATAAGAGGTACATTCTCCTAAACAACCACAGTACAATTAAACATAAGAAATTAACATAGGAAATTAACATAGATCATGATTTGATGGATGCATTGGGCAATCACAGTGCAGAGGTGCTCTTCTGTCCTTCTGTTCGGGGAAGGTGTGTCAAGTTGGGGGCACAAGAGGTCAGTTTGCCTCGTTATTGGTGATGCTGAGTTCGAGTCCCTGGGTAGGGCGGTGTGCACCAGATCTCATCACTGTAAAGATGCCTTCTCCTTTTTGTAGTTACCAAGTAATTGGTGGGATAACACTTTGAGACTATGTGAAGATCCTGTTTAGGATACATTTTAACATTTTAACAAGTGCCTACCATTAGAGGGAAGGAGACAGAAATGCTCCTTACTCTCACAGAGCAAACATTTTAGTTGGGAGTGGGGTGGGGGAGGAAGACAACAGACAAGCAAATAGAGGAATAAAGTTTCAGAGTGTGAGCCCTGTGAAGGCAGGGACTTGCTTGTTTACTGCTGTCTGTACCTAAAGCAGCACCTGGCACTTACACCCAGTAATGACGTGTTGAAATGAACGAATGAATGGTGTTAAGTGCTACGAAGACTCTAAAACAGGGTATTTGTTAAAGAGACTCTGGGTGGGGTGAGGCGGGGTGTGTGGTTATTTTAGGTGGAATGTTAGTGAACACCCCTGTGATTATGGGTGTTTTGAGTTGGAAAGAAGGAGAAAAGCAAATGCAAAAGATCCCTGAGGAGGACAAAATTTGGTGTGTTTGATGAGCGGAGAGAGGGCTGGGGGTGGGGGGCAAGGAGAAGGAGTGAGACTGAGCCCGGGTCCCCTCCCAGTCAGGGTGGTGGGCCGCCGGAGGAGTGAGACTTTGCAGACTATGTGAGTAGCGTGGATTTTACGTGGGAAGCCACTAGGGGGAGGGGTGTAAGCAGGGAGTGACGTGAATCAAGATCTCTTGCTGTAGAGAGAGACGTCGCTTTGTCTCTGTCTATATTGTGCTTCTCTCACCTTTTAGGGGACTCATTGTAAACACGTGCAATTTCGTGTGTGATTTCAGGGGGTTCGCTGGACACTCAGATTCAGACTGTCTGGTTTGGTCCATGCCACGCCCCTCAGACAGGTAAAATGAGATGTACACCTAGTAACAACGAGTACCTACAGAGCACTTAGTCTGTGCCAGGCTCTGATCTGAGTGCTTTATAAGCAGATGACTCAAGTCTTCCCAACAATCCAGAGAGGAAGGTCCTTGATGATCCCATTACACTGATGGGAATATGAGAACTGGAGGGGGTGACTGCCTTTCCCATGATCACTCAGGCAAGCAGTGACAAAGGAAGGGTGACAGACCTGGAGTCTCTGTGTTTAGCCATTAGGCCAGGACTCCCTCCAAGTTAACTCAATCTCGGGGTCAGGGAACCCCTAAAGTCCATTCTGGGTATTCCCAGGGGTCTCAGGCGCAGTGGTCAGAAACTGGTCAGTTATTTGACTCCAGCTCAGCCAGGAAAGCTGGGGAAAGTGAGAGTTGTCATTGTTGGGTCAGGGGAGGACCCCAGGCTTGGGGTCCCATAGCTGGCTAGGTGGGTGTGGGGAGAGGAACATCCAGTCAGGGTGTGCATCGTGTGCGTTTGTTGTTTGTTGGCTTGTGTGTCTGCTCCTGGGGTCCGTGGGAGTATGTGAGTCTTAGTACATCAGAGCATAGGCTCCTGAAGGAGGTTGTATGGCTCCAACTGCCAGCTCACATCTCACTAGCTGGGAGACTTTGGGCAAGTTACATAGCGTCTCTGTGCCTCCTTTTCCTTGTCTGTCAAATGGAGATCATCAGTTTCTACTTCTTAAGGCTTTGTGAGGATTCAAGGAGACGGTGCATGTCAGGTGCCAGGCTTACGGCTCACCCTGTCGTGGGGGGCTCCTCCAGGGCGGCTTATTCGATTTAGTGTGTCATTCCGCAGTGTGTGCTGGGTGATATTCCATCCGCTTCATTGTGTGTCCACTGGGTGTTATGTTTGCCATCCTGCGTATTCCTGAGCGGTTGGAGGAGCCATCTCGTACTTTCTGGATCTTCCGCTCCTGGGACTAGTTACAAGATTACCTCTCTGCATCCTCTCTTTGACCCCCGTGCGAACCCGAACCCGGCCAGGTCCAGAACCACGGCCCCTGCCCAATCCTCCAGTGCTATGGCTGAAGAGCGTCAGCTACCTTCCCGCTCTTGAAGACCTGCCTTCCTTAGCCACGCCCCCACACCCTGTGGCCACGCCCCTCCTCAGTCCTCCAATCCCACTCATGAAGTCGTTAAGCCACGCCTCTCTGTCAATTCCAGGTCTGGGTCCGCCCAAATCCGCCCACAGAACGCCACGCCTCCTGCCCCTCCACTCTAGGCACGCCTCATCCTCACCTGGTCTAGGACCACCTCCTGCCCACCTGGGTATAGCACCCTGCCCCACCCCACCCCTCAATGCCTTAGACCTTGAGTGGTCGCTGTTGTGTGGGGTGGGGGTCCTGGAGACTTTATTTGCCCCTGGAAAGGTCTTGCCATGGGGAGTTGGCGAGGTACCTCTTGCCCTAGGGTCACATGAATCTTGGGGCCTTGGGGGAGGGGCGGTAGGCAGAAACCATGGAGGTCACATGACCCAGAGACCTCTGCCCACCTCCACCCTGTTTGTCGTAAGTGATCTGTCTTTCAAAAACATCTCCAGGGGTCGATATTCTGGTGGGGAGAAAAGAGCCGCAGGCATTGGGGTGATGTGGGGATACCCCTCACCAAAGGCCACTTGTCTGCTACCTTAATCTTCAAAGTTCTACTCAATCTCTGGGATCTATAGCAAGAGAGGAAAGAGTATGGTTTTGTTTGTTTTTTTAAAGAGGAGTGGTCAGAATTGGGTAGGCTCCCTCCCCTTACCTGTAAGATACAAAAGTCAAAAAGTAAAAAAAACAAAGAAAGAAGGAAAAGGAAGAAAAAATGACACAATCTACTGAAATCAACAAATGAACCACATATAGATATCCCTCAGAACCACCTGGGGCGGGGGTCAGGCCTCACTAAGTAAAGAGAGGGGGAGGGTGGCTCAGGTGAGGGTGAGGAGGGGTTCTCCAGGCTCCTCCTCCAGCCACACCTCCTTGGGTTCCTCTATATTTGGTTCTTTTTCTCTCTCTCTGGGTCTCTGTCCTCTACCCCTCTGGGGATCTATTGTCTCCCCCATCTCCCCATCTCTCTGGATCTCTGTCCCCTTCTCTCTCTAAGCCTCTATCCCCTAGTCTCTCTGAGTTCTCCCCTCATTCTCTCTGGTCTCTGTCCATTTCTTTCTGTCTCTGAGTTTCTCTTTCTCAATCTCTCTCTGTCATCTCTCTGGACGTTTGGCCATGCCCCTTTCTCAGCCCTCCAACCTCAGGGCTAAAGACTGTCAATCCATATTTCTCCTCCTCAATTCTAGGGCTGCTGGTCCCACTCTTCATCCCAGAGCCCCATTCTGCATCACTGGGAAGGGCCATGTGACTAGTGTCTGTGAAAGGAAGATTAGCAGAGGTGACCTGTGTCACTTCTGGGCTGACAGCAAGAAGTTAGGAAGGCTTCTCCATCTTCCCCTTCCTCTTCCTGTGGTAGCACGTGTCGACGATGGTGGAGCCAAAGTATGGACATCTCCTGCTTTAGACTCACGTTGTCCTGTTGTCTTAAGCCACCAAGATGTCTCGGTTTATTTGTTACAGCAGCTAATATTACCTCACTTAATACCACACCCAACCTACATTCCCATATAGAAAGCCGACAGGACTCTGACACTAAAATTCCTGAACCTTCAACTCACATCCATCTCCAACCTACATTAGTCCTGACTAAACCAGAACTTTAACCCAACCCACATTCTGCCCAAAGCCCGCTCAACAATTAAAGGTAACCCTACCCTGATCCTAATCTTTGTCCTAACCTGACTCTGATGTCAGCTATATCCCTAGCCCTAGCTCTATTATAAACCTAACTTGGACTTTGTCCTGAACCCTAACGCTGTCCTCAACCCTAAACCTATGGCCCGTTCTTGGCCATGATTCTAATCTTGGTCTAATTCTACCTCTAATGACCCTGGCCCTGATGCTACCCTTAACTGTCAATTTGATGATCACGACCCAGGTGTACTCCAATCCTAAACATTAATCTAAGTCCTAACCAGAGATTTGCCTTGACCTTGATACCAGCTGAACCCCAATCCAGTCTTAGATCCAAACCCAGCCCTGATCTTAGCCACATCCTAGCCTTGACTGTGATTCTACCTATAACCAGAGTCTTAACTCTATACTTTATCCTACAGACTTAACCCTAACCCTAACCATGGCCATAACCCAAACACCAGGGCTAGTTGTCATCTTTACCTGAATCTTAACCATGTCTTCAACCCCAAACCAAACTCCACCAATACTGATTGCTACTGATCCTTAACCTGATTCTTAATTTCTAATCCTAATGGGAACCAAACTCCCCGTCTAAGAGCTTTACGTGACTTGGAGTCATCCCTGACTCTTTTTCCTTCACTTCCCACATCCAGTCTACCAGCAAATGCTGTCAGTGCTACCTTCAAATTCTATCAGTGTCCAGCCATGTCTCTCCACCTCCAGAGCCACCATCTGGTCCAGCCACCATCATCTCTGCCTGGACTACTGCAGTCACTTTCTCACTGGGCTCTCTGTTTATTCCACTCTCCTAGCCCCCATCTCCTACAGACTGTTCCCTACACAACAACCAGAGAGATCCTGTTAAAACCTGAGTCAGCACACCTCCCTCTGCTCAGAGCCCTCCCATCTCATTAGGAGTAAAAGTCAAAGTTACACATTGGCTCCCAAGACGCTAAATAATATGGCCTCCTTTGTCTCCTCTCTGACCTCATCTCCTCCCACAGTCCCCTTGCTCACTCTGCTCCAGCCACTCTTGCCTCCTTGCTATTCCACACATACTCCAGGTACATCCCACCCCAGGGCCTTTGCATTTGCTGATCCCACCTGGAATGCTCTTCCTCCAGATATCCACATGGTCACTCCCACCTCTCCTTCAGGTCTTTTCTCACATGTCACATTTTCAATAAAGACCTTCCATTCACCTTGTTGAAAACTGCAATGCCCCTCTCTTCTAGCACTCTCTATTTCTGTTCTCTGCCTTGTTTTTCTTTATGACAGGTATTATCATCTAGCATACTGTATGATTTATTTATTTATCTTGTTTATTTTCTGTTTCCCCTAGTAGAATATAAGCTCCCCAGGATAGGTAAATTTGTTCTCTCTTTTGTTACCCAATGTCTGGAACACTGCCTGGCACATAGTAGATGCTTAATAAACATTTTTTGAATGACTTGTGCTTCTTGAGAAGGACACAGCTCCATTTCCCTGCAGTTCTAAGATCACTGGGTGAGGGGGAGAACAGTGAAGAGGGGAGGGGTTCGTGGTAGCCGCAGCATCCCGGGGAGCAGGTTGAGTGGTCAATTACATCTGGCCGACAGAGTTCCTGGCTCTGTCCCCAACCCCCTGAGGCCACTGCAGCTCCGGCCAGGAACTCATCAAACTCTTTTGGTTCACACTGCTCCCGTGCAGGGGCTGGATTTTCCCACCTGCAGGGAGAGCAGCTGAGAAATGCCAAAGCGTGGGTCCTCTTCCTGGCTTGTCCGTGGAACCAGGGGTCACCCATGTCTTCCCTCCCTCACAGCTCTGAGCCTCGGGTTCAGCTGAGAATGGGGTGAGCGTCAAGGGGGAGACTCCCCTCAATACTGGAGCAGGAACTGGGGAGAAGGGTGAGGGCGAGGCACGGAGACTATGAGGCTCGGCACTAGCCATACAGCCGACGACGAAGAGGACAGAGAAGGCCACAGAGATGGAAGGACTGAAATAAAACCGGACAGTGAAAGAGGCAAAAAACGAAGAGATGGAGACCAACAGAAAGACTGAAAGTGAAAAACACATGCACATAAAAATAGAGACGGATAGAGAGAGAGTGCGCGCAATAATGGTGGGGGGGAACGGGCCCCCTCAACGCCTAACCCGCTTAACGTCTCTTCCAGTCTTCTACTGCGCTTTCCCGGGACTGCAGAGGCTGGCAAGCTAAAAACTACATTTCCCAGAATGCCTTGTGGTTTGAGGGGTCCAGACGGAGGTTGAGTTTGCACCAATCAGACGCCTTCGCGGGAAGCTTGAATTTCTAACCAAGGTGAACGGGGAGAAAGGCAGCCGCGAGGCCGCCGCCCCGCCACCGTAGATCCCAGCGGGCCGGTGTGGTTGCGGATCCAGCGGGCGGCTTCCTGATCGCGCAGGCCCATTCTGGGCGGTGGATTTGGGAGCGCCCTGGAGGCTCAGCCTAGAGTCTGTTTCTTCTGACAGGCTCTGTGTCCCTTAATAAGTCGCTTTCCGCTTACACTGGCCTGAGTGGATTCTGTTCGCTGCCACTGAGCGAGAATGGGTACAGAGACGGGGAGAAAGCCATGCAGACGCGGCGGAAACAGGGAGAGTGATTCAGAGAGGCACACAGAGACCCCGCCCAGCAGAGACAAGGAGAGAGACAGCTCCGCAGGGATACAATGGGCTGAAATTACAAAAAAAAAAAAAAAAAAAAAAAAAGAGAGCAATGGAAGGAGGAAGATGTGGTGAGACAGACACCCGGAGAAATACTGAAGGTAAACTGAGGCAGAGAGGAGCACAAGCAGAGACAAGGGCAGAGGATCCGGGAACAGTGACACAGAGACCTCCCCAGAATGCTGGAGTGGAAGTGCTGGTAGAGAGGATCCTATAGAGACTGAACTTCTCCGGGAGGCATAGCAGTTGGAGGCAGGAGGATGGAGGGGACGTTGGAGACGTCCTTGACTTGCCAGAAGCACCAAGGCCTGGCCCGCTGATGAGCATTCTTCAGGCAGAATGTCTCTTTTTCCCAAGGTCTGTTTCCAGCCCCAAGCTTCAATAGTCCTGACTAAGGAAGGAGTAGTGTCCCTCAGTGCACTCCCCATCTCTCTGTCACTTGCCCCTCAGGCCTTGCCCCAAAAGACCAGCTCACTTGATGACTTGGGAAGGGGTGAGAAGGGGGACTCAACCACTTTTGATGTCTGAGGGAGATTCCTGAGGGTAGAGAAAGACTGAGGAATTAAGAGAAGAGGAGGGTCTGCAAGAAGGGGAAACTGAGTGAAAAAGAGAGGAGGTCGTAGGCACAGAGAGCTGGGGAGAGTGAGGCAGAGAGCGGGGAGACCCAGGGGCGGAGAGAGGGGAGATCCAGGGACAGAGAGAGGGGAGAGCCAGGGGCAGAGAGAGGGGGAGACTCAGGGGCAGAGAGGGGAGACCTAGAGGCAGAGAGAGCAGATAAGGTTTTCAGATAGTGGGCTCAGAGGACCTGGCTCCTCTGACTAGTTTTCCTGGCTTCATTGTTGCCCCTCAGATCTCTCTTTGTTCTCCTCCAATTCAAGTTGCCAGATAAAATACAGGATGCCCAGTTACATTTGAATTTTAGATAAGCAACACTAATATTTTAGTATAAGTACAGCCCCAATATTGCATGGGACATACTTAAGAAAATTATTCTTTTATTTTAATCTGAAATTCAAATCTTACTGGACATACTGTGTTTTTATTGGCTAAATCTGGCAACCTTATCTCCATCTCTGTCCTGTTTCTGCCTCTTTTCCGTTTCCTGTTTGTGCCTGTCTTTCCCTCTCTGCCAGTCCACCTCTGCCTCCTCTGTCCTCTCTTAATGACCTTGCTCTGATGTGCAGTGGCCTCTCAGAGCCACCCCTGAGACTCCCACACCCTCCCCCCATCCTCCCAGCCCAGCCCCGTCTCTAGGGCCATCTCTCTCCTCCAGGCAACTGCTCCGTCTTCTTTCTTCATCTCTCTTCTCATCAAGGCCCCCAGCCCTGCAATTCTCCCCACCCTCCCCGCAAGGGAGAAGGTCTGGAGGCACTGAGGGAGTTAGGAAGGCCCCATTACTCACCTGCATCCTGAACACGTCTCCTTTGCTTTCCATCTCCTGGGCCAGAGAGGTCATGAGAATTTCCCCAAGTCACACAGCAGAATAGAGACTAAATTGCACCCTCTGCCCTGAATCCCTTCCAAGTCCCCAAGTGGAAAATTCCTCTGCTTTTCCTGAAAATGGCCTGGCTTGGCGATATTTCTGAATACCAGGTAATACTCGAGGGTCACAGGCCAGGACCTTGCCTGTGGTGCAAGGGATGGTAGACTTTTGAGTGTCTCCTGTGTGCTAAGAGTGGGGGATATGGCTTATGGACTGTAAACATGAGAACAGTGACTTGTCCTGGTTGTCGCCATGTCTCTAGGCCTGAGAACATAGTAGGGCTCAATAAATGTCTGTAGAATGAATGAATGAGTGAGTGAATGAATGAAAAAACACACCCCAAGCAGTTGAGGACTCCTCTCCATGTCTGCCCTTTTCTTCATCCCCATTGCTCTCTTTCTTACTTTGTCCTAGCCTCAGTCTCTGTTTCTCCCATCCCTTCTCTTGGGTTCCGTCCTTTGCTAGAATCATGTTATTGTTATTTGCCAACTGGAGGGGTCCCTCCAGTGACCGCCACGTGCTAAGCATCTCTTCTGTGTCAAGTACTGATGGGGTGATTCACTTGTGGAATCCTTTTAGAATATTCCAGAAGGTAAGTACAGCTTTGCAGGGTGTTTTCCAGATGTGGAGTCTGAGACCCAGAGAGTGGAAAGTGAGGTGTCCTGGTCACAGCAGAACCAGAGCGTCTGGCTTCACCCTTAACCTGTCTCTTCTGTCTCTCCACCTCAAACTTCTTCCTTCCTGCTTGGCACATCATCGCCTGCCCAGCCACATCTCTGACACCTCCAAAATGTAAGGATATTAGTATTAAACATTTACCACAGGGGTTGCAAACTCAAATGCGTCCAGGGGCCAGACATGTAACACAAATGAGCAGTGCAGGTCTGGGAGGGGCTGAGGCTGCCTGCCCTGGATGATGAGCAGTGGCTGCTCCACTCCAGCCAATTATGGCCGGGTGGCAGTCACCACCCCGAGACGCCACATCTGATTTCTTTTTTTTGCTGAGGAAGATTCGCCCTAAGCTAACATCTGTGCCAATCTTCCTCTATTTTGTATGTGGGTCGCTGCCACAGCATGGCTGACGAATGCTGTAGGTCTGCACCCAGGATCCAAACCCGAGAACCGAGAACCCAGGCCACTGAAGTGGAGCACACAAACTTAACCACTACACCATGGGGCCGACTCCTGATTTCTTAAGAGGGGCTTGAAACCCACATTTTCAGAAGTCTCCCAAGATTTAAATGCTAGCACCAAATTTACACAGAACACTGTTCAGGCCAAATGACATTACATGTGCACCAGACATACAAGCTGGCTGATGGTTTGCAACCTCTAAATTGTTTTCAGTCCCATGTGCCAGGTTCTGTGCTAAGGAAGAATTTTCAGATTCCAGTAGAACGTATGCTCTGTGAAGGCAGAGGTATTTGGGTCTGTTTTGTTAACAGCTTTATCTGCAGCACCTAGAACAGTGCCTTATGCAAAGTAGGTGCTCAGTAATTTTTAAAAAGTGAATGGTGTATTGAATCCTAGCATAAACCATAGAAAGAACATTAAAAAAATCTCCACTTTACAGATGGGGAGATGGAGGCTCAGAGGGGCAAAGTCCCAGGGTTACACAGCAGCACTGGCATCTGAGTCCGGATCTCACCTGACTCCAAAACCTGAACCCTAGGCTGTCCTGACTGTACCTGGGGGTGTGCATTTGCAATACTGTGTGTGGGGATGTGCGTCCAGAAGCATGTTTGCGGGATTGTGGTGCTGAGGGTGTGTGGCGGCAGTGGTGGTGGTGTTGATCCTCCTGATGGACACTGTGGATGTCCAAGCTAAACCTGGAGCATCTGCTATCCTCAGACACATTTGCTCTGGGTGCTCACCCAGTCCAGACAGAACAATCCCCCCCCCTCCTTACCCCTCCTGGGCCCACCCTCAGGGGTCCCCCCACCCTCCTCCCCTAGATGCCCAGAGCCTTGGGGGACAGGGGGAAAGAATTCAGGATGAGGGTGGAGGTGTGGGGAGGAGGCAGAGGGAACGGGATGGGTTAAGAAGGAGTGTGTGATGTCAAGCAAAAAAGACAACATTAGACACAGATGCTGAGATGGCGTTTATCGCGGCAAAAAAAGGTGAAGTCGCCGAGGGAGAAGGGGTGGGGGGAGGGGTGTGTGGTGGGGGCCGGGGTGGGGGCCATGGAAGCTAATACATGGTGCACTAGGTCACACGACGGACACTGGGGGTGGGTGGGTGAGTGGGTGGGGTGGGCGTGGCCCAGGCATGGCAATGGGGGGAGGGGGAGAGGAGAGGGCAGTGGGCCCCAGCCAGGCGCTTCTGGAGGTGGTGGGGAGGAGGGGGCGGCGTCTCTGGTCACAGAGGATGGAAGGAATCAGTTAGAGGGGTCGGATGGAGACACTGGAGGCACGGCCACATGGCGGCTGGTCTGGGCCCAAGAAATGGAATGTGGGAGTGGGGCAGCAGGCTAGGGGCCAGCCCTGGGCTTGGGTCTTTAATCTAAGAATTGGGGATACCCAAGGGACCTTAGAGGTCCTCCAGTCCCCCCATTTTCCAAGACAGAGAACAAGCCTGGGAGAGGCTAGCTTAAGGTCCCAACAAGAATTTGGCAATCAGTTCTCCAAAGACAGCCCTACCCCCACCCCCATTCTTCTCCTACCCTGTCTGTCCCAACAGAGAAAGGGGGAAGAGAGAGTCTAACTCCTCTGACTCCACCATTATCTCACTGAGGCTCCTCAGGAAACTTGGAGGACAAACCCATTTCATTGATGCGGAAAACTGTGTCATCCTGTCAGACTACACATTTCCAGACCTCTCCTCGCTGCCGCCAGGGAATCTGCACCTCATCCCTCTGCGAGTAATACTGATATCTTGAAATCCTTAGCATTGGGGGCAGGTGAGGGGACACACCTTGGGCTTCTCCCAAATCAAGCCGGGATGTGGGCCTTGCCTCCAGTGGCCTGAGATGCCAACACAAAGAAAAAAAATGACTCCCCACGTCCCCTGGCTCAAGCCCAGTACAAAAGTGACTATTTACAATGAAGGGGTGGGGAGTGGGGGGCGGGGCACAGAAAGGAGTGGGGCCAGAGTGAGCCCTCCACTCGGAGGAGGCCACGCCCCTGGCCCCGCCTTTGAAAGGGACAAAGCCAAATAGCAAAGATATTTATAAAGGGTCTCTCTCCGTAGGGCAGGGAGGACCCTAGGGGTGAGGGATGGGGGTGGGGCATGGGATGGGGTGCGGGTGGGGAGGCATGGGCGGTGGGAGGAGATGGAGGAAAGGTAGCTACTGCCCCTCGCCTCCCCCCTCCCCCCCGCCGGACACACAGTTTTCCGTGGGATGAACACAGAAAGGGTTAATCAAAAAGAGTTCGATGAGCGAGTCTGACTGTCGAGTGGGGCGGGCTGGAGCAATGAGGCTGCAGGTCCCGGTGGCCGGTGGTGATGGAGTCACTTAGAAGATGAGAGGTTGGTGGTTTTGGGGGTGGGGAAGGGGGGAAGAAGGGGGTGGGGAAGGGGGAGAGGCGGTCCCCCCCAATTATCTCTGGGAGACAAGAGTGTCCTGGACTGGCTGAGAAGGGGTTAAAAACCAGCAGCCTTCACCACCACCACCCCCACAGAGACTTTCCCCATCTCCCTCCCTGCCACCCAGCAACCCCCACGCCACTGACCCACGGACGGAGGGCACTGAGACCGACCATACACACACCAGCAGCGGCGCCACCGCTGGGAGAGGAGCCCCTCCACCACGGCGTCCAGACAGCTGACTGCGGTGGAGACGGGTCGGGTCGCGACAGCAGCGCTGGGGATCGCGACTCCACGAGAGCCGTAAGCCAGTGTCCCCAGCCCGCAGCGCCCGAAGCTGGGCACCGCGATCCCGTCCTCCCTATCGTGACATCCAGTTCAGGCTTTCGCGACAGCCGGCCTCCGGGTTCCAGACGGCGGGGCAGGGGCACAGCCAGCAGCGAAGGCCTGCCTGGCTGTCGCGATGGGTGCGCAGCCCAGCAGCAGCCTGGACGCCAAATTGCCATCCTCATCGCCACTCTTAGTGTAATACTTTTTCCATCGCTCAGTCTATCAACACCTCTCATCCTGGTCTTGAAACAGCAATAATAACGCAGGGGAATCCTCTCGCTTGCCAAACAGTAGGCTACCAATCAGAAACAAAATAAGGAGGGCGGGATGGAGAAATAGGCAGGAGAAACAGAACAAGGGGGGTATTGAGGGATTTGGAGGTTAAGAAGGGCAGAAGAAATACCACTCAGAGAAAAGTGGTACCGTATTCCTCCAAGTATAGGTCCCTACCGTCTACAAGTCGACTCTTCCCGAACTCCACTTGGGATATCCCTAATTCCCACCTACAAGTCCAGCACAGGCGTTAGGGGACATAAAGATGGCACAATCTTCGTTTTCTGATCCCCTGATAATTATTGCAGTGAAGCCTCCTTGCCCATGCAGAGATGGCTGGGACAGAGCAGAAGAAGGTGGCTGGGGCAGGTTGGCTCAGATCCCCCGAGACAGGGGATGAAGGAGGTGAATTTGGCACATTGAACCCCTTCTTCTCATAAGTGCTTTGAGGTCCTTCTCTCGAATCCAGCTGGCACCGTCCCTGGGGCCAATTTCTACAGAACTGCCCGAAGGAGGCAAGCGGGGTTCTCCCCCGGCTGGTGGAATTCGGGGGGGATCCAAAAGGTTAGGGATTAGCTGAAGGGGAGTTTTTTTTTTTCTGTCTTTTTTCTTTTCTTACAAAGATTCTAAGAAAAACTCGGGGTGGGAGGGGTGAGGAAGGGGGACCCAATTTAGCTAAATGTCCACAGACTTTTTCAGTGCCTCTTAGGGGCCTCCTCAAAGGGAGGTGGTCCCATTTTCTCCCCTCTATCTGAGGTTCCCTCCCCCCAGAGCGGCTCAGTTCCAAGGAAGTTTGGCACTTTTTTTTTAATCAGTGGGGAAATGGGGGAAGGGAGAGAGTTGAGAGAGTTGAGGAGAGGGGGAAGACAGACATAGACAAAGATAGAGACGGGACAGGTAAAAATGGGAGCCACAGGGAAAGAAAGTTGAAAGCCATAGGGAGCCAGGGAAAGAAAGAGAGTGGGAAACGCTGGGGGGAGGTTTTGGAAGCTGGAGGGCAAATGGGAAGGAACAGGGAGACAATTCAATGCAGCAAACACTTATTAAGCACCTACTGGGTGCTGAAAAGCAGGGTGCAAGGAAGCCACTCAGAATCTCTGAGATCTGACTGGCTAACAAGGAAAAGGGGAAAAAAGGAGGCAATGGGTTTTTCAATGATCCCCATCCCTGACCTCACATCAGCGCCCCCTCTGGACAAACTGCAGCACAAAAGATTGAGGTCAGATTGCAGAAGGGACTTTCAAGGGATGGGGAAGACGGTAGAGTGAGTTTCCTAGGGTAAAATGGGGCAAGGGGTGTGGCTCTCCACTCACCAACGTGGTGAGTGAACTAGCTCACTGAGCTAGCAGACTAGCTTTCAGATAGCCCTGGCTGGCGGGGGAGGTGGTCCCCGAAACATGTGAACAGGGAGGGGGTTGCCACACAGATACCCCAAGGGAACACTCTTCAGGAGGCCCAGCCTCCAGAGACGTGTCTGTGTGAGCGAAGTACTGGACCCCGCTGATTGGGACCCAGACTCCACTGAATGGGTCTACAGAAAGCATCTGACAAGCCAGGGCAGCTGAGGATGCAAATGATATGCAAATGAGCACTTTTAAATCCCGCCTCCCCCCTCCCAGACCTTACTTTACCTCTCTCTGGCTCCTCCCCTCCTCCTGGGGGTGGGGGGGTGTTGTAGGGGGAATATTCCAGCTAGATACTGCAGTACCCACATGTGGGTGGAGATACTGTGAAATACTGTAAGGTCTTTTGAGAGGTGAAGGGGAGAAATGGCCCACAGGGCCACCTCCATCTCCAACCCCAAGAGCCCCCAACTGCAGAAGATATGTACAAAGTTACATCAAGAATTGTTTTGGCACTCGTATCTCCATCTGGGTTCAGTCTGGAGATTTGGGGTGGGGGCAGCAGCGATGCGAGGTGGGCGATGGGGAAATGGGGGCTGCCCCCCACCCTGGAGATGAAGAGGGCATGGAAAAAGTCACCCTAGTGCCCAAGCTACAGCCTCCCATCAGGTGGAAGGGCCGGGGTGGGAAATTCAGTGCAAGGTACCTTGAAGGCTATTGCTTTCTAGGGATTTTCACATTTTGATTTGGGGGTGGCAGGGATCTCCCAGGCTTCGGGGTGGGAATTGTCTCTGGCTTTTCTTCCCTCCTTCTTTGGGAGAGAGACGAGGAGGCCGGATTCCCCCAAAGCCATGGAGGAGAGAAGGGTCTGGAAGACCTAGGAGGGGGAGAAATGGAGGAGAGGGTGGGCATGGGGTCCCCCTCCCCCAGAGATGCTGATGATGGAACCAGGGCACTGGGGGCCCTGCTTTGGGTTGGAGGAAGTGGAGGTGGTCTCCAAGGGGGAGGGGGAGATGGATGCGGGTAGAGGTGGGTCTCTGCTATGCTAAGTCTGTAGGGTTGTCAGGCCCTGAAATCTCAGCCTGCCAACAAGGCCTTAGAGCTGACCACAGCCGCAGTGCTCAGGGAGCCACTCCCAAACCAATTCTCAGGGCTCCTGGCTTGGCAGAGTCCATCAGAACATTCCAGCTCCTCAGAGCCCATACTGAGAGCACCAAAACATTCTGATCCATCAGATACCACCAAAATCCTCCAGCTTGCTGGAAACCACAAGCCAATCTAATCCATTAGACCACACGAAGCCTCCCAGCTCAACAGGGCCTACCTTGGCTCACTGAACTCTACTCTGGGCCACACTGGCCTGACAGAGCCACCACACATTTGGCTCACCAGACTCAATGAAACAAAGCCACGCAGACACAAGCATGCACACAAAAGGCAGGGGTGGGGATGGGTGTCTTTAACGGCCGTTTTCGCTAGCTCCATCTCCCACCCCTCCCTGCCAGGTGAGTTCAAAGACTTGGTGTGTTTGGGTGGAGATGACCCTGACAATATCGGGTCTTTTCCCTTAGATCGTCCAGATCAGATCCAAGTGCCACCCCTTATTCTCCTCCTAGGAAGACCCACAGACCAAGACCCACCAAAGAGAGGTGTGGGTCAGTCACTGGCCATGGCCCAATACAGGAAGTGCAGGCTTCATCCCAATGACATCACAGGAAGTAACCCCGAGACACCACAGAAAGTACAGGCCCCCATGAGATCACTGACTTGACTTTCAAGGAAGGCTCATTGAGACATCAGAGGAAGTACCTGTCTCTCCTATCATCACAGGAAGTGACCTCTGGGGAACTATTTCCTGTGACATGATATGGAGCGCCCGAAGTACCCCGAAAGTACTTGACTCAGTGACATCACAACAGGGACCTTCACTCCTCTTACTCCAGAAAAAGCCATAGGAGATGCCACAGGAAGCTGTTCCAGCCTCTCCCAAGAGTCTTGCCCGCGGGACTGGCCCAATAGCAGAGCCGGCCTCATTCCCAGCAGCACCACACCCCCCTCCCCATACAACCTGACAACAAAAGAGTAAAAAGGCCCACCCAGGCGGGGCAACTCCAGTGGGGAGAGAGTAGCTGAGAAAATCTGTGAACTCTGGGGCCCCTGCTCCTTATGCCCCGTTTCAGCTCTGACTCCTCTGCTACCTCTACTCCCATCACTTCCCTCCGATCTGGAACTGAAAGCAGGAGAGGTGGGGTGTTGTTCTGGGGAGGCCCCTCATTCTAGGTGACCCAGAGGCTCCCTCCCCTCCTCCCATATGGAAAGAAAAACTTATAAAGGGGGAAAAAAATCCTTACCAAAAAAAAAAAAAAAAAAAAGGAGGGAAAGAAAGAGAAAATAACGCTTTGTTTTCTATTAAAATCAACAAAATGCAATATATACAGATATCACACAGACCTGGGCCCTGGGAGAGGAGGGTCAGGCCCAGTCAAGCATAGGGAGGAAGGAAGAAGGGGTCAGTTCAGGGCTGGAGAGGGAGCTTCTGGGCCCCATCCCCAGCCATCACTCAATCCTGCCTATGACTACCAGAAGGGGGGGTGCAGTCAGGCCTACCCCAGCCCCATCCCACGAGGAGCAGGACTACACGGAGCTGAGGTCAGGAGTTGGGGAGGAGGAGAAGAAGGAGGAGGAGGAGGAGGAGGGAGAGGGAGAGGGTGGGAGCATACACCACGGGCTTCATCCCACTTTCTGGGGGTTTGAGGCCCTCACTCCCTGCTCGTAGGTGACCCGCTGGCTGATGAGGTATTGAGCGGCTTGCGTGGCCGCGGGGCTGCCCGTGATGGTGACCCGCCGGTTCCGCGTGCCTGGCAGGAACTCTCCCTTCTTGGAGATCTGGATGCGGGCGCCTGTCAGCTCCTGGTACTCCACCAGCGTCTTGCCCCCCTTGCCCAGGATGGCTCCCACCAGGTTCTCAGGCACCGCAATCTCCACCAGCTCCTTGGCACTCTCAGCTGCCAACTTCTCTGCTGTCAGGAAGCCCCCAGCTGCCCCGGCCGCGGCTGCAGCGGCCACCAGCGGGCCACCCCCTCCGCCTGCCCCACCGCCCGCCCCGGCCCCGAGGTAGCCATTGGCAGCCGCGGCCAATGCAAAAGACCCCAGGGCTCCGGGTGGCGGGGGTGGAGGCGGGGCAGCCCCTCCGGCTGGCCCCGCCCCTGCCTCACCCGCATAGGATGCCAGGAGGTTGGCAGCGGCGGCGGCGGCAGGGTTGGCACCAGCGGCCACAGCGGCCAGGACCCCTGAGGCCGCAGCTGAGTTGAGGCCCAGGCCGAGGGAGTTGGTGTTGTAGCCGTAACTCGCCAGCGTGTTGAGCGCTGTGCTGATGGCCAGTAGGTCGGTGCCTGAGAAGGCAGGCAGGGCGGCAGGGAAGGCTCCCACGCCCGCCAACCCCGCAGGGCCCAGCAGGCCGGAGGCAGCAGCAGCTGAGGCAGCGGCAGCAGCAGGCAGCACATCGGCGGGGCTGGCGTACGGCGAGCCGGTGGGGTTGGAGTTGGCCACAGGGCCAGCCACGTTGGCGTAGCTGATGTTGAGGCAGCTGCTGCTCTGGGGATCTTCCTGTACCTTCTGCACGATGGCGCTCACGGCCTTGTGCACCTGCTCCGGTTCACCGCTGACAGTCACCACGCGCTCCTGCAGGTTGATGCCCTCTGGCTTCTGGGACAGCTGCACCCAAGCACCCGACTGTTCCATCACGGCTTTCACTGTGGCGCCACCCTTGCCGATGATCAGGCCTGCCGTGCTGTTGGGGACGATCAGCTTGGCCTGCGTGGGGAGCAGCAGAGAGGGTCTTTAGAGTGGTAAACATTGCAGTCTCGAGTCATTCTCTGCCCCTGCTCTCAAGTGTCCAAAATCAGGCCCAGCACCTCCCTTGATATGCACTAGTATGGTCTCACTGGTTGTTAAAAATATTGAAATACTTCCATACTGGTTGGTAAAAAAAGAGCTAGTATTCCAACTATCCCTCAGTAGCCTCTCAGCCACCCTGTCCCATGGCCCTGGGAGCCCTGGGACCTCCCTTCCATCCAGCACCTAAAGGCTTAATGGCTGACCCAGTGGGGGCCCTCCAGGACCCTGCTCCCAGCTTGCACTGGTGCCTGTGCCTTCTATATCATTGAGTGCTCTGACTCCCAGCCCCAGCAAAGGCATCATTAGTCCCACTTTACAGATGAGCCATTTGACGCATAAGAGGTGAAGGGACTTGCCCCAAGGTCACCCAGATAATGAGGGAGCTGAAATCCAGCCTTGTGGATTCCTGCCCCACTGTGCTTCCCACACTGTGGCATGGTCATCTCGCACTTAATCTCTTTGTCTAATCTCTTTGTCATTGTCATGGGATGAATTGATCCCCCTTCCCCAGCAATTCATATGCTGACATCCTAACCTCCAGTACCCCAGAATATGACTATATTTGAAGATAGGGTCTTTAAAGAGGCAACTAAGGTTAAGTGAGGTCATTAGGGTCGGCTCTAATCCAATATGACTGGTGTCCTTATAAGAAGAGATCAGGACACAGACACGCACAGAGGGAAGACCATATGAAGACCCAGGGAGAGGATGGCCATCTATAAGTCAAGGAGAGAGGCCTCAGAAGAAACCAACCCTGCCGACACCTTGATCTCGGACTTCTAGCCTCCAGGATTGTGAGAAAATGAATCGTTTCATTTTACCAGTTTGTGGTACTTTGTTACGATAGCCCTAGCAATCGCATACAGTTGTCTTATCGGTAAAATGAAGATAACAAAACCTTACGTCTGAGAGGCAGGGAGGAAACTGGTCACTTAAATATGGTGGTCCCCTCTTCTCAGTTGCAGAGCAGCCCATCCTCTGCGGTCACAAATCTGATCAACCTTCATTTCAGCGGAGATATTTCAAAACCAAACATCTCCTTTCACATCTTCAGGAGCATTTCTACACATAAATTCCTCCTTCTCAATCCTTCCCACGTCCCCTCAGACCTCTGGATTCCATCCCTGAAGCTGTCACCTCTGCCTGTCCTCTCCACCCCTGAGCTATACCCCAAGGGTGTTTGAGAAATTTGTGGGAGCAGGTTTTGGTTGTCGCAAGGACTGAGGGCAGACATGGGCATTCAGTGGGCAGGGCCACGGATGTTTGCACCCCATAGTGTGAGAGTCGCTTCCTCACAACGAAGAATGCCCCAGGTCCTGTATGACTTTTCAATGTTCCCCTGGACATTCATGTTGGTGAAAAGTCTGTTTATAAATCTCTGAGCCCAGAACTGAACCCCATGATCCATGTAAGTACCAAGTATTTTTTTGCATGGTTTTAAGATCTACTGAACTTTCTAAGAATACAACTATCAGTAAATCAAGGGAAGATTGTACATTGTTTTGTTCTGAACTTAACCAAGAGTCGTTGATCATTTTAGGAAACCATGACGTCAGCAGTAATGCCACATGCATCATTTAAGTCCCCAATACTACACTCTGGATCATCGCATTTGTCACTGCCTCACTCACTTAGACTATGTTAGGTGTGAGCAGCTGACTATTTCATTATTTCCCCTATTGTGGTCCTGGCTGAGCATTTACATATTCAAATTCATCTTATTTTATAACAAATCACCTTCTTTTCATTTCTCCTTTATTTAAAAAAGTCTTATGGGATAGAGAAAATGTACATCTGTACGATGTAATATTATTTGGCAATCGATTTAAACAAATGAAGTACCGATCCATGCTACAATGTGGAAGAACCTAGAAAACATGACACTGCGTGAAAGAAGCCAGGCACAAAAGACCACATATTGTATGATTTCATTTATATGAATGCTCAGAACAGGCAAATCTATAGAGACAGAAAGTAGATTAGTGGTGGCTTAGGGCGGCGGGGAGGGGGGGTGGTGAGCTGAGGGGATTGGGGGGTGATAGCTAAGGGGATCAAGATTTCTTTTTGAGAAAATGAAATGTTCTAAAATTGTGGTGATGGATGCCCAACTCTGAATATAATAAAACCACTGAATTGCATACTTTAAAGGGGTCAATTGTATGTATGTGAATTATATCTCAGTAAAACTGTTAAAAATCTTATGGATATAGATATGTTATATATATATACACACACAGATATATATATACAATTTCAGAGAGTAAAGTAGGCAGGGGAAAATATTTGCAGGAGAAAGGGGACGTGGGGCCTGACAGGGCTGACAGCTGCTGCTCTACACGCTCTGTTCTGTTGATCTCTCTGACTTCAATTCTTCCCTTCCTCCCCCTGTTGACTCCACTGCAGACACATTAGATTCCCTGCTGTTCCTCCAATTTTCCCAGCTCAGTCCAGACTCAGAGCCTTTGCACCTGCTGTTCCCTCACCTGGAACGCTTTTCCCCAGAAAAGGCAGCTCGCCCCTCTCTTCATTCAGGTCTTTGCACAAATGCACCTCCTCAGAGAGGCCTTCGCTGACGCCCCAATTATCAAAGCTTGTTTATGTGCCTATTTTATGTCCGCAGCACAGACACCTCCAGGTTTGTATCCAACTGCTAACCTCACATCTCTAGTGTAATGTTGAATGGACGCCTCAAACCGAAAAGTTCAAAATGGAATTCCTCATCTCCCTTCTCGAATGTATTTCTGCCATAGTCTTCTCGTTTCAGGGCACGGGAAAACGCATCCTTCCACTACTCAGGCCCATGACCTAGGAGTCCTCGCTTCCTCCACACTCATCCAATCAACATCCAATCAGTGATTCTGTTGCCTTCACCTTCAAAGATATACCCTAGACTGTTCTAGACTAAAAGAGACTAATGAGGTAAACAACCAAGTGCAATGAATGAACCTTGACTGAATCTTGGATACAAAAATACCCTATAGATATAAAAGATGTTTTGGGGCAATTTGAGTATAGGCTTTTTGTTAAATAACAGTATGGAATTTGTGTTAATTTTTCTAAGTGTGCTAATAGTAATACAACAATATAGGAGACTGTCATTGCTCTTGGGAGACAGATGCTGAAGTATTTCAGGGTGAAGAGTCATGAGGTGTACAACTTATTTTCAAATGGATCGGCAAAAAAAAAAAATCCAACCGAGGTGTGTGTGTGTTGAGATAAAGCAAATGTTATCAGTTGGTGAATCTAAGTGCAGGGTATAGGGAGTTCATTGCATTATTCTTTAAACATTTTCAAAATAAAAAGTTATGAGAAAAAAAATATATGCCCAATATTCCCTTCCCTTCTTCTCTGCTTTATTTTTCTTCATAGTACTTTTCACACTCTGGCATCCTACACGTTTTACTTATTTACTTGTTTATTTTCTGTTTCCCCATGAAAGAATGAAAGATCCACAAGGGTAGAGATTTTTGTCTGTTTTGGCGACTGCTGGGTTTTCAGTGCCCAGAGGAGGAGTGCCCGGGACACACTCACCAAAGGGAGGGTGAATGAATGATGGATGAAAGAATGAGTGATGACATGGCTAAAGGACCAAGCAGGAATGGGACTGGGTGGAGGCAGCCAGGTGGATCTAACCTGGTGGCGCGTGTGTGTGTGTGTGTGTGTGTGAGAGAGAGAGAGAGAGTGTGTATGTGTGGTAAGGTGCTGTGCATTTGGGTAGCCAAACTCAGCCTGATCTGAGTTTTCTAGATTAACTGGAAATTCTGAGTTGTCAAATGTGAAGCATCCCAGTTTTCAAATGTTGGCAACCTCTTCAAAATGTCTAAGAACCACTGAGTAGTAGCCAGGCCACCAGTTTGCAGTCTGTGCACACAGATCCCTGAAAAGCTGCCTTGGACTCTGGAGACATCTGCTCAGGTTCAAATCCTGGCTCGACCACTGATGCTGGGCAAGGGCTCTCATCTCTTTGAGACTCAGTTTTCTCATCTGTAAAATGGGGATATTCATACCTCCTCCACAGGATTATTGTGAGGCCTAATTGAGATCATGCATGAAATGACGAGCTTGAAATTCAAGTATGACCATGATTAGCCAGAACTGAGTATGGCTGCCCTTCAGGTGACTCACACAGCTGACCACTGCCAGGTTATACCTGGCTACCTCCCCTCAGTCATGTTTCTGTTTGGCCCCCGTGGGCATGTCATCATCCATTCATTCAAATAAACAACATTTGCTGATGACCTCCTGTGTGCCAAGCATAGGGTGCCATGTGAGTGTGCAATTAATATGTGCCCATAGTAAGTACTCAAGAAATGGTCATTGTCATTGTTACCTCCATGGGAAGAAATGGGTTTAAATCCCACATCTGTGGTATAGCCACTTTGGAAAACAGTCTGGTAGTTCTTCAAAAAGTTAAAAATAGATTTATCATATGACCCAGAAATTCCACCCCTAGGTATATACCCAAGAGAACTGAAAACATATGTTCATTAGCAGCATTATTCATAATAGCTAAAAACGTAGAAACAACCCAAATTTCTATCAATTGATGAACAGACAAACAAAATGTGGTATATCCATACACTGAAATATTATTTGGCCATAAAAAGGAATGATGTTTTGATATATGCTACAATATGGATGCATCTTGAAAAAATTCGGCTAAGAGAAAGAGGCCAGACACAAAAGGCCACAAAAATGTCATTCAATTTATATAAAATATTCAGAATAGGCAAATCCACAGACACCAAAAGTAGATTAGCAGTGGGAAGGGGCTGGGAGAATGGAGAGCGATTGCTAATGGGTATGGGGCTTCTTTTTGGGGTGGTGAAAATGTTTTGGAATTAGATTGTGGTGATCAATGCACAACTTTGTGAATATACTAAAACCACTGAATTAGACATTTTAAAATGGTGAACCTTACAGTATGTGAATTAGATCTCAATAGAGCTGTTATTTAAAAAAAATCGTTAGAAAAAAAGAAGTTTGATAAGTCAAGGGGATAGAACAGTAGAATGTACAAAACTAGACCTAAGAGTAAAGAGGTTTTTAGTATGTGATACAGCATTTCAGAGCAATGCAGGAAGGATGGAATCTTTTTATCCCAGCAATTGTGTTCACCAAGAAATGGTGAAAGCAAATGCCTTTATCTCTCTGTGCTTCAGTTTCCTTATCTCCAACATTGACATAACCACAGCTCCTCCATACAGTTATTGGGAAGATTCAATGACTAAAGTGACTGCCTAGTGCCTGGCACATGGGAAGCCCTCAGAAAACAGTAGCTGCCTTCATGATAGGCCCAGACTGTAGAAGCACAGCATCTTAGAGAGATCCACAGCATCAGTTCCATGGAATCCTAGAGTCCCAGGATGTTAGAACAGTAGAATCTCAGAATAATACATGCCTAGAATTTTGGAATCACAGAGCCATAGAATTGTAGGAGTTTTAGAACCAGAAAGACCTCAGAGACCCTCTATCCCAATGGTTTGCAAGTCTGGAGATTTTAAAATAATAGCGATAATGATAATAATAATAACAATAACAGCAGCAGCAGGTAACAGTGCTTACCATGTGGCAGGCACTTTTCTAAACACTTTCATATAGTAACTTAATCTTAGCAACAACCCTACAAGGTAGGCACTATTATTATCACATTTTATAGACTGGGAAACCAAGGCACAGAGAGGTTAAGTAACTTACTCAAGGTCACACAGATAGTTAACAGTAAAGCCAGGATCTGATCCCAGGCCAGAGTCCGTGTTCAGATTCCCAGGCCTTATTCCAAAAATTCTGATTCAGTGGCTCCAATTTGGGACCTTGGAATCTGCATTTTAAGCCACCTAGATGATTCAGATACCAGCCAGGGGTGAGAATCACCAGTCTAGCCTAGAGGTGGCAAACTGGTGGTCCTCAGGCCAGGGCCAGCCCACAGCCACATAGTGTTTTAAAAACAGAGCCAACTTTTAAAAATCAGTTGATTGCAAATATTTCTGGTTCCTTTTGAATTTGGAAGATGTGGCAACACTATGTCCACCTTCCCAAAGGGCAAGAATCAAGTGCAGCTGAGTAGCAGCTGCCTCCTTAGGGATGGCATTATATCTCTACGGTGAGGCCACAGTCTCCCATCCTTTATGTTCTCTTTCTGAATCCTGGAGGCATTTCAATTTATAATCCCTACTTTGACCCAGCTTCCACACTGTAAAGAAAGAAAAACTGAGGCTTACAGAGGGAAGAAGACGCAGAGTAACACAGGAAGTCCAAGGCAAAAAGGGAACAGACCTGCCTCCTGATTCAAAAATCCCATAATAACAGTAACGGCAGCTAACATTTTTTGAGAACTGTCCATGCGTTAGGCATTCATGCTAAGTGCTTTTCAAACATCAATGAACACTGAGCACCACCCTTAAGTAGGTACCATAATGAATCTCATTTTACAGATGAGGAAAACAAGGCACAGAGAAATCAAGTCACTTGCTCAAGGTCACACAGGTAAGAAGCATCAGTGTTGATTCAACTCAACATCTGACTCCGGAGCCTGAGCCTTCAGCCATTATCTCGCTCACTCTTTGCGGCCCCTGGATAATAAGGCAGAGGAAAAATCCTGGTTCTATAACCTTTCCACTCCACTATCTCAGAGTTCCTGTGGATTAGGGGGTGGGGTGGGAGGCTCTTTCAGGCGCAGATGGTGCTAACCCCATTTTCCCTGCAACACGTGCAAACTCTTGATGAACCCTGAGCCCCTTGTGGCCGCGACCAAGGCGGAAGGAAGAGGCAATACCCTCGCCTCCCTGTGGGTAAGCTGTGGCCTGCTAGTGGGAAGGCATTCGGGAGAGGCCTGGCGGGGCGCGAGGAGCAGGGCCGCTTCAGCACCAAGGACAGCAGCCGCGCTCCAAGCCCCAAGCCCGCAGCCTCTTTTTGGGAGCGATGCGCAGGGCAGCATGCTTCCAGGGCTTTCCGCCCACCGTTCCCCGCAGAGCTTGGGGAAACTTAGGTCCGTGGTCTCCTCCACCTCAGGGCAACAAGAATTCCCAAGAATTCCAGATTTCTTTTACCGAGGCCCTCTCTCTTGTCTTTGCTTCCAGGAAGTCGTAAGGACCCCTCACCAGTGGCGGATGCTTCTCGCCCCTTTGCATCGTGTGCGCATGTATTTGGGAGCGAAGAAAGGGAGAGAAATAGAGGAGCGTGCGCAGCCAGCCCCGCGTTCCCCTCCCCTTCGCTCCCTACCCAGGGACGGTGCTCCCAGGACCTTTACAGCAAGCCCACCTGCCCCGTGCGCACCGTGGTTGCTTGGCAACCGGAGAGGCTTGGCAACCGGAGAGGACCGAGCAGCGATTGGTCCGCTCCCTGCCACGCCCCTACACCACTGCTTCCCCGTAACTGAGGCAACCCAGAGGGGCTGCCCTCCTCCTTCCATCCCTCCTGGAGAGACTGTGTGGGAGAGGGACCCGCCCCTCTTCTCACTAGCAAAACACCATTTCTCCAAAATGGTGGCTACTCCCATACAGTAATTAATGGAAAGAGAGACTATGAGAGGCCATTTCTAAACTCTTCTGGATATGGATGAGCTGTCACTGAGGTCACTTCCGGTGAGAACAGGAAGTGGGAGGCAGGTTGCCCTGAGAGACAATGGGATGAGGTGGAAGGGAGAAAAGGATCTGGATAATCCCAGGAAGGAGGGATAAGTAGGAGGTTCTGGGCTAACTTCTTCCAGACCTTCACTCTTTTTCTGAATCGAGCCCACTCCTAGAGGTCTGGAGTCCCTCGGCTGACTCCCTAGTAATAATACTAACCACTACCACGTAGCTGATTGATAAACGTTTTATCCCATGGAACCCCCATAGTACTCCAGTGGTGTGGGAGGAGTGTTTTCTCCCGCCCCTCGCCAGCTTTACAGAAACCCAGTCTCTGCCCCTGCTGACCTGCTTGGCTCTGTCGGGGTTCATCGTGGTTTGGGGTTGAAGGATGTTGACTACCTCAGGCTTGGTCATCGCTTGTGGGATTTCTCGGACCTTCTCAGCAATAAAGCTGTGCACAGCATTCAAGGCCTCTGCTGTGCCCTGTACCAGGCATACTCGCTCTGTGGTTCCTGTTGTGCAAGGAAGAGAGAGGGCTCATCAGACAGGAATGGGGACATTTCTGAGAGACAGGCCCCATTTAATAGAAAGAGAAAACTGAGGTCTGAGAGTGGACCTGACTGGCCCCAGGTCACACGGCAAGCCCAGGGAAGCTGGCATGGGCTCCCAGGCCATGATGGGTGGCCGGAAGAGTGAGTGGAATCCCTGTTTTGTAATCTGCACTTCACCTCCCTCCCCTAAAACAACCCAAGGGGATGGAAGAATGATGCTTAAGTGCTTTGCGATGCCCACAGCAGCCCTGGGCAGGGGAGACAGGGCTCAGCTGCCTCTTCCCAGTCCTTGCTGGCTCCCGGTTGCTTTGGCAACCATTCACTCACCCCCCCCTTCTAGAAGCCGAGAGCTCAGGCCTGCAACGGTTGCCACAGTAACTGGAACCCCCTTATCGGTCTGGCTGGCCGGGTCCTCAGCCCACCCCCAGGGGGACGAGGGACGAGGCCCCGTTGCCATGGCAACCCCTGAAAGCCTGCAGCGACGGCCTCTGGGCTTTTGGAGAGGATGGGGAAGGGTTGGGGGATGGGGGAGACAGAAGAGAGGCCTGAGTGCCTGCCTGGACCCACCAGATGGAGGGCTGAGAGTGGGGGAGGGCAGGGGTGTGGAGAAGGGAGAGTAGAGTGGGTCAAAGGCTACTCGTGGAAGAGTGGGGACAAGGGGACAGAGAAAGGAGGGTGGCGTGGGTACCTTTGCTGGAGACACTCCAGACATTGGCTGTGGTTCCGACCTGGGCATCCTTACAGTGTGTGTGTGTGTACTAGGGGGACAGCGGGGAAAAGAGAAGCTGACTCTGGGTGGTAGTGGGATATGCGTGTGTGGGAGAGAGACTCTGGTGACACTGTGACCAGTGTGAGTATATCTGTGAGGCTGTTTGGGTGAGCGGTTTGTGTGTGTGTGTGTGTGTGTGTGTGTGTATTTGCACGAATGCATGTGTATACTTGACAGGACTGGCTAAATTATCTTTGTCTGTATATGTGTGTATAAGAGAAAGAGCAGGACAGACTGAGATATAAACAGACTGCATGATGTAGTGATTCCAGTAAAGATGTTTGTGTGCAGTCGTGTGTGTGGGAAAGAGTGTGGTTGTCGCTGTGATGTTCAAGGTTATGTACACTATTTGTGAGACTGAGCTGTGTGTACATGAGAGCTTGAGAGAAAGAAACAAAGAATCTCACGAAGCAGCAGTGAGGCTGTACGATGAAGTACACCACTTTGAGACTGCATGACATTGTGTGTGTCTGCGTTATTGTGTGCACACGTGTGTGAGTAAGGCAAAGAGACAGCCAGACACCTCTAGGTGTTCAAGAGGTGTGAGGTATGCACGTATATGTGTATGAGTGTGTATAGGAAACAGACAGATAAGACTGAATGATGTGTGTGAACATGAGAAGGAGAAAGCGATCAACAGGCAGACCCAGGTGTCCCTGTGTAAGACTGTTTGGAGGACTGATGTGTCTGTGTGTGTGTCTGAGTGTATGTTTTCCAGCCAGACAAAGGAGACTCTACTATGACTGTCTGGTGTGAGCATGTGGCTGCCTGGGTGAGCTGGGCATGTTTGGTGTGTGGAGCGTGTGTGAGTCTCTCCCTGGGTGGGACTCTGTCTGCAGGACCGGTGAGCTCCCTGGGTCTGGAAAAGGTCTGGAGTGTGTGCCAGGCTCCGCGTGCCTGTGTGTCTGGGACACTTGGGGGTGAGTGTCTGGTGTCCTGAGGGCATTCCAGTGCAGCATGCTGGTGCTACCACTCTGACCCCTCACTTGCTCTCAGCCTGGCATGCCAGTCTCGCTATGCGTCTGGTCGTCACTATCTTGGGTCACTTGTGGAGTTGACATCCCCCATCTCTTTTGGGCCGCTGTTCCTCGCTCTTACTCCCCCCCACCCCAGAACAATGGCTTGGTCTGAGCCAAGGGTGAGTCAGCGTGCAGGCTGCCTCCGTCTGGGTGTAAATAGGAAAGGGTGTGGGTCAGGGTGGGAACTGGGGGGGGGGGGCGGGGCGGGGTGGCCCCAGGGAGAGCCTGGCTGAAGTGGCCAGCCTCCCATCTCTGCGAGGATTCCTTCCAGCTCAGGGGGTCTGTGATCTCTTACTCCCTTGGAGTTCTTAACCGGGGTCCACAGGGGCTTCGGCAGGCTCAGTTAAACCCTGAAAGAATGTCCAATAATGACAGCTGGAGCTTACATAACACCACGCACCAGGTGCCATTCTAAGTACTTTATATAGATTTGTTCACATTATATCTGAGGCAGATATTAAGACATTATTATTCCTGATTTACTGCTAAGGACACAGAGGCACAGAGAAGGTTTGGGGTTTGTCCAAGTTCACTCAACCAGTAGTGAAAGATTGGGGTTTTGAACCCAGGTGTCTGGCTAGAGTTGGGGCCTTTAACCACTGCACCACCCAGTGCAAAACTGGGGTGTGTGGTGTGTGTGTGTGTTGGGGGGAGGCATAAAATGACTGCAGTTTTGCTTTTGTATTTTTGATAGAAAAAAAGAATATGTATGAATGTATTAAGTAGTCACTTAAGATTTTGCACTTTGGTACAAATATGTTATAAATCAATAAAATTTAAAAAAATGTGTGCGTCTATGCTTTTCTTCTGGGGGCAGGGTCCAGGGCTTCAGGCAGATGCTCAAAATCAGAAGGAGTTTAGAATCACTAGGGTGTCTGTGTGAGTACACGGAGTCTGTGTGGCCTTGGGCAGGTACCTGCCTCTTTCTGGGTCTTGGTTTCTCCATGTGTGACCCAGAAGGATTGAATCTGGGGCTTGGGGTTTCCTGTACCAAGGAGGGGACACCCTTTATATGCTCTGTTGCTTCCTTGGGGTTAAGTGCCAGGTAGGTTTTTGTTCCACATAGTGGACAAAGTACAGTGTGTGTGTGTGTGTGTGTGTGTGTGTGTGAACCTACAAGGCTCAGAGGACCTTTTCAATTTCTCCACTGTCATTTCTCACCTGTTCTCTATGCTTCAGCCACACTGAAAAACCATCCCCCCACCTCTGAATATGCTATTTCATCTTCCTGAACCACCTCTCACTGCTCTTTGTCTAGCTCACTCTTACTTATTGCTCTGGGCTCCCCCTCCAGGAAGTCCTTCCTGACCTCCCCAGGCTGCGTCGCGTACCCTGTCTGGGTTCCAACCATCCTCTGGGCTTCCCCGTCCTAGCTCTGACCATGCTCAGTCATCATTGGTGTTCGGTCTGTCTCCCCTACTGGGCTGTGAGATCCGAGAGAGCAAGGATGCAGCATCTCAGTCACTCTGTGTCCCCACCTCCATCTAGCACAGGGCTGGCATAGAGAACGTGTTCAGAGAATATGTGTTGAATGAATGAATGAAAGGGTGTCAGCCAAGAGCAGAGGGAAATACGCTGTTTGTCTCGTGCAGTAGCATCTCCACTTCTTACGTTCCTGTGGGTCCTGGGAGGTCCTAGGGACAGGACTAGGATGTAGGGTGCTGTGTCCTGCATCTCTGAGTCAGGAGCCAGGACATGCTGTACGATCTGGAAGTTCGACATCAGGAGAGCGGAAGTGGGCTAGACGCATGCCCTGGGGCTGAGGGAGATGCTGGCTCATGTTGCTTGTGGGGCCCAGGGGAGTCAATGACTTTCCCATTCTGCGGGGTTCTCAGCTGCCTCGCCTGTGGGATGTGTGACTGAGCTGGGAGGAGATGACGTGGCTCATGTCAGAAAATGTGATCCAGGGGCAAGGAACCAAGTGTCCCAGGATGAATGTCCCAAGCAGAGGTCTTGTCTGTACCTTGTAGGCTAGAAGGGCGTGGGGCAAACTGGGCCAGGGTGGAAGAGAACAGGGGGAGGTGTGCCTGGTTCCCTGGCCTTGTCTCTAAACCTCTTGCCAAAGCTGCTTAGTGAGATGGGAGGGAGGGGAGAGAGAGAGAGAGAGAGAAAGAGAGACAGAGAGAGGAAATGAATGTGTCCTGACCCCAGGCTCCAGCTCTGGTGTTTGACCTAAAAAATCCAAAGGGATTAAGGATGAGCTAGAGCCAGCGCTGGACCAAAGATGCAATTCAGGGGGCCTTCCCTGGATTCCTAGACGTCAACGCTGGGTCATTGGCCTTGGGAGGGAGATACGGAGAGGTGAGAGATATTGCGGGGGATTAGAGAGAGTGGAGGGGGCTTGAAAAATTTATGGTTGGGGGGAGAGAGAGAGAGCTGGAGGAGAGGCAGAGAAAGGGTTAGGTTTGGAGAGAGGGAAAAAAACACAAGGGAGCTGAAACTTATGAGAAAGAGGGAAACATAAAGGGAGAGATGGGCGAGCAGAGGCAGAAAGAAATGAGGGGCAACCCCAGTGGAGAAGGATCCCATTGAGGTGTGCTGCTAAATATTGGTTGACTGGATGATTAAATAGGAAGGTGCATTGCAAGAGCAAGAGAAAGAAAAATATGAGAATATGAGAGATGGAGGGAAAGGAAAAGATGGAGAGAGATGGGAAGACAGAAAGGCAGGGAAAGAGGAGAGGGAGAGGGAAAGCAAAGCAGAGACAGACAGCCGGGATGGGAGACTAAGAGAACAAGAGATGGAGGGTATGGAACCAGAGAGATAGAAGCAAATAGAAGAGCAGGAGGCGACAGAGAGGCGGAGGGGAAGGGAGACTAACAGAACAAGAGATGGGAAAGTCGGAAACAGATGAGAAAGAGACACATAAAGAATGACACAGACAGAAAACCAGTGAGACTCAGACTGGTTAAGATGGGGTGACAGAGAAATCCAGAGGGAAAGAGTGGGGGTGTGTGTAACACGGACGGCTGCCCCCCAAACCCTGAGGGATACCCTGACACCTGCCTCCCTGCCCACCCTCCCAGCTCCTCCAACTGACCCAAAGGGGCAGGTGTGTGGGAAGGAGCACATCTGCCAGCACATCATGCAAATGAGCTCATGAATATGCAGCAGGCCTATTGTCTTGCCCTGCCCCCACCCCCATCTGCTCGGGTCTGGCCCTTGGGGTTGAGGGCAGCTGTGTCCCCTTAGGGGGAGGGGAGGCCCCCCCCCCCACTATCACTGCCCCTAGGGCAGCCCTTCCTCCTCATCCAGGGCCCAGGTGGGAGGGAGGACAGACTGCTGGGCCGGGGCTCACCCGGATAGAAGTCTTTGGACTTGGAGAGCTTGATGGTGGCTCCCGTCTCCTTCTGCAGCTGCACGATGGTCTGCCCACCCTTGCCAATGATGGAGCCCGCTGCGTAGCTGGGGATCAGCACCTTCAGGAAGTATTCGCCTTCCTCTGCGGGGCACACAGCGGGAGGGGAGTCAGGGGAAGGGGTCTTCACCTTTGGTGGGCTAGGAAACCACCGGGATCACAGTAACATACAGGAGGAATCACCATGAGAATAGCAGTCAGGAAAATAATACAAATCATGATCTTCATTCATTCATTCATTCATTCATTCCACAAATAGTTACTAAGCACCTGCTCCCTGCTTGGCACCGTTCTAGCGAAGCAGCCGTGAAGGAAACAGACAAAGCTCCTTGATTTCGCGGGCAAATGAGGCAAATAAAGACAGAAGAGGTTTAGTGATTCAGCCAAAAGCTCACATAGCTACATTCTTTTAGAGGGGGAGACAGACAGTATGCTTTATGTCAGATGGTGGTGAGTACTCAGAAAACAAAAAGAGGCAGGAAGGGGGATGAGGGTGTAGGGCTGAATGCTCAGATCCCTGGCCAGGAAAGCCCTCCCCAAGAATTCTTTGTTTATCAAACGTTTCTACAGCACCTAATTTGCGCTAGACTCCGTTCCAAGTACTTTACAAATACCAGTTCTTTCCATTTTCACACTGATGCTATGAGAAAGGTACTTTAATAAACCCATTCTGCAGATGAGCACAAAGGTCAAGGAATTGCCCTAGTTCACAGAGCTAGTAGGTGGCAGAGCTGAGATTTGAATCCAACATGGCTGCAGAGTCCATGCTCTGGACAACTATGATATACTGTCTCCAGGCTGTGGAAGAGGGAGCAGAACTATGTGGCTATGTGGAAGAAGAGCAAGTGCAAAGGCCCTGGGGTGGGATTGTGCTTGGGTTGTTTGAGAGAGAGTGAGGTGGCCAGTGTGGCTGGGGCTGAGTGACAGAGGAGGAGAGTGGGAGGAGATGAGGCCTGAGAGGGGTGGTGGGAGTGGTAGGGTGTTGAGGCTTGGGGGCTGTGGTGAGGTCTTTGGCTTTCACTTCAAGTGGGGTGGGAGCCACGGGAGGGCTCTGAGCAGGAGAGGGATTGTGATCTGACTTAGGTTTCAAGAAGATCCCTCTGACACCATGAGGGGAGCAGACTGAGAAGCAAAGGTGGAAAAGCTGGGAGTCCAGTGAGGAAGTGACTGCAGTGGTCCGGGCAGGAGGTGATAGCCATCTGACTGGTGGAAACAGCGAGGGAGGAGGGGGCGGGGGGAAGGAGGGCTGGACTCTGGAGATGCTCTCAATGCTCACTATTGACCCAGCGCTGCGTCTAGTGCTTTGCAAGCTTGATCTCATCCATTCCTCACAATCTCCCAGTGAGGTGGGTAGAATGAACTCCATTTTTACATAAGAGGAAACTGAGGTGCAGAGGGGCTCAGAGAAGTGAGGGCACAGGGCCAAGGTCAGTAGCCCAGAGGCACCAAGACAGTTGTCCCATTGGGATTCAAATGCAATTCTGCTTCATGTTTGGCCCTCCCTTGCTTGACACCCTCCCCTGCTGGTGGCTAACGACAGCCTCAAAGACCTAGAGGTGGCAGGTGGTGCCAAGGGTCCTTTGCTAGGGACCAATTTTCTTGGTCACGCGTAAAACACTTTGATAATGCAGTCTCAAGGCAAGCGCCCAGCCTCTCCTACCTTCTAACCAAACCGTTGCCCCTACGTCCTCCTAGGGAAAAAATTCTGGTGCCTTCTCAGTGTAAGTCTCTTTGTGATTTGGACCCGCCCACCTTTCCAGCTTTGCATCCTCATCTTCCTCTATGGGCACCAGGCACACCTTCCTTTTGGTTCCCCAAACATTTCCTCCTCCAACCCACCTCAGGGCCTTTGCACATTCTCTGTGCCTGGAACTCCCCTCCCCCAGTGAATTCCTGTTGTCTTTCGGGTCCCCACTCAAACGTCACTTCTTCTTGGAAGCTTTCCTTGGACTCTGAGGAGGGGTGGATCCCCCGTTTCACGCCTTCAGAGCAGTGTATCACAGAAGTCTATCGTGGGTCACGTCACTAGAGTTCACCCTTGTGTCCCAGGGCCTCACGCAGTGCCTGGCACATAGAGTAGGCAGGCAGCAAACACTGGGAAAAGGAAGGGAGGAGCAGGCCATTCTGCTTCCAAAGCTCAAAGTCTTAAACCGTCCCCCAGTGGTTTTTCAACTTTTTCTTTTAAGCAAAGGAAACCTATTTTCAATGTCTCACATGAAACTCCAACATACAGAGCAGATAAAAGAGAAACTGGCTCTGGTGAAAGTGGGGGCGGGGTGGGGGGCTGGGAGCCCTGCCCATTTCCGCCTGGTCCCTTAAGATTGAAGGTTCTGGGTTCCCTGATGTGTTAATATGGGGATATGGCGGCAAGGGGCTGGATGTGGCTTTGCAGGCATGGGGAGGGGGTCTAGAATTAAGGGGTTTCCCTGAGCCCAAGGCAATCCTCTTAAAACTTGCCTAATCAGACCATTAAGCCTATTAGATCATTAGCCCACCAGGGTGCCTTCCCATCAGTCATCCTGACCCCCCTGAATTCACTTTCTTCCTTGGGCTCACAGAGGTGGCCTCTTGCCTGCCCCGCCCCTAAACCTGTCACAGGGATGAGGGGCCAGTTCTCATCTCTGGAAGGCTCAGAAGACAGACGAGGAGGGCGCTCCCACTAGGACTCCGATCTCACTCCCCATCTTCTCTCCAGTCAAGGCCTCTACCCCAGCTTCCCTCTTGAAGACAGAAGGTATTTACCTGCTCTGAAGAAAACCGGGGACGCCCCCCACCCCATTTTCTGCACTCTGTCTCTCACACTTCCCAAGTTTTGTCTGAGAATTGCCATAGGAAATGGCAGGAACAGCCCTAGACTGAGTGTGAATTTTGTCACTGACAAGCCGTGTGGCCTTGGGCAAGTTGCCTCAGCTCTTTGGGTCTCAGTTTTCTCATCTATAAAATGGGGACATGATCACGCTGCCTCATAGGGTTACTGTGATTGATTAAATGATAAACTATAAAGTCTCCGGCACACAGAGCACTGGAGAAACCATCATCATCATTATTGTTGCCTACTTCATGCAGACAAGTTCTTATCCCAGAGCCTGGTACACGGTCACCGCTCTATAAATGGGGAAATGAGTCTCTAACATTTGGGGCTTTGTTGGGAGATAGGAGAAGGAGGGGAGACCCCATTTTCTTCATCACCTCCCTCCCCAGTCTCTTCTCTGCTTCTTGGAGGAGGAATGTCCTCTCGCTGATAGAAGCGAGACCCTCTGCTTGTACCCTGTCTCAGTATCTCTCCCTTCTTCCTCATGCCACCCTCTTGAATTCTGCCCTTCGTACGTCCCTCTGGGCTATTATTTCCTTCCTTCTTCTCTCCCTTCCTCCAACAAATCCTTCCCGAGCACCCACACTGTGCCTTGTTTTAGGTGCTGGGGAGATAGCGGGGGAACAAGGCAGTCCATTTCTTTTAAGTCCACTAGCTTTTAAAATGGAAATGCAGCTATTTAAAGAGGACATTTAAAAATCATTGCGGATAATCAGAGTTTGAAGGGCTGGTTATGTTTTTCCCTCCAAAGCGCATTAATAAAAACACATAATGGTCAAAAAAAAAAGTTTGTCCGTGGACCCCCTTAAACCACCTTGTGGGTGCTCGGTGGTTCCGCTATCAGAGTAATGGGAATTCTGGAGCCCCCTCCTCAGCCGAGTCTCCTTCGGATTGTGACCCACTGAGACCCCCACCTGTAGAAGCTCAGAACTCTAGGTCCCAGGGGTCCCCGTGGTGACCAGCAGTCTGCTCTGGTCCTCTTCAGAATCTTCTGCATGCCCTTCCTGTTTGGGGGCATTTCCCACCGTGTGAGTCCCACCTCCCCCAGGAAGAAGCCAGGCCTCTATTTCCCAGACTGCCTTGCAGCAAGGGGCAGGCATGTGACCTCAGCTGAACCCGGATCCCCAGACCTCACACCCTGTTTGAACACCCAAGCCTCCACCTGTGAAAAAGTTCTTCCTTTTACTGAAGCAGAATCTAGACGCCAGAACTTTCCACCCAACCACCCTCCAACCTCCTCTGAGCTGTTCCCTTGGGGTCCAGGCAGCTCCCTCTACTCAGTGACAGGGACTGAAGAACCGAAGTTGACAAACTTCAGCTCTCCTGATTCATCTGTTTCCCTCTTGAGGCAATGTTAAGCATTTCCACTTTGGGAAGGGGCTGTTTTTCCTCTTCTCGTCACTATGAGTCTCTGGTCTCCCCCTCCCTTTTGTGCCCACCTCCTCAGGAATGCTTCTGGAGGCTTCCAAAAAGCATACTCCCCCACCCCCTCCATAAATAACGTTTACCTACCCAAGAGATTCAGAGTGATGTGGTAAGAGTGGCATTTTCTTTTTTTCTTTTGTGAGGAAGATCAGCCCCGAGCTAACATCTGTTGCCAATCCTCCTCTTTTTTGCTGAGGAAGACTGGCCCTGGGCTAACACCCGTGCCCATCTTCCTCCACTTTATATGTGGGACGCAGCCACAGCACGGCTTGATAAGTGGTGCGTAGGTCTGTGCCTGGGATCTGAACCTGCGAACCCCAGGCCGCTGAAGCAGAGTGTGAGAACTTAACCACTACGCCACCGGGCCGGCCCCAGAGTGGCATTTTTTACCGTCAGTGAGTTGGCCCTGGAATGTGGTTTTGATCTGGAGGAGGGTAATTAATGACAAAGGGAGAGCTGAAGGGGTGTGTGTTGCAGAGGTGTTGTTTCAGGCGGACGGGAGTAAAGTTGGAGTGTGGTACACATGGCACTTGCTCTTGTCTGGGGGTCGGGGGTGGAGGAGACGGCATGTTCTGTGGAGGTATGAAGAGGCTGGGGTGTGACGCTGACATTGTCATGAGGAGCGGGTGGGGATGTTGTTGGTGGAAGAAAAGAGGTGGTGAGTGTGGGGCGGGAGCGGTCTCGCTGAGGAGGGGCGGGTCGCCAGGCACGTGAAGTCTTTCTGTGAACGATGGTGTTGCCCGTTCCCGTGACAAACGTAACACAACTGGGGTGTGTTTCCGAAGCATCTGCAGGGATGAGGTGCCGAAGGCTGTGATGCTGTCTTTGAGTTGTGACACTGTCTCTGGGTGAGAGAAAGGTGGAGGGAGTATGACTTCCTTGGGGCGAATCACCATTGGATGGTCAAACAGGACTATGACATTCTCAGTGGCACTAATAATAATAATAATGTGATAGGTATTGTTAATTGAGCGTTTACCATCTGCCAGGCTTTATGCACTCTGCTGCACAGACACAATCTCATTTAACCCACACAACAGCCTGGAGAGGGAGAGGTAGACCTTGCAGTTCTCATTTTCCAGATGAGGAGACTGAGGCTCAGAGCAACGAATTAACTTGCCTGAGGGTCACACACGAAGCACGTGGCAGGGATGAGATGAGCCCCGGAAGGTTTCACTCCAGGGCTCTTAACTCTGGTGACACTGTCTTTGTGTTAAAGAGTGAGGGATGTTGGGAGCAAGTGAGGGATATTGGGATGTTGGCTGGTGTGTCAGCTACGTTTGGGGTGTGGGGTGTGTATGTGTGTGTGTTTGTGTGTGTAAGGGGAAGCTGCTGTTTCTGTATATTTGAGGGGGGACAGAGGTAGGAATAGCCAGGAATACAGGGGCCGTTCTAGTGGCACCTTAAGTTACAATCTGTACTCAAGGGGGACATTCTTTGTTACTGTCCCACAGACGGGTCATTTGTTTCTCTGATGAGTTCCTAACCGGAGTTTCCATCCAGCCTCTTCACCCAAGTCCTCCTGTCCTAGGGCCTTGTCTCCCTCCCAGTGGCATCTGCCTGCCAGTCACAGTGCCCAGAAGCCAGTTTTAACAGCCACCATCTCCTCTATCAGCCCCCAAGAATGAATAGGAGTGGCAGGCTGGCACCGTGGGCAAGAGCTTACTTTGCCCGATCTGCCACGACTTGCTGTGACACCCCGGAAAAGTCCCTCACCCCTCTGGGCCTCAGTTTCCTCACCTGAAAATGGGGTTCACTATAGTTTCTACCCACACAATGGAGCCAGTCTCCTGAATTCAAATCATGGCTCTGCCTCTCATTAGCTGACTGGCCTTGAGTAAGTTAGTTAACTTTTCTGTGCTCATTTTTTCATCTGTAAGATACGTAACATAACAGAACTGTAAGGATTAAATGATTGGTCCGTGCCAAGCATTTCCCATACACTTCCTGGCACACCGTAGCAGCAGAAATGTTAGCCATTCTTATAATTTATTACTATTACATCATAGGGTGTTGGGAGAATTAAATGAAATACTACATGTAAGCCATTAAGCAATAATATTGGTAGCTATTATTACTATTATAGCTGTGGTTATTATTATTTGCCCATTTGGCAGATGGTGACACTGAGGCTCAGAAGAGGGGTGGGGTTGACCCAGCGTCCCACAGTCATGAAAGCATTGTTGGAAAGAGCCCTCAATATTGAGATGAAAGTCCTGGACCCTCGCCCAGCCCTGCCTCTGAGTGTTTCTGTAAATGTAAATGGAGGACTGTCTCTTTGCCTCCCCTGGCCTCAGTTTCCCCATGGGTCAATAGGAGGGGAGGAGGAAGAGCCTGGAGGAGAGAGTCCCTGAGGGCTCATCCTAGTTTCCCAGCTGCTGGGGGAGGCAGGATGCACAGTGGTTAAGCACATGAGCTCTGGAACAGGGCAGCCGAGAGTTGGAGAGATCCCAGCTCTACCAATTATGAGCTGTGTGACTTTGAGAAAGTGGCTTCATTTCACTGAGCCTCAGTTTCCCTCACCTGAAAAAGCAGCTCAAATCGTCTCCCCCAAGGGTTGTACTGGGAAATGAACCCATATCTCAGAGCCTGACTCATACCAGATGCCAAGTACTCAGTTCTGACAGTGCTCGGTAGCATCACCATTGTTAGGTTGTGCTGCTCTTAGAGATCAGATTTTGAGCATCTCAGCCTCTTTAAGAGAAGGATGAGACACCCCCCTGCAGCAGGAGCGGGACTGGACTGGCAGGCTGAGCTCAGGGACTGCCTGGGTCTCGGACCCTCTCCGGGACTGGGAATGGCACTGGGGCAGGAAGGAGGGAAGGAAGTCGGCGGGGACATATTCATGTGTGCGCTGGGGGTGGGGAAGCAGGAAGAAGGACAGGAAACTCCCTCCCACCCCCTCCCCCAACTTCCCTTTCCTCCAATTTCTGCTGGACACCCTCACAGGCAGCCAGTGGGTCCCTGATCGTGTCCCACCTGGACAGTGAGGGGGCACTGGGATGCGAGGAAGAGACTTGGCTTGTGTTCATCCGAGGGGAGGAGGTGGAAGGTCCCCACTCCCCGACTAGTGCCTGGCGGAGGGGGAAAGGTGCCCTCTGCTCGAGGTCATCCCTCTCCCATCCGGAGGAAAAGGCCAGAGGAAGTGCAGATTTTGGCCAAGGTGACCGCCGGGAGGGGCTTGTCTGCTCTGGGGTCTCCCTCCTTCCGGGGAGCTAATGGGCTGGGCTCTGAGGACCTGGACAAACCCAGTCTCCATCCTGAGTCCCCACCAGAGACGTATACTAGAGTTCCCAGCTTGTCTTTTATTCTCCGGCACACAAACCTCCACAGGCCACACACGCAGTGAGGGTCCCTCTTGTCTTACACACACGCACACCTTCTGTTGTATCAAACATTCAGCCATCACACACACACATACACACACACACACACACACACACACTCTTTCTCTCTCTCTCTGTTATCCACACACAGATCCCCACACCTCTGGTGTCACCCACTCAACCATTTCACACACACACCCCTCCCCTTGTTACACATTTACACACACTTAGGTGTCACACACATACACCTTCCCTTTTCATCCCCCTTGGGTGTCATATGCACACATTCCCTGTCACACGAGCACCCATCCTTCCCTTTCCTTGTTACACAGCCTCGTGTGTTTCACCCACAGAGCCCCAGCCTCTCCCTCATCATACACCCACCTTCCCTTGTTGCACACACCCCCTCTGATGTCACTGTTGCACACCTCCATGTGTCACACCCCGCCACAGCCTCTCTGGAGTCACACCCACACTCTTCTTGTCACATACCCTCACCAGCTTCTCCTGGTCCCACCCCACCCCAGACACGCCTGTGTCACACACTGAACTGCCGTCCCCTGATCCACCCGGCCTCTCATGGCTCACACCCAGAGCTGGCCCATTCGGCATCCCACACACACCCCCTTGCATGTCACACACACCTTCTCCCTATGTGTCACACTCTGCCACAGCCCTCTCTGGGGTGACAGGCACACGCTTTCCCTTGTCACACAAACCCCTTAGAGGGTCTCAAACATGAAGCCCAGCCCCTCTCATCTCGCCCTGTCTTCTGCACACACACACCCTCTTTCCTGTCATATCCCTGATCCCTAATGTCACACATCCAGGCCTTACAAGGCCCACAGGCACACACGAACACACACACACGCCTGTCCCAGCCACACATTCTCCCACCTAGCTTTACACACCCACCCTTTCCTCCATTTCACCCAACACACCCACCCAGCTTGTCCCCATGCACGATCCCGCCCATGACCCACACATGCTTCCCTCTGGGACAACCCTTGCTCAGGACGTCCCCAGAGAGGGAGGCTGGAAGCTCCGGGTCCGCAGGCCTCCTCTACTCCTTCCGCTACCCGGCCAGGACACGCCAGCCCGGGAACACCCCTGCCCCAGGGGGTCACATCACACGCCCCTCAAGGACACAGAGACACCCGCCCAGAGGGACCCACGCCCCCCATCCTTCGCGCCCCCCCAAGGACACTTACCACCCCCTCCCCCCCAACTCCTCTCATTGCAGACAAAGCTCGCAGCCCCGGGGCCGCGGCGAGAGGGACAAGGGGTCTGGCCCCCTCCCCAACTCCCCTCTCCGTGCCCCGGTCCCGGGAGGGGCGCCCTTCCCCTCCCTAGAGCCCTTGCACCTGCCATGGTGGGGGGAGGAGAGAGAAAGGCGAGGGCCCCTGCCCGCTCCCTACACCGAGCCGCAGCCCTTTCTCACCTCCCGTGTTGCTGCGCTTGGTGCAGACCACCTCGGGGGGCGTTTCGAGGGGCCTCTTGCGGGAATCCGGGGCCTCGGGCTCCATGGGGGGGGCCTGGGGCGGCGGCTGCTGCTGCTGCGGCGGCTGCGGCGGCGGCGGCGGCGGCTGCTGTGGCGGCGGCGACGGCTGCTGGGGAGGCTGGGGTTGCGGCGGCGGCGGCGGCGGGGGCGGCGGCGGCTGCGGGGCCGCGGAGGCCGTGAAGAGGCCGTGCACCGCGCCGGCGGCCATCATCCTCATGGTGGGGGGGGCGGGGGACGGGGGAGGGGAGGGGGAGGGAAGGGGATGTGGGAGAGGGAGGGGGCGGCGGCGGAGGGATGGGGGAGGGGGAACCCCGGGGAGGCAAGGAGGGAGGGAGCTGGATCTGGGGGGCCGACAGAGCCTGGAGGGCGGATGTGAGCAGGATGGGAGGGCAAAGGGGGTCTCCGATAGGGCCCGAAGAGAACTGAGGGGTGGGGTCTCTCTCAAGATCACAGAGGCCGGGGACTGGCCGCACTACTGGGGAGACAGGACCCCCTTCTTTGCTCCCCCGGGCGGAGGGCCGAGCCCCCCAGACCCTGCTCGGGGCGGGGGGCCGGAGGAGCGGGGCCGGAGGTGGGAGGCGGAGGCGGCCGCTAGTGGGGACCCGGGGGGCGGCGGGCGCGGGCGGCAGTGGCGGCAGGGCTGGTGGTGGCTGCTGGCCCGAGCATCTTCTTCCCGGAGGCTCCCACAGCGGCCTGGCCCCGCCCACCCGCGCGAGGTCACGCCCATGTCGGTCAGGGCCACGCCCTTCGGCGCCCCCATTGGTCTGCCCTTGAATCCTGGACCACGCCTCTGTGGGTTGGCCACGCCCTTTCCCGCCGCGGCGCGAGGGACCAGGCTCCCCCAGGCTACAATAAGGTTCCTGGGCTCATCCACACCTTCCCCCCTCCTCACCTATAGTCAACGTTTCTTGAGCACTTACTATGTGGCAGATCCGGTTCTAAGAAAGCGCTTCACAAACCTTATCACGTTCAATTCCCAGAGCAACCAACTCTGTAAGGTGCCCTTATCCCCACTTTACAGACGAGGAAACAGCCTCAGAGACTTGACATCAGTTAGTCAAGATACGAAATCCAGCTTCCCAGTGTCGCCCAACTCTGACAGCTGGGAAGTTCCCCCTCAAATCTTTCATTCATCCCTTGAAGAATCAACACAGCGTTACTACAAGGGCTCAGAGGATTGAGTTCAAGGAACACCTGAGTTAAAGCATGTACACAGAGCCTAGCACCCAACTGGCGCTCAATTCAATCAACAGCACTTATGAACCACCTACTAAGTGCCAGGCACTGTCCCAAACGCTGGGATACTACTGGGAACAGAACAGTCTTGGCCCTTGTAGAATAAGTATTACTATTCATGTCCTTAAGAAAACCTGATTTTCCTATGACAAAGTGAAGGCCCAGGAACATGGAGTGTGGCTTGTCCAAGAGCACACAGGTGGACAGAGGGAAAACTGGGACTTGAACGCAGGACAAGGTTAATTTTAGATCCCGAAGTCAGTGGAAGTAGGGGGCCCTTCCTTGGAATGGATCGTTGCTAGTATTCAATGTTCTCTGATATGTGAATTTTCTTCTCCTTGGATTCCTGGTCTCCAAGGATTCTTTCCTTCCTAGGTCAGCCAGAGGCAAGATTAGGCTCAGAGGGGGCCTGGATGGGGGTAACAGTGGCAGCTGGGGGGACCCTCCCTCTGCTCCATCCCACTCCAGCCTCTCCCTTGCCATGCTCGTAGGTCCCCATGATGCGGAGGGTAGCAGATGGCCTGGGGTGGATAGGGTGGCCGCCCATCTGTCCCCTCCCCCCCACTGTCCTCAGAGCCAAGGGGAATGGGAGGGGGTTGTGGTCCACTGCAGTCTGGATCCTCCCCCTCCATCTTCCTGGAGGGAGCTGAGGAGCTGGTTGCCATGGAGACAGGAAGAGGCAGAGAGGGATGCAGGGAGATACTGGGGTCAGGCTGAAATCCACACCTTAGACCCTTTGAGTCACATACACTTACACCACACAGGTACATATCCCAGCATCTATGGAGTCAGGTGTGAAGTCCCCCCCCCCAACACACACACATACACACGCACACAGTCACACTGGCCCTCCTGCAGACACACAGGTGCACACTCAACAGTTTCGCACAGCACACTCCAATGTATGAAGAAGAATCATGGGGGACAGGCACACACACACACACTCACCCGTAATGCATAACGCACATTCAGTCATGCAGACCCAAAGCCACATCACAGGCACTCACACACAAATAGACAGACACACATCTAATATCCGAGTATGTCCCAGGTGCACATATTCAGAGCCAAAACAACTCCACACTTGGCCACACACCCTAAGAAGTTACAAGTACATGATCACAGCCACAAGACATACATAGCCTATGTTACATAAGGCATACGTGTTAGTGACATGTGATATACAGACTGACAAACAGACTCAATAGCATCTTCCACACAAATTGGGTAATCACACACATTTAGATACGCGGCCCACGTAGTCTAATGCACACAACGCACGGGACCTCACAGGCCACTCAGCGACACACGCAACACACATGTAGTCCGCTGCGCTGCTCAGCCCCCACCCCCAAGTCATGTGTGCAGCCCCAGCTCCACATCACCCCCACCCAAACCCACCCCTTTGGACACACCACAGCATGGTCGGTCACGCACTCACACTCACACACAAACACAAACCTCCTCCTAGATATTTTTAAACCCAGGCTAGTTCTGCTGCTATGGCAACCACCCCAAACCCATTGCCATAGCAACCCAACGTCAGCTTCCCAAGCACCAAATCCTGGGGGATTGCAGGGCCCCAGTCAGAAACTGGCGGAGGGGGCTGCCGCACCCTCTGCCATCATGCGAGCCACCCCAGTGCCCCCACTCCAGAGCCTTCAGGGGAAGCGCCACCCTGGGCTGGGCAGGGGCTGGATCCAGGGATACAAGACCCCCAGACCCAGCTGGGACGAGAACAGCCTTCAACCTGCTTCTTCTTCCTGCCCCGTCAGATCTTTACGGAGGGGCTCACAGGGTAAAGGTCAGCCTGCACCTGGACATGCACAAGCCTGGGTTCGAATCCCAGCTCTGCCATTTACATGCTGTGTGACTTGGGCATGTCCTTACCTTCTCTGAGTCTCATGTTCCTTAATTTGGAAAATGTTGTTGCTGTTAATACTAAAACCCCAAAGGACTATTGTGAGTTGGTGGTTAAAAGCACAGGCAGATTTGCATCCAAATTCTGACTTGCCCACTTTCTAGCTGTGTGAACTCAGGCAAGGGCCTCCCCCCTCTATGACAAAGTTGCGGGGGAAATAGTAGTCCAATGACATAGGGCTGTTGGGAAGATTCTCAACAGAGAGGTGTGGCCACTGATCTAAGAATTTTGCATGTATTCTAACTTATTTAAGTTTTAAGCATGGCTTGTGGGTGGGTACTATTATTATTATTATTATTATTATTATTATTTTTTGTGAGGAAGATCAGCCCTGAGCTAACATCCGTGCCAATTCTCCTCTTTTTGCTGAGGAAGACTGGCCCTGGGCTAACATCCATGCCCAGCTTCCTCCACTTTATATGGGACGCCGCCATAGCATGGCCTGACAAGCCGTGTGTTGGTGCGCTCCCAGGATCCAAACCCGGGCCGCCAGCAGCGGAGCGTGCGTACTCAACCATTACACCACTGGGCTGGCCTCAGCTATGAAGTTTTGAAGAATGGGATTTGAACCTGGGCAGTCAAAGACACGTCCTCAGCCATTTCTCTCTCTTGCCTCCCAAAGAGGAGAGTTTGGAGAAGGGTGATAGACTGGTGGATCCTCGGAAATGCTTTCTCGCCTGCAAAATGGGAGTTCAAACGTTACTGCCAAAAGGAGGCAGCTTGCACCTGGGGGCTCTGAGGATGGGCTGGTACCCCTGAGTGTTTCGATTCAGTTGGGAAAAGATTGGAAGGGGCAAGACAAGTGGGCAAGTTCACAGGCTTAGAGGGGAGCTTGGCTGGAACTCAAGCCCTGCTTGTCTCCTTCCCAGCTGGGTGACCTCAGGTAGGGGCTTTCTCCAGTCTGGGCCTCAGTCTCACCATCTGTCAACTGGGAATCATCACAGTGCTTGGGGTGTGGCGAGGAGTCCAAGAACCAAAGCAGGTAAAACCACTTGGCATGTGTCCCAGCGAAGAGAGAAGTCTGAGCTGGTATTAATATCACCCATCCAGTCTGCACAGGGGATTCAGGAGAGGCAGGACTGGGTAGTGAAGGGTTTTGCAAACTTTTTTGACCCACAGTAAGAAATATACTTAACATCACGATTCAATGCGTATAACACTGAGAAAAAAGCTTCATGAAATCATACTCCACCTATGCCTTAGTCTATACTGTGTCTACACTCTGTGCACAGACTCTGATCTTTATTCTATTCAAAATGTTGGTTGATTTCACAGTCCACTAACCAGTCGTGACTGACAGTATGAAAAACCCTGGCGTGGCGGTTACGAGGTGGAATCCTGGAGCCGTTGGAGGATTTTAAGCAGGGGAGTGACAGGGGCAGCGAAGGAACGATGGAGGGGAAGGGACCAGGCTGGGGGCTGGGATGGAGCCAAAACAGACTCTAGGAGGAGGGGCTGTTTGTCTGGACCCAGCAGGGGCAGAGGAAAGGGAGAGATGCAATCAGAAGCCAGCACATAAAGCAGTTAACGCAGTGTATCCCACACAACATATAGCGGTTCCCAGCATCAACCCCGAAGGCAGATCCTTACGCATCCATCTGACAAAAATATTTATTGAGCGAGTTACTATGTGTTGGGCACTGTTCTAGGCACTGGAGATACAGCAGTGAACAACTAGACACAAATTCCTGACCTGATGAGCTCACATTCTAGGGAAATAGAAATAAACAAGCAAAAGAACATATAGTATGTTAGATGATGGTAAGTGCCATGGAGAAAAAATACTTCAGGGAAGGGGGATGAGGGATCAGGGTGCAGGGGGGCAGAGGGGGCTGCAGTTTTAAATAGAGTGGACAGGGGAAGCCTCACTGAGGAGGTGACATTTGAGCAGAGAGCTGAAGGAGGTGAGGGAGTGGGCCATGTGGGTCTCTGGAGGAAGAGCGGTCCAGGCAGAGGGAAGAGCAGGTGCAAAGGTACTGAGGCAGGAACGTACCTGGCATGTTGGAGGAGGGAGGAGGAACCCCAGGGAAGATAGACAAGAGTAGGGGAGGACGGAGTGGGAGGCACGAGGCCAGGGAATAGTCAGGGAGCCGACTGTGTCTGCCTTGTGGGCCACTGTAAAGACTTAGCTTTGACTCTGAGTGAGACGGGAACAGTGGGAGAATTTTGAGCAGAAGAAGGATGTGAGTTGACTTAGGTTTTATCACACGAACCTTCTGGCTACCCCTGAAGAACACGGTGTCTGGAGGATGGGGTAGAAGTAAGGAGCCCAATGAGAAGGTGATGGTGTTCATCCAGGCGAGAGGTGCTGGTGGCTGGACCAGGGTGATAGATAGCAGTGCAGGTGGGGACACATCACTGGAGTCTTGGTTCTCCCATGTGGCTTTGGGCAAATCATTTCACCTCTCCAGAGCCTCAGTTTCCCCATTTACAAATGGGGCTGATAATAAAGCATCCACCTCTCAGGGCTCCTGTCTGGTCTCAGCGTGGTGGAGTGTGGACAGCCCTTGGCACAGCATGTGTGCTCCACAAATATCGCCAGCCATCGTCACTGATGTTATGCCCCAGGCTCCCAGACCAGAGAAATTCCGTGTCCTGTCCAGTGGGCCAGGGATGGGCTTTGGGAAGAGGATGAGAGAGGTTTGACTTTGAATAATGATTGTGTGTTTACCTGACCCTGGGGATATTTGAGCCAGAGAATCTTGGAGCAAAAATACTTGCCCTGAGAGGAACTTTAGGGGTCTTTTATTCCTAACAACCTCTTTGTAGGATGAGGAAAGGGAAGTCCAGAGAGTGGTTTTATCTTGCTCAGGAGCCCACAGTGAGTTGGGGGCTGAGCCAGGGCTAGAATCCATCCCGTGCCCTGTCTCTCAGGCGTGTGATCCCGACCGTGGCTGCCTCCTTGGTGATTATGGCAACTGACTGCATCCCCTCCCCGCCCCCCCCCCCCCCCCGGAGCTCCACATCTTCCTGTGACTTCCTACTGCCTCTGGGATAAATTCCAAACTTTTCTAGTTGCTCAGGCCAAAAACCTTGCCTTCGCCCTTGACACCCCCCTCTTTCCCTCACACCCACATCTAATCCATCAGCAAACCTTTGCTGCTGCACCAAATCTGACCCCATCTCGCCACCTCTGTCAACACCACCGAGGCCCAGGCCCCGATCAGCTCCCACCTGGACCCTTCCAGGATCCTCTTTCCTGGGCTCCCCGCTTCTTCCCTTGCCCATTTTTGCCAACCAGCAGCCAAAGTTATCCTTTTAAAAGGCAAGTCAGATCATACTCTGTGTTGTATCCAAGAGAAATAAAAATAGGATTTCTGTAAGAACATTGAGGAGCAATATAGATTTCTCACCTCAGGTTTGTGGAGGAAGAAGGAACTTTCTGGGCATCTCTCCACAGGGTGTGGCTTTACAAATATTAGGGATGGGGAAACTGAGGCACAGGGCGGCTAAGTCACTTGTAGCAGAGCTGGGATTCGAACCCTGGCAGCCTGGCTGCAGGGGCTACCCTCTTAATGACTTTACCACACTGCCTCTCTTTCTCACTTGTCCCTCTCCTCTCAATAAAGATTCTCCAAGGTTCCTGCCTACTCCCCCATAATCTCTCCCTTCCCTGGGAATCTTGATGCTTCCCTAGCTTAGAACCACAAGTGCGTAGACTTGGGCTGATTCTGTGCAATCATCTTTGGTTGAATTTAATTTTCCCTCCTTCATCTGCCCCCCTCCCAAAGTCACCGACTCTAGCGTGCTTAATTTTTGCTCCCTTTTTCTATTCTTTTATTAAGATCCATGTGTATCCTTACAGTTAGTTTTACTGTATGCGTGTTTTAAATTTGGAAAAATATGGTTGAGCAACAAACCTCATTATCTTTCGTTGCGCTTTTTGAAAGCTCTCTGCGTGGCTACGCTTATTTCTAACTCATGATGAGTGCGGCTTAGAGACCTTGAAGAGGCTGCCTGGGATCAAGTCCCAGCCCTGCTGCTCAGTAGCTGAGTGACCTGGGGCAAGTTACTTAACCTCTCTGGGCTTCAGTTTCTCCATTTGTGAAATGGAGGTTGTTAAATAATGATATCTTTCTCAGAGGATGGTTGCAAGCTGGCATCTTAAAGCACTTAGCATCAGGCATTTCCTAAGCATTGCACTGGCATTAGCTTCTCCCTCTTTTAGATTGCTCTGGAGCATTCCAATTCTCTTTTTTTTTTTTTTTTGTGAGGAGGATCAGCCCTGAGCTAACATCCATGTTAATCCTCCTCTTTTTGCTGAGGAAGACTGGCTCTGAGCTAAGATCTATTGCCAATCCTTCTCCTTTTTTTCCCCCCAAAGCCCCAGTAGATAGTTGTATGTCATAGTTGCACATCCTTCTAGTTGCTGTATGTGGGACGCGGCCTCAGCATGGCCGGAGAAGCGGTGCGTCGGTGTGCGCCCAGGATCCGAACCTGGGCCGCCAGTAGCGGAGCACGGTGCACTTAACCGCTAAGCCATGGGGCCGGCCCGGGGAGCATTCCACTTCTTGAGCCTTAATGATGGACATCAAATTCCCTCTAACTCTTTGTTACCTAAACTGCACTCAGTGATAATCCTCATACATACCTCATTTACAGGCCTGTTGGAGGGCGGGGAAATTGGGTTGTCAGGCATCCTCATACTTAATTTCTCAAAGTATTGCCAGATTACTTGCCAGAAAGGCTGCATCTATTTATAATCCTGCCATCAGTGCCGAATGACCCGTGCTTCCATATACTTCTCCAGAACTTGGTGGTCTTAGACTGTCTAATTTTGGCCAATCTAATGGATGCGAAAGTATTGCTTATTAACTTTGTTATGTAGACAGTTTAGCTTCTTTGGGCTTCTTTAGTCTTCGTCTCCACCCAGAATTACCAGAAACTAACACGTGTCTCCCTGTGTATGTGTGTGTGAGACTTTGAATATCAACACTTTAATATTTTAGTCTCTTTAGTAAACAAGGGATCATAATAGTACCTCCCTCCTATATTGTTAAGAGGATTCAATGAGATGATAATGGCCACTGTTTATTGACAGTTTATTGCACGGCAGGCACTGTGCTAGGTACTTGACACGTATTAATTCATTTATTCCTCGCAAAACCACTATGAGGCACACGCTGATGTTATCATCCCCACTTTACAGATGAGAAAACTGACATGTGGAGAAGTTGACTCTAAGAAGCAGAGCTGAGATTCAAACTCAGGCGGACAGGCTCATTAACCACCTCGCTGCCTCTCAGTGAGATGATGCAGGAAACGCATCAAGGGCTTGATGAATGCCATCTGTGATCACAGCTGTAATAATCAGGGCAATCTGGGGGCGGGGGCTTGGGGAACGTTAGCTGATTGCCTCAGCAAATCTGATAATGGGTTTAGCTATTGGGACATTTTACAAGCATGATAATAATAGCACCTCACATTAAAAAAAAATCCTGCTAGAGTGTGTGAAACATGGAAGGGACTCACCTGGTCTCTGTTTCCCCATCTGTAAAGGGATAGGGTTGGACAAGACCCCGATCTCTACCCTTTTCACAGCCCCTCCATTTTCCAAATTCAAGGCACTTGTCACTATCATAGCTTCCCTCCCTTCCAGCATTCACCGGGTGCCAGGTCCTGCTCCCAGCTTTTATGTGAATGACAGTGGCAGGCAATCCTCTCCCAACTCTCCTCTGAGCCTGAACCAGCTGAACATGGCTGGACGAGAACACACACTACAGTGAGAGTGGACTCACCAGAATTTCATGATCACTCACCCAGGGGGCTGCCCGGAAGCCCTGTTTGTGTCCATTCACTCTCCGACGCTCCTGGAAGACGATTTCACATCTTGTCCTCCCTCCTTCAACCTCTACCACCTCCTCCCCATCCTCACTCACCTTTGATCCTGCTCCCGTTTCACGGAGAGAAGAGAAGCCATCAGAAGAGAAATTCCGTAGGTTCCCAATACATCTACCCCCGCTACCTGCCCCTGAGACCCTTTTCTCTGCCTTCCCTCTTGTTAATGACGGAAACACTTCTAGCCAAGGCCACTCCTTCACGTGTGCGCTGCATCCTACCCTTTCTCGCCTACTCAGGGACATAAATCCAGCCATTACCTCCCTCTCTCTGGTATCATCAATTCTCCCCTCTCTTCTGGGTCATTCTCATTGGCGTAAAAATACGCTGTAATACAAACGTGTTTTATTAACATTGTCCAGCTGCAGACTCAAAGTTCTGCTGCCTTTTACAACAAAACCCTTCAAAAGAGTTATCTGTACTAGTGTCTCCAATTCCTTTCCTCCAATCCTTCTTGAATCACTCCAATCAGGGTTTGGCTCCATCACTTGGCCAAATCACCTCTTGAGGTTAACCGGTGACCTCCACGTGGCTCAACCCAATAGTCCATTGACCTGCCCTCATGCTACTTGAGCCTTCCCACTGTAGTCGCAGAAGTTTATTTTCTTCCCTTGGATTCCAAGACACCCTACACTCATGATTTCCTTTTTTTTTTCAGTGGCTGCTGCTTCCCAGTCTCCTCTGCTGTTTCTTCCTCATCTTTGGGGTCTTTAAACATTGGAGGGTCTTGGGGCTCAGTCCTGGGTCCTCTTCTCTTTTCTCTCTTCACTCGCTCCTTTGGTGATGGCCTCCCAAATTTATATATATCTCTAGTTGGACCTCACCTCTGAATTAAGACTCATATATTCACCCATCCTCTCAACCTTTCCACTTGGAAGTCTATTAGGTACCTCAACATGTCCAAAACCAAACTCCTGATCCCCACTTTCCCCCCAACCCCACCTGCTATTCATGTAATCTCAATAAATGGAAACTTCACCTTGGCAGCTTCTCAGATCAAAAAACCTTGCATTCATTTTTGACTCCTCTCTCTCTCCCTCCCAACATCCAATCCATCAGCAAATTCTGTCAGCTCTACCTTCAGAATATACAGATTCTTACCACATCTCACCACCTCCACTGCTATCACCCTCGTAAAAGCTACTATCATTTCTCATTCGAATTATTTTTTTAATCTTTTGCCTTAAATTTCTTTTTTATTGAGGGGAAAGCCACATAACATAAAATTAACCATTTTAAAGGGCATAAGCCAGAGGCATTTAGTACATTCACAATATGAAAGCATCATCTCTATTTAGTTCCCAAACATTTTCATCATTTCCAAAGGAGACCCCACATCCATTAAAGAGTGACTCCCCATTTCTCCCTCTCCCAGCCCCTGGCACCACTAATCTGCTTTCTGTCTCTATGGATTTGCCTATTCTGGACATTTCATGTGAATGGAATCATACAGTATGTGACCTTTTGTGTCTGACTTCTTTCACTCAGTATAACGTTTTCAAGGTTCATCCATGTTGTAGCATGTGTCAGTACTTCATTCCTTTTTATGGCTGAATAATATTCCATTGTATAGATATACCACATTTTGTTTACCCATTCATCTATTGATAGACATTTGGGGTGTTGCCACCTTTTGGCTATTATGAATGGTACTGCTATGAATATTCATGTACAAGTCTTTGTTGGAACATCAGTTTTCAATATATACTTGAGTATGTACCCAGAACTGGAATTGCTGGGTCATATAGTAATTCTATGTGTAACATTTTGAGAAGCTGCCAAAATGTTTCCCATGGGTTGCACCATTTTGTCTCATTTGAATTATTTTAACAGCCTATTCTTCTTTTTTTTTATTTGGCTGGGGGGTGGTGGCGTGGTGTGTGTGTGTGCGCGTGCGCACGCGAGTGCACGTGTGGAATTGCTCTGAGTGGCAGGGAGGACAGAGAGGAATGGGATATGGAGACAAAGCCACTTCTGTTATTAATATAACAAGGCTAGGGAGTCCTCAAACCCTCACGTGGTGGCTGCAAAGACAGAGAACCTGTGTCTACAGCACAGGGCAGGAAAGCTCTTCTATGTCCAGTGGTACTGGTGTCATGTGTGTCAACGATGGCTCATGGATCGACTATTATCTACATAAACATTACTCGACGCCTTTTGATATCTTTGTTTCCCAAATGTGTTCTAAAAATCTACATTAAAAGTAATATTCTTCTTATATAAGAAATAAATATCATAATTTATGATGAGGAGTAGATTGTGAAGTGCACATGAAAACATAGCTAATCAAAACATGCACCATTGCTGCTACCAATTTTGCTACTATTATTTTTATTAAAAAGCATGCACGGGGGCCAGCCTGGTGGCATAGTGGTTAAGTTCGTGCGCTCCGCTTTGGCAGCCCAGGGTTTGAGGGTTTGGATCCTGGGCGAGGACCTACACATTGCTCATCAAGCCATGCTGTGGTGGCGTCCCACATACAAAATAGAGGAAGATTGGCTCAGATGTTAGCTCAGGGCCAATCTTCCTCACAAGAAAAAAGGAAGAAAAAAGCGTGCATGTGTGTGTTCAAACTCTTTCTATCTTCTGTACTCATTCCTAAACAAGATCATATTCTGTCTCAGGCTTGCGACTAACATAAAAGAAATTGAATTTAAACGTCAGATTAAGTTTTTTCTTTTATTGAAGTACCATTGGTTTATAACATTATATAAGTTTCAGATGTACAACATCATAATTCGGCATCTTTATCAGCCTATCCTTTTTAAAAATTTTATTGAGGTCACATGGGTTTATGACATTATGTGAATTTCAGGTGTACATCATTATAATTTGGCTTCTGTACAGACTGCATCGTGTTCACCATCAAAAGTTTAGTTTCTATTCGTCACCATACATATGTGCCCCTTTACCCCTTTTTGCCCTCCTCCTACCCCCTTTTAACAACCTATTCTTTTTTTTTTTAAATCACCTTTTTTTTTTTAGGAAGATTGGCCTTGTGCTAAATCTGTTGCCAATTTTCCTCTTTTTTTTTTTCTCCCCAAAGCCCCAGTACATAGCTGTGTATCATAGTCATAGAGTTGTAGCTCTTCTATATGGGACACCACCTCAGCATGGCCTGATGAGCAGTGAGTAGGTCTGCGCCCAGGATCCGAACAGGCGAACCCCGGGCCGCCGAAGTGGAACGCACGATCTTAACTGCTACGCCACCGGGCCGGCCCTATTAACAGACTATTCTTAACACAGCCACGAGAATGACCACTTAAGACTTGAGTAAGATTATATCCTTGCTGCCCTCCGCCTTCAGTGGGTCCCATCTCACTCAGAACAAAACCCAATACCTCACAAGTCTCTCTGACCGCAAAGCCCAACTTCTTAATGGGACTGTTTAGTGAAGTTTGTATCTGGGCCTCATAACAACCCTTTATGTTAGTCTTTTAGCAACACTCAATTTACAGGTGGGAAAACTCATACCCAGAGGGGCAAAGGGGCCCCACACCCAGTCGGTGGCAATGTCAGGACCGGCTATCATAATTCAGGGCAGGATTTCTGCCACTGGCCCTGGCACACGGTGGACATTCCATAAATGCATGATGACTGGTGTGCAGGGTGGGTTTATAGTAAAGCTCCTGTAAGTTTCAGGGCCCCTGATTTGCATAGGACCTTCCAAGGCCCTGGCAATGCGTTCCCATGGTCTGATGTTTTTGTAAAACTTGCAAAAGGAGGATATTTAAAATGCGATTCCTTAAGACCACTGTCTATTTCCAGCTCTCCTTCCCCATGTGGCACTTCTTACCATGGGTGGTACAGCAGTATCCTCAGGCATTTATGGGATCTAGCTGAGGGGAAGGTGAATTGAAGATACATTTAGGTTGGGTTTCATGGAATATTTTGATGTGGTTCACAGACAATTTCAGATATACTTAAATTACCTCACTAGTTGTCCTGGGGTAGGAATGACTTCCAGGAATGCTCCTACTGTGCAAGGAGCTAACTCACTAGGTGTAAGGCCATGGTCTATTATGGCATGAACGTGTCCTCTAGTGGCCCACTCCAGAAGCACCTGTGTAAGGGCGGTGAGTCAAGGATCAAAAGGACTGAGCCAGAAGCTAGTCAGTGGAAACATTTTCCAAAAGGCACAGCTAACACATGAGTTAAATCTCACAAAAGTTTTCACAAATTTCAAAAAATTTAGATGATGTCACCAATACTGATTTGTGAAACGGAAACTTTTTCTAAACTATAATGACTAAAAACAGTTCCCTCAAGCATGCTAAAGATAATTTACTTTTCTCTTCTCTCCGTAGATAAGGATACTACGAAATAAGCATACGCAGCCAAAAAAGTAGGAAACATATCACAGAGGTGTGTCAGGCAGTAAATTAATAAAAACATTCCGCTATCTTCTGGGATTTGGTAATATTTGTCAGCTCTTTTAAATATGTAATTTCTTATTTCATATTCTAAGTAAATTTTCATATTCATGCCCAATTTTGTGTTTGTGATTTTGTATTCCTTTTCTTAAAGAATGCTCCCTTCCCCTACGCCGCTATCAAATTCTATAGAATTCTTATAAGCTGTATTCTCCCTGTTGATGACTCATTGACTCAAAATAGGAGTCGTTCTCAAGCTGTGTGATCCCGGGCCAGTGGCTGTTCTTCTCCGAGCCTGTTTCCTTAGTGGCAAAATGGGGATCACAATAGCGCCTACCTTACAGGGTTGTTAACTTTAAATAAGCCAAGGCCTGCAAAGCGCTTAGTGCAGGCTTGGAACACACAGAGCGATGACAACCGTCAGCCAGTCTGTTTGCTGAGAACGTTTCCGCAGCTTCCGGACCCCCCCGGTCAAGACCTTTCTGTGCGCAAGCGCGCCCGACTCTCCTCGCTAGGCCTCCCCTCCTTTTGGGTGCGGCCTATTCGCTGCAGGGGGTGGTGGGCGGAGTCAAGGGGCTACTTCCGGGATCTCTCCCTCTCCGAGAGACTACCCTCCTTATATGACTGGCAGTAGTGGTCAGCCAGTAGCGATTAGAGAGGAGACCGTCGACCCGACCCATTTCGGAGCGTCTCTTCCGAGTTGGCCAATTGCAAGCTTCGGAGGGCGGGTTCTTTGGGGCGGGACGGAGTGACGAGCGTCTGTTTTGACTAATAGGAACTTGGCTGCGAGTGAGCCAGAGCCAATCAGAAGTGAGAAGGCCGGATCCAGAGGCGGGGCTGGAGCTTCGGCGGTTGAACCGCTCGCGAGGAGGGGTGTCCGAGGAGAAGGTGAGAGGCGGCGAGAGCGGCGGGTGCGCGGGCAGGGACGGCGGTCCTGGGGGGAGGGGGTATCCCGGGGGAGAGTGGGCTGCGGCGGGCAGCTGAGCCGGCAGTGTGGGAATCGGGAGAGGGATGCCCTTTAACACGGGTAGGCGCTTTAATGAGGGGTTGTGAGTCAGAGGGCAGTATGTGAGTCGGAGGGATTTTGTATTTCACGGGAAGGGTCTTTAAGGGGAAAGTGTATAAGGCAGTGAGACAGCAGGTGGTAAAATTTAGAAATGCCCTTCTAATATAGCCTTACGATTTAGTGGAAGATTTTAAGGCGGGGGGTTATTATAGCGCAGTATGGAGGAGTAGAGGTCCCTGCGATGAGTTGTAAGATGTGATTTGGTGGAGGGCATATGAAGACGCAATATTGAGGAGGGAGGGAGGGAGACCTCCAAGGATGAGGATGTGCTTTAATGAGAGGTGGAGGCGTAGTGTTAACTGAGGGCTTATTATGTGCCAGGCACGTGCTAGGTGTATTATGTGAATTAACTCTTAAACTTTCTAACAGTCCTACCGTGGTTAAGAGCACTGCTTGAGTTTGAATGTTGGCTTTGTTGCCGGCCCTGCCATTGAACATCACGGTGGCTTTGGCTATCAGAGTCTTTTGCCCCTCTGTGTCTCAGCTGCATCTCCATTAGAGTGACCTCGTCTCTTCTCTTGACTATATTACCCGCCTAGTGGCCTCCCTGTCACTTGGCTTCCGATGGTCTTTACATAGTGCTATTTCCAGTCTAGATCTCTCCTCTGAACTCCAGAGTCATATATCCGGTGGCCAACGCTTCTCTACTTGGAAGTCCAGCTGACATCTAGACTTTAAAAACTTGTCCCAAACCAAACTTGTGGTTTCCCCCCTACAACCTCCAAACCCAGTTGAGGGCAGTTGTGTGCTTGTACTCAGGACAAAAACTAGAGTTATCCTTAATTCCTGCTTTTCCTGCCACCCACATACGGTCCATCAGTTAGCAGATCTCATTGGCTCCACTTTCAAAACACATCCAGAATCTACCCTGGTCTCACCATCTCCCTTGCTACTGCTTGGATCCAAGCCATCCCCTGCTCTAACCTGGTCTGCTGCCGTGGCCTCCTCACCGGGCTCCCTGCCTCCACCCTTGACCCCACACTCAGGGGGATCCTGTGAAAACAGAAGTCGGATCATGTTGCTTCCCTGTTCAAACCCTCCCTTGACTCCCACCTTGTGAAGTAAAAGTCCTCTCCAAGCCCACAAGGCCCCACCCAATCCGGCTCCCCCTCCCTGGCCTCAACTCCCACCATTGCCCCTTGCTCACTCCACTTTAGTCACCCTGGTCTCCTCGCTGTCCCTCAAACATAGCAAATACATTCCCACCGCAGGGTCTTTGTACTTGCTCTCCCCTCTGTCTGGATCGTGTTCGTCCCAGAGGTCTATTTACATGGCTGCTTCCTCACCTCCTTCAGGTCTCTGTTCAGATGTCAGCTCCACAGACAGGCCCTCGCTGATCACTCAGACTAAAATACCTCCAGTCACTGCCTGGCCCTTCACTGCCTGGTTTTATTTTTCTTCTTACCACGACCCACATATGTTAGTGTTTGTTTATATCCACTCAGTTTCTTAGACCCCCCCACTAGAGTATTGGCTCCATGTGGAGAGAACTCAGCACCTAGAAGCGCACATAGGTGCTTGAAAGGTGTTACTTGTAGTATACCCCCATTTCTCAGGGGTCTCCCTGTGGTATAGGGCAGGGTTGTTAAGCTGGGAGGGTCTTGGGTTGAGTGGTGGGGTGTAGATGGGGTAATAAATTGGGCAGACTGTGGTGCCTGAGGGCAGAAGATCTTGACTCTAGTTAGTGCTGCGGGGAGGGAGGGGTACTTGTGGGAAATGCAAATTCCTGGGCCCTCCCCCAGAGATGCTGCTTCTGTAGGTTTGGAACCATGCCCAGGATCCTGCATTTTCTTCAAGTCTCTGTGGTGATGTTGAAGGTCTGCGACCCTCACTTTGAAAAATAGACTGGTTCAGAGCTTGGGCTGGAGCTCTCACATCATTAAACTCCTCCTTGGGGCCGGCCCCGTGGTGTAGTGGTTAAGTTCGGTGTGTTCTGCTTTGGTTGCCCAGGTTTGCGGTTCAGATCCCTGGCACAGACCTACACCACTCGTCAGCCACACTGTGGCAGCGACCCACATATAAAGTAGAGGAAGACTGGCACAGATGTTAGCTCAGGGACAGTCTTCCTCAAGCAAAAAACAAGGACGTTTGGCAACAGGTATTAGCTCAAGGCTAATCTTCCTCAGCAAAAAAAAAAAAAAAAAAAACCCAAAACACCAAACTCCTCTTCTGTGTCCAGTTCTCTGCTGGGCAGTGCTGGGGACACTGTGATGATGGAGACAGTCCCTCACCCAGCCTGGGAGTCAGTGAGGGCTTCCTGCAAGAAGGGACATTGGAGCTGAGACCTGGAGGATGACAAGGAGTGCACTGAGGGGAGAAGACCTTGGCCGTTTCGCCAGTGCCTGGAGCCCCGTTTCCGGGCATCACACATTAATTCACAAGCAGCCCTTGCTCTGTGCCAGGCCCAGGGTGCTGAAGATACAGGCATGATCAAAATGGCTCTGCCCTCACGGGCTCCTGGTCTGTTAACTATTCATCAGCTAGTTGAACAGCTGACCGAGTGCCAGGCACTGTTTGAAAAAGCTTATATGTCTTAACTAATTTAATGCCCACAACAATCCTGTGAGATGGGAGCTCTTATTATCCCCACTTTACTGAAGGGGAAAGGCCTAGAGAGGGTAAGAGCCTTGCCTGGGGTCACATTGTGGGTCAGTGGTGGAGCCGGGATCTGAACCCAGCCTGCAGCGTGTGCCGTGTTTAAGGTGTGAGCCCCATTTGGATTAGTGTTGAGAGGGAAAGGAGCGGGGAGGTGTGAGAGGAAATGGAAGGGGGTCAGGGAAGGGCAGCTGGGTGATGAGTAGGGGGACAAATGTGCCAGTCCCTCACTGCAGGATCCTAGGCAAGCCTCAGTTTCATCCTCTGTAAAATGGGGGATGGATACAACACCAACCAGAGAGCAGAATTAAGGGTGAGTCACTCACTGGTTGATAGGTGTGCATGGTCCTTGTCTAAGGCAAAAAGCACTTGAGGGACAGTAATGGAGGGGTTTGGATACCCCAGGGGGTGGTGGTGGGCTGCAGTATGCACTGTGGGGGTCCGGATTGTGGGGTGTCCTAAAGGGTTTTTGTGTCTACATTCCAGGGGGACAGTGTGGAAGGCTTTAGTCTGTATTCTGGGGAAGTGCAGGGCGAAGGAGGAGAGGGTTCTATCCAGCTCAAATTCACCCACGTGGTGGGAGGTGAGCTCAGATTGGGGGCGAGGAGGAGTCACTCAGGCCGGGCCGTGTGTGTGTGTGTGTGTGTGTGTGTGTGTGTGTGTGTGTGTGTGTGAGAGAGAGAGAGAGAGAGAGAGAGAGAGGGAGAGAGGGAAGTGGGGGTACGCTGCACTGGAAAATCCAGCTAGGTCATGGCTGGGCTGGAATATGTGGTGGTGGTAGGGCTGCCGAGTGTTGGAAAACAACCCTTAAGGGTCGGGGCTGCGAGGGGTGGTGATTTACTTCTGTCTGGTGTGGGAGATGGTGATGTGGATTTGTTTTGCGGGAGCCCAGCCTGGAGGAGTCTCAGCTCAGGCCTTGGCGTGAGGGCTGTGAAATCTGAGATATCCAGGGTGCGCAGTTTGGGAGGAGGAGCCCCGGGCAGCGATGGAACACTGGAAATGGAGAGGGGGTCCCCTTAGTGCAAGATGAGAGGGAAGGGCTGGGGCCTGGAAAATGGTGCGTGTGTGCTGAAGCCACGATGTCATGAGGCCACGTGGAGCGCGCCCTCAGGTGGTGACGTCATGGGTGGGCGAGGGCGGGGCCTCGAAGGTGAGGCTGGGACGCGGGGTCAAGAAGCTGAGGCGGAGCAGAGCTGGGAGAGACGTGGGACTGGAACGAAACCAGCGACCAGGATGGGCCACTGGTCACAGCAAGGATGGAGGATGCAGGTAGAAGGATAGAGTCAGTGGGGGGTGGGGATGAGGGGGGAGGGAGGGACTTGGGGAGTCCCAGAATTGGGTGGGCGGTGCTCAGGGAGGGCTCCCCGCAGGGAAGAGAGGCGGAAAATGTGTGTGTGTGGGGAGAGGGGATTTACATAGAATCTGGTAGGAAACGGAATCCAGGTGACATAGGGGGGCGATGGAATACAGGCTGAAAATGGGGTATATGTGGACTAGCACCTTGGGGAAACATGCAGGCAGAATCCAGGCGGAATAATGGGGGGTAGCAAAATTCAGGTAGAATATGGGGGGAACCCCAGGAGAACATGGGAGTTGGTGTAGGGAGAAGGGGAGTGTGCCCCCACCCCCAATCTGGGAGAGCAGGATGGAAATAGGGACTTGGGCAGGGGAGTGGGGCGAGGGCTGGTCGCAGAGCTTAGCAGAAGGGGGCGGGGCTGGAATCTGGAAGGAGGGAGGTTCTGCAAAGGGGAGGGGAAGGGGAGCGCAGAATCTCGAGGCCGTGTCGGGAATGAGTTTTGGGGAGCTGGGGTCAGGAAGGGAGGGTCAAGCTGTCAAGAGTGGAATTTATTCCATTAGCAATTGTTGAGCGCTCACGACATTCCTGGAAGAGGGGATGGGAGGGAGAGGGGAGGGGCGCGGGCGAAGTTGGTGGAGGTGGGGGAGGCAGGTGTGTGTAAGGGGTGAGTTGAATTCGGGGAAAATGTTCAGGGGCATATGTGGGACTGAGGTGGAGGCTAATGACATCAGGGCAGTTGGATGCAGAAAGGCTCTTATCTAGTGGAGGGCTGCTATTTCAGGGTGAGAATAGGGGGTTTATGTGGGGGAATGGGGAAGGAAGAGAGCAGGGCCAGGTTGGCAGCGGGGATGACCCCCTTCCTCTTCTGTCTTCTGCCGGGAGTTGGGTACCACGAGTGAGGTGGTGAATGGAGCGGGGAAGCGGCGTGGCTCAGGTGTTCCTGTGTCTTGGTAACCGGGATGGCGCGACCGCTGATTGGCTGGCGGAGTCTAAGGGGCGTGGCCTGTGGGTGGGGTGTAGGACACCTAGTGGGGCGGGGCCAGCGCTGCTTGGCGCCTGCCTTAGGGGCCAGGGGATGAGGGATATGTTGATATGTGTAGCTGTTTGTTTGCCCATAGGTCAGGGATTATTAACCTCGACCTCTGACCCTTGAGAGAATGAAAGCACAATTTCGAGAGTGTGAATTTTCAGGGGGAAGAGGTCTCCAGATTTCATCAGCCCATCTAAAGCACCTGAGACCCCTCCCCCAAATAAAGTTAAGAGCTTGGGTCTAGAGACAGAGATGCCTGTCAAGACGTCTGGGGGTCAAGTGGTTGTCCTTGGGCCTTTGAGAAAGGGGATCTGTGGATGGGCCTGGGGGTGGTGTTCTGGGAGCCCCTGAAATTACTTGCAAAAGGTTATGGGCCTGTTCCTTTATCTGGGGAGAGTTCAGAGATCTTAGATTCTCAAAGGCTCTAAAAAGGTTAAAAATCACTGACCTTGAGTTTCAGGGCTCATCTTTCTCTGCCTCACAGTATTATATTTTCCAATATCAGACTTTAGCCAGCCCTGGTGGTCTAGTGGTTAAGATTCAGGGCTCTCACCATTACGGCTGGGGTTTGTTTCCGGGTCAGGGAACCACGCTACCTGTCTGTCAGTTGTCATACTGTGGCGGCTGCGTGTTGCTGTGATGCTGAAAACTATGCCACCGAGATTTCACATACCAGCAGGGTCACCCGTGGTGGACAGGTTTCAGCAGAGCTTCCAGACTAGACAGACTAGGAAGAAGGACCTGGCCACACACTTCTGAAAAACGTGTCCATGAAAACCCTGTGAATAGCAGCAGAGCATTGTCTGATATAGCACAGGAAGGGGAGAGGATGGTGTCAAAGGCCAGGCAGGGTTCTGCTCTGCTGTCCACAGCATCACTAGGAGTAGGAATCGACTCGATGGCACTAACAACAACAAATCTTTAGGAAGGACTTCCCGGGGGAAAGTGTGAGGACTAAAAGAGGCGCTGGGGAGAGAAGGAGCCCAGGCGTTGGAGGGGTCCTCATGATCTGGGTTGGGTGCATCCCTGGGTGGCCCTGTCTTTGGAGCAGCTGTGGGACTCTGGACAGGGCCCTTTTTCTTGCTGAGCCTCACTTTCCCCATTGGTGCACTGGGGGAGGGAATGGACTTGCCTTGTCTCTGTGGTCCCCTTCAAACTCAGAAACAACAACAAAGTAATAATGATGATGATGATGATGCCAATATGTATTGAGTGCTTGCTGTGTGTCAGGCATGGCTTAATTCTCCAAGGATTTTAACGTGATTAACTCATTTGATCCTTACGCCAATCCAAGGAGATGGGCACTATTATCCTCTTATGGGCTTATAAAGGCCTGCATGAAGATCAACTGCCCTGTTACATCTCTGATCTCATCATTTTCCCCTCTCTCCCTCCTTCATGCTGACCTTGCTGTTCTTAGAGCAAACCAGGACTATCGCACCTTGGAGACTTTGCCTGGCTGTTCCCTCTGCCTGGACACTCTCCCCCAGATATTCACTTGCCTCCCTCCCTCCAGGCCTCTGCTCAGAGAGGCCTTCCCTGGCTACCTTGGCTAAAAGAGCAACCCCCACCCCCTAGCATCCCCTTTCCCCACTACTTGGCATTTTTATACCTCTGACTGTTGCCACGCTCTTGAGAATGGGGACATAATCTGGTTTCCCATCATATCCCCAGCACCAGGATGGCACATGCTTTAAAGATATAGAATCTGGCTCCAAGAGAGGTTAAGTAACTTGCCCGTGCATGTGCACATACTGAACCTGGATATGAGCCCACGCAGCCTGGGGCTCCCATTTTGAACACCCCCTAGAATCCAGGTGAGGGTGGAGGCCTGGCCCTCTCCTCCAGCTGCTGGTAGAACCCACAGTGAGAAGGTACTTAAGCTTGAAACACACTAATTAATAAAATCAATTATAAATTCAATATAAATGCTTTCAGTGTATCATTGATGATATATTATAAAGCACTGGCTGTTCTATTGACTTGGACCCCTTTCCTAGACAGCCACGTTTTCCCTCCGTGACCTCCTTCCATTCTCTGCTCGTGTCAGCTCCTCAGAGAGGCCTGCTCTGACCCCCTCTTTAAAATCTCTGTCTCGCCTGACCTCAGTACTCTCTTGTCCCCCTTTCCAGCTTGATTTTTCTTCACAAACGTTTCCTGAATGAATGAATGAATAATAAATATGTAATCAGTATAAGGATTCATCAATTCATAATCAATAGTATTAATCAAGATTCTCTTGTTGGAAATCATGTATTCTATTAGCCAGCACGTATTGCGCATAGTAATGTGCAGGACACACTTTTGAGTGCTTTTGTGTGTGTTGTCTAATTTAATCCTTATGACAACTCTATGAGGTAGGTGCCATTATTATACCCATTTTCCAGATGAGGAAACTGAGACACAGAGAGGTGAAGTGTCTTTCCTAGGTGCCACAGCTGGTAAATGGTGGATAATGGTAAATATGGATTCTGGCCTTCCAGCTCCTGAGCCTGGGCTCTGAGCCCCTCTGAGTCTGTCTCATCCTTCTTTCCAGCTGCACTGGCCATGGACCAGCCAGCTGGCCTGCAGGTGGACTACGTCTTCCGGGGTGTGGAGCATGCCGTACGGGTGGTGGTGTCTGGACAGGTGCTAGAGCTGGAGGTGGAGGACCGGATGACAGCCGACCAGTGGCGGGGCGAGTTTGATGCCAGCTGTGAGTGTGCCTGCCTGGGTGGGCTTGCCTCTCTGTCCCCGGGATCAGCTTCTCCCAGAAGATGAGGCCAACCAGGATCCTGCCCACCTGCCTCTTCTACCTGAACAGAAGCTCTCTAAGGTGGGGAGGGGGTGTAGGGCCCGTCCCTCAGGCCAGAGGCCCCGGAGTAGGGGAACGTCAGAGAGCTTGGATGCATTGCTCTTGGGCTGGGCAAGTGGTCAGACCTCAGGAAGGATTTTTCTCCCTACCCAGTCATCGAAGATTTGACTCACAAGACAGGGAACTTCAAACAGTTCAACATCTTCTGTAACATGCTGGAGTCAGCCCTCACTCAGGTAGGGGCCAGGGTTGGGGGCTGGGGGAGGTTTCTGTCCCCTGGATCCCTGGGGGGGTAGATGCCCATCTGATGTATACAAGACCCGCTACCTTCTCTTTCCGTTGAAGGGACAGGGCTTTTTCTTTTTTCCTTTCCCAGATGTAAATGGCTTATTCTGATTCTAATGATAGTTATTCTCATGTAGAAAATTCAAGTCACAGAGAAACGTAAAGGAGAAAGTAAAAATCACTCTGCTCCTAATACTCACTCCTGTTGATGTTTTGTTAATATTTTGATGAAAATCACTCCAGCCATTTCTCCATTTCTCTATTCATTTGTGAATGTGTGTGTGTGTGTATTTGCAGATCTATAATTTTATAAAGTTGCTATATCTCCCAAGGTACTCTGTAACCTGCTTTTAAAAGATTCACCAATATTTCATAAAAATTTTGTCACATCAGTGAATATTGCCAATCTTCATTTCATTTATTGAGCATATACAGTCTGCCAGGCACTGTTGTTGGCACTGGGGATACAGCAGGGAACAAAAGAGACAAAATCCCTGTCTTCGTGAAGCTGACATTCTAGTGGGAGAGACAGACAGTTGAAAAAACACATAATGTCGAGTAGCTAAAAGTATTGATAGGAAAAAAAGAGCAGGTTGGAACTTAGAATGACAGGGATGCTATTCAGGCATCATTTTGAAACTATGAACTACATTATTTCTCTGATTACAGATAAAATATGCCCTCCTAAAATTATGACAGTAGTAATGTGTGACTTAGAAAGTGAGAGTCCCTCATAATCTCCTTTCTATCCACCACCAGAGACTGTTAACATTTTAGTATCTATAGGCAGTACAGCGTAAGACTCATTATTGCCATTTACTAGCTGGGATCCCTGGACCAGTTACTTCCCTTTTATGCCTTAGTTTCCCCATCTGTAATGAGGTGATAGTAGTTCCCATTTCATAGTGTTGTGAAGATTAAATGAGTTATACCTAAAAAGTTTAGAATAGTGCCTAGCTCATAGTAAGTGCTCTGCAGGTATTGTCTATTTTTATTGTTATTATCAACTTTTGAGTTTGTCATCCTTGTTAGTGGTTGCTTAGTATTCCATTGTACCCATGCATCATGATTTATCTAACCTAGTGCTTCTCAAACTTTTTGGTCTCGTGACCCTTTTATACTCTTAAAAATTATTGATGGGGCTGGCCCAGTGGTGCAGCGGTTAAGTGTGCGCGCTCTGCTGCGGCAGCCCAGGCTTCACAGGTTCGGTTCCCGGGTGCGCACCGATGCACTGCTTGTCCAGCCATGCTGTGGCGGCGTCCCATATAAAGCACAGGAAGATGGGCACGGATGTTAGCCCAGGGCCAGTCTTCCTCAGAGAAAAAGAGCAGGATTGGCATCAGATGTTGGCTCATGGCTGATCTTCCTCACACACACAAAAAAATATTATTGATGACACTGTTTATGAAGGTTATAGTTATCAATATTTGTTTGCCATATTAAAAATTAAAACTGAGAAAAATTTAAAGATATTATGAATTCCTTTAAAGATAACAGTAATAAACCTGTTATATGTTAACCTAAATAACATTTTAATAAAAAATATATTTTCTAAAACAAAAAAAATTAGTAAGAAATGTAGCATTGTTTTACATTTTTGCAAATCTCTTTAATGTCTGGCTTAATAGAAAACTGGATTCACATATGTGCTTCTGCCTTCAGTCTGTTGTGATATGTTTTGGTTGAAGTATATGCAGAAAAATCTGCCTCACACAGATATCTAGTTGGAAAAGGGAGTCCTTTAATAGCTTTTCCAGATAATCGTGCATATCCTTCTTTGTTAACACACTAAAACTGAATAGGTGGTAATGTGGAATCTGAAACCATATCAATGAACTTTTTGCATTCTGTTACGTTAAAATCTGTGGATGTGTCTTGCACTTTGAATGGATCTTTTACCCATTCTGTAACATCGTGCATTGCTCATTTGGAAAATATTGGTTCACTGAGTTGTGCAGATCTTCCACATGTTGACATATTTCATTATACAATATGAGGAAGTCACATTTGTTAATATCCTCACTGATCTCTCTAGGGAAAGTCTTTCAACTTCAAGAAGCTATCAATCCCATGGTAGCACATAGAAGTTGTCCAAAATTCTAATTTTCGCTTTGAAGTTTGAATTTCATTGTTGGCGACAAATACGGTTAGCTGTTTTTCTTGAAGTGACAGGCTCCCTTGGTTCATTTTTGAGAAAATGCCTGCCAGACTTCCAAGTCTGAAAAACCATAATTTTGTCTGTCAGTTGTTGTTTCAAGTAAAAATTATGTTCCATGAAAAAGTGGGTAATTTAGCTCAAAACTCGATTACAGAAGAGCTTTTCCTGGGACAACCATTATACTCTGGTATGCTGTGGAATGTGCGTTTCCTATGTTGTCACACAGAAGGGTAAAAAGCTGTGTACTCAAGGGTCGAGATTCAATAAAATTAATAATTTTTACAGCTTCATCAAGCACATTCCTATGTTACACTTCCTACGATTGATTGGTTTGTTTGTTTGTTTGCTTATTTCTCTCTCTCTCCCGGCCCCCCACTGAGACAGCATGGAGATGGAGAATACACTGACTACTAGTACAGTTAGTGCACTGGCTTGATTTCTGCTGATGGCACCAGCAGTTTTACCCATTAGTTTTGCACCATCGGTGCAAATGTCAACACAGCAAAAAAGGCAAATGACATTTTAGTATTATTATGCAAATCGTTTTGACCTCATGGACTCCCTGAAAGGGTCTCTGGGACCCCCAGGAGTCTGCAGACGACACTTGGAGGGCCACAGCACTAAGCTGTCCCCCGTGGTTGAGCATGTAGGTTCTTTCTAGTTTCTCCCTGTGATGATGCCCTTGTGCCAGCACCTGGGACAGGGCCATCTTGATCATCAGCCTCAGTGCAGGAAAGCCTGGCTAGCCTGGAGGATGGTGCATGGTGGCTCACCTGTGTGGGTTGTGTGCTCTAGGGACGGCCACAAGACAGCTCCTCCCCTCCTCTCCCAACAGAGCAGTGAGTCGGTCACCCTAGACCTGCTCACCTACACGGACCTGGAGTCCCTGCGGAACCGCAAGCTGGGGGGCCGCCCAGGCCCCTTGGCCTCGAGATCGGCCCAGCTCAACTCCAAGCGTTACCTGATCCTCATCTACTCCGTGGAGTTTGACAGGTGGGGACACGGGGCTGACCCCTGGTACCCAGGGCAAGGTGGAGGTGTTGCTTAAGCCTTGCCTTTGGACTCTTCAGTGTTGATGTCTGTATCATTTAGTATTGTGTTTGGCTACGAGTAGCAAAATAGCTGTTACCAGTGCCTTAAAACAAACAATAGTTTATCACGTAACAAGGTGTCTAGGTAGGTGGCTGCTACTCAACAGTTTCATTAGGGACTCAGGCTCCTGGATTTTTTTCTTTTGTCATCTTAATGTGTTGGCTTTTTGACCTCATCCTTATCTCTTCATGGTCACAAGATGGCTGCTGGACCTCGAGGTATTGCATCTGTATCAATGCAAGAGGAAGAGGACCAGGGCTGTGCTTGTTAATGCATCTACTGTTTTTATCTGGAAAACAAAAGTGTGCCCAGAAGACTCTTAACAGATTTCCTGTAATATTTACCCAGAAATGCTCACGTGTCTTTTCCCATAATATTTGGTCAGACGTGGTAACGTGCAAGGGAAGCTGGGAGAATGAATGTCTGGCTTTCTAGCCTTTATAGTGGGAGGCAGCAAGGCAGAAGGGAGTTAGGAATGGCTGTTCAATAGCCAGGGGATAGTGCCCTGTTTGTTAATAGCTGCTGGATTTCCTAGTGGGAAGTTATCAATCCTCTATGACTAGCATCTGGTGGGGCAGTTAATCAAGGTGCCCTACCTTTCCCCAGCCCAGAGGTGACTCAGGTCAGGTCATCTAGAATCTTCCACCGTGGAATCTGAATTAGAATTATGCTTGGCTGCAAGTAACATGACACCAGCGTCCACTCCACCAGCGCTGTGTGACAAAGAAGTTACTTCAGACGCCACCAGGGCCGTCAATCCCAGTGGTTCCAAAATTGCTGTATAAGAGGGTCTTAGGGGTGGCTGACGGGTGCAAGGTGTGTGGGGGCGGGGGGGGGCTTGAAACTGCGTGTAGAACTTCAGCCTCTAGGATTGTGCCTCTTGGAATTGTGTGTTCTCGTACTCTAAGGCTCTCAGGGTCTGGTACTTACCCTCGGGTGGATTCTTGGCCTCTGAGATGCCACGGTTCTGATCCTCCTTCTCAGGATTCACTACCCGCTGCCCCTCCCGTACCAGGGCAAGCCGGACCCTGTGGTCCTGCAGCGCATCATCCGCTCGCTGAAGGAGGAGCTGGGCCGCCTCCGAGGGCTGGATGGCCAGGATGCTCGGGACACCCGGGAGACGGAGATCTGGCACCTGCGGGAGCAGTGAGTCTGCGAGGGGCGGGTGCAGGGGCTCTGGGGGCGCATCCCATCGTTTGCTGTGGGGGCCCCACGCTCAGCACTGTAGGGAAGATGGCCACCTTTTCACCAAATGTTATTTCTGAGCCCCTCCTCCGTGCCCGCCTTGTGCTGCGTGGTGCCGGGGACACAGTGGTGACTGAGACTCCCAGTCCAGGGGAGGAGACAGATCTGTGTGTAGATAGTGGAGACTCAGAGCGGGCAGGGTGGGGGACCCTGCCTGGTAAGCGGGGGTGTTCCAGGCAAAGGGAGCGTGTGCAAAGACAGGGTGGGAGGTCGGGCGGTATGCAGCGCCTCTTCTGTGCTGGCCCCCTCTCTGTTCCCTGTAGTGGTCAGCCCGGGAGGCACAGATGTTGATCACATTACCACTGAGTATGTCATTGTGGATGGAGATGGGGTTACGCAGGAAAGGGAGCCTGGGTTGTGGGATGCTGTAACAGGCACCTGATGGGGTCTTGGGGTGGGGCAGGCGGAGAGGGTGGAAGAGTGTTCTGGGCAGAGAGAACAGCACGTGCAAAGGCCTTGTGTGAGGTGGAGCGTGGTGAGACGAGGGGACAGAAAAAGGGAGTGGGGAAAGCAGAGGCTCTTGGCCTGTTCATTGAGTGCCTGCTGTGTCTCCACCTGGAGGAGGCCCCACCCATTGGTGAAGGCTAATAATATTTTTAGTAATAATAATGATGATAATAATAATAATACTACTACCAGTAGCTAACGTAGCATTTACCTGTGTCCCAGGGACTCTGCTCAGTGCTTTATGATTTAATTCCTTGAATTCTCATGAGTTAGGCATTACTATCATCCCCATCTTACAGAGGAGAAAACAGAGGCCCAGACAAGTTAGAGACCTTGCCCCAGGTCACACAGTGAGTAACACGGCCAGGCTAGACCTTGAATCCAGGCAGCCGGCGCCAAGCCCCCTTAGGTTCCCCAGCCACTGTGCGCTGTCCGAAGCTGCTGACCGGGACTGAGCGCTCATTGCTGATTGGGGACCAGCGGTCTCCCTTCCCAGGAGTAAAGCTTTATCCTCAGTTCATCCTCAGGGTCAGCCCTCAGGCCTTGAGAGAAAGTGTGTATTTCCCTGGATGGCCACAAGGTGGCGCCCTCTGCCCTGAGAGCCTGTAGTGGGACAGTCGCTTCTTCCTCCTCCCAACTTGGAGTTAGGGAGTTTGGGAAGACTCCAAGATTTATTTGTTCATTCATCCAACATTTATCGAGTTCATACGGTGTGCCAGGCACACTACCTGGCACGAGTTAATGTTTATTGAGCCCTTACTCAGTGCCAGACATGGTCTGAGCCCTCTTCGTGGATTCCTACCCCCTTATAGGTAGGTATTATTATATCATCCCACTTGACAGAGATGTGAAGTGAGACTCCCCAAGGTTACCCATCTGGTAATAAGAGGAGTAGAGCTGGACGCAGTCAGCCCAGGTTCCTACACAGTGACCAGACAGCTGGAGACTCTGTCCTCACGGGATGAGGATCCAGACAGAGAACAGATAGTCACACTGAAGAATGCCAACTAGGAAGCTAGGAGGGAGATGTACAGAGAGCAGAGGGACATGACCTAGCCTGGCTCAGGGGCAGGCACGCTTCCCTGGGAGGTGATGTTTGAAGGATGAATGAGGTCATTCCTGCCAGGAGGAGGGAATCGCATTTGCAAAGAAAAGCTGGGCTGGAGCACTGTGGGAGAGGGAGGTGGGAGGAGAGGAGGGGAGGAGGGAAGTCAGCTGAAAGGGGCCGAATGGGAACCTCCTTGGAGAGCGTGGGGGAACCACAGACTTAAAAAAAAAAAGTTTTATTAGGAAAAAAGTCCAAACACACGCAAAAGTAGGCGATCGTCTAATGTGCCTGTACTTAGGCCCAGCTTCAATGGTTATCGACATTTTGCCTATCTTGTTTGATCTATGCTCTCCAGTCCCCCCGAGAAGCAAATCCCAGACATCATTTCTCTTCTGTAAACACTTCATTACATATCTTTAGCATATAAGGACATTAAAAAAAAAAACACTGTTATCCCATCCAACAAAATTAACAAAAATTTCTTAATGTCATCTGATACCCAGTGTGTACGTGTTGACACTTCTCTGATTATCTCACAAATGTCTTTTTGTAATTGGCTTGTGTGAATTAGTATCCAAATACCGCCACATGTCGCAATTTGACTATGTGTTTCTTAAATCTCTTCTGATTTTTTACAGTCCCCCGGCCCCTTTTTTCATGCTACTTATTTGTGGAGCCAGGTTATTTATCCTGTAGAGTTTCCCACAGTCTGGGTTTTGTTGATTTCATTTCCATGGTTGTTAGACCTATAGGCTAATCAGAGTCAGGTTTTTGGCAAGACACCTTCCTCGGTGGTGCCGTGTACTTGCCTACTGTCACCTGGTGTTGGGACTGATGAGTTTGGATGTTGACAGCTGGATCCCTGTCTTATAAAGTTCCCATCAGCCCAGCAGCGATTCATCCTGGCCGCATATTAGACTCACCCCGGGCAGCTTTGAAAAATCCCCGTGTCCAGGCTGCCCCCGAGACAGACCACTTACATCACAATCTCTGGGGGTGACAGTGAACGGCAGCTGGGCTGATGGGAACTTTATAACTTTATCAGTCGTATTTCTCAATACTTAGGTTTCTTATTGTGAAATGCCATACACATAAAATAAAGAGTATAAAATGTGGATTTACAGTTTAACAAGTTGTGATAAAGCCAGCATCCATCTAACTACCCAGGTTAAGAAATTGGAAGCGACTGTTTCCCCAAAGCCTCCTTTTCCCGGGAAAGACACCTCCCCCTGCCCCATGCCCGGGTCACCACTGTCCCAAATGCTCTGGCTCTCACTCACTTGCTTTGTTCCTGGTTTTGCCACTGAACTATGCGTCCTTAAACAATATAATTTAATTTTCTCTTTCTGTACTTTAGATAAATAAAATGATACTGTATGTACTTTTTTGTGTCTGGATTAATTTTGCCTAGCATATATTTAAGATTCATGTATGCTGTGTCATGTAGCTGTTGTTCACTCATTTTCATTGCTGAATATTAACTCATTGAAGGAATCTGCCACAATTTATATAAACGTCCTATGGAAATTGGTATTTCCAGTTTTGGGTTATGACACCCACATACACACACACAAAGTGCTTTGAGCATGTATCTTAGTGTAAATGATCATGTGTCTCTGTGGGGTAGACCCCCTCAGGAGTGGAGTTGCTCCTCAAAGGGCGTATGTGTCTTTAAGCTCCTGGATAATGCCAAACCCAGACTGTTTGTCAAAGTGCTGGTAACATTTTGTGGCATCTCTTGGTAGTTGTAATTTGCATTTCCCTAATTACCAATGAGGTTGAATTTCTTCTTTTGTGATTGCCTGTTCTCCTATCTTGTCTATTTTTCTTCTGGTCCATCTTTTTCTTATTGATTTCCAGGAGTTCTGCATATAGTCTGAGCCCTTTGTTGATTTTGTGTTTCAGAAACCTCTTCCCCCTTTATATCAGGCCTTTTCGCTCTCTTAATACTGTCTTTTGATAAACAGAGGTTCTTAATTTTTATGTAGACTAATTTATAAATTTTTTCTTTACAGTGAGTAATTTTTATGTCTTGTCATAGAAATCCTTTTCTTCCAGTGTCTTGAAGACATTCTCCTATATCATCCTCTACAATTCTTTGTGTCTTGCTTCTCACTATATCTACAGTCCCCCTGGAACTGATTTTTGGTGAGATAGACATCCTTTAATATTTTTTTCATGTGACTAGTCCATCCTCGTAATGCTGTTTATTGAAAAGAGTGTGCTTTCCCTATTGGCACTTTTATCACAAATCGTGTTTATATATAGATGAGGTTCTGTGCTCTGTAGTCCATGGTTTATTTGTTTAATCCTTGTGCCAACACCGCACTGTTATAATTACTGTAGCTTTTTTTTTTTTTTTGTGAGGAAGATCAGCCCTGAGCTAACATCCATGCTAATCCTCCTCTTTTTGCTGAGGAAGACCGGCTCTGAGCTAACATCTATTCCCAATCCTCCTCCTTTTTTCTCCCCAAAGCCCCAGTAGATAGTTGTATGTCGTAGTTGCACATCCTTCTAGTTGCTGTATGTGGGACGCGGCCTCAGCATGGCTAGAGAAGTGGTGCATCGGTGCGCGCCCAGGATCCACACCCCGGCCGCCAGCAGCGGAGCGCGCGCACTTAACCGCTAAGCCAGGGGGCCGGCCCACTGTAGCTTTATAATTTGTCTGATACTGGGCAGAGCAGATCCTCACACTTTTGTTTTTTCTTTTCAAGGATTTTTGTGGTTATTCTTGGTAATTTGCATTTCCATGTAAATTTTAGAATCAAGAGGATTTTCGATATAAACACATAAAAACTTGCTGGAATTTTTATTGGTATCCCATTGACTCTATAGAACAATTTAGGGAGAGCTGACGTCTTTATAAATAGTGAGTATTCCAATCTATAAACAGATCATACCTCTATACGTTTATTTAGGTCTTATTTAATGTCTCAATAATGTTGTTCCATCACACTTTTGGTTAGAGTTTTTCCACCTTTGGATGCTTTTGTTAATGGCTTCTTTACTTTAAATATAAATCATGTTGATGTATGAATAATCGATATTTATATATTGATTTTGTGTCTAGTAACTTCAGTCAGCTTTCTTACTATGTTTTTTTAAATTTTTTGTTTATTGCAGTAACATTGGTTTATAACACTGTAAAAATTTCAGGTGTACATCATTATACTTCTATTTCTGCATAGATTACATCATGTTCACCACCCAAATACTAATTACAACCCATCACCACACACATGTGCCGAATTATCCCTTTCGCCCTCCTCCCTCCCCCCATCCCCTCTGGTAACCACCAATCCAATCTCTGTCCCTATGTGTTTGTTTGTTGTTGTTATTATCTACTCCTTAATGAAGGAAATCATACGGTATTTGACCTTCTCCCTCTGACTTATTTCACTTTGTATTATACCCTCAATGTCCATCCATGTTGTCACAAATGGCTGGATTTCATCGTTTCTTATGGCTGAGTAGTATTCCATTGTGTATATATACCACATCTTCTTTATCCATTCGTCCCTTGATGGGCACTTAGGTTGCTTCCAAGTCTTGGCTATTGTGAATAACGCTGCAATGAACACAGGGGTGCATGTACCTTTACACATTGGTGTTTTCAAGTTCTTTGGATAAATACCCAGCAGTGGGATAGCTGGATCATATGGTAGTTCTATCCTTGATTTTTTGAGGCATCTCCATACTGTTTTCCATAGTGGCTGCACCAGTTTGCACTCCCACCAGCAGTGTATGAGAGTTCCCTTCTCTCCACATCCTCTCCAACACATGTTGGTTCCTGTCTTGTTAATTATAGCCATTCTGACGGGCGTGAGGTGATATCTCATTGTAGTTTTGATTTGCATTTCCCTGACAGTGATTTTGAACATCTTTTCATGTGTCTGTTGGCCATCTGTGTATCTTCTTTGGAGAAATGTCTGTTCAGGTCTTTTGCCCATTTTTTAATTGGGTTGTTAGTTTTTTTGTTGTTGAGATGCATGAGTTCTTTATATATTCTGGAGATTAAGCCCTTATCAGATGTATAGTTGGCAAATATCTTCTCCCAATTGTTAGGTTGTCTTTTCGTTTTGTTGATGGTTTCCTTTGCTGTGCCGAACCTTTTTAGTTTGATGTAGTCCCATTTGTTTATTTTTTCTCTTGTTTCTCTTGCCCGGTCAGACGTGGTGTTTGAAAAGATGTTGCTAAGACCAGTGTCGAAGAGCGTACTGCCTGTGTTTTCTTCTAGAAGTTTCACAGTTTCAGGTCTTACATTCAAGTCTTTAATCCATTTGGAGTTAATTTTTGTGTATGGTGTAAGGTAAGGGTCTACTTTCATTTTTTTGCATGTGGCTATCCAGTTTTCCCAACACCATTTGTTGAAGAGACTTTCTTTTCCCCATTGTATGTTCTTGGCTCCTTTGTCAAAGATTAGCTGTCCATAGATGTGTGCGTTTATTTCTGGGCTTTCGATTCTATTCCGTTGATCTATGTGTCTCTTTTTGTGGTAGTACCATGCTGTTTTGGTTACTATAGCTTTGTAGTCTATTTTGAAATCAGGGAGTGTGATACCTCCAGCTTTGTTCCTTTTTCTCAGGATTCCTTCAGCTATTCGGAGTCTTTTGTTGTTCCATACAAATTTTAGGATTCTTTATTCTATTTCTGTGAAAAATGTTGTTGGAACTTTGATAGGAATTGCATTGAATCTATAGATGGCTTTAGGAAGTATGGACATCTTAACTATGTTAATTCTTCCAATCCAAGAGCACGGAATATCTTTCCATTTCTTTGTGTCTTCTTCAATTTCTTTCAGAAATATTTTATAGTTTTCGGTGTACAGATCTTTCACGTCTTTGGTTAAGTTTATTCCTAGGTATTTTATTCTTTTTGTTGCAATTGTAAATGGGATTGTATTCTTAATTTCTCTTTCTGCTACTTCGTTGTTAGTGTACAGAAATGCAACTGATTTTTGTATGTTGATTTTGTATCCTGCAACTTTACCATATTTGTTTATTACTTCTAAAAGTTTTCTGGTGGATTCTTTAGGGTTTTCTATATATAAAATCATGTCATCTGCAAATAGTGACAGTTTCACTTCTTCCTTTCCAATTTGGATCCCTTTTATTTCTTTCTCTTGCCTGATTGCTCTGGCTAGGACTTCCAGTACTATGTTAAATAGGAGTGGTGAGAGTGGGCATCCTTGTCTGGTTCCTGTTCTTAGAGGGATAGCTTTCAGTTTTTCACCATTGAGGAGGATGATATTACCTGTGGGTTTGTCATATATGGTCTTTATTATGTTGAGGTACTTTCCTTCTATACTCATTTTATTCAGAGTTTTTATCATAAATGGATGCTGTATCTTGTCAAATGCTTTCTCTGCATCTATTGAGATGATCATTTGATTTTTAGTCTTCATTTTATTAATGTGGTGTATTACGTTGATTGATTTGCAAATGTTAAACCATCCCTGCATACCTGGAATAAATCCCACTTGATCGTGGTGTATAATCTTTTTAACGTATTGTTGTATGCGATTTTCTAGTATTTTGTTGAGGATTTTTACATCGATGTTCATCAGTGATATTGGCCTGTAATTTTTTTTTTTTTGTGTTGTCCTTGTCTGGTTTTGATATCAGGGTAATGTCAGCTTCATAGAATGAGTTAGGGAGCTTCCCCCCCTCCTCAATTTTTTGGAAGAGTTTGAGAAGGATAGGTATTAAGTCTTCTTTGAATGTTTGGTAGAATTCACCAGGGAAGCCGTCTGGTCCTGGACTTTTATTTTTGGGGAGGTTTGTGATTACTGTTTCGATCTCCTTACTGGTGATTGGTCTATTCAAATTCTCTACTTCTTCTTGATCCAGTTTTGGAAGGTTGTATGATTCTAAGAATTTATCCATTTCTTCCAGATTGTCGAATTGGTTGGCATATAGCTTTTCATAGTATTCTCTTATAATCTTTTGTATTTCTGAGGTGTCTGTTGTAACCTCTCCTCTTTCATTTCTGATTTTACTTATTTGTGCCTTCTCTCTTTTTTTCTTGGTGAGTCTAGCTAAAGGTTTGTCAATTTTGTTGATCTTTTCAAAGAACCAGCTCTTGGTTTTGTTAATTTTTTCTCTTGTTTTTTTGGTCTCTATTTCATTTATTTATGCTCTGATTTTTATTATTTCCCTTCTTCTACTGATTCGGGGCTTTGTTTGTTCTTCTTTTTCCAGTTCCTTTAGGTGCATTGTTAGATTGTTTATTTGAGATTTTTCTTGTTTGTTGAGATAGGCTTGTATTGCTATAAACTTCCCTCTTAGAACCGCTTTTGCTGTATCGCATAAATTCTGTCATGTCGTATTTTCATTTTCATTTGTCTCCAGGTATTTTTTGATTTCTTCTTTGATTTCTTCGTTAACCCAGTCGTTGTTCAGTAGCATTTTGTTTAATATCCACGTATTTGTGGCTTTTCTGATTTTCTTCCTATAGTTGATTTCTAGTTTCATACCGTTGTGGTCAGAAAAGATGCTTGGTATTATTTCAATCTTCTTAAATTTATGGAGACTTGTTTTGTGGCCTAATATGTGATCAATCCTGGAGAATGTTCCATGTGCATTTGAAAAGAACGTGTGTTCTTCGGTTTTTGGATGGAATGCTCTGTATATATCTACTAGGTCCATCTGTTCTAGTCTGTCATTTAAGGCCAATGTTTCCTTATTAATCTTCTGTTTGGATGATCTATCCATTGGTGTAAGTGGAGTGTTAAAGTCCCCTACTATTATTGTGTTACTGTCTATTTCTGTTTTTATGTCTGTTAATAATTGCTTTATATATTTAGGTGCACCTACATTGGGTGCGTAGATATTTACAAGTGTTATATCCTCTTGTTGGATTGTTCCCTTGATCATTATGTAATGCCCTTCTTTGTCTCTTTTTACAGTTTTTGTTTTAAAGTCTATTTTGTGTGATATGAGTACTGCTACCCCAGCTTTCTTTTCATTGCCATTTGCGTGGAGTATCTTTTTCCATCCCTTCACTTTCAGTTTGTGAGTGTCTTTAGGTCTGAAGTGTGTGTCTTGTATGCAGCATATATATGGGTCTTGTTTTTTTATCCAGTCTGCCATCCTATGCCTTTTAATTGGAGCCTTTAGTCCATTGACGTTTAAAGTAGCTATTGATAAGTATATACTTACTGCCATTTTTTAACTTTTTTTTTTTTTCTCAGTGTTTTAGTAGTCCTTCTCTGTTCCTTTCTCCTTCTATACAGAATTGATGGTCACTTTAGTTTGGCCTCTGTCTGAAAGCTGTACTCTTTAACTCCCCTCCTCCCTCCTTTTATGTTTTTGACATCATATCTAACCTCTTTTTTGTGCATTTGTATCCATTACGTTCTTATCATGGAAATAGATAATTTTTCCTGTTTGTGGTCTTCTCTTTTCCCCTTAAATCAGTCCCTTTAACATTTCTTGTAGCACTGGTTTCTTGGTGACAAACTCCTTTAATTTTTGCTTGTCTGGGAAATTTTTGATCTCTCCTTCCATTTTGAATGATAACCTTGCTGGGTAGAGTATTCTTGGCTGTAAGTTTTTTCCTTTTAGCACTTTAAATATATCGTGCCATTCTCTTCTAGCCTGTAAGGTTTCTGCTGAGAAGTCAGCTGATAGCCTTATGGTGTTTCCTTTGTATATAACTTGACATTCTCTTGCGGCTTTTAGGATTCTCTCTTTATCTTTAATTCTGGACATTTTGATTGTGATGTGTCTTGGTGTGGGCCTCTTTGGGTTTATCTTGTTTGGGGCTCTCTGTGCTTCCTATACCTGGATGTCTGTTTCCTTCCTTAGGTTAGGGAGGTTTTCATCTATTACTTCTTGAAATAGATTCTCTGCCCCCTTGTCTCGCTCTACTCCTTCCGGGACACCTATAACACGGATGTTACTGCGCTTGATGTTGTCCCAGAGGTCCCTTAGACTGTCCTCAGTCTTTTTAATTCTTTTCTCTTTTACCTGTTCAGCTTGGGTAATTTCTTCTAGTCTTTTGTCCAGCTCACAGATCCGTTCTTCTGTATCCTCTACTCTGCTTTTGAGTCCCTCTAGTGAATTTTTCATTTCCAGTATTGTATTCTTCATTTCTGATTGGTTCTTTTTTATATCTTCCATTTCTTTGTTGACATTCTCACTGAGGTCATCTATTCTTCTCCCCAGATCAGTGAGCATCCTTAACACTCTTTGTTTGAACTCTCTGTCGGGTAGGTTGCTCATTTCTGTTTCACTTAGTTCCTTTTCTGGGATTTTGTCCTGTTCCCTTACTTGGAATGTATTCTTTTGCCTCCTCATTTTGCCTCTTTCCCTGTGCTTGTGTCTACGTATTAGGTAGGTCAGCTACGTCTCCTGCTCTTGGATAGGTGACCTTATGTAAGTGATGCCTTAGGAGGCTTCCAGTGTGCTTCCCTCAGTTCTCAATGTTCCAGGGGTGACCCCTATGTGGGCTCGTGTGTCCTTCTGTTGTGGCCTGTTTGCTCTCCCTGTAGGCACCCAGGGAGGCCGAGTTATACTCCTGGCCAGCTGTTGTAATGCTCAGCTGCTTGTAGTTGTTGTGGGCCCTTCAGTCTCTTTATCAGGTGTGGGGAGCCCCAGCACAGTTGGCTGCAAGTTCTAATACCACATTTGTGTTGCAGTATTTCTTTTAAGTGAGTAGGCCCCCAGCGTGGCAGGTTGTTAGGCTCAGGGCCTTACAATTGCTGTAAGCCTCTAGCCTATTAGGTCTCTTGTCAGCTCTCTGAGGATTGCAGCTGGGTGGGGCTGGCCTCAGGCACAGGAGCACCCAATTGTTTCAGGCTTTGGAAGGTGGGGCAAACCCCCTATGTGGGTCTTTGAGAAGCACAAGTCTTCTGCAGCTGATAAGCCCTGCCGCCCACAGGTCCACACACAGTCAACATAGTCCTGCCCCGTGTGTGTGCCCTGACCTCCCCAAGCGGACCCAGTCTCTCCACGGTGGGAGCCCCACATACTCTGCCACTGCCCCACACTCTCCACCCGCTCCTTGTGCATGCCCTGCCCCACTGAAGCTGGCTCAGTTGCCAGGCTGCAGAGAATCCAGTCACCAATCTATGCAGGCCCACAAGTTGCCTGAGGGCTTGTTGTTGGGTGGGGCCAGTCTCTAGGTGGGCTGCCCGCCCTGGCTGAGCTGGGTTAAATCGGTGCTCTAGTGGGTGGGGCAGACCCTGGGCTAGCAGGCCTCAGGGAGAACTCCAATGGCGTCTGTGTCAGCACGCCCACACCAGGCCACAACAATGGCCGCCGCCAATGTCCCAGTCCCTGGAGAGGTCTCACCTCTCACTGAGATGCACTCAGGGCCTATTAGGTGAGTCTCTTTTCACCCCAGCACTGTGCACCTTTCTTTCTGGTGATTTTAGGATGCTTTCTGAAACGGGTGAGTCTGCGTGCGGGCCCTTTAAGAGCCGCTTTTAGTTTCTTTGTGAACCGGGTTTTCTGGGGGTGCTCCCCAGTGTTTTAGTAGCAGGCAAAGTCAGATATTATGCCGCTGGTCTCGATTGTGCTGGGTCCACAAAATGCCCAAAGCGGGGGCGCTCCCGGCTCAGGGCCCCGCGCCTCCAGGAAGGCTGCGTACCTGTGCGCTGCTCCCGGCGGCCGTGAAGCTGTCGGCTTGTGAAGGCGGCGTTTTTCCTCTCCAGAAGGGAGTTTCTGCCTCTTCCACCTCAGTTAGGATTGTCCGTTGTTGCAGGAGTTCCTCTTATCCAGTTTTCAGTTCTGTCTCAGGGGTAATTTTTCCACGAGTAGTTGTGAATTGGCTGTGTCCACTGGAGGAGGTGAGTTCCGAGTCTGCTTACGCCACCATCTTGACTTCTCTCTAGTCTTTCTTACTATTTCTAATAATTTATCTGTAGATTCTTTATGGTTCTCAGTGTTTATAATCATTTCATCTGCAAATGACTGTTTTGTTAATTCCTTCTCAATCCTTATCTTTCATTTCTTTGTCTTGCCTTATTGCACTGGCTGGGACCTCCAGTACAATATTGAGAAGTAGTAGTGATAGGTAGCATCCTTGGCTTGTTCTTGATGGCAAAGTGTAAATTCAATGTTTTGCCAAAAATCTAGGCATCTCTATGTTTTTCAGATTCCTAATTGATTTTAATTTTCAGGCAAGGTGAAAACAACTGAGTTAACATATAGTTTTAGCAGCTATTGATGGTCAGTGGCTAGATAGGTTTTTCATTAGGGGTTGGTAAAGTGTAATGATTTAATTTTAGAATTCTTTTTGCTTTTGTTAGCTGGAATTCTTCAATAAAATAAAGCATTCTCTCATCAACTGTTTAGTTTCCTTGAGGTACCTTTCCTATGGGAAAGGCATGATTGATGCTTGATTTTTTTCCCTTTCTTTAACTTTTGTCAGAATAATGAGTTCGTTCCCTCATATCCTCCATGGAGATCAATGAGTTTTGTTTTGTTTTTAGTATTATTATTAACTCATGAGTTTACGCTTAATTGATGTTATGTTGGTTTCCTATAGCTGCTGTGACAAATTACCACAAACTTGGTAGCTTAAAACAACAGAAATTTATTCTCCTATGGTTCTGGAGGCCAGAAGTCTGAAATCACTTCCTCTAGGCTGAGATCAAGGTGTCTCTGGGCAGTGTTCCCCACAGAGGCTCTAGGGGAGAATCCATTTCTTGCCTCTTTCAGCTTCTGGTGGCTGCCATCATTCTTTGGCTTGTGACCACATCACTGTAATCTCTGCCTCTGGGTCACATTGCCATCTCCTCTTCTGTGTCTAATCTTTCTCAGCCTCTCTTTTATAAGGACACTTGTGACTATATTTAGGGCTCATTCTATCCAGAATAATGCCCTCATCTCAAGGTCCATAACTTAATCAAATCTATAAAGTCTTTTTTTTTGCTGTGTAAGGTAGCATTCACAAGTTCTAGGGATTAGGACATGGATGTATTTTGGGAGGCTCTTATTCAACCTACACAGGTGTGTTTTAGTCCATTATTCATTGCAGGTATTCTTTTTGATGCTCGTATTATCTTATCTTTCGCCAGTAGGAACACCTTCGTGTTGGTTCCTACATGTTGGTCCTTTTGAAATGACCCCAGTAATCTTTGATGGCTTCCTTGTTTTCTGGCATGTCAAGATGTCTCAGACTTTCTTGTGCCTTTCTAGCCTCAGAACTGGTATAAATAATTTTTCCAAGGAGCTCTGGTTTCTTTTAGTGGGAAATTGTATTTAGAGACCACAGTTGGGTCATTAGTGGTGCTCATTGCTGTTGGGTTGACATTGCTTTTACATCTTTTTCCTGGAAAGAGCCAGGAAGTAGATACATTTTCAGAAAGAGAAAAATGATGTCTGTGCTTATCTACCTTTTTGATTTGTATGTCTTTCTCTCATGCTGAAAATCTTAGTTTCTAGTAATAGTAACATAATTATTATTTGCTTTCTCCTAATAATACCAATATAACTGCTAATAATAAGAGTACTGAATGAAGTTTAAGATTTCTTTGCAATTCTTTTTTGTCCTTAGGCTCTATCCTACTTGCTAAAGTAGTCTTTTTTGTCACCTGATATAATGCTCCTCCAGTATGCCACTGACTTTGACATATGCTTAGATGTGTTTGAACCAGTTACTTTTAAAATTTTTAGGGATTGCTTTTGTTAAAATTTATTTATGTAAAATATTTTCATAGTTCCAAAGTCAAAACTTAAAAAGAGGGTACATTCAGAGGGGTCCAACTTATATCCTTGTTGCCACCTGTGTTCCTTCTTTTGCCATAGGTAACCTACTTTTTAAAGTTTTTGATTTATACTTATATATTTTTAAAAATATGAACGTATAATTTTTAATCCCCCTCTTTTCTTTTACATAAAGAGACATACCAAACATTGTTCTGCACTGTTCTTAAACTTATATTCTGGCTATCACTTGGTGACAGGAAGTGGAGATCTTCTTTCCTTTTGACAGTTTAGAAATTCAACTAGTTCTCTGTTGATATCCATTTTGGTTATTTCTACGCTTTTACTATTACAGATAGTACTGCAACGAATAGCCTTGTGTGTACATCTTTTTCTCAAAGAAGAGTTTTGAGCATTGTAGTGACCTGATCGGATTTGCATTTTAGAAAGAGTCCTCTGGTGAATGGGAGGCGATGAGAACTGGCTGGGAGGCCAGGGTGGGAGGCTGGGGCCAGGACCTCAGGGCTAGGCTTTCAGGGTATAGAGGACAGATGGATGATGTATTTTGGAATTAGAACTCCCACGGCTGTGTCCTCCCCGTGGGATGGATGGAGGTGATGTGGCCGTGTCGCTCCTCATGTTGGGGAGGTGGAGGAGGGGAGATGATGTGACCATGGGGGCAGCCGGGAGTGGTGGGGCCGCCTTCCCCCTTCATGGGGGAGGTGAAATGGCGCGTGCCCACACCCGTGGAGGAGTGAGGATGATGGGGACCTCCCACCCCTCGCCAGCTCTGGCTCTCTTTCCTCTCCCCCTCCCCCCAGGGTGTCGCGCTTGGCATCGGAGAAGCGCGAGCTGGAGGCCCAGCTGGGCCGATCTCGTGAGGAGGCGCTGGCCGGGCGGGCGGCGCGCCAGGAGGCCGAGACGCTGCGCGGGCTCGTGCGCGGCCTGGAGCTGGAGCTGCGGCAGGAGCGCGGCCTCGGGCACCGCGGGGCCGGCCGCCGCAGCCAGGATTGCCGCCGCCTGGCCAAGGAGGTGAGGGGCTGGGCCGGACTGCGGGGCGGGCGGCGGGGCGGGGACCTCGGCTTCAGTCTGGACCTCTGCGCCCCTGTCCCCTCCCGGCAGCTGGAGGAGGCGAAGGCGTCGGAGCGGAGCCTGCGCGCCCGGCTGAAGACGCTGAACGGCGAGCTGGCGGTGTACAAGAGGGGGTGAGGGGCGCGGCCGGGTGGGCGGGGCCTCGGAGCTGCAGACCGCCCTGCAAGTGGGCTAGAGACCGATGGACGGGGCAGAGTCTGGAGTGGCGGGGCGGGGCCTGGAGGCGAGTGGGTGGGGCCCGAGTTCGGAACGTGATCACCAGGTAGAGGGAGAGGGCGGGTGGCCTGAGAGTGGGCGGGGATGGGAGTGTAGGAGGGGCCTAAAGGGCTGCCTGGGACATAGGGAAGGACTGGGATACGCAGTTGGAGTCCTTGGGCGGGGTCTGTGGGGAGATGGGCGGGGCTTGAGGCGGCAACGGGAGGCTGGGCCTGGAGGCAGGGACCGGGAAAGGGCGGGGCCTGGGGGGGTCTAATTGAGCCAGAGGGCGTGGTCCAGAAGCTTGGAATCTGGTTGATGTCCCTTGGCACGTATTGGGGTGGGTGGCGGAAACTTGAGAAGGGTTTCCAGGGAGCTGGCGGAGACCTCAGGAAGAAGGGTCCGGGGAAGGGGGTGTGTTGGGATGTAGGGAGGTGACTGACGGGTTCTTTTGGGGGCTCTGTGAGGCTCCGAGAGGGGCGGAGCCTGGGAGAAGGTATCTGTGAGGGTCGAGTGCCAGGGCGTGAATGTCTAGGAGTTGATGGGGGATGGACCTGAAGGTTCGGGGATGGTTGGATCCGGGAAGAGGCTTGGGATAGGAGCCGTCCTGGCCGGCGGCAAACCGACAGTGGGTCCTGGGCTCCAGGAGACGGACTCCGCCGGTGGTGCCGCCCGCGGCGCGGGAGGATCGGGCCTCGTCGTCCCGGGAGCGCTCCACGTCGCGTGGCCGCGGCGCCGCCCGCTCCTCCTCCCGGGACAGCGGCCGCGGAGGCCGGGGTCGAGGCCGCGCTGCCCGCCCCTCGCCCTCGCCCACAGGTGTGTGCCGACCCCCCTACCCGTGGGAGAAGGTGGAGCGGACTAGGACTGTGGGGGCGTGATCCTGTGACCCCGCCTCCATCTCTCTCCATCCCCGCCCCGCCCTAGGTGGTCGCGTGCCCCGTTTCGACCCCACAGCCTTTGTGAAAGCGAAGGAGAAGAAGCAGAGAGAGATCAAGATGAAGTGAGCGCCCACTTCCCCTTGTCCTGCCCACATCCCCGCCCCTTCACCTGGCCGCCTGACCTGTGCGCTGGTTTATCCCCGTTTCCCACCTGTGTCCATCGCCTGTCACCTGCTCCATCTCTCCCCTTCCCGCTGCCTGCTCCCGCTTCTCACCTGACCTTCGCCTCTCCTGACACCCCCCCAGCTTGGTCTGTGACTCCGCATGCTTTTCCCTACTTAGGCCGTGTGACCTCAGGCGGGTCACCGGCCCTGGCTGGGACCCCCAGGGGCGCAGCATCGCCCTTCCCCACATTAGTTGGGCGCACAGGCGGGCGTCTCCCTCCCGCTCCCCAGGCAGCAGCAGCAGCGGAACCGGCTGGGCAGCGGAGGAAGCGGGGATGGTCCATCCATCTCCTGGTCTCGCCAGACCCGGCCCCCCGCTGCCGTGACCGGCCGAGGGGACGCGGCCAACCGCTGCCGGAACCGCAGCTCCTCGGGTAGCTGGGCTGGAGCGCGGGGGGCGGGCGGGTGGGCGGGCCGGCGAGGCCGGGAGGCTCACCCTGTCTCTCTGCCCCTAGTGGACAGTTTCCGCAGCCGCTGCTCGTCTGCCAGCTCCTGCAGCGAGTTGGAAGATTTCTCGGAATCCCTCCCGAGAGGGTAAAACTTGGCCTCGGGGATGGACCGCCTCCAAACGGGTGTCTGGGGAGACTGTTAACAGTCTTCTGCAGGGAAAGTGGGTTCTGGAGGCTGGAGGCTTGAAACCACGGAGGAGGGCGAGATGGGAAGTGCCCAAGACCCCCATTGGGCCTTGATTCCTCCCTCCCCCAGCGCTGGTCGCCGCGGGAAGCCTCCCAGCCCCCCCACGTGGAGCGGGTCCAACAGGGTGAGTGTCCTTCCTCAGGCCTTGGAGGAGGTGGGGCAGCGTGAAACCACCAGAGGTTGCTGTCCCTCTCTCCCATGGGTCCATTCTGGGGGTCAGGTACAGAGGCGGCTCTGAAATGCCTCTGGCCTCAGAGTGTTTTGAGATCCTTGGAGGGGAGGGGGTATGATGGTGGCAGGGCCAGAGGACTCTGGGCAGAGCACCTGCTCCGTCCTCAAATTGCCAGGTCTTAAAACCTGGCTCCCCTTCCTGTCACCTGTGACTCAAGGTGGCTACTTAGCCTCTCTGGACCTCGGTTTCTTTATCAGTTAAGTGGAGATGGTTATAGTAGTCACCTCAGAGGGGTCCGGTGGAGGTGCAAGGAGGATATTTTGCATAGAATAAGTGCCCCTTAGGTGTCAGCCTTTATTTTTTCTGGAGTCCTTAGGTTCAGAATTTCCGGTAAGATTTAGGGGGCAGGAATAGAGGGAGGGTTCCTGACCCCCTTCCTGCCTCCCCCAGCAGCAGAAGTCCACCCCTGTGGAACGCGGCCGCCATCAGAGACGCCTGGCCAGTTCGGGGGGCTGGGTCCCCATCAAAGGTGAGCCTGGGACTCCTCATCTCCCCCTCACCTGCCCCAGAGCTGGCTGGGATGGCACCCAGCGCAGCTGGTTGGGTCCCGGAGCTCCCTGCAGCTCCAGGCCCCTCCCAGCCCCCCACACCCACCCTGCTCCCACAGAGTACAGCTCCGACCACCAGGCGGCCGACATGGCGGAAATAGACGCCCGCCTCAAGGCCCTGCAGGAGTACATGAACCGCCTGGACACGCGGTCGTGACCCCGGAGAGGGAGACCGCCCCTCCGTCCCCCGTCCCCCGGGATTCTGCGTGGAGGTCGGGGCCAGTGCGCCCTTCCAGCCCCGCCCCGGCCCCGCCCCTCCTGGTCTCAGGTGTGTGAGGCCCTGGCCCCACCCTCTCTCCCATGCATTGCATGCTGGGTGGGAGGCTGAGTGCGATTTGTAAATAAACATGTTGGCCCTTGGGATCCCTCAGCTTATGACTGAAGGGTGGGGGCAGAGTGGGAGATGCGAGGAATAAGTCGGGGTGTAATTGGGTCTTGTGTGTGTTTCTTGGCATCTCTGGCTGGGAGTCAGACTGGGGTTCAGGCTCAGGGAAAACTCCCGCCCTTTCTAAAACAATGAGAGTAGTGGTCGGGAGGGGTGATAGTGAGCAGCCCATCCCCAGAGAAGTCCAAGCAGAGATGCTGCACAGAAGTCTTAGGCTGCGTTGTAGAGAGGAGGTGTTTGGCAGCATGATTCACTGCCTGGGAGGACCCCCGAGCTGCTGTGGGTGACATCTGGATTGACTTGGTGCTGATTCCTGGGCGCTGACCTGAGACTTCTGGGTTTTGAGCTGTGATGTTGCTTCTGAGCTGAGTTCTCAAGGGTCTTGGTTCAGGGTCGGGGCCTCTGGGTTCTGAGCGCCCTCGAGGTGGGGGGAACTGTTGTGGTATTGTGGGAGGCAGAGAGGGAGGGGAGGCAGGTGGCAGGACACAGGGTCACAGTGAGTGCACCTTTATTGCAGGGGGGGCAGTGGGGTTTCTGACTGGGTGGGGGAGATATGCAGTGCCTCAGTCCTTGTAGTGTGGCCAAGTCTGGATGATTTCATAGAGCTGGTCGCCTGGAGAGAGCGTGTCCTGCACATCCCGGTGTCCTTTGACCTCGTAGTTGGTCATCAGGGCTCCCTGGGCGACGCCACAGGCCAGCAGACTCTGGGCTGCCCTGAGGGCTCGTAGTGGGGGCGCCCGCTCTGGGGGAGGCAGAGGCAGGAGTGAGGCTGGGGTGCCCTGGAGGGCAGAGGTCATGTGGGGGCTTCCCACAGTGCCCTCCCAGCTGGCCTGCTGGAGCCCTGAACCGGCTCTGCCACTCCCTGGCAGTGACTCCACTTCTCTGTGCCTTAGTTTCCTCACTGTGAAAGGAGAGACTCATGGCACCTGCCCACTGGGCTGTGGGATGATAAAATGAGTTACTTTCTGCACAGAGGAAGGCCTCAGCCAATGTCAGCTGGCGAGATTCTCGCTGATTCCCGCCTCTGCACCCAGACCTCCGGTTCCTACCCATGGCCATAGCTGCCATTTATCCAGCACTTTGTAGGTGCTATGGACTCGCCTAAGAACCTTATATAGATGACCTAGTCCTCACCAGAACCGTGTGGTTGAAAATGGTCACTGTCCAAAGGAGGAAATGAGGCTCCGAAAAGCAGGTCACTTGCCTGAGGTCACAGAGCTTGTAGGTGGCAGAGCCTCTGAACCACCACATACCAGCCCCTCCCATGCCCCAGGCCCCATGTCGCCCCTGTCCCGATGGCTGGACACTCACTTACCCATGTAGTTACCCATGAAGCTGATGCCGATAGACTTGGGGTTCCAGGCAGAACCTGCGTGGGCGCCCTGTCTGTTCCAGCCCCGGCCCTCATACACAAGCCCATCTTCTCCTATCAGGAAGCTGTAGGGGGTGGGTGAGTGAGGGAGGGCTTCCTGGGGGAGGCTCCCTCGCCCTCCACTCACCCTGCCCCTCTTCCTGCCAATCACACACAATCCCCCCACACCCTCCCTCTTCTTTCTCGATCTTCCACAGTATATAATAACACATAATACAATAATAACAATAATAACACGATAACAATGACAGTGGCCCCTGCCATGTGCTAAGCACAGCACTGCATGCATCAATTTTCCATCCTCACAGCAACCCTGTGAGTCACTACTGCCTCCATTCTGTAGATAATCAGAGAGGAGCAGACACCTGCCCAGGGTCACGCAGTGGGTCAGAGGCAGAGCCAGGATTTTCATTCAGGTACCCGTGACCCCCACCCATGTGGGGGTCTCATTCCTTGCTCTGTCCTGCCTCCCTGGAGGATTTGTCCCACTCTTGATTTGATGAGTCCTCGCATGCAGTCCTCTGAGGGAGCACTGTTATCATCTCTGCTTTAAGCTGAGGAAACAGAGACTAAGAAAGAGAGGTGATTCGCCCAAGGTCATGCCCCAGAGACCGCTGCCTCTCAGACTCTCCACCAAGAAGCTCCTCTGCCCTCGCTCCAGCCTGCTTCCTGCTCCCTGCTCTGTGCTGGGTACCCTGAGTGACAGGATGGGGACTCAAGGGCTGGCGCCACAACCAGACCAGACCCTGGAGCCCCAGCATCTGCCTCTGAGGTTTCCAATCCTGGCAGCAGATCCTTCACACTCCCTCATCCAAAATGTCTTATTGAGCGAGTCTGACTTGGCACATTGAGTTAACCAGGGGATCAGCTTCTGGAGCTGCAGTGTCTGCCTCCTCAGCCCTCTGGCTCACAGCTCACCAAGGATGCACACAATGTTGGAACTTTCCAATCTTAGGTCCTGAATCTGCCACTTAGGAAGCCAGACTTGCAGAATCTGGCTCTGAAGAGACTAGAAATACCATAGCGATGCCGGCCCCAGGACTGGGTGGTTATGGCCCGGCCGCAGCCCCGGCCCCTGGAAGGCAAGTGGTGCCCCCTGTGCATTTGTCACACGGAGGCATCTGACTGAAACCTCAGCCACCACCAGGGGGGTACAGTCAGGAGCCCATTGTACCGGGGAAGAAACTGAGGCTCAGAGAGAGAAGGCGACGTGACAAGGAAGGGGGATTCAGAACGTTTGAAGCACACTCTGAATCCTAAAATCTGAGAAGCCGACTTCTCTGCTTCTGTAAGAGGATTCAGGCCAGAGGCTGCGGACCAGGCTCTGGTCTTCTGACTTCATGGAAACACCTAGATGAAGTGCCTGCCTCTTGGAAACAAAATCTTGAAGTTGGAGCCTTTGAATTGTAAGATCTTGAGCCTGAAGAGCTGGGGATACCCTTGGAGGCTTCTAGATTTCTCTCAGTGAGGTCCTCAGATTCCCCGGCCTCACCCAGCCCCACTGAAGCAGTCTCTAAGGGAGGGACCTGGGGACCTGCATCTCCAGGAAGGTGATGCTAGTGCTTCCTGAGCTCTGAGAACCTGTGGGGTTGAAACGCGCTCTCGCTGTGGAAACCCGTGTGCTGGAGCCCAGCCTGTTACCCTGGGCAGGGCGCGGGTGGGTGTGGGCCGCAGAGGCAGGTCTGAGTGTCCCCGTCCCTGTTTCTGCCCTCGCCCTCTAGAGTCTGTCCTCCCCACAGCAGCCAGAGGGAGCTCCTTACACTAAGCAGGCTCCCGTCCCTCCCGTGGCCCCTGTCCTCCTCAGAGCGGAGCCACCGTCCTCGCCGGGGCCCACAGGCCCTGTGCCCTCCGTCCCCTCCTTCTCATTTCCTCGTTCCTCCCAGCCACCTCCAGCCACCCCGACCTCTGTCCTTCAGGGTGATGTGCTCACTCGGCCTTGGAGCCTTTACCCCTCTCTTCCCCCAGCTCACTCACTCTTCCCTCAGCTCCCCCGTCCCAGAGCCATCTCAGCCACTCTTCCTTTTTATTGTGACTTCTGTCACCGTGTGAACTCATCTGGGTGACTTTGCTTGTTTCTCCCTGCTGGTCTTTAAATCCTCCTGGGCTACATTCCCTCAGTTCAAGGCTGTGTCCCCATCCCAGCATCCGGCACACAGCCTGACACAGAGCAGGTGCCTAATGGCCATAGTCCGTGCATTGTGGGGCTCTGACTACGTGCCAGGCAGTGTCCTAAGAGCCTGGCCTGTATTGGCTGGTTAGTGACCAAGTGGGCACAATCCCGTTGACTGTGCAGAGGAGGAAGAAGAGACTGAAGCTGAGAGGGTGAGTGACCTGCCCCGGGTCTCGGCCACCGTGAGCAGAGCTGGGACAGGAGCCCCGCCCTGTGCTTCACCAGCCTGTGTCTGCCTTCTAACAAAGCACAGACTTTCTGAGGGGACCCCAGGGTTGAGGACACCGTGGTGCGTGTTGGCAAAGTCTGTCCCTTCCCCCTGGGGTGCAGAGCTTGGATGTCAGCCCTTTCCCCTCGTCCTGACATCTTTGTGCTGCCTGCACACGCCCAGCCCTCCGTGGTGACCTTGGAGATACCAAGCTGCCCAGGGTGTCAGCCAGGCGGCTCAGAACCGGGTCCCACTGCCCCCCAGGCCTGCGCACCTTTCCCTCCTCCAGCCCCGGCTCCACCTGTGCCCCCTCCGCACTCACTTGTAGCCCACGTCGCACCAGCCCAGGTTCCGCATGTGGTAGCTCTGCACGTTCTGGACCTGCTTCAGGCAGGAGGCCGGGGTGTCGCAGGGGTTTCCCACCGTGTGTGACACCACCACGTAGCGCATGGGCGACTTTAGGCTCTGGTGGCACTCGGACGCCAGGGCCCCCCACTCTCTCCGGGGCACGATGGGGCCACAGCAGTTCGGGTTTTCTCGAGCTGCTCCGGGCCCGAGGAGGGTGAGGAGGGCCCAGGCAAGCAGTGAGCAGCAGCAGGACATGGTGGGCGGGGTGCACAGGGATGTCTAGGAGTTTGTGGCTGGCTGGGCCACCTTTATATGCTGGGATAGAGAAGTCAGGAAGGCCTTGCTTCACAGCCCAGCGGGACTTCCCGGGCGGGTTATATGGGACCCAAGACTCTGCTTCCTTCCCTGGCAGGGCCGCAACAGGATGCGGTGTGGTTGAGCTGGGTGAGGTGGGTGGGGGGAGCCCTGACAAAGCCAAGGGGGTGGGGGATGCACACAGGCCCCTGGGCGCTTCACCCTGTGGTTCCTGGAAGACCCAGGGCCCGGATCCCTGCCCCGCTTTGTCTCTCAGTGCAGCGTTGGGCAATTCAACAGGAACTTAACACCAGAGAAACACCCGGGGCCTCATCTCCCTCCTCCTGCAGAGATTGAGGTGACAAGAGTCTCGTTTTTAAACACTGCTCCCAGGTCCACACGCGATGTCCTTAACCCTTTCAGCAAACTGAAGAGGGGAGTACTGGGAGGCCCATTTCACAGTGGAGGAGAGTGAGGCCTGGAGAGGGGAGTCATGTTGCTGAGACACAGGAGATAGTAGAGTCTGGTGGTCCAGAGCCCCGATTCAGAGCCAGGCTGCCTGGGATTGAATTCTGGCCACACTCTCGTGTTGAGCTCAGGCAGGCGCCCTAACCTTTCTGTGCCTGTTTTCTCCACTGCAAAATAAGGGGATAATGTACAGTCCCTAACTCCTAGGGTGGATGTGGGATTAAATGGGTTGACAAGGGTGGAGCACTTAGATGTCTGCCTCTACTGCCCCACAAGCACCACTGGTACTGGAGCTCACATCTGCCCTTGGTAGTAAGTCACGTGCTTACGAGGGGCCACTGGCAGCTCCACTGTGCACGGGAGGGAACCTGACCTCCAGAGAGGAGCAGCCATTTGCCCAAGGCCACCCGGTGGCTGGGGATCCACTGTTGGGGAGGAAGGCTTTCCTGGGGCCTCTGCCCTGCCCAGGCCCCCATTCCCACTCCCTTCCAGAGCGCCTGGTGAGTTCAGGGCCGACTGCCTGGGTTGTTTTTCCTCCTTTCCTTCTACTTTAGTGGATTTTAAAAATTACAGACGAAACACATGCCAGCTGTAAGTAGTTGAACAGATAGGAATGTCAATCACCTGTGGCCCTCCAGCTCCGCCCACCCGAGGTCCCCAGTGAGACCAGTGTTGGGTGTTTCTCCCACCATATTCCCCATGCTCAGGTAGACCATGCTTACACTCATGACGTCGTCGAATAGCGCACCAGGCAGCTCTAAGCCCTTTCCGTGAATTATCTCGTCACCTGCTCCCAACGGGTTTGTGAGGTGGATGGTATTAACCTCCTTTCATAGTAGAGGAAACTGAGGCCCAGAGGTGTTACCACATTCAGGTAGAAGGTGGTGATGTCAGGGTTTAGCGACAGGCTTCCTGGCTCCAGAGATGAAGTTCTAAACCATATTCTGCTTCCTACAAAAATATATAAAGCCGTATTTAAAAAAAAAAAAAATCCAAACCATACACATCAATTTGCCTTTTGGCACCTAATATTTCATATGCATCTCTCCAGGTCAATACATCTAATTCTAATTTATTGTTCATAATAGTTGCATATTAGTTCATAATATAGGCTTACCATTTTGACATAATCTTTTCTTTTCTGAAGGTTTCCATTTCTTTCCCCCAGTGCTGCACAAAATATTATCAAACATACAGCCTGACACACTGGAGTGTTTATAAATTATAAATATAGACTCTCTAGGTCAAAACACATACGTAATTAATAAACATCACCAGATAGTTTTCTCCAAAAGGCTGTTAACCATTCACACTTCCACCAGTAATGTTTTGGAGCTTCACTCACCCCAGAAGTGGGTGTTCTCACTTCTTAAATGGATGGGTATAAAGAGATATCTCTCTGTAACTTTTTTTTTGTGTGTGTGAGGAAGATCAGCCCTGAGCTAACATCCAAGCCAACCCTCCACTTTGTGCTGAGGAAGACTGGCTCTGAGCTAACATCTATTGCCAATCCTCCTCCTTTTTTTTTTTCTGTTTTTCTCCCCAAAGCCCCAGTAGATAGTTGTATGTCATAGTTGCACATCCTTCTAGTTGCTATATGTGGGACGCCGCCTCTGCATGGCTGGACAAGTGGTGCGTGGGTGCGCACCCGGGTTCCGAACCCCAGCCGCCAGTAGCGGAGTGCACGCACTTAACCGCCAAGCCATGGGGCCGGCCCCTCTTTGTAACTTTAATTGGCATTTTTATGACCACTCAGGATATTGAGTATTTTTCTGTGTTTGCTGCCCATTTGGATTTGTCACTTGGATTTGTTTTCTGTCAACTGCCTGTTCATCTCCGTTGCCCATTGAAAAAAAAAAATGGGTTGTTTGTCTTCTTGTTATCAATTTGAAAATGACAAAAAGAATCCCATAACTGGGATTGTTGAGTTGTTGGGTATGTACATTTTGTGTCTCTCAGTTCCTTTTAAAGGCATGAAAGAATAACATACATATAGAAAGACGTACAAATGCACTTTGATAGAGTTACTAGAATTCAAAAAATACAACATGTAGAATTAATAGAATAGAGTGGAGAGCTCTATTAATTTTCACACCATGAATACAGTGTGTATCTAGCACCCAGATCAGGAAATAGAGCTACATATAAAATTGTAGTAGATATTGCCAAATACTATTCCAAAAAAGTTTTAGTATTTCTTTTCCCCCTTAATACGATCAGTTTTTAAATGCTTTACCAATCCAAGGAATGGCCTCTCATTATTGTTATATTTGTATTTCCTTGAGCATCAGACCGGTGATTGTCTTTTTACATATTTATGGCTGTTTGCGCCCTTCTTCTGTGAGCAGTCTGTTCATCTCTCTTAATCATTTTCCTGTTGGGTTGTTGTATATGTGGATATTAACGCTGTGTCTGTCAAATGGGCTGCAAATGTTTTCCTCTAGTCAATCAAAAAAATGTATTGTTTTTTATTTTATAGTTTCTGTGTTTCCTGTCTTGCCTTAAGAAGTCTTTCCACAACAAGATTATAAAACATTTTCTATTAAAAAATGTTATCTTGTGTTTTACTTTCAGTCCTTTACCTGTACTAGAATTTATGATAGCTATGGTGTGAGGTAGGGGTCTAAATTTATTTCCAAATGCTCACCATTTGTCCCAGCACCATTTGTTAAATAGTTAGACCTGGTGTTAAACTGCAGCCCTGCCACTTATTAGCTGGATGACCTTGGGCAATTGGGCAGCATTTGACGTAGTTGACCACTTCCTTCTTCTTGAAATGCTCACTTCCTTTAGGTTTTGTTTCATAAGACTGTCTTGATTTTCCTTCTGCTTCTCTGGCTGGTCTTTGTGCTCCCTTTCAGATCATTCTTCCCTCTTTGACCATTACGCTCCCCTTTTTCTGCCAGGTGATCTTATTCAAAACATGGCTTCAGCCACCACCAAAATGCGAGTGATTTCCAGATTTTTCTGTCCAGCCTGGAGTTCTCGGCTGAATTCTGGATCTGTGTATCCACCTGTCAACCTGAAATCTCCAAGTGGATGTCCCACAAGCCCCTCAAATGCAAGATTTCCAAATGGCTCATGCTTTGCTCCTCCAAAATCCACCCCCTTCCAGGACCCGTGTCAGGGAACGATATGATCATCTTCCAGTTACAGAAGCCAGACATCTGAGCATCATCCTTGGTGCACCCCACTCTCTCCCCAAAATGGCATGCAAACCATGCCCAGCTCATAGCAGGTGCTCAATCTTTACTGAATGAATGAATGAACGTCCAACCCGCCCCCAAGTCATGTTGCTGTTCCCTCCTAAACATCTTATGACTGAGACCACTCCTCTCTATTTCTGCTCTCTGCACTCTGGACCAGTCACCTTCTCCTCGCACCTGGATGTTGCTCCCACCTCCTCAGTGACCTTTCACCACGCACCCTGGTACCCGTGAGTCCAAAGCTCAGATCTGATCAGGTCTTTCCTGAATGTCACCCTCAAATGTGAGTCACATTTTTCTGTGGCTCCTCATGACTCTTAGGATGAGTCCAAGCTCCTCCCCGTGGCCGCCAGCACGGGCTCCCTCCACCCCAGCCTCCCCTCGCTCACTCCTGAGACCCTCTTCCTGAGTCCCCAGCCACCCCGCCCCTCTTGCTGCCCTTGAAGATGATCTGACTTCCCTGACCCCAGGGGACTTTGGACATACTATGTATAGGTTTTAAATAGAGGAACTTTCAGAAATTCAGCAACTTCATACCTTCACTGGAAGATTACAAAACACTCAGCTAGCCTTTTGTAAAAAGACAGGAATATTTACACATCGGATTCCTCAATGATACTAAGAATATAATCAATAGCCAGGTGGGGTGAAGTCTTCTCTTGTTAGAATTTTATTAATTCTTTATCTTGTCAGGTTAATGTGGAGACAGGCCCTTGTGAACACTTCCTGCAACTGCAATCTGTAATTGTTGTATTGCCTTTAATCCTGAGACTGTATTACTTATGTCCTTTTTGGACAGGAGGAAGTTAGATTTGCTCCCTGTATGTTTTAGCAAGTTGAATTTTTAATGATTTAACTCACCAACTTCCTTTATTTGGTCTTGTTAAAATTAATTCAGCCAGTATAAAAAGTCCTCAGATTCTCCTGCAATTAGCAAAAAACACTTGTTTTCTTTGTTGTATCAACAATCATAGAAGTCAAAATAATGGTGATCATAGCAAGGACCAGTTTAAAACACAATGCAGAGTCTTGATGTTTTTCCTTGACGTTCCCAAACCTGGAATGCTCATCCTCCCTACTGACCCCATCCTAATTGTCACTATTCCTTTAGTGTCACCTTCTCAGAGTGACATCTCATTCTGATATCTCAGACTAGGACACATCCCACTATTTGCTTTCCCCACACCATGTCCTCTCCTTCTCCGTATTTATCACAACTGTGGTTGTGAACTTACCTGTGTAATTCTTTGATTAATTTCTGTCTCTCCTACTATACATTAAGGTCTATAAGTAGGGTCATTGTATAATTTATTGTCCAAATCACAATACTTGAGAGTGACAGAGGGACCTATTGATAATTATGCTGGGTCAATACGCATAGATGGAACTGTCCCCAATAATCCAGGATGTATAATTGCCTCGTTTTAAGATAAAGAAAGGGCTATCATTTTTTCCCTCTTGTTCACCATTATATCACCTGTATAGCACATAGTTGGCGATAAATACATCTGAATATCACATATTGAGCCACCCTCAGTTTCTCCATCTGTGACATGGACTTAAGGACTGTCCCTCCCTCATAGGGCTGTTGTAGGCAGGAGGGCTGCCCCTCATTTGCATCTTCCTGGACAAGAGTACAGATGGAGGCCTACATACACTATTGCTAAATATTTAAAACTTATACATCAAGGTTAAAGCTGCTAAACAAGATAAGATTTACCCTCTTCACAAGAACTCCTTCAAAAGACAAAATAGAAAGATGTGTGCAAAGAAACAGTCTACATCAAGTGACTGTGGACTGTGCCGTTTCAAGTGGGTTTCTTTTTCTGCAGAGACCATGGTACACCCTGGGCAGTTGGGGTGTGAGGAGGAGAGAGTGAAGCTTTCTCCCACATTTGTTGAATCCGTCCCTCTTTCAGTGATTTGGGAAACTCACGTGATAAACACTCATTTTCCTTCCTCTTTATTGGGGGAGGGGACTGCTCTCCCACTGCTCCTCCCCCATCCCCCTCCAGGACGTCCTATAGGGGTCTCCTCCCTCACCTGGGTTAACTCAGGCAACCTCCGTTCACAAGGTGCTCCCACCCCCTATCCTGCAGCCAACATGCTTTTAAGTTCCTCAGAGGAACCCGAGGATGGAAGACCCCATTGGAATTTAGAATTCTTGGACACCTTGGAATTCTGCCTAGGAACATGGAGGCTTCCGGAGAGCAGGGCCTAGGCTCCCAACTCGCAGCCCACCTCTCTGCTTTTGTAAGTCCCCTTCCCCCATCCCACCATGGGGCCTCCTGTGCACCCCACTTGCTTGGCCCAGCTTTACCTACAGCCTTGGAGACAGGGTGCCCCTCCGGTTTAGAGGTGCACGCCTGACTCCTTGCATCACTGACTCATGGACCAGGCCCCTGAGGGTTCTGGAAGGAGACTAGGGCTGCCTGATCAGGGAATTCTGGGGTCTTGAGGTCCCAGAGCATGTCCAGAAGCGGGGGCCCATCTTGCTCCTGGGCATCCCTTGCCCTGTGGGGAGAGACTCTGGCCTGAGTCTAAGGGCAGTGTTGATGCTAATTCCACTCCACATAATTTATGGAGCACCTACTGTGTGCCCCACCTACCTGTTGTAGGTGCTGGGGATTCATCCCTGAACAAAACAGAAGTTCCTGCACCCGCGTTCTAGTGGGGAAGACAGGCAGAAAATAAAGAAACTAATGACTATTTTATTTTCTATTTATTTATTTATTTATTTATTTTTTATAGGAAGAACTGATTTTTTTTTTTTTGAGAAAGATTGGCCCTGCACTAACATCTATTGTCATTCTTCCTCTTTTTCTTTCCTTTTTTTCCTCCCCAAAGCCCCAGTACATAGTTGTACATCACAGTTGTAGAGATGTAGCTCTTCTATGTGGGATGCGGCCACAGCATGGCTTGATGAGTGGTGCATTGGTCTGCGCCCTGAGTTGGAACCAGCAAACTCCCGCCCGCAAAAGCAGAGCACGGGAACTTAACCGCTACGCCAGGCCCCTAACAATAATAACTATTTTAAAAAACAGATATACTATATTTCACGTGGGTGACGCGATTAGTGTGGTGCCTGACAGGTACCAGGTGCCCAGGGAGCATCATCGTCAGCTCAGACCTGGGGTTGGTCTTGGCGCTGGGAAAAGATGCTCCATCCTCCTCCGCGGTTCCCTCCTTCCGCCGCCAGAGGGCGCGCCGTGCCCCCCACCCTCGCCCCGCCAACCCCGGCCTCAGCACTCTCCGCGGGCTTTTCCCTGAATGTTATAGTCACGGGGCGGCCTCAGCCTCACAGGGGTCCTGTTCTTTGATTTTCCTGGGGGCCTGCCTCTCCCAGGGAGTGAATTGCTCCTAATGACAGTGGTTTGCTCCTAATAACAGTAATAGAAACCATAATATGAAGAACGAAGAGCCAAGAGTTCCTGAGTTTACGTTGATGTCGAAGATCACACAGCACTTTATCTCTGAGCTGAGTCTATAGGCACAAGTAGCCAGAGAGAGAGAGGCTGTCGCTGCAGAGGGACTAGCATGAGCAAAGGCTTGGAGAAGAGAAGAGGCAGGGGAATGTTGTGGAACTATGATGGAAACCAAGCACCAAGAAGTTAAAAAAATCTTCCTTAGTGGCCGGCCGGTGGCATAGGGTCAAGCGCGCGCTCCGCTTTGGTGGCCCAGGATTTGCAGGTTCCAGACCCCCGGTGCACACCAATGCACCGCTTGTCAAGCCATGCTGTGGCGGTGTCCCGCATAAAGTGGAGGAAGATGGGCACTGATGTTAGCCCAGGGCCAATCTTCCTCAGTAAAAAGAGGAGGATTGGCATTGGAGGTTAGCTCAGGGCTGATCTTCCTCACACACACACACACAAATCTTTCCTAGAGCAAAAAACTTTGAGATGAGCTTTGCTAACTGCAGCTGCGCATACTCAGCATAATCAACTCTTGTGTAAAACTAACCAGGTCTTTCTGTCCATCTTTAGTATACGAGTGAGCTGTGTTTCCCAGGAAATCAAGGTCCAGACGTCAAGATTCAGCCTCACAAGGCCAAACACAGGCTGAAGATGACAACTAAACAGAAAAGTCCAGACAGTCAAGGGAAAAGAAATTCAGTCTTCAAGGCCAAAGGCAGGCTGATGGGAAGGTGCCAACCAGCACAGCCACACACTCCCCTTCCCCTACCTAAAACCCCAGCATATGCTCTCCCTCCCCTATCTAAAACCCCATATTAAAATCCCTACCTTTTTCCCTTTGAGAAGGTGGATCTGAGTTCTAACTCCCATCTCCTCGTCTGGCTGCCTTTTGATAGTAAACCTCTTTCCTTGCAACAAGACTGGTGTTTCACTTTTTTCTTTATTGGCCCTACTATGTGTGGGTAAACGAACTGTGTTTGGGTTTGGTAACAATTTGGTGAGCCAGGCAGGGGACTCTTTGCCCGTGGCTCTGCAGGCCTGGGCCAACTGGGATTTCCTGGGCAGCAGTCCAGCAGCTGCCTAGGTGATTTGTCCTGGGGACTGTCCCCAGTACTTTCCATCTGACCAGGCACTGCTGGCCCTTGGGCCATTTTTCTTGTGGTAAGGAAACAGGCTCTAGATTTGTTTGTCTGTCTTTGCTTCTGGTTTGGACCAGATGTCCTTGTGGTGAGTTTCCTTGTTAAAAGTGACCGAGTCCTATTTTCTCTTGCTTTGTTTGCCTCTGTTTCAGGGGATTTGTTCCAGGTTACTGGAGTTTGTTCAGGGAGGGCCCCAATTATCGAAAGGACTAACTCCGGGCTCCAACCGTGTTACTTGTGGAGTATCCACAGCAGGAACCTAGCCTCCCTGCAGGAGGCTAGGCCGTCTGGCCAGGCATGACGGGAATCTTCATCCTGACTGCTCTTGATCTGCCATTTCTTAGGGTTATGTTGACAACAAGCCGCCTTGAAGGGTGAGGGAACATTTCCCCCAGGTAGAGCAGGCTCACTCACTGCTTCTGTAAAAGTGGAGGATTCCCCAAGCTCGGTGTCTTCAGGTGGGAAATGGCCCTAATGCACGTGCATGGTGGACTCTGGCTCCCTCTGCGTCAGCCCCATGGTACTTGGGGGGAAAACAGGAACCAAAACATACATGCTAATGCTCATACCTTTGATGTGCTGTGAGTACCAAAGTCCTTTGTCTCTGACCCAGGTGTTTTGTGTCTTCTGCCAACATTTATGAAACAGTTACAGAAGAATTTGTTGGCTTGTAAGTGGAGTAAATTCCCAGACCCTGACAGTTCTATTGGTGAATTCTATCAACCATTCAAAGAAGAAACAACAACCTCATACAAACTCTTTCTGAGAACAGAGGTAGGGAATACTTCCCAACTTATTTTATGAGGCCAGCATAATCCAGATACCAAAACCACAAAAAAAAGATTATTACAGAAAAAGAAAAATCACAGACCAATGTCCCTCATGAAAATAGATGCAAAAACTCCTAACAAATTGTGGAAAAACAGAATCCAGCAGTGTTACCATGACCCAAGGGTTAACCCAGCAGCACAGGTGTGCTTAACCTTCAAAAATCAATCCGTGGACCCAAGCATCTGTCCCTGTGCCCGAGAACAGCTCTGGGCAGCTCTGAGGGGGAGGGACAGGTTGTAATTCCCACCGTGACTGTCAGTTCCAGTTAATTAAAGATCATACTGGCCTAGCAAGAGTATCCTCATTCTTAAAGGGATTAATGTGCTGCTCTGGCAGAGGATGGAAATTAAGTGGAGATCAAATAACTTTGCCAACTACAGTTGATTGTTCATAGTTCCTGAGGAGATAGATGTTGAAGAGTGGACTTCCCGGGAGGAAGATGCACCCACAGTGTAGAGACTGAAGGAGGGAATGGCAATGTGGCCACACAACGAAATACACAACTGGAACCTGGCAAATTAAGGACATGAGAACAACTAGAAGGAACCCCCAGAAAATGAGTATTGAGAAGAGTGAACCATCAGATTTTCACTAGTAAATTGGTAGCCCTGATTTCTCTAGTAAATGAGCAGCTACACAAGATATGCTTTTTATTCATCAGTCTCCAGAATTAGGTGACAGAGATACCTGGCAGGGACCTACAGATGCTGGGAAGAAGGTGTGGCCTGGCAAGCAGAAGTTCTGAAGCAGCAGAAAAGAGCAGACAGAGAACAGAGAGCAGCAGAGAACAAAGGAAGAAAATGGGAAAGGAAGCACAGTGAGAAATAGGGAAGGAACGATTGAAATCGACTTGAAACTTCCATAGCGAATGTTCTTCAAATGTCGTAGCGCCAGTAGCAGAAGTCTGAGCTCCACAATCCAAACATTTGTATGTATTTGAGTGTGTTTAGAATGCAAAACTTGATTTTAATACATTCATCAGGCCATCCAGGATCCCCCAAAGTACCTTGAACTCTTAGGGATCGAGACTCCGAAGAACAAAAGACGAATGAGACAATATTTTATTCAACTTGCTGCCGATATAAGACAATTGTTTGCGGAAGAGAAATGATCATAAGGGGAATATGCCAGTGCCTCTTCAAGTTACTTTCTAGCTAAATAAATGGGTTTAAACAATTTTATGGTGGAAAAACTCACTGCTGTCTATTATGCTTTCCATCAGTGTTTGTAATGATAAAATAAATAATTTAAAATACTTTTTGTTTCCGTGATTATGGAGAGGCCTGTGAGACTGCGTGGGACATAGGGAAGGACTGGGATGCGCAGTTGGAATCGGTGGGCGGGGTCTGTGGGGAGATGGGCGGGGCTTGAGGCGGCATCAGGAGCTGGGCCTGGAGATGGGGACGAGAAAGGGGCGGGGCCTGAGGGTCTAGTTGAGCGAGAGGGCGGGGCCGGCAGGTGGGAGATCCGGTTGATATCAGCTGGCATTTATGGGGGTGGGTGGAGGAAACTTGGGAAGGGTTTCAGGGAGCTGGCGGAGACCTCAGGAAGAAGGGTCCGGGGAAGGGGGGGTGTTAGGATGTGGGGAGGTGACTGACGGATTCTTTTGGGGGTTCTGTGGAGCTCCGAGAGGGGCGGAGCCTGGGAGAAGGTGTCTGTGAGGGTCGAGTGCCAGGGCGTGAATGTCTGGGAGTTGATGGGGGATGGACCTGAAGGTTCGGGGATGGTTGGATCCGGGAAGAGGCTTGGGATAGGAGCCGTCCTGGCCGGCGGGAAACCGACAGTGGGTCCTGGGCTCCAGGAGACGGACTCCGCCGGTGGTGCCGCCCGCGGCGCGGGAGGATCGGGCCTCGGCGTCCCGGGAGCGCTCCAGGTCGCGTGGCCGCGGCGCCGCCCGCTCCTCCTCCCGGGACGGCGGCCGCGGAGGCCGGGGTCGAGGCCGCGCTGCCCGCCCCTCGCCCTCGCCCACAGGTGTGTGCCGACCCCCCGCCCGTGGGAGGAGGGGGCGCGGACTGGGACTGTGGGGGCGTGACCCTGTGACCCCGCCTCCTCCTCTCTCCACCCCCGCCCCGCCCTAGGTGGTCGCGTGCCCGGTTACGACCCTACAGCCTTTGTGAAAGCGAAGGAGAAGCAGCAGAGAGAGATCAAGATGAAGTGAGCGCCCACTTCCCCCTGTCCTGCCCACATCCCCGCCCCTTCACCTGGCCCCCTGACCTGTGCCCTGGTCTATCCCCGTTTCCCACCTGTGTCCATCACCTGTCACCTGCTCCATCTCTCCCCTTCCCGCTGCCTGCTCCCGCTTCTCACCTGACCTTCGCCTCCTCTCCTGACAACCCCCCAGCTTGGTCTGTGACTCCCCGTGCTTTTCCCTACTTAGGCCGTGTGACCTCCGGCGCGTCACCGGCCCTGGCTGGGACCCCCAGGGGCGCAGCATCGCCCTTCCCCACATTAGTTGGGCGCACAGGCGGGCGTCTCCCTCCCGCTCCCCAGGCCGCAGCAGCAGCGGAACCGACTGGGCAGCGGAGGAAGCGGGGACGGTCCGTCCATCTCCTGGTCTCGCCAGACCCGGCCCCGCGCTGCTGTGACCGGCCGAGGGGACGCGGCCAACCGCTGCCGGAACCGCAACTCCTCGGGTAGCTGGGCTGGAGCGCGGGGGGCGGGCGGGCCGGCGAGGCCGGGAGGCTCACCCTGTCCCTCTCCCCCTAGTGGACAGTTTCCGCAGCCGCTGCTCGTCTGCCAGCTCCTGCAGCGAGTTGGAGGATCTCTCGGAATCCCTTCAGAGAGGGGAGAGCTTGGACTGGGGGATGGACCGCCTCCAAACGGGTGTCTGGGGAGACTGTTAACAGTCTTCTGCTGGGAAAGTGGGTGCTGGAGGCTGGAGGCTTGAACCCACGGAGGAGGGCGAGATGGGAGGTGCCCAAGACCCCCACTGGGCCTTGATTCCTCCCTCCCCCAGCGCTGGCCGCCGCGGGAAGCCTCCCAGCCCCCCCACGTGGAGCGGGTCCAACAGGGTGAGTGTCCTTCCTCAGGCTATGGAGGAGGTGGGGCAGCGTGAAACCACCAGAGGCCGCTGTCCCTCTCTCCCATGAGTCCATTCTGGGGAGTCAGGATACAGAGGCAGCTACGAAAAGTCTCTGGACTCAGAGTGTTTTGAGATCCTTGGATGGGAGGGGGTATGAGGGTGGGCTGGGGGCAGAGGACGCTGGGCAGAGCACCTGCTCTGGCCTCAAACTGCCAGGTCTTAAAACCTGGCTCCCCTTCCTGTCACCTGTGACTCAAGGCAGTTAGCCTCTCTGGACCTCAGTTTCTTTATCAGTTAAGTGGGGATGGTTATAGTGGTCACCTTAGAGGGGTCTGGTGGAGGTGCAAGGCGCTTATTTTGCATAGAATAAGTGCCCCTTAGGTGTCAGCCTTTATTTTTTCTGGGGTCCTTAGGGTTCCGAATTTCCGGTAGCATTTAGGGGGCAGGAATAGAGGAAGGGTGCCAGACCCCCTTCGACAAAGAGTCACAGTGAGTGCATCTTTATCCGAGGGGAAGCAGTGGGGTTTCTGACTGACAGCGGGGTGAGTGGAGATACACAGGACCTCAGCCTTGGTAGTGTGGCCAAGTCTGGATGATGCTGTACAGCTGGTCGCCTGGAGAGAGCGTGTCCCGCACATCCCGGTGTCCTTTGACCTCATAGTCGGGCCTCAGGGCTCCCCGGGCCACGCCACAGGCCAGCAGACTCTGGGCCGCCCTGAGGGCTCGTTGCGGGGGTGCCCGCTCTGCGGGAGGCAGAGGCAGGAGTTAGGTTGGGGCCCCCTGGAGGGCAGAGGTCGTGTGTGGCAGGGGTTCCCATGGTGCCCTCCCAGCTGGCCCACTGGGGACCAGAACTGGCTCTGCCACTCCCTGGCAGTGACTCCACCTCTCTGTGCCTCAGTTTCCTCACTGTGAAAGGAGAGACTCATGGCAGCTGCCCACAGGGCTGTGGGATGATAACATGAGTTACTTTCTGCACAGAGGAAGCCCTCAGCCAATGCCGGCTGGCAAGATTCTTGCTGATTCTCCTTCCTCTGCCCACAGACCTCCGGTTCCTACCCACAGCCATAGCTGCCATTTATCCAGCACTTCTTCGGTGCCGGGGACTGGCCTAAGAACCTTATATAGGTGACCTAGTCCTCACCAGAACCGTGTGGTTGAAAGTGGTCGCTGTCCAAAGGAGGCAATGAGGCTCAGAAAAGCAGAGTCACTGCCCGAGGTCACAGAGCTTGTAGGTGGCAGAGCCTCTGAACCACCACACACCACACCTGCCATCCTCCTGGCCCCATGTCGCCCCTGTCCCGATGGCTGGACACTCACTTACCCATGTAGTTACCAATGAAGCTGATGCCGATTGACTTGGCGTTCCAGGTGGGACCAGAGTGGGCGCCCTGGGTGTTCCAGCCCCGGCCCTCATACACAAGCCCGTCTTCTCCAATCAGGAAGCTGTGGGGGGTGGGGGGTAGATGAGTGAGGGAGGGCTTCCTGGGGGAGGACCTCTCTTCCTCCTCCACTCACCCTGCCCCTGTTCCTGCCACTCACACACAATCCCCCGACACCCTCCCTCTTCCTCCCCAATCTTCCACAATAATAGCAATGACAGTGGCCCCTGCCATGTGCCAAGCACAGCTCTATATGTATGTTTTTCCATCTTCACAGCAACCCTGTGAGTCACTACTGCCTCCATTCCGTATATGATCAGAGAGGTGGAAACACCTGCCCAGGGTCACACAGTGGGTCAGAGGCAGAGCCAGGATTTTCACCCAGGTCTCTGTGACTCCCACCCACATGGTCTGATTTCTTGCTCTCTCCTGCCTCCCTGGAGGATCTGTCCCACTCTTGATTTGATGGGTCCTCGCATGCAGTCCTCTGAGGGAGCACTGCTATCATCTCCGCTTTAAGCTGAGGAAGCAGAGACTTAGAAAGAGAGATGATTCACCCAAGGTCATGCCCTGGGGACCCTTGCCTCTCAGACTCTCCACCAAGAAGCTCTTCTGCCCTCACCCCAGCCTGCTTCCTGCTTCCTGCTCTGTGCTGGGTACCCTGAGTGACAGGATGGGGACTCAAGGGCTGGCACCACAACCAGACCAGGCCCTGGAGCCCCAGCATCTGCCAATCTTGGCAGCAGATACTTAAGACTCCCTCATCAGCACGTCTTATTGAGCGAGTCTGACTTGGCACATTGAATTAACCAGGGGATCAGCTTCTGGAGCTGCAGTGTCTGCCTCCTCAGCCCTCTGGCTCACAGCTCACCAATGACGCACAGAACGTTGGGACTTTCCAACCTTGGGTCCTGAATCTGCCACTTAGGAAGCCACACGCTCAGAATCCGGCTCTGAAGAGACTAGAAATACTATAGTGGTGCCGGCCCCAGGACTGGGTGGTTATGGCCCGGCCGCAGCCCCAGCCCCTGGAAGGCAAGTGGTGCTCCCTGTGCATTTGTCACACGGAGGCATCTGACTGAAACCTCAGCCACCACCACCAGCGGGGTACAGTCAGGAGCCCATTGTACCAGGGAAGAAACTGAGGCTCAGAGAGAGAAGGCGACGTGACAAGGAAGGGGGATTCAGAACGTTTGAAGCACACTCTGAATCCTAAAATCTGAGAAGCCGACTTCTCTGCTTCTGTAAGAGGATTCAAGCCAGAGGGTGCGGACCAGGCTCTGGTCTTCTGACTTCATGGAAACACCTAGATGGAGCGCCCACCTCTTGGAAACAAAATCTGGAAGTTGGAGCCTTTGAATTGTAAGATCTTGAGCCTGAAGAGCTGGGGACACCCTTGGAGGCATCTAGATTTCTCTCAGTGAGGTCCTCAGATTCCCCGGCCTCCCGCAGCCCCACTGAAGCAGTCTCTAAGGGAGGGACCTGGGGACCTGCATCTCTAGGAAGGCGATGCTGGTGCTTCCCGAGCTCTGAGAACCTGTGGGGTTCAAACCCTCTCTCGCTGTGGAAACCTGTGTGCTGGAGTCCAGCCTGTTACCCTGGGCAGGGCGCTGGTGGGCGTGGGCCCCAGAGACAGATCTGAGTGTCCCCGACCCTGTTTCTGCCCTTGCCCCCTCGAGTCTGTCCTCCCCACAGCAGCCAGAGGGAGCTCCTTACACTAAGCAGGCTCCCGTCCTCCTCAGAGCAGAGCCACCGTCCTCACCGGGCGCGGGGCCCACAGGCCCTGTGCCCTCCGTCCCCTCCTCCTCATTTCCTCTTTCCTCCCAGCCACCTCCAGCCACCCCGACCTCTGTCCTTCAGGGTGACCCGCTCGCTCAGCCTCAGAGCCTTTACCCCGCTCTTCCCCCAGCTCACTCACTCTTCCCTCAGCTCCCCCGTCCCAGAGCCACCTCAGCCACTCTTCCTTTTTATTGTCACTTCTGTCACTGTGTGAATTCATCTGGGTGACTTTGCTTGTTTCTCCCTGCTAATCTTTAAATCCTCCTGGGCTACACTCCATCAGTTCAAGGCTGTGTCCCCATCCCAGCATCCGGCACACGGCCTGACACATAGCAGGTGCCTAATGGCCATAGTCCGTGCATTTTGGGGCTCTGACTACGTGCCAGGCAGTGTCCTAAGAGCCTGGCCTGTATTGGCTGGTTAGTGACCAAGTGGGCACAATCCCGTTGACTGTGCAGAGGAGGAAGAAGAGACTGAAGCTGAGAGGGTGAGTGACCTGCCCCGGGTCTCGGCCACCGTGAGCAGAGCTGGGACAGGAGCCCCGCCCCGTGCTTCACCAGCCTGTGTCCGCCTCCTAACAAAGCACGGACTTTCTGAGGGGACCCCAGGGTTGAGGACACCGTGGTGCGTGTTGGCAAAGTCTGTCCCTTCCCTGGAGCAGCAGAGCTTGGATATCAGCCTGTTTCCCCTTGTCCTGGTATCTTTGTGCTGCCTGTGCACGCCCAGCCCTCCGTGGCGACACTGGAGAAATGGACATGCCCAGGGTGTCAGCCAGGCGGCTCAGAACCGGGTCCCACTGCCCCCCAGGCCTGCGCACCTTTCCCTCCTCCAGCCCCGGCTCCACCTGTGTCCCTCCGCACTCACTTGTAGCTCACGTCGCACCAGCCCAGTTTCTGCACATGGTAGCTCTGCACGTTCCGGACCTGCCTCACGCACGAGGCCGGGGTGTCGCAGGGGCTGCTCGCCGTGTGCGCCACCACCACGTAGCGCACAGGCAGGTTCAGGCGCTGTTCGCACGTGGATGCCAGGGCCCCCCACTCTCTCCGGGGCACAATGGGGCCGCATGAGATCAAATCTTCTTGAGCCACTCCGAGCCCGAGGAAGGTGAGGAGGGTCCAGGCGAGCAGCGCGCAGGGGTGGGACATGGCAGGCATGGGGCACAGGGACGTCTAGGAGCTCGTGGCTGGCTGGGCCGTCTTTATATGCTGGGGCAGAACGGCTGGGACGGCCTTGCTTCATGAAGGCAGGACATCCCGGGCAGCTTACAGGGATCCCGGACTCTGCTTCCTTCCCTGGCAGGGCTGCAACAGGATGCGGTGTGGTCAGCCCTAGTGAGGTCGGGAGCTAAGAGCCCCTGACAAAACCATGGGGCCCCTCATCCAGCCAAGAGCCGGGGTGGGGAGGGGTGCACAGACCCCTGGGCGCTTCACCCTGTGGTTCCTGGAAGACCCAGGGCCTGGATCCCTGCCCCGCTTTGTCTCTCAGTGCAGCGTTGGGCAACTCAACAGGAACTTAACACCAGAGAAGCGCCCGGGGCCTCATCTCCCTCCTCCCAGAAGAATGGAGGTAACAAAGACTCTCGTTTTTGCTCCCAGGTCCACATGCGATGTCCTTAACCCTTTCAGCAAACTGAAGAGGTGAGTACTGGGAGGCCCATTTCACAGTGGAGGAGACTGAGGCCTGGAGGGGATGTCACGTTGCTGAGACACAGGAGATAGTGGAGCCTGGTGGTCCAGAGCCCAGATCAGAGCCAGGCTGCCTGAGATTTATTTCTGGCCACACTCTCGTGTTGAGCTCAGGCAGGTGACCTAACCGTTCTGTGCCTGTTTTCTCCACTGCAAAATGGGGGGATAATGTAAAGTCCCTAACTCCTAGGGTGGACGTGGGATTAAATGTTGACAAGGGTGGAGCCCTTAGATGTCTGGCTCCTAAGGCCCCAGAAGCGCCACTGGGACTGGAGCTCACATCTGCCCTTGGTAGTAAGCAGCGTGCTTACGTGGGGCCACTGGCAGCTCCACTGTGCACAGGAGGGAACCTGACCTCCAGAGAGGAACAGCCATTTGCCCAGGGCCACCCGGTGGCTGGGGATCCACTGTTGGGGAGGAAGGCTTTCCTGGGGGCTCTGCCCTGCCCAGGCCCCCGTTCCCACTCCCTCCCAGAGCGCCTGGTGAGTTCAGGGCCGACTGCCTGGGTTGTTCTTCCTCCTTTCCTCCTACTTTAGTGGACTAAAAAAAATTACAAAAGTAACGCATGCCAGCTGTAACTAGTTGAATTGATAGGAAGGTTAATCACTTGTGTCCCTCCAGCTCCGCCCACCCGAGGTCCCCAGCGAGACCAGTGTTGGGTGTTTCTCCCACCATATTCCCCATGCTCAGGTGGATCATGCTTACACTCATGACGTCATCGGATAGCGCACCAGGCAGCTCTAAGCCCTTTCCATGAATTATCTCATCACGTGCTCCCAACAGTTTGTGAGGTGGATGTTATTATTAACCTTTCGCAGTCGCGGAAACTGAAGCCTGGAGGGGTCACCACGTCCAGAGAGAAGATGGTGATGTCGGGGTTTAGCCACAGGCTTCCTGGCTCCAGAGATGAAGTTCTAAACGATATTCTGCTTCCTACAAACATATGTAAGGGCATATTTTTGAAAAATTAACATCCAAACCATGCACATCAATTTGTCTTTTGTCACCTAATATTTCATGTACATCTCTCCAGGTCAATGCATTGAATTCTAATTTATTCTTCATAGTAGTTGCATAATATTTCATTGTATACGTTCACCATTTTGATATAATCCTTTCTTTCCTGGAAGTTTCCTGTTCTTTCCCCCAGTGTTGCACAAAATATTGTCAAACATATAGCCCAACACACTGGAGCACTTATAAATTATACATATACACTCCCTAGGTCAAAGCACATAAATAATAAATAAATATCACCAAATAGTTTTCCCCAAAAGTCTGTTAACAAGTCACACTTCCACCAGTAACGTTTTGGAGCTTCACTCACTCCAGAAGTGGGTGTTCTACTTCTCAAATGTATGGGTATAAAGAGATATCTCTCTGTAACTTTAATTGACATTTTTATGACCACTCAGGAGATTGAGTATTTTTCTATGTTTGCTGCCCATTTGGATTTGTCACTTGGATTTGTTTTCTGTCAGCTGCCTGTTCATCTCTGTTGCCCATTTAAAAATAAATGGGTTGTTTGTCTTCTTGTTATCAATTTCAAAATGACAAAAAGAATCCCGTAACTGAGATTGTTGAGTTGTTCGGTATGTACATTTTGTGTCTCTCAGTTCCTTTTAAAGGCATGAAAGAATAACATACATATAGAAAGAGGTACAAATGCACTTGATAGAGTTACTAGAATTCATAAAATACAATATGTAGAATTAATAGAATAGAGTGGAGAGCTCTATTAATTTTCACACCATGAATACAGTGTGTATCCAGCACCCAGATCAGGAAATAGAGCTACACATAAAATTGTAGTAGATATTGCCAAATACTATTCCAAAAGAGTTTTAGTATTTCTTTTCCCCCTTAATGGGATCAGTTTTTAAATGCTATACCAATCCAAGGAATGGTGTCTCATTATTGTTGTATTTGTATTTCCTTGAACATCGGAGCAGTGATTGTCTTTTTACATATTTATGGCTGTTTGCACCCTTCTTCTGTGAGCAGTCTGTTCATCTCTCTTAATCATTTTCCTTTTGGGTTGTTGTATATGTGGATATTAACCCTGTGTCTGTCAAATGGGCTGCAAATGTTTTCCTCCAGTCGATCAAAAAAATGTATTGTTTTTTATTTTATAGTTTCTGTGTTTCCTGTCTTGCCTTAAGAAGTCTTTCCACAACAAGATTATAAGACATTTTCTATTAAAAAAATGTTATCTTGTGTTCTATTTTCAGTCCTTTACCTGTACTGGAATTTATGATAGCTATGGTGTGAGGTAGGGGTCTAAATTTGTTTCCAAATGCTCACCATTGATCCCAGCCCCATTTGTTAAATAGTTAGACTTGGTTTTAAATTGTAGCCCTGCCACTTATTAGCTGCATGACCTTGGGCAACTGGGCAGCAGTTGACACAGTTGATCAATTCCTTCTTCTTGAAATGCTCACTTCCTTTAGGTTCTGTTTCATAAGACTGTCTTGATTTTCCTTCTGCTTCTCTGGATGGGCTTTTGTTCTCCCTTTCAGATCATTCTTCCCTCCTTGATCATTATGCTACACTTTTTCTGCCAGGTGATCTTATCCAGAACATGGCTTCAGCCACCACCAAAGTGCAGGTGATTTCCAGATTTTTCTGTCCAACTCAGTGCTCTCAGCTGAATTCTGGATCTGTGTATCCACATGTCTCCTTGACATCTGCACTAGGATGTCCCACAAGCCCCTCAAATGCAAGATTTCCAAACGGCTCATGCTTTGCTCCTCCAAAATCAGCCCCCTTCCAGGACCCCTGTGTCAGGGAACGATATGATCATCTTCCAGTTACAGAAGCCAGACATCTGAGCACCATCCTTGGTGCACCCTACTCTCTCCCCCAAACGGCACCCGAAACCATGCTGAGCCCATATCAGGTGTTCAATAGTTACTGAATGATTGAAGGAATATCCAACCTGCCCCCAAGTCATGTTGCTGTTCCCTCCTAAACATCTAATGACTGTGACCACTCTTGTCGATTTCTGCTCTCTGCATGCTGGTCCAACCATCTTCTCCTCACACCTGATGTTGCTCCCACCTCCTCAGTGACCTCTCAGCATGCACCCTGGTCCCCATGAGGCCAAAGCTCAGATCAAAAGTGAGTCACATTTATCTGTGGCTTCTCATGACTCTTAGGAAGAGTCCAAGCTCCTCACCGTGGCCGCCAGCACGGCCTCCCTCCACCCCAGCCTCCCCTCGCTCACTCCTGAGACCCTCTTCCTGAGTCCCCAGCCACCCTGCCCTTCTTGCTGCCCTTGAAGATGATCTGACTTCCCTGACCCCAGGGGACTTTGGACAAACTGTGTACAGGTTTTAATAGAGGAATCTTAAGAAATTCAGGAACTTTGCACCTTCACTGGAAGATTACAAAACACTCAGCTAGCCTTTTGTAAAAAGACAGGAATATTTACACATCGGATTCCTTAATGATACTAAGAATATAATCATTAGCCAGGTGGCGTGAAGTCTTCTCTTGTTAGAATTTTATTAATTCTTTATCTTGTCAGCTTAATGTGGAGACAGGCCCTTGTGAACACTTCCTGCAACTGCAATCTGTAATTGTTGCCTTTAATCCTGAGACTGTATTACTTATGTCCTTTTTGGAGAGGAGGAAGTTAGATTTGCTCCCTGTATGTTTTAGGAAGTTGAATTTTTAATGATTTAACTCACCAACTCCCTCATTTGGTCTTGTTAAAATTAATTCAGCCAGTATAAAAAGTCTTCAGATTGTCTTGCAATTAGCAAAAAACACTTGTTTTCTTTGTTGTATCAACAATGATAGAAGTCAGACTAACGGTGATCATAGCAAGGACCAGTTTAAAACACAATGTAGAATCCTGATGTTTTTCCTTGATGTTCCCAAACCTGGAATGTTCACCTCCCTACTGACCGCATCCTAATTGTCCCTTACTATTCCTTCAGTGTCACCTTCTCAGGGTGACATCTCATTCTCATATCTCAGATTAGGACAAACCCTGCTATTTGCTTTCCTCACACCATGTCCTCTCCTTCTTCGTATTTATCACAACTGTAGTTGTGAACTTACCTGTGTAATTCTTTGATTAATTTCTATCTTTCTTACTATACATTGAGGTCTATAAGTAGGGTCATTGTATAACTTATTGTCCAAACCACAATACTTGAGAGTGAAAGAGGGAGCTATTGATAATTATGCTGGGTCAATAGGTGTAGATGGGCCTGTCCCAAATAATCCAGCTGCAGTATAGTTGTCTCATTTAAAGATAGAGAAAGGGCTATCATTTTTTCCTTCTCAGTCACCATTATATCCCCTGTTCCTAGCACATAGTTGGCGAAAAATATATCTCAGTATCACCTATTAAGCCACTGTCACTTTTTCCACCTGTGACATAGACTTAAGGACCGTCCCTCCCTCATAGGGCTGTTCTAAGCATCAGGGCTGCTCTTCAGAGATATGTGTTCCTCAACAACAGTACAGACGGAGGCCTACATACACTATTGCTGAATATTTAAAACCTATACATCAAGCTAAAAGCTGCTAGACAAAGTATGATTTACCCTCTTCACAAGAACACCTTGAAAAGACAAAATAGAAAGATATGTGCAAAGAAACAGTCTATACCAAGTGAGTGTGGATTGTGCCATTTCAAGTGGGTTTCCTTTTCTGCAGAGACCATGGTTCACTCTGGGGAGTTGTGGTGTGAGTAGGGAGAGGGCAGCTTTCTTCCACATTTGTTGAATCCGTCCCTCTTTCAGTGATTTGGGAAACTCAGGTGATAAATACTCATTTTTCCTTCCTTTTTATTGGGGGAGGGGACTGCTCTCCCACTGCTCCTCCCCCATCCCCCTCCAGGACGTCCTATAGGGGTCTCCTCCCTCAAGTGGGTTAACTCAGGCAACCTCCGTTCACAAGGTGCTCCCACCCCCTATCCTGCAGCCAAGAACCTTTAAAGTTCCTCAGAGGAACCCGAGGATGGAAGACCCTGTTGGAATTTAGGATTCTCGGACACCTTGGAATTCTGCCCAGGGACATGGAGGCTTCCAGAGAGCAGGGCCCCCAACTCGCAGCCCACCCCCTGCTTTTGTAAGTCCCCTTCCGCATCCCACCACGGGGCCTCCTGTGCACCCCACTAGCTTGGCCTGGCTCTAACAACAGCCTCGGAGACAGGGGCCCCTCGGGTTTAGGTGTGCACGCCTGACTCCTTGCATCATTGACTCATGGACGAGGCCCATGAGGGTTCTGGAAGGAGGCTAGCGCTGCCTGATCAGGGAATTCTGGAGTCTTGAGGTCCGAGAGCATGTCCAGAAGTGGGGATCCATCTTGCTCATGGGGATCCCTTGCCCTGTGGGGAGAGACTCTGGCCTGAGGCTAAGGGCAGCACTGGTGCTATTTCCTTCCCATATAATTTATGGAGCACCTACTGTGTGCCCCACCTACCTGTTTTGGGTGCTGGGGATTCATCCCTGAACGAAGCAGAAGTTCCTGCACTCAAGTTCTGGTGGGGAAGACAGGCAGTAAATAAACTAACCACTATTTTTAAAACCAGCTATACTATATTTCACGTGGGTGACGCGATTAGTGTGGTGCCCGAACAGGTACCAGGTGCCCAGGGAGCATCATCGTCGCTCTGACCTTGGGGTTGGTCTTGGCGCTGGGAAAAGATGCGCCACCCTTCTCCGCGGTTCCCTCCGTCCGCCGCCAGAGGGCGCGCCGTCCCCCTTTGTCCTCACCGCTCCTAGCCGCTTTCTCCCTGATCTTATAGCCAGAGGGCGACCTCAGCCTCGCGGGGTCCTGTTCTGTGATTTTCCTGGGGACCTGCCTCTCCCGGGGAGTGGTTTGCTCCTAATAACATTAATAGCAACCGTAATATGGGAACGAAGACCCAAGGGTTCCTGAGTTTATGTTGATGTCGAAGATCACACAGCACTTTATCCCTCTGATCTGGGTCTATAGGCACAAGTAATCAGGGTGCAGAGAGAGAGAGAGGCTGTCGCTGCAGAGAGACCACAGTGAGCAAAGGCGTGGAGAAGAGAAGAGGCAGAGGAATGTTGTGGAACTATGATGGCAAGCACCAAGAAGTTAAAAAAGTCTTCCCTAGAGCAAAAAACTTTGAGATGAGCTTTGCTATCTGCAGCTTTGCATATTCAGCACAACCGACTGTTGTTTAAAACTAACCAGGTCTTTCTGTCTCTCCTAAGTACATGAGTGAGCTGTCTTTCCCATGAAGTCAAGGTCCAGATGTCAAGATTCAGCCTCACAAGGCCAAACGCAGGCTGAAAATGACAACTAACCAGAAAAGTCCAGACAGTCAAGGGAAAAGAAATTCAGTCTTCAAGGCCAAAGGCAGGCTGGTGGGAAGGTGCCAACCAGCACAGCCACACACTCCCCCTCCCCTACCTAAAACCCCAGCACATGCTCTCCCTCCCCTACCTAAAACCCCATATTAAAATCCCTACCTTTTTCCGTTTGAGAAGGTGGATCTGAGTTCTAACTCCCATCTCCTCGTCTGGCTGCCTTTTGATAGTAAACCTCTTTCCTTGCAACAAGACTGGTGTTTCACTTTTTTCTTTATTGGCCCTACTATGTGTGGGTAAACGAACTGTGTTTGGGTTTGGTAACAATTTGGTGAGCCAGGCAGGGGACTCTTTGCCCGTGGCTCTGCAGGCCTGGGCCAACTGGGATTTCCTGGGCAGCAGTCCAGCAGCTGCCTAGGTGATTTGTCCTGGGGACTGTCCCCAGTACTTTCCATCTGACCAGGCACTGCTGGCCCTTGGGCCATTTTTCTTGTGGTAAGGAAACAGGCTCTAGATTTGTTTGTCTGTCTTTGCTTCTGGTTTGGACCAGATGTCCTTGTGGTGAGTTTCCTTGTTAAAAGTGACCGAGTCCTATTTTCTCTTGCTTTGTTTGCCTCTGTTTCAGGGGATTTGTTCCAGGTTACTGGAGTTTGTTCAGGGAGGGCCCCAATTGTCGAAAGGACTAACTCCGGGCTCCAACCGTGTTACTTGTGGAGTATCCACAGCAGGAACCTAGCCTCCCTGCAGGAGGCTAGGCCGTCTGGCCAGGCATGACGGGAATCTTCATCCTGACTGCTCTTGATCTGCCATTTCTTAGGGTTATGTTGACAACAAGCCGCCTTGAAGGGTGAGGGAACATTTCCCCCAGGTAGAGCAGGCTCACTCACTGCTTCTGTAAAAGTGGAGGATTCCCCAAGCTCGGTGTCTTCAGGTGGGAAATGGCCCTAATGCACGTGCATGGTGGACTCTGGCTCCCTCTGCGTCAGCCCCATGGTACTTGGGGGGAAAACAGGAACCAAAACATACATGCTAATGCTCATACCTTTGATGTGCTGTGAGTACCAAAGTCCTTTGTCTCTGACCCAGATGTTTTGTGTCTTCTGCCAACATTTATGAAACAGTTACAGAAGAATTTGTTGGCTTGTAAGTGGAGTAAATTCCCAGACCCTGACAGTTCTATTGGTGAATTCTATCAACCATTCAAAGAAGAAACAACAACCTCATACAAACTCTTTCTGAGAACAGAGGTAGGGAATACTTCCCAACTTATTTTATGAGGCCAGCATAATCCAGATACCAAAACCACAAAAAAAAGATTATTACAGAAAAAGAAAAATCACAGACCAATGTCCCTCATGAAAATAGATGCAAAAACTCCTAACAAATTGTGGAAAAACAGAATCCAGCAGTGTTACCATGACCCAAGGGTTAACCCAGCAGCACAGGTGTGCTTAACCTTCAAAAATCAATCCGTGGACCCAAGCATCTGTCCCTGTGCCCGAGAACAGCTCTGGGCAGCTCTGAGGGGGAGGGACAGGTTGTAATTCCCACCGTGACTGTCAGTTCCAGTTAATTAAAGATCATACTGGCCTAGCAAGAGTATCCTCATTCTTAAAGGGATTAATGTGCTGCTCTGGCAGAGGATGGAAATTAAGTGGAGATCAAATAACTTTGCCAACTACAGTTGATTGTTCATAGTTCCTGAGGAGATAGATGTTGAAGAGTGGACTTCCTGGGAGGAAGATGCACCCACAGTGTAGAGACTGAAGGAGGGAATGGCAATGTGGCCACACAACGAAATACACAACTGGAACCTGGCAAATTAAGGACATGAGAACAACTAGAAGGAACCCCCAGAAAATGAGTATTGAGAAGAGTGAACCATCAGATTTTCACTAGTAAATTGGTAGCCCTGATTTCTCTAGTAAATGAGCAGCTACACAAGATATGCTTTTTATTCATCAGTCTCCAGAATTAGGTGACAGAGATACCTGGCAGGGACCTACAGATGCTGGGAAGAAGGTGTGGCCTGGCAAGCAGAAGTTCTGAAGCAGCAGAAAAGAGCAGACAGAGAACAGAGAGCAGCAGAGAACAAAGGAAGAAAATGGGAAAGGAAGCACAGTGAGAAATAGGGAAGGAACGATTGAAATCGACTTGAAACTTCCATAGCGAATGTTCTTCAAATGTCGTAGCGCCAGTAGCAGAAGTCTGAGCTCCACAATCCAAACATTTGTATGTATTTGAGTGTGTTTAGAATGCAAAACTTGATTTTAATACATTCATCAGGCCATCCAGGATCCCCCAAAGTACCTTGAACTCTTAGGGATCGAGACTCCGAAGAACAAAAGACGAATGAGACAATATTTTATTCAACTTGCTGCCGATATAAGACAATTGTTTGCGGAAGAGAAATGATCATAAGGGGAATATGCCAGTGCCTCTTCAAGTTACTTTCTAGCTAAATAAATGGGTTTAAACAATTTTATGGTGGAAAAACTCACTGCTGTCTATTATGCTTTCCATCAGTGTTTGTAATGATAAAATAAATAATTTAAAATACTTTTTGTTTCCGTGATTATGGAGAGGCCTGTGAGACTGCGTGGGACATAGGGAAGGACTGGGATGCGCAGTTGGAATCGGTGGGCGGGGTCTGTGGGGAGATGGGCGGGGCTTGAGGCGGCATCAGGAGCCGGGCCTGGAGATGGGGACCAGAAAGGGGCGGGGCCTGAGGGTCTAGTTGAGCGAGAGGGCGGGGCCGGCAGGTGGGAGATCCGGTTGATATCAGCTGGCATTTATGGGGGTGGGTGGAGGAAACTTGGGAAGGGTTTCAGGGAGCTGGCGGAGACCTCAGGAAGAAGGGTCCGGGGAAGGGGGGTGTTAGGATGTGGGGAGGTGACTGACGGGTTCTTTTGGGGGCTCTGTGGGGCTCCGAGAGGGGCGGAGCCTGGGAGAAGGTGTCTGTGAGGGTCGAGCGCCAGGGCGTGAATGTCTAGGAGTTGATGGGGGATGGACCTGAAGGTTCGGGGATGGTTGGATCCGGGAAGAGGCTTGGGATAGGAGCCGTCCTGCCGGCGGGAAACCGACAGTGGGTCCTGGGCTCCAGGAGACGGACTCCGCCGGTGGTGCCGCCCGCGGCGCGGGAGGATCGGGCCTCGGCGTCCCGGGAGCGCTCCAGGTCGCGTGGCCGCGGCGCCGCCCGCTCCTCCTCCCGGGACGGCGGCCGCGGAGGCCGGGGTCGAGGCCGCGCTGCCCGCCCCTCGCCCTCGCCCACAGGTGTGTGCCGACCCCCCTACCCGTGGGAGGAGGGGGCGCGGACTAGGACTGTGGGGGCGTGACCCTGTGACCCCGCCTCCTCTGCTCTCCACCCCCGCCCCGCCCTAGGTGGTCGCGTGCCCCGTTTCGACCCCACAGCCTTTGTGAAAGCGAAGGAGAAGCAGCAGAGAGAGATCAAGATGAAGTGAGCGCCCACTTCCCCCTGTCCTGCCCACATCCCCGCCCCTTCACCTGGCCCCCTGACCTGTGCCCTGGTCTATCCCCGTTTCCCACCTGTGTCCATCGCCTGTCACCTGCTCCATCTCTCCCCTTCCCCCTACCTGCTCCCGCTTCTCACCTGACCTTCGCCTCCTCTCCTGACAACCCCCCAGCTTGGTCTGTGACTCCCCGTGCTTTTCCCTACTTAGGCCGTGTGACCTCAGGCGGGTCACCGGCCCTGGCTGGGACCCCCAGGGGCGCAGCATCGCCCCTTCCCCACATTAGCTGGGCGCACAGGCGGGCGTCTCCCTCCCGCTCCCCAGGCCGCAGCAGCAGCGGAACCGACTGGGCAGCGGAGGAAGCGGGGACGGTCCGTCCATCTCCTGGTCTCGCCAGACCCGGCCCCGCGCTGCTGTGACCGGCCGAGGGGACGCGGCCAACCGCTGCCGGAACCGCAACTCCTCGGGTAGCTGGGCTGGAGCGCGGGGGGCGGGCGGGCCGGCGAGGCCGGGAGGCTCACCCTGTCCCTCTCCCCCTAGTGGACAGTTTCCGCAGCCGCTGCTCGTCTGCCAGCTCCTGCAGCGAGTTGGAGGATCTCTCGGAATCCCTTCAGAGAGGGGAGAGCTTGGACTGGGGGATGGACCGCCTCCAAACGGGTGTCTGGGGAGACTGTTAACAGTCTTCTGCTGGGAAAGTGGGTGCTGGAGGCTGGAGGCTTGAACCCACGGAGGAGGGCGAGATGGGAGGTGCCCAAGACCCCCACTGGGCCTTGATTCCTCCCTCCCCCAGCGCTGGCCGCCGCGGGAAGCCTCCCAGCCCCCCCACGTGGAGCGGGTCCAACAGGGTGAGTGTCCTTCCTCAGGCTATGGAGGAGGTGGGGCAGCGTGAAACCACCAGAGGCCGCTGTCCCTCTCTCCCATGAGTCCATTCTGGGGAGTCAGGATACAGAGGCAGCTACGAAAAGTCTCTGGACTCAGAGTGTTTTGAGATCCTTGGATGGGAGGGGGTATGAGGGTGGGCTGGGGGCAGAGGACGCTGGGCAGAGCACCTGCTCTGGCCTCAAACTGCCAGGTCTTAAAACCTGGCTCCCCTTCCTGTCACCTGTGACTCAAGGCAGTTAGCCTCTCTGGACCTCAGTTTCTTTATCAGTTAAGTGGGGATGGTTATAGTGGTCACCTTAGAGGGGTCTGGTGGAGGTGCAAGGCGCTTATTTTGCATAGAATAAGTGCCCCTTAGGTGTCAGCCTTTATTTTTTCTGGGGTCCTTAGGGTTCCGAATTTCCGGTAGCATTTAGGGGGCAGGAATAGAGGAAGGGTGCCAGACCCCCTTCGACAAAGAGTCACAGTGAGTGCATCTTTATCCGAGGGGAAGCAGTGGGGTTTCTGACTGACAGCGGGGTGAGTGGAGATACACAGGACCTCAGCCTTGGTAGTGTGGCCAAGTCTGGATGATGCTGTACAGCTGGTCGCCTGGAGAGAGCGTGTCCCGCACATCCCGGTGTCCTTTGACCTCATAGTCGGGCCTCAGGGCTCCCCGGGCCACGCCACAGGCCAGCAGACTCTGGGCCGCCCTGAGGGCTCGTTGCGGGGGCGCCCGCTCTGCGGGAGGCAGAGGCAGGAGTTAGGTTGGGGCCCCCTGGAGGGCAGAGGTCGTGTGTGGCAGGGGTTCCCATGGTGCCCTCCCAGCTGGCCCACTGGGGACCAGAACTGGCTCTGCCACTCCCTGGCAGTGACTCCACCTCTCTGTGCCTCAGTTTCCTCACTGTGAAAGGAGAGACTCATGGCAGCTGCCCATAGGGCTGTGGGATGATAACATGAGTTACTTTCTGCACAGAGGAAGCCCTCAGCCAATGCCGGCTGGCAAGATTCTTGCTGATTCTCCTTCCTCTGCCCACAGACCTCCGGTTCCTACCCACAGCCATAGCTGCCATTTATCCAGCACTTCTTCGGTGCCGGGGACTGGCCTAAGAACCTTATATAGGTGACCTAGTCCTCACCAGAACCGTGTGGTTGAAAGTGGTCGCTGTCCAAAGGAGGCAATGAGGCTCAGAAAAGCAGAGTCACTGCCCAAGGTCACAGAGCTTGTAGGTGGCAAAGCCTCTGAACCACCACACACCACACCTGCCATCCTCCTGGCCCCATGTCGCCCCTGTCCCGATGGCTGGACACTCACTTACCCATGTAGTTACCAATGAAGCTGATGCCGATTGACTTGGCGTTCCAGGTGGGACCAGAGTGGGCGCCCTGGGTGTTCCAGCCCCGGCCCTCATACACAAGCCCGTCTTCTCCAATCAGGAAGCTGTGGGGGGTGGGGGGTAGATGAGTGAGGGAGGGCTTCCTGGGGGAGGACCTCTCTTCCTCCTCCACTCACCCTGCCCCTGTTCCTGCCACTCACACACAATCCCCCGACACCCTCCCTCTTCCTCCCCAATCTTCCACAATAATAGCAATGACAGTGGCCCCTGCCATGTGCCAAGCACAGCTCTATATGTATGTTTTTCCATCTTCACAGCAACCCTGTGAGTCACTACTGCCTCCATTCCGTATATGATCAGAGAGGTGGAAACACCTGCCCAGGGTCACACAGTGGGTCAGAGGCAGAGCCAGGATTTTCACCCAGGTCTCTGTGACTCCCACCCACATGGTCTGATTTCTTGCTCTCTCCTGCCTCCCTGGAGGATCTGTCCCACTCTTGATTTGATGGGTCCTCGCATGCAGTCCTCTGAGGGAGCACTGCTATCATCTCCGCTTTAAGCTGAGGAAGCAGAGACTTAGAAAGAGAGATGATTCACCCAAGGTCATGCCCTGGGGACCCTTGCCTCTCAGACTCTCCACCAAGAAGCTCTTCTGCCCTCACCCCAGCCTGCTTCCTGCTTCCTGCTCTGTGCTGGGTACCCTGAGTGACAGGATGGGGACTCAAGGGCTGGCACCACAACCAGACCAGGCCCTGGAGCCCCAGCATCTGCCAATCTTGGCAGCAGATACTTAAGACTCCCTCATCAGCACGTCTTATTGAGCGAGTCTGACTTGGCACATTGAATTGACCAGGGGGTCAGCTTCTGGAACTGCAGTGTCTGCCTCCTCAGCCCTCTGGCTCACAGCTCACCAATGACGCACAGAACGTTGGGACTTTCCAACCTTGGGTCCTGAATCTGCCACTTAGGAAACCACACGCTCAGAATCCGGCTCTGAAGAGACTAGAAATACTATAGTGGTGCTGGCCCCAGGACTGGGTGGTTATGGCCCGGCCGCAGCCCCAGCCCCTGGAAGGCAAGTGGTGCTCCCTGTGCATTTGTCACACGGAGGCATCTGACTGAAACCTCAGCCACCACCACCAGCGGGGTACAGTCAGGAGCCCATTGTACCAGGGAAGAAACTGAGGCTCAGAGAGAGAAGGCGACGTGACAAGGAAGGGGGATTCAGAACGTTTGAAGCACACTCTGAATCCTAAAATCTGAGAAGCCGACTTCTCTGCTTCTGTAAGAGGATTCAAGCCAGAGGGTGCGGACCAGGCTCTGGTCTTCTGACTTCATGGAAACACCTAGATGGAGCGCCCACCTCTTGGAAACAAAATCTGGAAGTTGGAGCCTTTGAATTGTAAGATCTTGAGCCTGAAGAGCTGGGGACACCCTTGGAGGCATCTAGATTTCTCTCAGTGAGGTCCTCAGATTCCCCGGCCTCCCGCAGCCCCACTGAAGCAGTCTCTAAGGGAGGGACCTGGGGACCTGCATCTCTAGGAAGGCGATGCTGGTGCTTCCCGAGCTCTGAGAACCTGTGGGGTTCAAACCCTCTCTCGCTGTGGAAACCTGTGTGCTGGAGCCCAGCCTGTTACCCTGGGCAGGGCGCTGGTGGGCGTGGGCCCCAGAGACAGATCTGAGTGTCCCCGACCCTGTTTCTGCCCTTGCCCCCTCGAGTCTGTCCTCCCCACAGCAGCCAGAGGGAGCTCCTTACACTAAGCAGGCTCCCGTCCTCCTCAGAGCAGAGCCACCGTCCTCACCGGGCGCGGGGCCCACAGGCCCTGTGCCCTCCGTCCCCTCCTCCTCATTTCCTCTTTCCTCCCAGCCACCTCCAGCCACCCCGACCTCTGTCCTTCAGGGTGACCCGCTCGCTCGGCCTCAGAGCCTTTACCCCGCTCTTCCCCCAGCTCACTCACTCTTCCCTCAGCTCCCCCGTCCCAGAGTCACCTCAGCCACTCTTCCTTTTTATTGTCACTTCTGTCACTGTGTGAATTCATCTGGGTGACTTTGCTTGTTTCTCCCTGCTAATCTTTAAATCCTCCTGGGCTACACTCCATCAGTTCAAGGCTGTGTCCCCATCCCAGCATCCGGCACACGGCCTGACACATAGCAGGTGCCTAATGGCCATAGTCCGTGCATTTTGGGGCTCTGACTACGTGCCAGGCAGTGTCCTAAGAGCCTGGCCTGTATTGGCTGGTTAGTGACCAAGTGGGCACAATCCCGTTGACTGTGCAGAGGAGGAAGAAGAGACTGAAGCTGAGAGGGTGAGTGACCTGCCCCGGGTCTCGGCCACCGTGAGCAGAGCTGGGACAGGAGCCCCGCCCCGTGCTTCACCAGCCTGTGTCCGCCTCCTAACAAAGCACGGACTTTCTGAGGGGACCCCAGGGTTGAGGACACCGTGGTGCGTGTTGGCAAAGTCTGTCCCTTCCCTGGAGCAGCAGAGCTTGGATATCAGCCTGTTTCCCCTTGTCCTGGTATCTTTGTGCTGCCTGTGCACGCCCAGCCCTCCGTGGCGACACTGGAGAAATGGACATGCCCAGGGTGTCAGCCAGGCGGCTCAGAACCGGGTCCCACTGCCCCCCAGGCCTGCGCACCTTTCCCTCCTCCAGCCCCGGCTCCACCTGTGTCCCTCCGCACTCACTTGTAGCTCACGTCGCACCAGCCCAGTTTCTGCACATGGTAGCTCTGCACGTTCCGGACCTGCCTCACGCACGAGGCCGGGGTGTCGCAGGGGCTGCTCGCCGTGTGCGCCACCACCACGTAGCGCACAGGCAGGTTCAGGCGCTGTTCGCACGTGGATGCCAGGGCCCCCCACTCTCTCCGGGGCACAATGGGGCCGCATGAGATCAAATCTTCTTGAGCCACTCCGAGCCCGAGGAGGGTGAGGAGGGTCCAGGCGAGCAGCGCGCAGGGGTGGGACATGGCAGGCATGGGGCACAGGGACGTCTAGGAGCTCGTGGCTGGCTGGGCCGTCTTTATATGCTGGGGCAGAACGGCTGGGACGGCCTTGCTTCATGAAGGCAGGACATCCCGGGCAGCTTACAGGGATCCCGGACTCTGCTTCCTTCCCTGGCAGGGCTGCAACAGGATGCGGTGTGGTCAGCCCTAGTGAGGTCGGGAGCTAAGAGCCCCTGACAAAACCATGGGGCCCCTCATCCAGCCAAGAGCCGGGGTGGGGAGGGGTGCACAGACCCCTGGGCGCTTCACCCTGTGGTTCCTGGAAGACCCAGGGCCTGGATCCCTGCCCCGCTTTGTCTCTCAGTGCAGCGTTGGGCAATTCAACAGGAACTTAACACCAGAGAAGCGCCCGGGGCCTCATCTCCCTCCTCCCAGAAGAATGGAGGTAACAAAGACTCTCGTTTTTGCTCCCAGGTCCACATGCGATGTCCTTAACCCTTTCAGCAAACTGAAGAGGTGAGTACTGGGAGGCCCATTTCACAGTGGAGGAGACTGAGGCCTGGAGGGGATGTCACGTTGCTGAGACACAGGAGATAGTGGAGCCTGGTGGTCCAGAGCCCAGATCAGAGCCAGGCTGCCTGAGATTTATTTCTGGCCACACTCTCGTGTTGAGCTCAGGCAGGTGACCTAACCGTTCTGTGCCTGTTTTCTCCACTGCAAAATGGGGGGATAATGTAAAGTCCCTAACTCCTAGGGTGGACGTGGGATTAAATGTTGACAAGGGTGGAGCCCTTAGATGTCTGGCTCCTAAGGCCCCAGAAGCGCCACTGGGACTGGAGCTCACATCTGCCCTTGGTAGTAAGCAGCGTGCTTACGTGGGGCCACTGGCAGCTCCACTGTGCACAGGAGGGAACCTGACCTCCAGAGAGGAACAGCCATTTGCCCAGGGCCACCCGGTGGCTGGGGATCCACTGTTGGGGAGGAAGGCTTTCCTGGGGGCTCTGCCCTGCCCAGGCCCCCGTTCCCACTCCCTCCCAGAGCGCCTGGTGAGTTCAGGGCCGACTGCCTGGGTTGTTCTTCCTCCTTTCCTCCTACTTTAGTGGACTAAAAAAAATTACAAAAGTAACGCATGCCAGCTGTAACTAGTTGAATTGATAGGAAGGTTAATCACTTGTGTCCCTCCAGCTCCGCCCACCCGAGGTCCCCAGCGAGACCAGTGTTGGGTGTTTCTCCCACCATATTCCCCATGCTCAGGTGGATCATGCTTACACTCATGACGTCATCGGATAGCGCACCAGGCAGCTCTAAGCCCTTTCCATGAATTATCTCATCACGTGCTCCCAACAGTTTGTGAGGTGGATGTTATTATTAACCTTTCGCAGTCGCGGAAACTGAGGCCTGGAGGGGTCACCACGTCCAGGGAGAAGATGGTGATGTCGGGGTTTAGCCACAGGCTTCCTGGCTCCAGAGATGAAGTTCTAAACGATATTCTGCTTCCTACAAACATATGTAAGGGCATATTTTTGAAAAATTAACATCCAAACCATGCACATCAATTTGTCTTTTGTCACCTAATATTTCATGTACATCTCTCCAGGTCAATGCATTGAATTCTAATTTATTCTTCATAGTAGTTGCATAATATTTCATTGTATACGTTCACCATTTTGATATAATCCTTTCTTTCCTGGAAGTTTCCTGTTCTTTCCCCCAGTGTTGCACAAAATATTGTCAAACATATAGCCCAACACACTGGAGCACTTATAAATTATACATACACACTCCCTAGGTCAAAGCACATACATAATAAATAAATATCACCAAATAGTTTTCCCCAAAAGTCTGTTAACAAGTCACACTTCCACCAGTAACGTTTTGGAGCTTCACTCACTCCAGAAGTGGGTGTTCTACTTCTCAAATGTATGGGTATAAAGAGATATCTCTCTGTAACTTTAATTGACATTTTTATGACCACTCAGGAGATTGAGTATTTTTCTATGTTTGCTGCCCATTTGGATTTGTCACTTGGATTTGTTTTCTGTCAGCTGCCTGTTCATCTCTGTTGCCCATTTAAAAATAAATGGGTTGTTTGTCTTCTTGTTATCAATTTCAAAATGACAAAAAGAATCCCGTAACTGAGATTGTTGAGTTGTTCGGTATGTACATTTTGTGTCTCTCAGTTCCTTTTAAAGGCATGAAAGAATAACATACATATAGAAAGAGGTACAAACGCACTTGATAGAGTTACTAGAATTCATAAAATACAATATGTAGAATTAATAGAATAGAGTGGAGAGCTCTATTAATTTTCACACCATGAATACAGTGTGTATCCAGCACCCAGATCAGGAAATAGAGCTACACATAAAATTGTAGTAGATATTGCCAAATACTATTCCAAAAGAGTTTTAGTATTTCTTTTCCCCCTTAATGGGATCAGTTTTTAAATGCTATACCAATCCAAGGAATGGTGTCTCATTATTGTTGTATTTGTATTTCCTTGAACATCGGAGCAGTGATTGTCTTTTTACATATTTATGGCTGTTTGCACCCTTCTTCTGTGAGCAGTCTGTTCATCTCTCTTAATCATTTTCCTGTTGGGTTGTTGTATATGTGGATATTAACCCTGTGTCTGTCAAATGGGCTGCAAATGTTTTCCTCCAGTCGATCAAAAAAATGTATTGTTTTTTATTTTATAGTTTCTGTGTTTCCTGTCTTGCCTTAAGAAGTCTTTCCACAACAAGATTATAAGACATTTTCTATTAAAAAAATGTTATCTTGTGTTCTATTTTCAGTCCTTTACCTGTACTGGAATTTATGATAGCTATGGTGTGAGGTAGGGGTCTAAATTTGTTTCCAAATGCTCACCATTGATCCCAGCCCCATTTGTTAAATAGTTAGACTTGGTTTTAAATTGTAGCCCTGCCACTTATTAGCTGCATGACCTTGGGCAACTGGGCAGCAGTTGACACAGTTGATCAATTCCTTCTTCTTGAAATGCTCACTTCCTTTAGGTTCTGTTTCATAAGACTGTCTTGATTTTCCTTCTGCTTCTCTGGATGGGCTTTTGTTCTCCCTTTCAGATCATTCTTCCCTCCTTGATCATTATGCTACACTTTTTCTGCCAGGTGATCTTATCCAGAACATGGCTTCAGCCACCACCAAAGTGCAGGTGATTTCCAGATTTTTCTGTCCAACTCAGTGCTCTCAGCTGAATTCTGGATCTGTGTATCCACATGTCTCCTTGACATCTGCACTAGGATGTCCCACAAGCCCCTCAAATGCAAGATTTCCAAACGGCTCATGCTTTGCTCCTCCAAAATCAGCCCCCTTCCAGGACCCCTGTGTCAGGGAACGATATGATCATCTTCCAGTTACAGAAGCCAGACATCTGAGCACCATCCTTGGTGCACCCTACTCTCTCCCCCAAACGGCACCCGAAACCATGCTGAGCCCATATCAGGTGCTCAATAGTTACTGAATGATTGAAGGAATATCCAACCTGCCCCCAAGTCATGTTGCTGTTCCCTCCTAAACATCTAATGACTGTGACCACTCTTGTCGATTTCTGCTCTCTGCATGCTGGTCCAACCATCTTCTCCTCACACCTGATGTTGCTCCCACCTCCTCAGTGACCTCTCAGCATGCACCCTGGTCCCCATGAGGCCAAAGCTCAGATCAAAAGTGAGTCACATTTATCTGTGGCTTCTCATGACTCTTAGGAAGAGTCCAAGCTCCTCACCGTGGCCGCCAGCACGGCCTCCCTCCACCCCAGCCTCCCCTCGCTCACTCCTGAGACCCTCTTCCTGAGTCCCCAGCCACCCTGCCCTTCTTGCTGCCCTTGAAGATGATCTGACTTCCCTGACCCCAGGGGACTTTGGACAAACTGTGTACAGGTTTTAATAGAGGAATCTTAAGAAATTCAGGAACTTTGCACCTTCACTGGAAGATTACAAAACACTCAGCTAGCCTTTTGTAAAAAGACAGGAATATTTACACATCGGATTCCTTAATGATACTAAGAATATAATCATTAGCCAGGTGGCGTGAAGTCTTCTCTTGTTAGAATTTTATTAATTCTTTATCTTGTCAGCTTAATGTGGAGACAGGCCCTTGTGAACACTTCCTGCAACTGCAATCTGTAATTGTTGCCTTTAATCCTGAGACTGTATTACTTATGTCCTTTTTGGAGAGGAGGAAGTTAGATTTGCTCCCTGTATGTTTTAGGAAGTTGAATTTTTAATGATTTAACTCACCAACTCCCTCATTTGGTCTTGTTAAAATTAATTCAGCCAGTATAAAAAGTCTTCAGATTGTCTTGCAATTAGCAAAAAACACTTGTTTTCTTTGTTGTATCAACAATGATAGAAGTCAGACTAACGGTGATCATAGCAAGGACCAGTTTAAAACACAATGTAGAATCCTGATGTTTTTCCTTGATGTTCCCAAACCTGGAATGTTCACCTCCCTACTGACCGCATCCTAATTGTCCCTTACTATTCCTTCAGTGTCACCTTCTCAGGGTGACATCTCATTCTCATATCTCAGATTAGGACAAACCCTGCTATTTGCTTTCCTCACACCATGTCCTCTCCTTCTTCGTATTTATCACAACTGTAGTTGTGAACTTACCTGTGTAATTCTTTGATTAATTTCTATCTTTCTTACTATACATTGAGGTCTATAAGTAGGGTCATTGTATAACTTATTGTCCAAACCACAATACTTGAGAGTGAAAGAGGGAGCTATTGATAATTATGCTGGGTCAATAGGTGTAGATGGGCCTGTCCCAAATAATCCAGCTGCAGTATAGTTGTCTCATTTAAAGATAGAGAAAGGGCTATCATTTTTTCCTTCTCAGTCACCATTATATCCCCTGTTCCTAGCACATAGTTGGCGAAAAATATATCTCAGTATCACCTATTAAGCCACTGTCACTTTTTCCACCTGTGACATAGACTTAAGGACCGTCCCTCCCTCATAGGGCTGTTGTAAGCATCAGGGCTGCTCTTCAGAGATATGTGTTCCTCAACAACAGTACAGACGGAGGCCTACATACACTATTGCTGAATATTTAAAACCTATACATCAAGCTAAAAGCTGCTAGACAAAGTATGATTTACCCTCTTCACAAGAACACCTTGAAAAGACAAAATAGAAAGATATGTGCAAAGAAACAGTCTATACCAAGTGAGTGTGGATTGTGCCATTTCAAGTGGGTTTCCTTTTCTGCAGAGACCATGGTTCACTCTGGGGAGTTGTGGTGTGAGTAGGGAGAGGGCAGCTTTCTTCCACATTTGTTGAATCCGTCCCTCTTTCAGTGATTTGGGAAACTCAGGTGATAAATACTCATTTTTCCTTCCTTTTTATTGGGGGAGGGGACTGCTCTCCCACTGCTCCTCCCCCATCCCCCTCCAGGACGTCCTATAGGGGTCTCCTCCCTCAAGTGGGTTAACTCAGGCAACCTGCGTTCACAAGGTGCTCCCACCCCCTATCCTGCAGCCAAGAACCTTTAAAGTTCCTCAGAGGAACCCGAGGATGGAAGACCCTGTTGGAATTTAGGATTCTCGGACACCTTGGAATTCTGCCCAGGGACATGGAGGCTTCCAGAGAGCAGGGCCCCCAACTCGCAGCCCACTCCCTGCTTTTGTAAGTCCCCTTCCCCATCCCACCACGGGGCCTCCTGTGCACCCCACTAGCTTGGCCTGGCTCTAACAACAGCCTCAGAGACAGGGGCCCCTCGGGTTTAGGTGTGCACGCCTGACTCCTTGCATCATTGACTCATGGACGAGGCCCATGAGGGTTCTGGAAGGAGGCTAGCGCTGCCTGATCAGGGAATTCTGGAGTCTTGAGGTCCGAGAGCATGTCCAGAAGTGGGGATCCATCTTGCTCATGGGGATCCCTTGCCCTGTGGGGAGAGACTCTGGCCTGAGGCTAAGGGCAGCACTGGTGCTATTTCCTTCCCATATAATTTATGGAGCACCTACTGTGTGCCCCACCTACCTGTTTTGGGTGCTGGGGATTCATCCCTGAACGAAGCAGAAGTTCCTGCACCCAGGTTCTGGTGGGGAAGACAGGCAGAAAATAAACTAACCACTATTTTTAAAACCGGCTATACTATATTTCACGTGGGTGACGCGATTAGTGTGGTGCCCGAACAGGTACCAGGTGCCCAGGGAGCATCATCGTCGCTCTGACCTTGGGGTTAGTCTTGGCGCTGGGAAAAGATGCGCCACCCTTCTCCGCGCTTCCCTCTTCCGCCGCCAGAGGGCGCGCCGTCCCCCTTTGTCCTCACCGCTCCTAGCCGCTTTCTCCCTGATCTTACAGCCAGAGGGCGACCTCAGCCTCGCGGGGTCCTGTTCTGTGATTTTCCTGGGGACCTGCCTCTCCCGGGGAGTGGTTTGCTCCTAATAACATTAATAGCAACCGTAATATGGGAACGAAGACCCAAGGGTTCCTGAGTTTATGTTGATGTCGAAGATCACACAGCACTTTATCCCTCTGATCTGGGTCTATAGGCACAATTAATCAGGGTGCAGAGAGAGAGAGGCTGTCGCTGCAGAGAGACCAGAGTGAGCAAAGGCGTGGAGAAGAGAAGAGGCAGAGGAATGTTGTGGAACTATGATGGCAAGCACCAAGAAGTTAAAAAAGTCTTCCCTAGAGCAAAAAAACTTTGAGATGAGCTTTGCTATCTGCAGCTTTGCATATTCAGCATAACCGACTGTTGTTTAAAACTAACCAGGTCTTTCTGTCTCTCCTAAGTACATGAGTGAGCTGTCTTTCCCATGAAGTCAAGGTCCAGATGTCAAGATTCAGCCTCACAAGGCCAAACGCAGGCTGAAAATGACAACTAACCAGAAAAGTCCAGACAGTCAAGGGAAGAGAAATTCAGTCTTCAAGGCCAAAGGCAGGCTGGTGGGAAGGTGCCAACCAGCACAGCCACACACTCCCCCTCCCCTACCTAAAACCCCAGCACATGCTCTCCCTCCCCTATCTAAAACCCCAGATTAAAACTCCTACCTTTTTCCGTTTGAGAAGGTGGATCTGAGTTCTAACTCCCAACTCCTCGTCTGGCTGCCTTTTGATAGTAAACCTCTTTCTTTGCCACAAGCCTGGTGTTTCACTTTTTTTCTTTATTGGCCCTACTATGTGTGGGTAAACGAACTGTGTTTGGGTTTGGTAACAATTTGGTGAGCCAGGCAGGGGGCTCTTTGCCTGTGGCTCTGCAGGCCTGGGCCAACTGGGATTTCCTGGGCAGCAGTCCGGCAGCTGCCTAGGTGATGTGTCCTAGGGACTGTCCCCAGTACTTTATGTCTGACCCGGCACTGCAGCCCCTAGGTGCATTTTTCTTGTGGCAAGGAAACAGGCTCTGGATTTGTTTGTCTGTTTTGGCTTCTGGTTTGGACCAGATGTCCTTTTGGTGAGTTTCCTTATTAAAACTGACCGAGTCCTATTTTCCCTCTCTTTGTTTGCCTCTGTTTCAGAGGATTTGTTCCAGGTACTGGAGTTTTTTTGGGGATGGGGACCCCCAGTTTGTTGAAAGGGCTAGAGATCTCACTCAGAGAGGAACTCTGAGCTCTATTTGTTTTGATACTTGTGTGTGTGTATGTGTGTGTGCACATGCGCGTGTGTATGAGAATGTGTAGTTTGTTTGCCTCTGTTCAGGGATTTTGTTCCAGGTTACTGGAGTTTGTTTGGGGGGGGGCAGTTTGTTGAAAGGACTAACTGTTGGCTCCAACTGTGTTGATACTTGTGTGGAAATGTGTGAGTGTGTATGGTGTGTGTGTGGGCAGTGCCATACTGGGGAGCTTGGATTCGATTCCCAGTGGCAGCCCTCTGGGTCATGTATTACAAACTTGGGATGTTTTCAGTTATAAGCCTATGAAAAAGAAAAAGAGGAAACTTAATCAAATCTCGGGTCTCACGGTCTCACAGATGCTTATGAAAACAAGTTAAAAAAAAAGAATAAAAAGAAGCTGAGAGAAAAAAATAAAACGACTCTTGTCAACAAGGTGGAAATTTTTTACAGGTTTCTTTTAAAATAAGGTAAATAAGACAGTGGGGTAAATAACACAAATATTAAGAGGGAGGAAAACAAAGAGGAATCAAAAAGGGAAGAGTCACAGGACTCATCTCAGCAGGATGGAAATCTCTGTTTGTGTTTATCAGTTTGTGAGTCTCTCTCTCTCTATTTATCTGCCTCCAGATGATATAATTTCTGAAGGATCTCCATTTAATTGGCTTGAAGTAAGTGCTTATATAAATTATTTCTAAATATAATAGAAACTAACCCAAACATCTTTCAAGCTAACGTGATATAAAATGATCTTTGGTAAATGAAAGCTTGTTGAAGTTTGTTGGTTTAATTGAAATAAATATGTTTTCAGGGTTCTCAACATTGGATATGGTGCAAGCACGTTATCGCTGTTACAAAATTTGTCAGCAAAAAACAATAACTTAGAATAATAGCTGATTTTGTCTGATGTCTCATGAGGGTTTTGTAGGCAATGTAAATATAATTATTGGGAACAAGTAAACTAAATAGATATGAAAATGATAAAAGATTTTTGGAGGAACTTTTAAACAATAATTATGTGTTATGGTGTATGTACTTAAAACAACTCAAGATTATAGCTAACTGCTTTAGTGTCACATGAAGTTTTTGAGAGTAATCTAAACATAATTGCTGGGAACAAATAATTTAGATAGATAAAAATGAGTGAGAATTTTTGGGTACGATAATTATATTTTATGGTATATACACTTGATAAATAGCTTCCAAAATCTTTTTGGTAACTTAAAAATTTAGAGTTTTGCTAAATTAAGTTAAATGATAAAAATTTGTTGAGTGTCTATGCCATTTCCATATAAGATAAAATATTAGAAATGATTACTAAGCATAGATTTGTCTGCCTTTGGTTTCTTCTCTCAAAGAGACTGAAAGATGCTTGATTTATTGATAAACATGTTTTGTACATGCTGAGGAATTTTCTAAGAGAAAGTACATATTTCTAGAAAGTCTGTATACAAGGAAAGTAAAATCTGTGTTTTCAGTAAAGAAGGTACAAAGAATAGAGTCATTTTTGTTTGTTTTGTTAAAAAAGATAAATTTGTCCTAAAGTACTAGGAAAGGAAAAAGGAAAGAAAGCATGGGGCAAATTCTGAATGTAAAAAACAAGTGACAGGGGCTGGCCCGATGGTGTAGTGGTTAAGTTCGTGGGCTAGGCTTGGGTGGCCTTGGGTTTGCTGGTTCGGATCCTGGGCGCAGACCTACACACTGCTTATCAAGCCATGCTGTGGCAGGCATCTCCTATATAAAGTAGAGGAAGATGGGCATGGATGTTAGCCCAGGGCCAGTCTTCCTCAGCAAAAAGAGGAGGGTTGGCAACAGATGTTAGCTCAGGGCTAATCTTCCTCACCAAAAAAAAAAAAAAAACCTCACAATCAAGTCACAGAAGGTTTGTCGAAGTAAAACCCTGAGGAGTTTTGTGCATGGTCAAGTTGGCTGAGATTGAAATAAATTTAATTCAGTAAATAAGTTTTAATATCAAAAGTAAGCTGGTGCAAAATTAGAGTTTGGCGTTCCTCTCTTAAAAGGAAATTTTGGTCTGCTCTTGATAAAGAGATTATAGAGGGTTTCTCTTTGCCTTTGAGTGAGTCTACCTAAAAGAGAGAAAAATCTATATTTTGTTAAAACAATTTCCTATGTTCAGAAAGACTGAGGTCTCTCTATTAAGCTTCTTTTTGACTGTTTTAACTCTCTGTTTGCCTTTGACATCTTCTTTTGTCACTGTGATTGCATGGATAACTAAGCACTGTTTCCTATTTGACCAAGAATTTTAAAACCTTTTGATATTTTTGATGAACTTCCCCCCAAATTAAAGTCTTTCTTTTAACTTAAAAAAGGAACTTTGAAAAATTCCAACCAGCCTTGAGACTTCTCAAAGAATTTGTTCTCTCTTTATATAAAGAGGAACATGTTAAATTATTTAAACTTATTTGGTATGTTAAATTACATGGGAAGCATTGTTAAATTAATGATAATAAGCCTTCCTAGGTTATATTGTATGGGTAAATGTTATTAATATAAGTGTTTTTTTAAAAAAATTATATAACATTCCAAAAATTCTGATCTGTCCTTGTTGTCAGTCATAATTCTAGTTATTATCTCAAAGTGTTGTATGTCACAGAAATAGCCAAGTGTCTTTGTCAATTGCCATTTTTTAATGTTTTGTCATTTGCAGACAGTTGTTGTTTTACTCTGATGTTTTTGCAAATACGTTTCATCTTCAGAGAGATTCATGGAAAGGATTCTGACACTTGCTCTAAAATACGAGTTTCTGATAAAGTTTCAGATTATGAAACTGAGCTGCGTAAAAAAAATTGCAGAACTGTAATGGAGAAACTGATGGTCGCATGAAACTGCTAACAGAAGATCAAAAGTTGATATCATGGGAGTGAATGAACTGATAAGGATGATTATAATTTTTATGACTTCTTGTTTGAAATATTGTTGACTTTTTAATGTTTTGTTTTTCTAGATTTGGGGAAACTTTTTTCTCTTTTCTCTTAAGGAACTATGACTTATAGCAATTTGTAAGCAAAATTGAAGTATTTATCTTTTTCTCGCTATATGATCCCTCCAGAATTTAAAAACTCTTGATGACTAAGTATTCTTATTTCCATGGCAATATAGTTATTTGCATACCTTCAATAAGAATCTGTTCTCCTTATAACAGGACAGAATTGGAAACATTGGTTATATTACCAAGGCTTTGACTGGAATGTCATATTTGAGAAAAACATGCAGACTCAGGTATGACCAGACAGCTTTTGAGAAACAAAGATTGGACTTTATGGAATAATGCCACCTGGAAATATTGGCCTGGTACCTTGCTTACAGGGTTCCCAGCAACCTTACCAGGTGAGTAAAGAAGGTCACTTCCTGGCAGCTGTAAGAACCTCACGATATTTTGGGGACTCTCAAGAAAAGAGGAATTCACCAAAATCTGTAGGTGTTGTAGGTGGAGTCTGATGACAAGTCCTTGGCTTGGTTTTCCTGGCCTTGAGGGGCCTTTAAAGTTCAATCTGAGATTCCTTACAAAAAGTTTCAACAAAGCAGATTTAAAAGAGCCTATATGATCAACTGCTATTCTTCCTGTACTTATGTAAATAATTGGGCCAAGTTTATTAAAACTAAACTTATTTTACAAACCAATGAGTCTTAATTTGGCTATCTTTAGTAAAAATGAGAGTGATTTTAGAGAAAAATTATGTTTCAATAAAAACTATAATACACATTTGTGGATGTTAAATTCTGGTTCTGTTGATTGTCTTTGAGGTTTTTGTTTTCCATCTGTAAACTGGCCTGGATGCTAAATTCTTCTAGTTTCCTCAAGTATCTGGTACAGATCTCCAAAGTAATGTTTTCAATTTTTTTTCTGTCCTTTTCATTTGGAAGAATTGAGAACTAAAACCATCGTTTTTCCTGAAGCCCTGCAAACTGAAGGTGGACAACTTGATATAAACCTAAGAGATAGCACCATGATAGCCCATGTTTGGACTATCTTCATACCTGTTGCTGTGTAAGTCACTCAAAAGGTTTACCTGAATGCCTGATGACATCATCAGAGACATTTGTAACTGCAGGGGATGCTTCAACCCTGACATCTAGAGATCTTCTTGACTGACTGTCCCCTGGGCTCAGATATTGGCTTATAATTTTCTCCAACTATTAACTTTGTTTTCTTTTTGTTCCTCTAGAAATACTTCTTATTAAATATCTGGTTACTTGCTTACACAATATAGGCCTAGCTTTGGGAGACCCTTCCTATGTTCTAGAGATCATCCAAAAGACCTGGAGGGAACTTGAACTAAGGAACTAGGCACTGTCAGATGTTTCTTTGCATCATCTTTGTCATAGCGACTGGGTTCTATTGAAATCCTGGACTTCATCCCTGATAGATGGGACCATATGAGAAACACCACAGGGAACAGGAGCCATGCCATAGAAGTACATCACAACTGGGATCTCCCAAACATTGGCTGCCTTCATAATCTAGACACTGACTTCTCTGAATGGTCAAATGAACCCCTGACAGACTGCAAGTTGCTGTTCAGAAAATGTTCTCCTAAAGATAAGGAATAAGTAACTCCCAGGTTCTTACCTTAGTTGTTGGACTATTAGAAGCAGTCTACTTGGCTACATCAGATTTCACCCGAGGTTCTAGGCACTAACCTTGATTAATTTACAGGCCTCTTCTCCTAGATTCCCCAAGGATTGAGGTCCATTATGGAGGGAATACTAAAATTTGGGCTATTTGCTAATCTATGTGGTCATCTATTTAATTATAAAATGTAGACTTAAATGTTGTTCCAAAGCCATTGATCAGAGTACTAAAACATTAATCATGCAAAGCATATCTCGCTCTCCCCACCTGGTACCCAAATATATTTTAAAATAAAGGTAAAACAGTTTCACTCCTCTGATCCTGATCTTCACCCTTTCACAGCAGGAAGTAGCTAGAGCAGTCTTAGCTCCCATTCCCTAAGATTGAGGAATGATCATAAGACAGTGGGGATTGAAACTGAGCACAAAGAAGTTAAAAAAAATCTTCCCTAGAGCGAAAAACTTTGAGATAAGCTTTGCTAACTGCAGCCGTGCATATTCAGCATAATCAACTGTTGTTTAAAACTAATCAGGTCTCTCTGTCCCTCCTTAGTATACGAGTGAGCTGTCTTTCCCAGGAAGTCAAGATTCAAACGTCAAGATGCAGCCTCATAAGGCCAAATGCAGGCTGAAGACGAAAACTAACCAGAAAAGTCCAGACAGTCAAGGGAAAAGGATTTCAGTCTTCAAGACCAAATGTAGGCTGATGGGAAGGTGCCAACCAGCATGGCCACATGCTCCCCCTCCCCTACCTAAAACCCCAGCACATGCTCTCCATCCCCTACTTAAAGCCCCAGATAAAAACCCCTACCTTTTTCCCTTTGAGGAGGTGGATCTGAGTTCTAACTCCCATCTCCTCATCTGGCTACCTTTCAATAGTAAACCTCTTTCTTTGCCATAACCCTGGTGTTTCAGTTATTTTCTTTATTGGCCCTACTACGTGGTGGGTAAATGAACCTGTGTTTGCATTTGGTAACATGACAAAGGTTGATGTTGCCAGGGTGTAAAAACCAGGGTGTGTGGAGGGCCAGGTTGGCAGAACCAGAGCATGCTGGGACTTGTCAGGCACAGTGAGAGTCTGACTTCATGCTGTGGGCTCTGGGGAGCCACAGAAGAGCACAGAAGGAGGGGAGGGCTGTGAGCCACTTTGTATTTTTGATAGGTCATCCTGAAAGCAGAGAGAAAGGGGGAGTAGGAAGTAGCCGACACCTCTAGAGGGCGCCTATAACCATGGAAGCTACTGGAAGCCAGTTTTCAACCATGAGGGAAGCCGCAATTAGTGTGGTCAACACTCCAGAAGACAGAGAAGATGTAGGAAGAAACTAAGTCTGTGATAATGTTGCTAAGCCACTGGAACTAGCCTCACAGAAGACCAGCCCTCTTACCAAATTCTTCTGGCACTCTGTAAATGAGACTGATTTTTACTATTTTCTTGTTTGGCCTCCAAATTCATGAGGACTGTTGTGTTTTGTGTATCTTAATATAATTGCGATTGGCTGAAAAATGGTCCCGCAAAAATATCCACATCCTAATCCTTGGAACCTGTGCATGCTACTTTAGATGGTAAAACAACAACCCCATAAAGGGACTTTGTAGATCTGATTATATGAAGGACCCTGAGATGGGGAGATGATCCTGGATCACCCAGGTCGGCCCTAAGTACAATCACATGTATCCTTCTTAGGGAAGCAGAGGGATATTGACTACAGAGAGGAGAGAAGGTGATGTGAAGACAGAGGCAGAGACTGGACTGAGGCAGCCACAAGCCAAAGACACCAGCAGTCACCAGAAGCTGGAAGAGGCAGGAACAAACTCTCCCCGAGAGCCTCCAGGGAAAGTGTGGTCCTGCCAGAACCTTGATTGTAGACTTCTGGCCTCCAGAACTGTGAGCGAGTCAATTTCTGTTGTTTTAAGTCATTATGTTTGTAGTAATTAAACTAAATACTGCAAGCTTAAGACTAAAAATGTCAGACTGAGTTGAAGAGAAAATAAGTCCAACTAGATGTTCTTTACAAGAGACGTAATTTAAATATTAGCACCTGGAAACATCAGAAGTGATGGTATGGAAGAATACATACCACACACACCCTAACCGAATAAAGCCGGTGTAGTTACATTCGTATCAGAGTAGAATTTAAGGCAAGAAGAGTGACCAGGAATTAAAGGAGGAATTTCATTATGGACAGAAGAGTCAATCCAACAGGAAGATGTCACAATCCTAAATCTGTACGCATGGTAGCATAGCTTTAAAATACCTAAAGCAATAAAATGACAGAATTCGAGGGAGAAACAGATAAATCTGCTGTCATAGTGGGAGACTTTCTCTCTCAACAGCCGAGAGAAAAGCAGCAGTAATCAGAAAGGATATTGAAGATATAAACAACATAATTAGAAAATGACCGCATTCATGTATCTAGAACAGTGCACCACCAGGGACAAAATTCTTTTCAAATACACGTGGAATTCTTACCAAAATCAGCCTTATGTTAGGCCACAAAGAAGTCCTCAAAAGCTTCAAAAGATTAAAGTCATTTATAAGATGTCCTCTAACCATACTAGAATTAAGCTATAAATCAGTAACAAAAAGAAAATAGGAAAATCTATAATAGCCTGGAAATTAAATAATACATTTCTAAAGAATCCATAGGTCTGAAATCTAGAAAATGTTTTGAACTGAGTGAAAAGGACTATATGACATAAAAACATGTGGGATACGCCTAAAACAGTGCTTAGGGGAAATTTTATAGCTTTAAATGCACGTATTAGAAAGGCAAAAATTGATTATTTATGCTCCCATCTCAAGAAGGTTGAAAAAGAGGACCAAATTAAACCTAAGGGGCTTAGTTATCCATTGCTGGATGACAATTAGTGGCTTAAAACAACACACATTTATTATCTGCAGTTTCATCGTACTAGGAATCCGGTCACAAATTCCCGGGGTCCCTGACTCAGAGTCTCTCGCGAGACTGCAGTCGAGGTACGAGAGAGAAATACCTTCCGTCAGCCCAGCTTGGGATCTGAGTGTTTCTCAGACGTTTCCTGTGGAAGTGCTTGCTTCACACTTCTTGTTCTCTCTTGGGAAGTAATCTTAAGATTGCATGTCTTCTCTGGATCCTGCAAAGCCAGGCTGGGCGCTGGCAGCCTCCCTTCTACTTTCCTTAGGGCGGAGCCACGGGCTGAAGTTGCTGTCTCTCTCCGCAATCTTGAGGAGTGGGGGGGGGGGGGGGGGGGGGTTGGCTTTCTGCGCATGCTCACTAGCCTTCTGCAAAGGCTGGCTGTCCCCTCCCTTGGGCGCATGCGCTGAAGCTATTTTCAGTCAGACGAACATTTTATTGCAAAAATCACTCAACAATGGACTGATAATCAAGGTAGACCTTCCATATTCCCTATGATCCACAGGCGTATGGTATCGTTAAGTGCTGAAACAGACGTCCAAAATCAGCTCTAAAAGATTTCTGACTCACCTCCCTCACCTCCTCCTAGTCTCTACACCTGAGGGAGACAGTTTGGTCACTGAACGCAGCAGTCCCCAGAAAGGGGCCATCTCCCCTTGATCACTTCCTGGATAATGATCAGGATGAAAATGGTGGGGGGTTATGGGCTGTAAAGTTTGAGGGTCCTCAAGAAAACCCTCACGTTGGATGCTTTGCCAGAAGGACTCACTGAAAGCAGTTATATTCGTGGTTATGGTTTATTACAGAGAAAGGAGACTGATTAAAATCAGCCAAGGGAAGAGGCACATGGGGCAGAGTCCCAGAGAGACCAGGCAGGAGCCTCCAGTTGTCTCTCCCCGTGGAGTAGTGGACAGCGCTAATTCTTCCAGTGAGGGTGTGTGACAACATTCATGGAGTATTTCCAACCAGCTCACCTGACTTTGGTGTCCCGAGTTTTTACCGAGGCCTGGTCACACAGACATGATTGACAGCCTGTGTGGCTGACCTCAGCCTTCAGACCCTCTGGAGGTGGTGCAGATACCCCTTGGCCTAGAGCCACCACCTAAATCACTGTTTGCGGAGACTATATGTCCTGGCCCAAATCCCCCAGGTAAACAAAGACACTCTTATCGGGCAGGACATTCTAAAGTCTTAAAGATCACCTCCCAGGAGCCAGGAAAGGGCCAGACCTCTCTCTGAGTAAACTCAATTCTTTACTACATGCAGTGGGTCATACAGACCTATTTTGAAAATTCAGAATTCCACCTTGACCATTCCTGGGTGTGATGCTTCTTCCTTTCCTGTACTAACGATTCCAGGCCAGTCTGGTTGGTACATCCTCTGGCATCACCCATAGGGGGCCTAGGAGATCCAACTTAATTCTGGTTCAGCCTCCTGGCTTCTCTTGTGGGGTTGATGTGGTCCTAGATCATAAAGATGATGACTACTTGGTTGAGCATGCCGATGGCTGAGTTACCCCTTTGTCACATGGACCAAGGTAGGGAATATAATGGATTTCTATAAATATTGTAAAAATCCCCTTTTCCACTCACACCTGACTCTTCTGGATGAAGTGTCTGGGTTCCAATAGGGGGTAAATGGAAAAAAGGTGAAGTTATAGCTACTGGGAGGGGACACACTGATTTTGTGGCCATGCAGGGGCAACAACACCCCTGGCATGTGGGCAGAGAACACCACAGGCCCTGAGCACGGTGCTCACCGGGAAACGATGAATGCTCTGTTCGTCCCCCAGATGCAACACTGCAGCCTGAGTCCAGAAACAGCTGCTGCTGACATTCGGCTCTGCTGCTGGGCTGTTATCCTCATCATATGCTATGAAAACAGAAAAACCCATGTGGATGTGCCATCAACAGCATCTCCCTCGCACATGCACAAACACACGTACTGACGAAACTTTGATTCAGTCTGACTGACATGAGTTCATGTGCTTCTCCTGTACCTGGTCATCCTGGAGCTGTGCTAAGCAGGGCAATTGAGGCTGCACTCACTCGGTGACGCTGCCCATGTGGCTCAACCAAACCAGCGAGATGGTGATCCAAGTCGGGTTTAACAACAAATCCTGAGCTGGGGGGCCCTGTGTCCTTTCAGGTTACACATTTGTATGTGGGTGAAAATGGGCCGCAAAATGTCTATCCACTGGGGCTTGGAGTTGCTTTTTGGCACATCCATTGCTCCCTGTAATTACTGGCAATGAGACCAAAGATCAGCAGGTGGTCTAAAGTCCCTTGCTTGGGTTGTAGACCACATCCTGGCTGTACAAATAAGACCCACTGTTCCCCCCTGGGACGCACTTACAGTTGTCTGATACTGGACCATGAGGAGCAGGACTGAGGTCAATACCGCAGGTAGGCTTCATGTTGCTTCCTGGAGTCCTGTTAATGGTAGTCTCCATTACATACTGTATGGGACAAATTGAAGAGATTTGGTCCCAGCATCTATCAGTCAGATTAATCAGAGTGAACAAGGGAGTGGCATGCCCATGTGAAAATTCAAATTTGTCCAAAAATGTGTCAGGCTGAGGGGTTCATTATTGAGAGAGTCAATCGACAGTAGGAATTAGCCTCCCTGCATATTCTGGCCGGGCATGACGGGAATCTTTCTCCTGACTGCTCTTGATCCAGGCCATTTCTTAGGGTTATGTTTACAACAAGATACCTTGAAAGGTGAGGTAACATTTCCCCCCAGGTAGAATAGGCTCGCTTACTGCTTCTGTAAAAGTGGAGGATTCCCCAAGCTCGGTGTCTTCAGGTGGGAAATGGCCCTAATGCACGTGCATGGTGGAATCTGGCTCCATCTGTGTCAGCCCCACGGTACTTGGGGGGAAAAGAGGAACCAAAACAAACATGCTAATGCTCATACCTTTGATGTGCTGTGAGTACCAAAGTCCTTTGTCTCTGACCCAGGTGTTTTGTGTCTTCTGCCAACATTTATGCAACTGTTACAGGAGAATTTGTTGGCTTGTAAAAGCAGTAAATTCCCAGACCCGGACAGTTCTACTGGTGAATTCTATCAACCATTCAAAGAAGAAACAACAATCTCATACAAACTCTTTCAGAGAATAGAGGTAGGGAATACTTCCCAACTTATTTTATGATGCCAGCATAATCCAGATACCAGAACCAGAAAAAAAGAAAAATCATAGACCAACGTCCCTCATGAAAATAGATGCAAAAACTCCTAACAAAGTGTGAACAAATAGACTCCAACAGTGTTACCATGACCCAATAAGGTCTAACCCAGCATCACAGGGTCAGCTTAACCTTCAAAAATCAATGTCCACCAGCCTGGGGTCTAGTGGTTAAGTTTGGTATGCCCCATTTCAGTGGCCCCAGTTAGGTTCCCAGGCACAGAGGTACACCACTCGTCAGTGGCCATGCTGTGGCCACACACAAAATAGAGGAAGATTGGCACAGATGTTAGCTCAGAGCGAATCTTCTTCAGGGAAAAATAAAAAATCAATCAACCTGGCCAAGTTCCACTGCCTTGTGTCTGAGAACAGCCCGTGGCAGCTCTGAGGGGGAGGGGCAGGTTGTAATTCCCGCGGTGGCTGTCAGTTTCAGCTACTTAAAGTCTGTACCTGCCTAGCAACAGTATTCTCATTCCTACAGGGATTAATATGTAGCTCTGGCAGAGGATGGAGATTAAGTGGAGATCAAACAACTTTGCCAACTACAGTTGATTGTTCATAGTTCCTGAGCAGACAGATGTTGAAGAGCGGACTTCCTGGGAGGAAGATGCACCCCCAGTGTAGAGATTGAAGGAGGGAATGGCAATGTGGCCACACAATAAAAACATAACAAAATACACAACTGGAACCTGACAATTTTAAGGACATGAGAACAACCAGAAGGAAAACTCAGGAAATCAGATTTGAGAAGAGTGAACCATCAAATTTTCACTAGTAAATTGGTAGCCCTGATTTCTCTAGTAAATTAGCAGCTACACAAGATATGCCTTTTATTCATCAGTCTCCAGAATTAGGTGACAGAGATACCTGGCAGGGACCTACAGATGCTGGGAAGAAGGTGTGGCCTGGCAAGCAGAAGTTCTGAAGCAGCAGAAAAGAGCAGACAGAGAACAGAGAGCAGCAGAGAACAAAGGAAGAAAATGGGAAAGGAAGCGCATTAGGAAGGAAGAAGGAACAATCGATATCCACGCGAAACTTTTCATTAACAAATGTTCTTCCAACGTCATAGGGTCAGTAGGAGAGAGCTGAGCCTCACAACCCAAACATCCGAACGTATTAAGAGTGTGTTTAGAATGCACAACTTGACTTTAATACATTCATCAGGCCATCCAGGATCCCCCAAAGTACCTTGAACTCTTAGGGATCGAGACTCAGAAGAACAAAGGACGAATGAGACAATATTTTCTTCAACATGCTGTAAACATAAGACAATTGTTTGGGGAAGTGAAATTATTATAAGTGTAATATGCCGGTACCTCTTCAAGCTAGTGTTTCCAGCTAAATAAATGGCTTTAAATACTTGTATGGAGGGGAAAAATACTGTCATCTATTATGCTTTCCGTCCATGTGCATAATGAGCAAATAAATCATTTAAAATACTTCTTGTTTCCGTGATTATGGAGGGGCCTAAGGGGCTGCGTGGGACATAGGGAAGGACTGGGATGCGCAGTTGGAATCGGTGGGCGGGGTCTGTGGGGAGATGGGCGGGGCTTGAGGCGGCATCAGGAGCTGGGCCTGGAGATGGGGACGAGAAAGGGGCAGGGCCTGAGGGCCTAGTTGAGCGAGAGGGCGGGGCCGGCAGGTGGGAGATCCGGTTGATGTCAGCTGGCATTTATGGGGGTGGGTGGCGGAAACTTGGGAAGGGTTTCAGGGAGCTGGCGGAGACCTCAGGAAGAAGGGTCCGGGGAAGGGGGGGTGTTAGGATGTGGGGAGGTGGCTGACGGGTTCTTTTGGGGTCTCTGTGGGGCTCCGAGAGGGGCGGGGCCTGGGAGAAGGTGTCTGTGAGGGTGGAGCGCCAGGGCGTGAATGTCTAGGAGTTGATGGGGGATGGACCTGAAGGTTCGGGGATGGTTGGATCCGGGAAGAGGCTTGGGATAGGAGCCGTCCTGGCCGGCGGGAAACCGACAGTGGGTCCTGGGCTCCAGGAGACGGACTCCGCCGGTGGTGCCGCCCGCGGCGCGGGAGGATCGGGCCTCGGCGTCCCGGGAGCGCTCCAGGTCGCGTGGCCGCGGCGCCGCCCGCTCCTCCTCCCGGGACAGCGGCCGCGGAGGCCGGGGTCGAGGCCGCGCTGCCCGCCCCTCGCCCTCGCCCACAGGTGTGTGCCGACCCCCCGCCCGTGGGAGGAGGGGGCGCGGACTAGGACTGTGGGGGCGTGATCCTGTGACCCCGCCTCCTCTTCTCTCCACCCCCGCCCCGCCCTAGGTGGTCGCGTGCCCGGTTTCGACCCCACAGCCTTTGTGAAAGCGAAGGAGAAGCAGCAGAGAGAGATCAAGATGAAGTGAGCGCCCACTTCCCCCTGTCCTGCTGTTATGAGAGGTTCGGGGATTCGATCAGAGATGTAAAAGACACTTTCCACTCCAAACAAATGGACTGAAGGTATATTTTATTATATAGAGGATAGTAAAGGCGATAGTCCGCAAACAGATCCGAATAGGTCAAATAATAAGAGGGAAAAAACACCAGCTCGACTGGAAAGGGAAAACATCCACATCGGCTGAGATAGCAGCAGATCCGAATAGGTCATATAATGAGGGAAAAACATCAGATCGATCGGAAAGGGAACACCAGATCGACTGAAGGGAAAT